>NC_058080.1:205490644-206139338 GCF_014858855.1 Bufo gargarizans
TGTGACAGCTTCACCCTGATGTAGGCTTTAGCCAAAAAACAACCACACCATTGAGGGTTAAATGCACTTGGTGACAGGCGCAGCTTGCCCCTGATGTAGTATATGGCCAAAAAATGAACAGACTATTGCTGGTTAAATGCACTTGGTGTGACAGCTTGACCAACCACACTACTGAGGGTTAAATGCACTTGGTGACGGGCGCAGCTTGCCCCTGATGTAGTATATGGCCAAAAAATAAACAGACTATTGCTGGTTAAATGCACTTGGTGTGACAGCTTCACCCTGATGTAGGCTTTAGCCAAAAAACAACCACACCATTGAGGGTTAAATGCACTTGGTGACAGGCGCAGCTTGCCCCTGATGTAGTATATGGCCAAAAAATAAACAGACTATTGCTGGTTAAATGCACTTGGTGTGACAGCTTGACCAACCACACTACTGAGGGTTAAATGCACTTGGTGACGGGCGCAGCTTGCCCCTGATGTAGTATATGGCCAAAAAATAAACAGACTATTGCTGGTTAAATGCACTTGGTGTGACAGCTTCACCCTGATGTAGGCTTTAGCCAAAAAACAACCACACCATTGAGGGTTAAATGCACTTGGTGACAGGCGCAGCTTGCCCCTGATGTAGTATATGGCCAAAAAATGAACAGACTATTGCTGGTTAAATGCACTTGGTGTGACAGCTTGACCAACCACACTACTGAGGGTTAAATGCACTTGGTGACGGGCGCAGCTTGCCCCTGATGTAGTATATGGCCAAAAAATAAACAGACTATTGCTGGTTAAATGCACTTGGTGTGACAGCTTCACCCTGATGTAGGCTTTAGCCAAAAAACAACCACACCATTGAGGGTTAAATGCACTTGGTGACAGGCGCAGCTTGCCCCTGATGTAGTATATGGCCAAAAAATGAACAGACTATTGCTGGTTAAATGCACTTGGTGTGACAGCTTGACCAACCACACTACTGAGGGTTAAATGCACTTGGTGACGGGCGCAGCTTGCCCCTGATGTAGTATATGGCCAAAAAATAAACAGACTATTGCTGGTTAAATGCACTTGGTGTGACAGCTTCACCCTGATGTAGGCTTTAGCCAAAAAACAACCACACCATTGAGGGTTAAATGCACTTGGTGACAGGCGCAGCTTGCCCCTGATGTAGTATATGGCCAAAAAATGAACAGACTATTGCTGGTTAAATGCACTTGGTGTGACAGCTTGACCAACCACACTACTGAGGGTTAAATGCACTTGGTGACGGGCGCAGCTTGCCCCTGATGTAGTATATGGCCAAAAAATAAACAGACTATTGCTGGTTAAATGCACTTGGTGTGACAGCTTCACCCTGATGTAGGCTTTAGCCAAAAAACAACCACACCATTGAGGGTTAAATGCACTTGGTGACAGGCGCAGCTTGCCCCTGATGTAGTATATGGCCAAAAAATGAACAGACTATTGCTGGTTAAATGCACTTGGTGTGACAGCTTGACCAACCACACTACTGAGGGTTAAATGCACTTGGTGACGGGCGCAGCTTGCCCCTGATGTAGTATATGGCCAAAAAATAAACAGACTATTGCTGGTTAAATGCACTTGGTGTGACAGCTTCACCCTGATGTAGGCTTTAGCCAAAAAACAACCACACCATTGAGGGTTAAATGCACTTGGTGACAGGCGCAGCTTGCCCCTGATGTAGTATATGGCCAAAAAATGAACAGACTATTGCTGGTTAAATGCACTTGGTGTGACAGCTTGACCAACCACACTACTGAGGGTTAAATGCACTTGGTGACGGGCGCAGCTTGCCCCTGATGTAGTATATGGCCAAAAAATAAACAGACTATTGCTGGTTAAATGCACTTGGTGTGACAGCTTCACCCTGATGTAGGCTTTAGCCAAAAAACAACCACACCATTGAGGGTTAAATGCACTTGGTGACAGGCGCAGCTTGCCCCTGATGTAGTATATGGCCAAAAAATGAACAGACTATTGCTGGTTAATGCACTTGGTGTGACAGCTTGACCAACCACACTACTGAGGGTTAAATGCACTTGGTGACAGGCGCAGCTTGCCCCTGATGTAGTATATGGCCAAAAAATGAACAGACTATTGCTGGTTAAATGCACTTGGTGTGA
The DNA here is from genome assembly GCF_014858855.1 of Bufo gargarizans. Classification (NCBI taxonomy): domain Eukaryota; kingdom Metazoa; phylum Chordata; class Amphibia; order Anura; family Bufonidae; genus Bufo; species Bufo gargarizans. The sequence continues at coordinate 205,492,785 of NC_058080.1, forward strand.
CAGCTTGACCAACCACACTACTGAGGGTTAAATGCACTTGGTGACGGGCGCAGCTTGCCCCTGATGTAGTATATGGCCAAAAAATAACAGACTATTGCTGGTTAAATGCACTTGGTGTGACAGCTTCACCCTGATGTAGGCTTTAGCCAAAAAACAACCACACCATTGAGGGTTAAATGCACTTGGTGACAGGCGCAGCTTGCCCCTGATGTAGTATATGGCCAAAAAATGAACAGACTATTGCTGGTTAAATGCACTTGGTGTGACAGCTTGACCAACCACACTACTGAGGGTTAAATGCACTTGGTGACGGGCGCAGCTTGCCCCTGATGTAGTATATGGCCAAAAAATAACAGACTATTGCTGGTTAAATGCACTTGGTGTGACAGCTTCACCCTGATGTAGGCTTTAGCCAAAAAACAACCACACCATTGAGGGTTAAATGCACTTGGTGACAGGCGCAGCTTGCCCCTGATGTAGTATATGGCCAAAAAATGAACAGACTATTGCTGGTTAAATGCACTTGGTGTGACAGCTTGACCAACCACACTACTGAGGGTTAAATGCACTTGGTGACGGGCGCAGCTTGCCCCTGATGTAGTATATGGCCAAAAAATAAACAGACTATTGCTGGTTAAATGCACTTGGTGTGACAGCTTCACCCTGATGTAGGCTTTAGCCAAAAAACAACCACACCATTGAGGGTTAAATGCACTTGGTGACAGGCGCAGCTTGCCCCTGATGTAGTATATGGCCAAAAAATGAACAGACTATTGCTGGTTAAATGCACTTGGTGTGACAGCTTGACCAACCACACTACTGAGGGTTAAATGCACTTGGTGACGGGCGCAGCTTGCCCCTGATGTAGTATATGGCCAAAAAATAAACAGACTATTGCTGGTTAAATGCACTTGGTGTGACAGCTTCACCCTGATGTAGGCTTTAGCCAAAAAACAACCACACCATTGAGGGTTAAATGCACTTGGTGACAGGCGCAGCTTGCCCCTGATGTAGTATATGGCCAAAAAATAAACAGACTATTGCTGGTTAAATGCACTTGGTGTGACAGCTTGACCAACCACACTACTGAGGGTTAAATGCACTTGGTGACGGGCGCAGCTTGCCCCTGATGTAGTATATGGCCAAAAAATAAACAGACTATTGCTGGTTAAATGCACTTGGTGTGACAGCTTCACCCTGATGTAGGCTTTAGCCAAAAAACAACCACACCATTGAGGGTTAAATGCACTTGGTGACAGGCGCAGCTTGCCCCTGATGTAGTATATGGCCAAAAAATGAACAGACTATTGCTGGTTAAATGCACTTGGTGTGACAGCTTGACCAACCACACTACTGAGGGTTAAATGCACTTGGTGACGGGCGCAGCTTGCCCCTGATGTAGTATATGGCCAAAAAATAAACAGACTATTGCTGGTTAAATGCACTTGGTGTGACAGCTTCACCCTGATGTAGGCTTTAGCCAAAAAACAACCACACCATTGAGGGTTAAATGCACTTGGTGACAGGCGCAGCTTGCCCCTGATGTAGTATATGGCCAAAAAATAAACAGACTATTGCTGGTTAAATGCACTTGGTGTGACAGCTTGACCAACCACACTACTGAGGGTTAAATGCACTTGGTGACGGGCGCAGCTTGCCCCTGATGTAGTATATGGCCAAAAAATAAACAGACTATTGCTGGTTAAATGCACTTGGTGTGACAGCTTCACCCTGATGTAGGCTTTAGCCAAAAAACAACCACACCATTGAGGGTTAAATGCACTTGGTGACAGGCGCAGCTTGCCCCTGATGTAGTATATGGCCAAAAAATGAACAGACTATTGCTGGTTAAATGCACTTGGTGTGACAGCTTGACCAACCACACTACTGAGGGTTAAATGCACTTGGTGACGGGCGCAGCTTGCCCCTGATGTAGTATATGGCCAAAAAATAAACAGACTATTGCTGGTTAAATGCACTTGGTGTGACAGCTTCACCCTGATGTAGGCTTTAGCCAAAAAACAACCACACCATTGAGGGTTAAATGCACTTGGTGACAGGCGCAGCTTGCCCCTGATGTAGTATATGGCCAAAAAATGAACAGACTATTGCTGGTTAAATGCACTTGGTGTGACAGCTTGACCAACCACACTACTGAGGGTTAAATGCACTTGGTGACGGGCGCAGCTTGCCCCTGATGTAGTATATGGCCAAAAAATAAACAGACTATTGCTGGTTAAATGCACTTGGTGTGACAGCTTCACCCTGATGTAGGCTTTAGCCAAAAAACAACCACACCATTGAGGGTTAAATGCACTTGGTGACAGGCGCAGCTTGCCCCTGATGTAGTATATGGCCAAAAAATGAACAGACTATTGCTGGTTAAATGCACTTGGTGTGACAGCTTGACCAACCACACTACTGAGGGTTAAATGCACTTGGTGACGGGCGCAGCTTGCCCCTGATGTAGTATATGGCCAAAAAATAAACAGACTATTGCTGGTTAAATGCACTTGGTGTGACAGCTTCACCCTGATGTAGGCTTTAGCCAAAAAACAACCACACCATTGAGGGTTAAATGCACTTGGTGACAGGCGCAGCTTGCCCCTGATGTAGTATATGGCCAAAAAATGAACAGACTATTGCTGGTTAAATGCACTTGGTGTGACAGCTTGACCAACCACACTACTGAGGGTTAAATGCACTTGGTGACGGGCGCAGCTTGCCCCTGATGTAGTATATGGCCAAAAAATAACAGACTATTGCTGGTTAAATGCACTTGGTGTGACAGCTTCACCCTGATGTAGGCTTTAGCCAAAAAACAACCACACCATTGAGGGTTAAATGCACTTGGTGACAGGCGCAGCTTGCCCCTGATGTAGTATATGGCCAAAAAATGAACAGACTATTGCTGGTTAAATGCACTTGGTGTGACAGCTTGACCAACCACACTACTGAGGGTTAAATGCACTTGGTGACGGGCGCAGCTTGCCCCTGATGTAGTATATGGCCAAAAAATAAACAGACTATTGCTGGTTAAATGCACTTGGTGTGACAGCTTCACCCTGATGTAGGCTTTAGCCAAAAAACAACCACACCATTGAGGGTTAAATGCACTTGGTGACAGGCGCAGCTTGCCCCTGATGTAGTATATGGCCAAAAAATAAACAGACTATTGCTGGTTAAATGCACTTGGTGTGACAGCTTGACCAACCACACTACTGAGGGTTAAATGCACTTGGTGACGGGCGCAGCTTGCCCCTGATGTAGTATATGGCCAAAAAATAACAGACTATTGCTGGTTAAATGCACTTGGTGTGACAGCTTGACCAACCACACTACTGAGGGTTAAATGCACTTGGTGACGGGCGCAGCTTGCCCCTGATGTAGTATATGGCCAAAAAATGAAACAGACTATTGCTGGTTAAATGCACTTGGTGTGACAGCTTCACCCTGATGTAGGCTTTAGCCAAAAAACAACCACACTATTGAGGGTTAAATGCACTTGGTGACAGGCGCAGCTTGCCCCTGATGTAGTATATGGCCAAAAAATGAACAGACTATTGCTGGTTAAATGCACTTGGTGTGACAGCTTGACCAACCACACTACTGAGGGTTAAATGCACTTGGTGACGGGCGCAGCTTGCCCCTGATGTAGTATATGGCCAAAAAATAAACAGACTATTGCTGGTTAAATGCACTTGGTGTGACAGCTTCACCCTGATGTAGGCTTTAGCCAAAAAACAACCACACCATTGAGGGTTAAATGCACTTGGTGACAGGCGCAGCTTGCCCCTGATGTAGTATATGGCCAAAAAATGAACAGACTATTGCTGGTTAAATGCACTTGGTGTGACAGCTTGACCAACCACACTACTGAGGGTTAAATGCACTTGGTGACGGGCGCAGCTTGCCCCTGATGTAGTATATGGCCAAAAAATAAACAGACTATTGCTGGTTAAATGCACTTGGTGTGACAGCTTCACCCTGATGTAGGCTTTAGCCAAAAAACAACCACACCATTGAGGGTTAAATGCACTTGGTGACAGGCGCAGCTTGCCCCTGATGTAGTATATGGCCAAAAAATGAACAGACTATTGCTGGTTAAATGCACTTGGTGTGACAGCTTGACCAACCACACTACTGAGGGTTAAATGCACTTGGTGACGGGCGCAGCTTGCCCCTGATGTAGTATATGGCCAAAAAATAAACAGACTATTGCTGGTTAAATGCACTTGGTGTGACAGCTTCACCCTGATGTAGGCTTTAGCCAAAAAACAACCACACCATTGAGGGTTAAATGCACTTGGTGACAGGCGCAGCTTGCCCCTGATGTAGTATATGGCCAAAAAATAACAGACTATTGCTGGTTAAATGCACTTGGTGTGACAGCTTGACCAACCACACTACTGAGGGTTAAATGCACTTGGTGACGGGCGCAGCTTGCCCCTGATGTAGTATATGGCCAAAAATAAACAGACTATTGCTGGTTAAATGCACTTGGTGTGACAGCTTGACCAACCACACTACTGAGGGTTAAATGCACTTGGTGACGGGCGCAGCTTGCCCCTGATGTAGTATATGGCCAAAAAATGAACAGACTATTGCTGGTTAAATGCACTTGGTGTGACAGCTTGACCAACCACACTACTGAGGGTTAAATGCACTTGGTGACGGGCGCAGCTTGCCCCTGATGTAGTATATGGCCAAAAAATAAACAGACTATTGCTGGTTAAATGCACTTGGTGTGACAGCTTCACCCTGATGTAGGCTTTAGCCAAAAAACAACCACACCATTGAGGGTTAAATGCACTTGGTGACAGGCGCAGCTTGCCCCTGATGTAGTATATGGCCAAAAATGAACAGACTATTGCTGGTTAAATGCACTTGGTGTGACAGCTTGACCAACCACACTACTGAGGGTTAAATGCACTTGGTGACGGGCGCAGCTTGCCCCTGATGTAGTATATGGCCAAAAAATAAACAGACTATTGCTGGTTAAATGCACTTGGTGTGACAGCTTCACCCTGATGTAGGCTTTAGCCAAAAAACAACCACACCATTGAGGGTTAAATGCACTTGGTGACAGGCGCAGCTTGCCCCTGATGTAGTATATGGCCAAAAAATGAACAGACTATTGCTGGTTAAATGCACTTGGTGTGACAGCTTGACCAACCACACTACTGAGGGTTAAATGCACTTGGTGACGGGCGCAGCTTGCCCCTGATGTAGTATATGGCCAAAAAATAAACAGACTATTGCTGGTTAAATGCACTTGGTGTGACAGCTTCACCCTGATGTAGGCTTTAGCCAAAAAACAACCACACCATTGAGGGTTAAATGCACTTGGTGACAGGCGCAGCTTGCCCCTGATGTAGTATATGGCCAAAAAATGAACAGACTATTGCTGGTTAAATGCACTTGGTGTGACAGCTTGACCAACCACACTACTGAGGGTTAAATGCACTTGGTGACTGGCGCAGCTTGCCCCTGATGTAGTATATGGCCAAAAAATAAACAGACTATTGCTGGTTAAATGCACTTGGTGTGACAGCTTCACCCTGATGTAGGCTTTAGCCAAAAAACAACCACACCATTGAGGGTTAAATGCACTTGGTGACAGGCGCAGCTTGCCCCTGATGTAGTATATGGCCAAAAAATGAACAGACTATTGCTGGTTAAATGCACTTGGTGTGACAGCTTGACCAACCACACTACTGAGGGTTAAATGCACTTGGTGACGGGCGCAGCTTGCCCCTGATGTAGTATATGGCCAAAAAATAAACAGACTATTGCTGGTTAAATGCACTTGGTGTGACAGCTTCACCCTGATGTAGGCTTTAGCCAAAAAACAACCACACCATTGAGGGTTAAATGCACTTGGTGACAGGCGCAGCTTGCCCCTGATGTAGTATATGGCCAAAAAATGAACAGACTATTGCTGGTTAAATGCACTTGGTGTGACAGCTTGACCAACCACACTACTGAGGGTTAAATGCACTTGGTGACGGGCGCAGCTTGCCCCTGATGTAGTATATGGCCAAAAAATAAACAGACTATTGCTGGTTAAATGCACTTGGTGTGACAGCTTCACCCTGATGTAGGCTTTAGCCAAAAAACAACCACACCATTGAGGGTTAAATGCACTTGGTGACAGGCGCAGCTTGCCCCTGATGTAGTATATGGCCAAAAAATAAACAGACTATTGCTGGTTAAATGCACTTGGTGTGACAGCTTGACCAACCACACTACTGAGGGTTAAATGCACTTGGTGACGGGCGCAGCTTGCCCCTGATGTAGTATATGGCCAAAAAATAAACAGACTATTGCTGGTTAAATGCACTTGGTGTGACAGCTTCACCCTGATGTAGGCTTTAGCCAAAAAACAACCACACCATTGAGGGTTAAATGCACTTGGTGACAGGCGCAGCTTGCCCCTGATGTAGTATATGGCCAAAAAATAAACAGACTATTGCTGGTTAAATGCACTTGGTGTGACAGCTTGACCAACCACACTACTGAGGGTTAAATGCACTTGGTGACGGGCGCAGCTTGCCCCTGATGTAGTATATGGCCAAAAAATAAACAGACTATTGCTGGTTAAATGCACTTGGTGTGACAGCTTCACCCTGATGTAGGCTTTAGCCAAAAAACAACCACACCATTGAGGGTTAAATGCACTTGGTGACAGGCGCAGCTTGCCCCTGATGTAGTATATGGCCAAAAATGAACAGACTATTGCTGGTTAAATGCACTTGGTGTGACAGCTTGACCAACCACACTACTGAGGGTTAAATGCACTTGGTGACGGGCGCAGCTTGCCCCTGATGTAGTATATGGCCAAAAAATAAACAGACTATTGCTGGTTAAATGCACTTGGTGTGACAGCTTCACCCTGATGTAGGCTTTAGCCAAAAAACAACCACACCATTGAGGGTTAAATGCACTTGGTGACAGGCGCAGCTTGCCCCTGATGTAGTATATGGCCAAAAAATAAACAGACTATTGCTGGTTAAATGCACTTGGTGTGACAGCTTGACCAACCACACTACTGAGGGTTAAATGCACTTGGTGACGGGCGCAGCTTGCCCCTGATGTAGTATATGGCCAAAAAATAAACAGACTATTGCTGGTTAAATGCACTTGGTGTGACAGCTTCACCCTGATGTAGGCTTTAGCCAAAAAACAACCACACCATTGAGGGTTAAATGCACTTGGTGACAGGCGCAGCTTGCCCCTGATGTAGTATATGGCCAAAAAATGAACAGACTATTGCTGGTTAAATGCACTTGGTGTGACAGCTTGACCAACCACACTACTGAGGGTTAAATGCACTTGGTGACGGGCGCAGCTTGCCCCTGATGTAGTATATGGCCAAAAAATAAACAGACTATTGCTGGTTAAATGCACTTGGTGTGACAGCTTCACCCTGATGTAGGCTTTAGCCAAAAAACAACCACACCATTGAGGGTTAAATGCACTTGGTGACAGGCGCAGCTTGCCCCTGATGTAGTATATGGCCAAAAAATGAACAGACTATTGCTGGTTAAATGCACTTGGTGTGACAGCTTGACCAACCACACTACTGAGGGTTAAATGCACTTGGTGACGGGCGCAGCTTGCCCCTGATGTAGTATATGGCCAAAAAATAAACAGACTATTGCTGGTTTAATGCACTTGGTGTGACAGCTTCACCCTGATGTAGGCTTTAGCCAAAAAACAACCACACCATTGAGGGTTAAATGCACTTGGTGACAGGCGCAGCTTGCCCCTGATGTAGTATATGGCCAAAAAATGAACAGACTATTGCTGGTTAAATGCACTTGGTGTGACAGCTTGACCAACCACACTACTGAGGGTTAAATGCACTTGGTGACGGGCGCAGCTTGCCCCTGATGTAGTATATGGCCAAAAAATAAACAGACTATTGCTGGTTAATGCACTTGGTGTGACAGCTTCACCCTGATGTAGGCTTTAGCCAAAAAACAACCACACCATTGAGGGTTAAATGCACTTGGTGACAGGCGCAGCTTGCCCCTGATGTAGTATATGGCCAAAAAATGAACAGACTATTGCTGGTTAAATGCACTTGGTGTGACAGCTTGACCTAACCACACTACTGAGGGTTAAATGCACTTGGTGACGGGCGCAGCTTGCCCCTGATGTAGTATATGGCCAAAAATAAACAGACTATTGCTGGTTAAATGCACTTGGTGTGACAGCTTCACCCTGATGTAGGCTTTAGCCAAAAAACAACCACACCATTGAGGGTTAAATGCACTTGGTGACAGGCGCAGCTTGCCCCTGATGTAGTATATGGCCAAAAAATAAACAGACTATTGCTGGTTAAATGCACTTGGTGTGACAGCTTGACCAACCACACTACTGAGGGTTAAATGCACTTGGTGACGGGCGCAGCTTGCCCCTGATGTAGTATATGGCCAAAAAATAAACAGACTATTGCTGGTTAAATGCACTTGGTGTGACAGCTTCACCCTGATGTAGGCTTTAGCCAAAAAACAACCACACCATTGAGGGTTAAATGCACTTGGTGACAGGCGCAGCTTGCCCCTGATGTAGTATATGGCCAAAAAATAAACAGACTATTGCTGGTTAAATGCACTTGGTGTGACAGCTTGACCAACCACACTACTGAGGGTTAAATGCACTTGGTGACGGGCGCAGCTTGCCCCTGATGTAGTATATGGCCAAAAAATAACAGACTATTGCTGGTTAAATGCACTTGGTGTGACAGCTTGACCAACCACACTACTGAGGGTTAAATGAACTTGGTGACGGGCGCAGCTTGCCCCTGATGTAGTATATGGCCAAAAATAAACAGACTATTGCTGGTTAAATGCACTTGGTGTGACAGCTTCACCCTGATGTAGGCTTTAGCCAAAAAACAACCACACCATTGAGGGTTAAATGCACTTGGTGACAGGCGCAGCTTGCCCCTGATGTAGTATATGGCCAAAAAATAAACAGACTATTGCTGGTTAAATGCACTTGGTGTGACAGCTTGACCAACCACACTACTGAGGGTTAAATGCACTTGGTGACGGGCGCAGCTTGCCCCTGATGTAGTATATGGCCAAAAAATAAACAGACTATTGCTGGTTAAATGCACTTGGTGTGACAGCTTCACCCTGATGTAGGCTTTAGCCAAAAAACAACCACACCATTGAGGGTTAAATGCACTTGGTGACAGGCGCAGCTTGCCCCTGATGTAGTATATGGCCAAAAAATGAACAGACTATTGCTGGTTAAATGCACTTGGTGTGACAGCTTGACCAACCACACTACTGAGGGTTAAATGCACTTGGTGACGGGTGCAGCTTGCCCCTGATGTAGTATATGGCCAAAAAATAAACAGACTATTGCTGGTTAAATGCACTTGGTGTGACAGCTTCACCCTGATGTAGGCTTTAGCCAAAAAACAACCACACCATTGAGGGTTAAATGCACTTGGTGACAGGCGCAGCTTGCCCCTGATGTAGTATATGGCCAAAAAATGAACAGACTATTGCTGGTTAAATGCACTTGGTGTGACAGCTTGACCAACCACACTACTGAGGGTTAAATGCACTTGGTGACGGGCGCAGCTTGCCCCTGATGTAGTATATGGCCAAAAAATAAACAGACTATTGCTGGTTAATGCACTTGGTGTGACAGCTTCACCCTGATGTAGGCTTTAGCCAAAAAACAACCACACCATTGAGGGTTAAATGCACTTGGTGACAGGCGCAGCTTGCCCCTGATGTAGTATATGGCCAAAAAATAAACAGACTATTGCTGGTTAAATGCACTTGGTGTGACAGCTTGACCAACCACACTACTGAGGGTTAAATGCACTTGGTGACGGGCGCAGCTTGCCCCTGATGTAGTATATGGCCAAAAAATAAACAGACTATTGCTGGTTAAATGCACTTGGTGTGACAGCTTGACCAACCACACTACTGAGGGTTAAATGCACTTGGTGACGGGCGCAGCTTGCCCCTGATGTAGTATATGGCCAAAAAATGAACAGACTATTGCTGGTTAAATGCACTTGGTGTGACAGCTTGACCAACCACACTACTGAGGGTTAAATGCACTTGGTGACGGGTGCAGCTTGCCCCTGATGTAGTATATGGCCAAAAAATAAACAGACTATTGCTGGTTAAATGCACTTGGTGTGACAGCTTCACCCTGATGTAGGCTTTAGCCAAAAAACAACCACACCATTGAGGGTTAAATACACTTGGTGACAGGCGCAGCTTGCCCCTGATGTAGTATATGGCCAAAAAATGAACAGACTATTGCTGGTTAAATGCACTTGGTGTGACAGCTTGACCAACCACACTACTGAGGGTTAAATGCACTTGGTGACGGGCGCAGCTTGCCCCTGATGTAGTATATGGCCAAAAAATAAACAGACTATTGCTGGTTTAATGCACTTGGTGTGACAGCTTCACCCTGATGTAGGCTTTAGCCAAAAAACAACCACACCATTGAGGGTTAAATGCACTTGGTGACAGGCGCAGCTTGCCCCTGATGTAGTATATGGCCAAAAAATGAACAGACTATTGCTGGTTAAATGCACTTGGTGTGACAGCTTGACCAACCACACTACTGAGGGTTAAATGCACTTGGTGACGGGCGCAGCTTGCCCCTGATGTAGTATATGGCCAAAAAATAAACAGACTATTGCTGGTTAAATGCACTTGGTGTGACAGCTTCACCCTGATGTAGGCTTTAGCCAAAAAACAACCACACTACTGAGGGTTAAATGCACTTGGTGACAGGCGCAGCTTGCCCCTGATGTAGTATATGGCCAAAAAATGAACAGACTATTGCTGGTTAAATGCACTTGGTGTGACAGCTTGACCAACCACACTACTGAGGGTTAAATGCACTTGGTGACGGGCGCAGCTTGCCCCTGATGTAGTATATGGCCAAAAAATAAACAGACTATTGCTGGTTAAATGCACTTGGTGTGACAGCTTCACCCTGATGTAGGCTTTAGCCAAAAAACAACCACACCATTGAGGGTTAAATGCACTTGGTGACAGGCGCAGCTTGCCCCTGATGTAGTATATGGCCAAAAAATGAACAGACTATTGCTGGTTAAATGCACTTGGTGTGACAGCTTGACCAACCACACTACTGAGGGTTAAATGCACTTGGTGACGGGCGCAGCTTGCCCCTGATGTAGTATATGGCCAAAAAATAAACAGACTATTGCTGGTTAAATGCACTTGGTGTGACAGCTTCACCCTGATGTAGGCTTTAGCCAAAAAACAACCACACCATTGAGGGTTAAATGCACTTGGTGACAGGCGCAGCTTGCCCCTGATGTAGTATATGGCCAAAAAATGAACAGACTATTGCTGGTTAAATGCACTTGGTGTGACAGCTTGACCAACCACACTACTGAGGGTTAAATGCACTTGGTGACGGGCGCAGCTTGCCCCTGATGTAGTATATGGCCAAAAAATAAACAGACTATTGCTGGTTAAATGCACTTGGTGTGACAGCTTCACCCTGATGTAGGCTTTAGCCAAAAAACAACCACACCATTGAGGGTTAAATGCACTTGGTGACAGGCGCAGCTTGCCCCTGATGTAGTATATGGCCAAAAAATAAACAGACTATTGCTGGTTAAATGCACTTGGTGTGACAGCTTGACCAACCACACTACTGAGGGTTAAATGCACTTGGTGACGGGCGCAGCTTGCCCCTGATGTAGTATATGGCCAAAAAATAAACAGACTATTGCTGGTTAAATGCACTTGGTGTGACAGCTTCACCCTGATGTAGGCTTTAGCCAAAAAACAACCACACCATTGAGGGTTAAATGCACTTGGTGACAGGCGCAGCTTGCCCCTGATGTAGTATATGGCCAAAAAATAAACAGACTATTGCTGGTTAAATGCACTTGGTGTGACAGCTTGACCAACCACACTACTGAGGGTTAAATGCACTTGGTGACGGGCGCAGCTTGCCCCTGATGTAGTATATGGCCAAAAAATAAACAGACTATTGCTGGTTAAATGCACTTGGTGTGACAGCTTCACCCTGATGTAGGCTTTAGCCAAAAAACAACCACACCATTGAGGGTTAAATGCACTTGGTGACAGGCGCAGCTTGCCCCTGATGTAGTATATGGCCAAAAAATGAACAGACTATTGCTGGTTAAATGCACTTGGTGTGACAGCTTGACCAACCACACTACTGAGGGTTAAATGCACTTGGTGACGGGCGCAGCTTGCCCCTGATGTAGTATATGGCCAAAAAATAAACAGACTATTGCTGGTTAAATGCACTTGGTGTGACAGCTTCACCCTGATGTAGGCTTTAGCCAAAAAACAACCACACCATTGAGGGTTAAATGCACTTGGTGACAGGCGCAGCTTGCCCCTGATGTAGTATATGGCCAAAAAATAAACAGACTATTGCTGGTTAAATGCACTTGGTGTGACAGCTTGACCAACCACACTACTGAGGGTTAAATGCACTTGGTGACGGGCGCAGCTTGCCCCTGATGTAGTATATGGCCAAAAAATAAACAGACTATTGCTGGTTAAATGCACTTGGTGTGACAGCTTCACCCTGATGTAGGCTTTAGCCAAAAAACAACCACACCATTGAGGGTTAAATGCACTTGGTGACAGGCGCAGCTTGCCCCTGATGTAGTATATGGCCAAAAAATGAACAGACTATTGCTGGTTAAATGCACTTGGTGTGACAGCTTGACCAACCACACTACTGAGGGTTAAATGCACTTGGTGACGGGTGCAGCTTGCCCCTGATGTAGTATATGGCCAAAAAATAAACAGACTATTGCTGGTTAAATGCACTTGGTGTGACAGCTTCACCCTGATGTAGGCTTTAGCCAAAAAACAACCACACCATTGAGGGTTAAATGCACTTGGTGACAGGCGCAGCTTGCCCCTGATGTAGTATATGGCCAAAAAATGAACAGACTATTGCTGGTTAAATGCACTTGGTGTGACAGCTTGACCAACCACACTACTGAGGGTTAAATGCACTTGGTGACGGGCGCAGCTTGCCCCTGATGTAGTATATGGCCAAAAAATAAACAGACTATTGCTGGTTTAATGCACTTGGTGTGACAGCTTCACCCTGATGTAGGCTTTAGCCAAAAAACAACCACACCATTGAGGGTTAAATGCACTTGGTGACAGGCGCAGCTTGCCCCTGATGTAGTATATGGCCAAAAAATAAACAGACTATTGCTGGTTAAATGCACTTGGTGTGACAGCTTGACCAACCACACTACTGAGGGTTAAATGCACTTGGTGACGGGCGCAGCTTGCCCCTGATGTAGTATATGGCCAAAAAATAAACAGACTATTGCTGGTTAAATGCACTTGTTGTGACAGCTTCACCCTGATGTAGGCTTTAGCCAAAAAACAACCACACCATTGAGGGTTAAATGCACTTGGTGACAGGCGCAGCTTGCCCCTGATGTAGTATATGGCCAAAAAATAAACAGACTATTGCTGGTTAAATGCACTTGGTGTGACAGCTTGACCAACCACACTACTGAGGGTTAAATGCACTTGGTGACGGGCGCAGCTTGCCCCTGATGTAGTATATGGCCAAAAAATAAACAGACTATTGCTGGTTAAATGCACTTGGTGTGACAGCTTCACCCTGATGTAGGCTTTAGCCAAAAAACAACCACACCATTGAGGGTTAAATGCACTTGGTGACAGGCGCAGCTTGCCCCTGATGTAGTATATGGCCAAAAAATGAACAGACTATTGCTGGTTAAATGCACTTGGTGTGACAGCTTGACCAACCACACTACTGAGGGTTAAATGCACTTGGTGACGGGCGCAGCTTGCCCCTGATGTAGTATATGGCCAAAAAATAAACAGACTATTGCTGGTTAAATGCACTTGGTGTGACAGCTTCACCCTGATGTAGGCTTTAGCCAAAAAACAACCACACCATTGAGGGTTAAATGCACTTGGTGACAGGCGCAGCTTGCCCCTGATGTAGTATATGGCCAAAAAATAAACAGACTATTGCTGGTTAAATGCACTTGGTGTGACAGCTTGACCAACCACACTACTGAGGGTTAAATGCACTTGGTGACGGGCGCAGCTTGCCCCTGATGTAGTATATGGCCAAAAAATAAACAGACTATTGCTGGTTAAATGCACTTGGTGTGACAGCTTCACCCTGATGTAGGCTTTAGCCAAAAAACAACCACACCATTGAGGGTTAAATGCACTTGGTGACAGGCGCAGCTTGCCCCTGATGTAGTATATGGCCAAAAAATGAACAGACTATTGCTGGTTAAATGCACTTGGTGTGACAGCTTGACCAACCACACTACTGAGGGTTAAATGCACTTGGTGACGGGTGCAGCTTGCCCCTGATGTAGTATATGGCCAAAAAATAAACAGACTATTGCTGGTTAAATGCACTTGGTGTGACAGCTTCACCCTGATGTAGGCTTTAGCCAAAAAACAACCACACCATTGAGGGTTAAATGCACTTGGTGACAGGCGCAGCTTGCCCCTGATGTAGTATATGGCCAAAAAATGAACAGACTATTGCTGGTTAAATGCACTTGGTGTGACAGCTTGACCAACCACACTACTGAGGGTTAAATGCACTTGGTGACGGGCGCAGCTTGCCCCTGATGTAGTATATGGCCAAAAAATAAACAGACTATTGCTGGTTTAATGCACTTGGTGTGACAGCTTCACCCTGATGTAGGCTTTAGCCAAAAAACAACCACACCATTGAGGGTTAAATGCACTTGGTGACAGGCGCAGCTTGCCCCTGATGTAGTATATGGCCAAAAAATGAACAGACTATTGCTGGTTAAATGCACTTGGTGTGACAGCTTGACTAACCACACTACTGAGGGTTAAATGCACTTGGTGACGGGCGCAGCTTGCCCCTGATGTAGTATATGGCCAAAAAATAAACAGACTATTGCTGGTTAAATGCACTTGGTGTGACAGCTTCACCCTGATGTAGGCTTTAGCCAAAAAACAACCACACCATTGAGGGTTAAATGCACTTGGTGACAGGCGCAGCTTGCCCCTGATGTAGTATATGGCCAAAAAATAAACAGACTATTGCTGGTTAAATGCACTTGGTGTGACAGCTTGACCAACCACACTACTGAGGGTTAAATGCACTTGGTGACGGGCGCAGCTTGCCCCTGATGTAGTATATGGCCAAAAAATAAACAGACTATTGCTGGTTAAATGCACTTGGTGTGACAGCTTCACCCTGATGTAGGCTTTAGCCAAAAAACAACCACACCATTGAGGGTTAAATGCACTTGGTGACAGGCGCAGCTTGTTCCTGATGTAGTATATGGCCAAAAAATAAACAGACTATTGCTGGTTAAATGCACTTGGTGTGACAGCTTGACCAACCACACTACTGAGGGTTAAATGCACTTGGTGACGGGCGCAGCTTGCCCCTGATGTAGTATATGGCCAAAAAATGAACAGACTATTGCTGGTTAAATGCACTTGGTGTGAGAGCTTGACCAACCACACTACTGAGGGTTAAATGCACTTGGTGACGGGCGCAGCTTGCCCCTGATGTAGTATATGGCCAAAAAATAAACAGACTATTGCTGGTTAAATGCACTTGGTGTGACAGCTTCACCCTGATGTAGGCTTTAGCCAAAAAACAACCACACCATTGAGGGTTAAATGCACTTGGTGACAGGCGCAGCTTGCCCCTGATGTAGTATATGGCCAAAAAATAAACAGACTATTGCTGGTTAAATGCACTTGGTGTGACAGCTTGACCAACCACACTACTGAGGGTTAAATGCACTTGGTGACGGGCGCAGCTTGCCCCTGATGTAGTATATGGCCAAAAAATAAACAGACTATTGCTGGTTAAATGCACTTGGTGTGACAGCTTCACCCTGATGTAGGCTTTAGCCAAAAAACAACCACACCATTGAGGGTTAAATGCACTTGGTGACAGGCGCAGCTTGCCCCTGATGTAGTATATGGCCAAAAAATGAACAGACTATTGCTGGTTAAATGCACTTGGTGTGACAGCTTGACCAACCACACTACTGAGGGTTAAATGCACTTGGTGACGGGTGCAGCTTGCCCCTGATGTAGTATATGGCCAAAAAATAAACAGACTATTGCTGGTTAAATGCACTTGGTGTGACAGCTTCACCCTGATGTAGGCTTTAGCCAAAAAACAACCACACCATTGAGGGTTAAATGCACTTGGTGACAGGCGCAGCTTGCCCCTGATGTAGTATATGGCCAAAAAATGAACAGACTATTGCTGGTTAAATGCACTTGGTGTGACAGCTTGACCAACCACACTACTGAGGGTTAAATGCACTTGGTGACGGGCGCAGCTTGCCCCTGATGTAGTATATGGCCAAAAAATAAACAGACTATTGCTGGTTTAATGCACTTGGTGTGACAGCTTCACCCTGATGTAGGCTTTAGCCAAAAAACAACCACACCATTGAGGGTTAAATGCACTTGGTGACAGGCGCAGCTTGCCCCTGATGTAGTATATGGCCAAAAAATGAACAGACTATTGCTGGTTAAATGCACTTGGTGTGACAGCTTGACTAACCACACTACTGAGGGTTAAATGCACTTGGTGACGGGCGCAGCTTGCCCCTGATGTAGTATATGGCCAAAAAATAAACAGACTATTGCTGGTTAAATGCACTTGGTGTGACAGCTTCACCCTGATGTAGGCTTTAGCCAAAAAACAACCACACTACTGAGGGTTAAATGCACTTGGTGACAGGCGCAGCTTGCCCCTGATGTAGTATATGGCCAAAAAATGAACAGACTATTGCTGGTTAAATGCACTTGGTGTGACAGCTTGACCAACCACACTACTGAGGGTTAAATGCACTTGGTGACGGGCGCAGCTTGCCCCTGATGTAGTATATGGCCAAAAAATAAACAGACTATTGCTGGTTAAATGCACTTGGTGTGACAGCTTCACCCTGATGTAGGCTTTAGCCAAAAAACAACCACACCATTGAGGGTTAAATGCACTTGGTGACAGGCGCAGCTTGCCCCTGATGTAGTATATGGCCAAAAAATGAACAGACTATTGCTGGTTAAATGCACTTGGTGTGACAGCTTGACCAACCACACTACTGAGGGTTAAATGCACTTGGTGATGGGCGCAGCTTGCCCCTGATGTAGTATATGGCCAAAAAATAAACAGACTATTGCTGGTTAAATGCACTTGGTGTGACAGCTTCACCCTGATGTAGGCTTTAGCCAAAAAACAACCACACCATTGAGGGTTAAATGCACTTGGTGACAGGCGCAGCTTGCCCCTGATGTAGTATATGGCCAAAAAATGAACAGACTATTGCTGGTTAAATGCACTTGGTGTGACAGCTTGACCAACCACACTACTGAGGGTTAAATGCACTTGGTGACGGGCGCAGCTTGCCCCTGATGTAGTATATGGCCAAAAAATAAACAGACTATTGCTGGTTAAATGCACTTGGTGTGACAGCTTCACCCTGATGTAGGCTTTAGCCAAAAAACAACCACACCATTGAGGGTTAAATGCACTTGGTGACAGGCGCAGCTTGCCCCTGATGTAGTATATGGCCAAAAAATGAACAGACTATTGCTGGTTAAATGCACTTGGTGTGACAGCTTCACCCTGATGTAGGCTTTAGCCAAAAAACAACCACACCATTGAGGGTTAAATGCACTTGGTCGCAGCTTGTGCTGGCGCACCACAAGACACAAAATGGCCGCCGATCACCCCAGAAAAAAGTGACTGACAAACGGTCTGGGCAGCCTAAAAACAGTGAGCATTTGAATTTCAGCAGCTCAATGATGCACAGCTGCAGATCGATCGATTAATCAAGTCCTTTGGAGGAGTTAATCTGCCTAATCTCGCCCTACTGTCGCAGCCGCAACCTCTCCCTACGCTAATCAGAGCAGAGTGACGGGCGGCGCTATGTGACTCCAGCTTAAATAGAGGCTGGGTCACATGGTGCTCTGGCCAATCACAGCCATGCCAATAGTAGGCATGGCTGTGACGGCCTCTTGGGGCACGTAGTATGACACTTGTTGATTGGCTGCTTTGCAGCCTTTCAAAAAGCGCCAAGAAAGCGTCACAAAAGCGCCAAGAAAGCGACGAACACCGAACCCGAACCCGGACTTTTACGAAAATGTCCGGGTTCGGGTCCGTGTCACGGACACCCCAAAATTCGGTACGAACCCGAACTATACAGTTCGAGTTCGCTCATCCCTACTTACAGCCATAATAAAATAGCAACGTGTCCACCAGCACTAGCTGCTGCTGACACTTGAAAATACTGGCTCTTACTTCACCGAGGCCAGGAACCTCAGTCACACATACCCTTGTGCCTTCCTACAGCGTGTATCAGTGGCAAAAAAATATATATTATTTGCCGTTCGGCAGTGCAGTTGAATGCTCTAAAGCCCTTTTTGGAGTGTATTAGTGGCAAAAAAAATATATTTGCCATTCAATCGTGCAGTTACTGTATGTTCTAAAGCCATTTTTGGTGTGTATTAGTGGCAAATAAATATATTTTTTTCCCGTTCAGCAGTGAAGTTTTATGTTCTAAAGCCTCTGAGGCGAGTATAAGTGGAAAAAAATAAGGGCTTACTTACAGTTCTGCAGTGATCTTATATGTTCTAAAGCCCTTTTTGACGTGTATTAGTGGGGGAAAAAAAGGGTTAGCTGTTGTGTAGTCAAGTGAGAATATTACAGACTTTTTTGGGTGTTTTAATTTCCATTTAATTTTTTATTTGATCTAACAGTATGTAAGAAAGAAAAGTGCCAGGCCCTGCACAGGAGAATGGCAGAGGCCTAAATGTTTCTGGCGCAAGCAGAGGTCATAGAAGAGTAAGGGGGCATGGCAGCTGGAGTCATCTAGCGGTTGTGTCTTGACCAGCAACCCAGTGGTTCTTGAATGGTTTCTTCAGTCATCCACTTTGTCCCAAGTAGCATCAGACACCCCCAGCCAACAGTTGGTGGGTTCGTCAGACACAACCTTTAGTTGGCATGGCCCGGGAGTAGGCCCTGTGCCCTCACCTGTCCTCCATCTGCCTCTGTCCTTTTCTGCTCCCTCAGCCAGAGACGTATTATATGCTGTGGGCTCAGCTCCACTATACAACGAGGATGAGCTACTAGAGGACAATCAGCAGCTACTGGCCAGCCAAGATGTGGAAGAGACGTCCGCCACTTCCTCTGGTAGGCAGGCAAGTAATGATGAGGAGAGTGGCGTAGGAGCTAGTATTGTGAGCGGTCAGGCTCCTGACCCAAAGACCTTTGAGGAGGACATCATTGACATGAAGACAGTACTCGATGATGATGTAGCTGATCACACTTGGGAGCCGGGTGAATTAGGAGCTTCATCGGCATCGGGAGAAGAGGGTGGCAGCTTGCTCTTTATTCAGTGGCAGAATCATAAAGTCGCAGGCGTGGCCGGGAGTGGCAGCAGTGGGAGGTTGGGAGCTAAACGAGCCTGTGGTAGACCACCTGCTTTGCAGGAGCCTACCTGCCCGGAAAGTAGTGGTGCTGGGGTTCATGGAAGCAGCAGCGGTAGCAGTCAGTCAGTGCAGAGTTCTGGGGGTAAAATCACCTACTCGGCAGTGTGGCAGTTTTTTGTTATGCTGCGGTGAACATGGCCATTTGAAGTATCTGTGGGCAGAAGGTGAAGCATGGCCAGGGTGCGAATGTTGGCACCACGGCCCTGCGTCAACATACAGATGTAGCAGGGTTAGCACTCCCTCTGCTAACTCAAATTTCTTAACTCATTTCATTATCTTGAGACAAAAGCCATCGAAAAGCAATCGAAGGTGTTTGCTTAGATTAGATAACCAAACTCAGAAATCTCAGAAAAAAGGAGTGCTAACCATGTTGTAGCTGTATGCAGCATCATTATAAAGTGGCCTGGGAGAACTGTGTCTCCGATGTGGTGGTCCATCCTGCCGCAGCAACTGCTGCATCACCCAGTGGCACGCACCCGATTTCAGCCAGTCAAGGCTCCACCACCTCAGCCGAAGGGAGATGTCTGTCCTTCCCATCATCTGATGCTCCTGATGCTCCTGCTCCTCTTCCTCATCAGTCATTCCATCAGAAATCGATCACCAAAGCGATTGCCAACAGTATGCGTGCATTCATCCAGCGCTGGTTGCTGGTTCTGCAGACCCTCCATATCCAAGTGGTGGACACACCTTTCAGAGAACTGATGCCTTGTGCCGAGCCGAGGTGGAGAGTCCCAAGCTGTCATTTCTTTGCCAAAAAGCAGTACCAGCCTTGCACACGTATGTAGAACAGAAGGTGGGCCAGTCTTTGAGCCTGTCAGTGTCTGCCAAAGTGCACGGCAGTGCCAACATGTGGAGCTGTATCTACGGTCAGGGACAATACATATATTTTATGGCCCAATGGATGAATGTGGTTCCTGAAGAGCCACACCAGCAACTTGGCCAGGTGATGCTGCTTCCGCCTCCACATTCTCACTCTATTGGTCCTATGACAGTGTTCGCCTCTGTCTCCTCATCCTTCACTGTGTCCTCAGCCTCCACTGCAGGGACAATTTACAGTACCCCTCTAGCATACCACATGTGCAGGGCATGGCAGTGTCACACTGTTCTACACCTCGTTTGCCTGGGTGAATGGAGTCACTCAGGGGAGGAACTGCTGTGTGGCTTTTATCAAGAAACCGAATCCTGTCTTTCTCTGCGTCAACTAAATATCGGAGTCATGGTGACCGACAATGGGAAGAACATGGTGTCGTTGGGGAGCCTGCATGGCACACATGTTCAATCTGATTGTCAAGCGGTTCCTGAAGTTTTCCACCCATCTGCATCCAAAAAATTACCAGGAAACTTTGCATGCACTTCATCCACTTGTACACCGCAAAGCACACCCTCCTTAAGCTGCAGCGGCAGAATGGCATCCTGCAAAATGGGCTGATATGCAACGTTTTCACCCATTGGAATTCCACTTTCCATATGTTGGTGTCACTCTTTGGTGTGGGACAGAAACACCACACTGAGCATAGGAGGGGATGAGGAAACAGGGAATCAGGCCTAAGAACTAGGGAAGGAAGATGGACACCTCTGAGTAAAAAATCCTAACCAAAATCCTGACTGACTACCAGTATGAACAGACCCCAAAGGTAGGTGAGTTCATATGCAATAATACCTAGAGTCCTATCTAGACCTATAGGACCCAATACTAATGGCAGGGATGAGACTATCTGTTTCTCCAAAAGGAAGAACAGGTGTAGAGTTGAGCTGACACCTAGATGTTCGAGTTCGACGGGTTCGGCCGAACTTCACAAAATAGAGTTCGGGACCCGAACTTGACCCCGAACCCCATTGAAGTCAATGGGAACCCGAACTTTTGAACACTAAAATGTCATGGAAAGTGCTAGAGGGCGGAAAATGCCAGCAAAATGTGGTTAAGAGCATGGCAAGTGCTCTGCAAACAAATGTGGGTAGGGAAATCACTTTAAATAACATAAAATACATAAAAATAAAAAATATTAATATTGATATAGGAGTGCAAGGTCCATATGGAGTAGGAGGTTGAGGAGACAGTGGATGTGGCGGTGTAGGAGGAGGAGGTAGCCAACACTGGTTTTTGGTTTTAATTTATTTAATTTATTTTGTTTTGGTTTAAATTAGGGTACACCCCAAACATTGGGAAATA
The DNA here is from genome assembly GCF_014858855.1 of Bufo gargarizans. Taxonomy (NCBI): domain Eukaryota; kingdom Metazoa; phylum Chordata; class Amphibia; order Anura; family Bufonidae; genus Bufo; species Bufo gargarizans. The sequence continues at coordinate 205,514,487 of NC_058080.1, forward strand.
GAACCAGTGAAAACCCAATCCAGTCGTGCTAAAAACACGTTCAGACAATACACTGGCTGCAGGGCAGGCCAGTTCCTCCAAGGTGTAAAGAGCAAGCTCAGGCCATGTGCCCAATTTGGAGACCCAGAAGTTGCAGGGGGCAGACCCATCAGTCAGTTTGCGTAGGCGTGTGCACACATACTGCACCACCATGTCGAACGCCCCCGTGATGTTCATGATCCAATTGGATATCTGCTCTATCAACTTTTGATGTTCTTTTCAGCGCCTACCATGTTGATCACGATTAGCGGCGAATCAGGGTTCCATGCCGGAGAGGGAGCGTTAGAAAGAGAGACCGCGCTTAATTACCCACTCCCGACTCGGCGAGGTAGTGACAATAAATAACAATGCAGGACTCTTAAGATGCCCTGTTATTGGAATAATTAATAAAAAAAATGATAGGGAATGTCACTGTGGTATTTAGGATTTGGAAACATTATCCAGGAAAGGCCCTGCTGCCGCTTTGTTGACTCTAGATAACTTCTGCCTGATGGCACGTCCCTGTGACGTCCACGATCCATTTGGATATCTTTCTATCAACATTTGATGTTCTTTTCTGAGCCTACCATGTTCCATGCCAGAGAGGGAGCGTGAGAAAGGGAGACCTCATCCAAGGGAGGTCAATGGCTGCAATGGGATGCAGCGGAAATGTGTGCCAAGTTATTAAAGCAGAAGGATCGAATGAAAGGGCCAATTAAAAAGAAATTTTAGAAATTTAAATCCCTATCACCTATGCAGAGCAGGGGTTTTTCATTGCCAGAAATAGGTTAATGTCACCCACCAATGGAATAGATTATTTTAAAAATTTTAGTCCCTTTCACCTATGCAAAGCAGGGGTTCATTCACGGCAAAAAAATTTAAAATGTCACCCAATGATGTAACAGAAAAGTTTGTGAAATTTATTAAGCTGTCAACTAGGTATAGCAGTGGTATATCACACCAAAAATTGGTGAATTTCACCAGAAAATATAGCAGACAAATTAGTGAAATTACATAAAATAAAATAAGTACAAATAAAAATAAAATAAAAACCTAATTTGAGGTGAGGTACATATGAAGTAGGAGTTTGAAGAGGCGGTGGAAGTAGCGGTGTAGTTGGAAGCTGTGGTGGAGGAGGACGAGGTAGCCAACACAGTTTTTTGGTTTTAATAATTTTTTTTTTTATTAGGGTACACTCCAAAAGAGTGTAAAATATCCAAAATACAAGAATGAGCAATTGCGCTGCAGTATAACAATGGCTGGTTAAGGCGGCTATACGTGTCTATTCTGCACAAGGTACAGACAAGTCCTGTGGGATCCATGCCTGGTTCATTTTAATGAACGTGAGCTTGTCCACATTGGCTGTGGACAGGCGGCTGCGCTTGTCTGTGATGACGCCCCCTGCCGTGCTAAACACACGTTCAGATAATACACTGTCTACAGGGCAGGCCAGCACCTCCAAGGCGTAAAGGACAAGCTCAGGCCATGTGCCCAATTTGGAGACCCAGAAGTTGAAGGGGGGAGACCCGTCATTCAGTGCGTGCACACATACTGCTCCACCATGTTGGTGAAATGCTACCCCCTGCTATGACGTTCCATTGCTGGTTGTTGTGGTGCGCTGACAAAGCTTTTCCACATTTCGGACATGCTAACCCTGCCTTTTGAGGTGCTGGTGGTGCCCCAGCTGTGTTGGCAACTCTTCCACTTTCTCTACCTTCGCCTTGTGCTTCCACTGTGCACCCGCTGTCAGATGGGAATGCCACCAGCACAGCGTCTACCAGCGTGCGCTTGTACTCGCGCATCTTACGAACACGCTCCAGTGACGGAATTAAGGACGGTACATTGCCCTTGTAATGGGGATCCAGCAGCGTGGCCACCCAGTAATCAGCACAAGTTAGAATGTGGGCAACTTGGCGGTCGTTGCGGAGACACTGCAGCATGTAATCACTCATGTGTGCCAGGCTGCCCAGAGGCAACGAAAAGCTGTCCTCTGTGGGAGGTGTATCGTCTGTGTTCTCTGTATCCCCCCATCTATGCACCAGTGATGCCCATGAGCTAGTCTGGGTGCCACACTGCTGTGAACATGGTTCCTCCTCCTCTATCTCCTCATCCTCCACCTCGTCATCCTCCAGAGCTGTGCCCTCTCTGGCTGGACAATGGTGTACCTTGGGTTTGTGGGGGCAGGAACCCACCCTCGGAGCCACTTGTAAATGACTAGCCGGAAACCCTACAAAATGATCCCTCTTCCTCCTGTGCCACATCCTCTTCCATCATCGCCAGGAGCGTTTTTTCAAGGAGGCATAGAAGTAGGATAGTAACCGTGAGAATGGCGTTATTGGCACTGGCCATGTTGGTGGAGTACTCGAAACAGCATAACAATGAACACAGGTCTCGCATGGAGGCCCAGTCATTGGTGGTGAAGTGGATGGAGGGCATTGCCAAAAATAGCCAGAAAATTATTGAAGTATTTCAAGCTTGTTTTTAAAAATCACAGATGCAGTAAAGGCTGCAGTATTAAGTATTTTGCCCAAAATAGGTGTTTTTTTAAATAACAGAATATGACAGCATTGTATAACGCTTGATGTTCACACGTACAAATGCAGCAAGGGCTGTAAAATTTAGTATTTTGCCCAAAAAGGGTGTTTTTTAAAACCCAGAATATGATTGCTGTATTTCTAGCTTAAATTGCACACTGACAAATCCTGCAAAGGCACCAGATGTAGGATATTGCCAAAAATGGGTGTTTTTTTAAGCCCAAATTATTATTGCAGTATTTCAAGCTTGGATTTAAATGTCACAAGAGCACATATGAGCTTGCATAAAATGGCTGCCGCCGCCCACCTAACTAACTGATGGATAAAACTTATTTTTCTCTGTCACTGGGCTCAGGGCAGGGTAAAAAGATTGTGCACTGCACCCACACAACAAAATCTATGTAGATCACTGAGTTCAATTGCAGTTCTGATTAAAGTTTCTTTCCTATTATCTCCCTCACAGCACCAGCATCCTCTCCCTACACTAGTAACAGCAGAATGACGTGCTACATGACTCCAGCTTATATAGAGGCTGGGTCACATGCTGCACTGGCCAATCACAGCCATGCCATTAGTAGACATGGCTGTGATGGCTTCTAAGGGCACAGAGCTAAACACTTGTTGATTGGCTGCAGCCTTTTAAAAAGTGCCATTAACTCGCAGAACACCGAACCCAAACTTTTACTGAAATGTTCGGGTTCGGGTCCGGGGTCCAAAAATCCAAAAGTTCGGTACGAACCCAAACTTTACAGTTCGGGTTCGCTCAATCCTAAACAGGAGTCTACTTCAGGCCTAATACAAACAATAGGGAAATGCAACACACAGAACCCAAACAAAATACAAAAGGGAAAGGAAAGACTTAACTTCAAAGAGTCTATGGAAGCACCAGGAACTCAGCCAAGATCCAACCACAAACAATCCACAGGCACAGAAGCTGTAAACTGCACAGCATAGTGGGAGAAGCAACTATAAGGGTGGGTTCACACCTGAGCGTACTGGATGGAGCGCTCTGTATGCGTGATTCTACGGACGTCTCACATACGCGGCTCCTGTGCAAGCGAACGCCCATTGTCGTGCGTTCCCGGAAGTCTATGTGCTAGAACGCACAACACTATGCCCCAAAGAAGCTCCTGTACTTCTTGGGGTGTAGGGCGTTTTACAGCACGTTCGTACGCGCTGTAAAACGCTCAGGTGAGAACCATTCCCATAGGGAATCGTTGCTTCTTGCCTGTTGAGCGTTTTACAGCGCGTAGGAACGCGCTGTAAAACACTCAGGTGTGAACACAGCCTAAATAAGGAAGGTTAAATAACCACATAAGCAACACTGGAGGCAAGGGGTGTGGCCATTAACAGAAACAACACAGACACCTATTGATCCACAAGGAAAACCTGTCAGATCAAACCACGTGTTGCCAGTCTCACAGATCTCCTGCGACTCACTGTCGCTGGGAAGTCTGTCTTGGTATGTCCGTGACAGTTGGACCGATTGTATGAACAGAGAAAGGCCATAAACGATTTCTTGATAATCCAAGCGGACAGGAGTACTGTGTAACTACGAAGTCAACCAGTGGCAGCTTATGCGTGACACCTGCCATTTGCTCAGGCCCTTTGAGGAGGCCACATTATTTGTCAGTTGCCAGGACTACAGGATGAACAACGTCATTTCACTGCTTCATGTCCTGTAACAGATGCTGGTAAATCTGGCTGGTCAGGGGACTGGAGATGTGACGCCTAGATCTCATGGCCACATGAGCCCTGTGGTGGCTGAACTGGAGGATGAGGAGAGCATTGGAGCACAAGCAATGTGTAGCGAAAAGGGAGGATCAGGAGCAGCCAGAAGAGCTACATGGTGATGAGGAAGAGGAGGCAGAGGACCCAGACACACCATGGAAGTATGCAGTGGAGATGGAGGCAGGAAGTCCCTCCAAGTCACTTGCACAAATGGCTCAATGCATGCTCACTTGCTTGCGTAGTGACAGCTGAATTGTCACGATTTGACAAAGAGATGACTTCTGTCTCTCCACCTTGTTGGACCCTCGTTACGGTCCAAAATGGAGGCCTTTTTTACACCCGCTGGGAGGACAAACTGAATTATTATTCAATCTGAATTTATTTATGACAAATCACGTTAAAAAAAAAAAGCTATTTCCTGGCTGCTGAGAGCCTGTATAGTAGTGTAGAACACTGTGAATTGCAGAAACATGCATAGGTAGTCCGCTATGCTACTGAAATAATACTGTGAGCCAGTATGACACGCAGATGACAGGTGTCACTCTTAGAATCACTTCACATTTAACTAATTTGGTCAGTTACGGGACAAAAATGAAGAAATAACTCAGCCTTATAGGTCAATGTTAGCGTCTGGTATAAAGAAACATGCAGTGGCCCAAGTTTCCACTATAGAGTGAAAGAGCGCACTCCTTTTACACAGTCTTCAGCTGATTCCACATAGATTTCTACAAAACCTGTTCTGTTACACTCTGAGACAAGTAGTGTCCTCCTGACAGAGTAGAGAGGGTGTCAGGATTAAGTTTGTATTGACGTTACAGTTTATTTTGCTTTGCCCTTCTTCTCATCTGTCATAAGAACACATTATTTATATATGAAATAAACACACCCCAAAAAATGGTTGTATCAGACCGCACTTTCATCCCAAAAGCAAGGATGAATGGCAGTACTTTTATGCATGAAACAAACACACCCAAAAACTGGTTGTATCACGCAGCAAATTCACCCCAATAACAGATGCTTGGATTACTGCAATTACTGTTTAACCCCTTAGGGACCGGGCCCATTTTCACCTCAATGACCAGGACATTTTTTTGCAAATCTGACCATTGTCACTTTATGTGGTGATAACTTTAAAACGCTTTGACTTATCCAGGCCATTCTGAGATTTTTTTGTCACATATTGTAATTCATGACACTGGTAAAATGGAGTAAAAAAAATAAATCATTTTGCAAATCAATAAATCAAAAATGTGCAAATTTCCAAGTTTCAATTTCTCTTCTTCTATAATACATAGTAATACCTACAGAAATAGTTATTGCTTTACATGTCCCCATATGTGTACTTCATGTTAGGATCATTTTGGGAATTACATTTTATTTTTGGGGGACGTTACAAGTAGAGTTGAGCGAACACCTGGATGTTCGGGTTCGAGAAGTTCGGCCGAACATCCCGGAAATGTTCGGGTTCGGGATCCGAACCCGATCCGAACTTCGTCCCGAACCCGAACCCCATTGAAGTCAATGGGGACCCGAACTTTTCGGCACTAAAAAGGCTGTAAAACAGCCCAGGAAAGAGCTAGAGGGCTGCAAAAGGCAGCAACATGTAGGTAAATCCCCTGCAAACAAATGTGGATAGGGAAATGAATTAAAATAAAAATTAAATAAATAAAAATTAACCAAAATCAATTGGAGAGAGGTTCCATAGCAGAGAATCTGGCTTCCCGTCACCCACCACTGGAACAGTCCATTCTCAGATATTTAGGCCCCGGCACCCAGGCAGAGGAGAGAGGTCCCGTAACAGAGAATCTGTCTTCATGTCAGCAGAGAATTAGTCTGCATGTCATAGCAGAGAATGAGGCTTCACGTCAGCCACCACTGCAACAGTCCATTGGCATATATTTAGGCCCAGCACACACACAGGCAGAGGAGAGAGGTCCCGTAACAGAGAATCTGGCTTCATGTCAGCAGAGAATCAGTCTGCATGTCATAGCAGAGAATCAGGCTTCACGTCAGCCACCACTGCAACAGTCCATTGTCATAAATTTAGGCCCAGCACCCAGGCAGAGGAGAGAGGTCCCGTAAAAGAGGATCTGGCTTCATGTCAGCAGAGAATCAGTCTGCATGTCATAGCAGAGAATCAGGCTTCACGTCAGCCACCACTGCAACAGTCCATTGTCATAAATTTAGGCCCAGCACCCAGGCAGAGGAGAGAGGTCCCGTAACAGAGGATCTGGCTTCATGTCAGCAGAGAATCAGTCTGCATGTCATAGCAGAGAATCAGGCTTCACGTCAGCCACCACTGCAACAGTCCATTGTCATAAATTTAGGCCCAGCACCCAGGCAGAGGAGAGAGGTCCCGTAACAGACAATCTGGCTTCATGTCAGCAGAGAATTAGTCTGCATGTCATAGCAGAGAATCAGGCTTCATGTCAGCCACCACTGCAACAGTCCATTGGCATATATTTAGGCCTAGCACACAGGCAGAGGAGAGGTTCATTCAACTTTGGGTAGCATCGCAATATAATGGTAAAATGAAAATAAAAATAGGATTGAATGAGGAAGTGCCCTGGAGTCCAATAATATATGGTTATGGGGAGGTAGTTAATGTCTAATCTGGACAAGGGACGGACAGGTCCTGTGGGATCCATGCCTGGTTCATTTTTATGAACGTCAGCTTGTCCACATTGGCTGTAGACAGGCGGCTGCGTTTGTCTGTAATGACGCCCCCTGCCGTGCTGAATACACGTTCAGACAAAACGCTGGCTGCCGGGCAGGCCAGCACCTCCAAGGCATAAAAGGCTAGCTCTGGCCACGTGGACAATTTAGAGACCCAGAAGTTGAATGGGGCCGAACCATCAGTCAGTACGTGGAGGGGTGTGCACACGTACTGTTCCACCATGTTAGTGAAATGTTGCCTCCTGCTAACACGTTGCGTATCAGGTGGTGGTGCAGTTAGCTGTGGCGTGTTGACAAAAGTTTTCCACATCTCTGCCATGCTAACCCTGCCCTCAGAGGAGCTGGCCGTGACACAGCTGCCTTGGCGACCTCTTGCTCCTCCTCTGCCTTGGCCTTGGGCTTCCACTTGTTCCCCTGTGACATTTGGGAATGCTCTCAGTAGCGCGTCTACCAACGTGCGCTTGTACTCGCGCATCTTCCTATCACGCTCCAGTGCAGGAAGTAAGGTGGGCACATTGTCTTTGTAGCGTGGATCCAGCAGGGTGGCAACCCAGTAGTCCGCACAGGTTAAAATGTGGGCAACTCTGCTGTCGTTGCGCAGGCACTGCAGCATGTAGTCGCTCATGTGTGCCAGGCTGCCCAGGGGTAAGGACAAGCTGTCCTCTGTGGGAGGCGTATCGTCATCGTCCTGCCTTTCCCCCCAGCCACGCACCAGTGATGGACCCGAGCTGCGTTGGGTGCCACCCCGCTGTGACCATGCTTCATCCTCATCCTCCTCCACCTCCTCCTCATCCTCGTCCTCCTCGTCCTCCAGTAGTGGGCCCTGGCTGGCCACATTTGTACCTGGCCTCTGCTGTTGCAAAAAACCTCCCTCTGAGTCACTTCGAAGAGACTGGCCTGAAAGTGCTAAAAATGACCCCTCTTCCTCATCCTCCTCCTCCTCCTCCTGGGCCACCTCCTGTTCCATCATCGCCCTAAGTGTTTTCTCAAGGAGACATAGAAGTGGTATTGTAACGCTGATAACGGTGTCATCGCCACTGGCCATGTTGGTGGAGTACTCGAAACAGCGCAACAGGGCACACAGGTCTCGCATGGAGGCCCAGTCATTGGTGGTGAAGTGGTGCTGTTCTGTAGTGCGACTGACCCGTGCGTGCTGCAGCTGAAACTCCACTATGGCCTGCTGCTGCTCGCACAGTCTGTCCAGCATGTGCAAGGTGGAGTTCCACCTGGTGGGCACGTCGCATATGAGGCGGTGAGCGGGAAGGCCGAAGTTACGCTGTAGCGCAGACAGGCGAGCAGCGGCAGGATGTGAACGCCGGAAGCGCGAACAGACGGCCCGCACTTTATGCAGCAGCTCTGACATGTCGGGGTAGTTGTGAATGAACTTCTGCACCACCAAATTCAGCACATGCGCCAAGCAAGGGATGTGCGTCAAATTGGCTAGTCCCAGAGCTGCAACGAGATTTCGCCCATTATCACACACCACCAGGCCGGGCTTGAGGCTCACCGGCAGCAACCACTCGTCGGTCTGTTGTTCAATACCCCGCCACAACTCCTGTGCGGTGTGGGGCCTGTCCCCCAAACATATGAGTTTCAGAATGGCCTGCTGACGTTTACCCCGGGCTGTGCTGAAGTTGGTGGTGAAGGTGTGTGGCTGACTGGATGAGCAGGTGGAAGAAGAGGAGGAGGAAGCCGAGAAGGAGGAGGTGGCAACAGGAGGCAAAGAATGTTGCCCTGCGATCCTTGGCGGCGGCAGGACGTGCGCCAAACAGCTCTCCGCCTGGGGCCCAGCTGCCACTACATTTACCCAGTGTGCAGTTAGGGAGATATAGCGTCCCTGGCCGTGCTTACTGGTCCACGTATCTGTGGTTAGGTGGACCTTGCTACAGATGGCGTTGCGCAGTGCACACTTGATTTTATCGGATACTTGGTTGTGCAGGGAAGGCACGGCTCTCTTGGAGAAGTAGTGCCGGCTGGGAACAACATACTGTGGGACAGCAAGCGACATGAGCTGTTTGAAGCTGTCTGTGTCCACCAGCCTAAATGACAGCATTTCATAGGCCAGTAGTTTAGAAATGCTGGCATTCAGGGCCAGGGATCGAGGGTGGCTAGGTGGGAATTTACGCTTTCTATCAAATGTTTGTGAGATGGAGAGCTGAACGCTGGCGTGTGACATGGTTGAGACGCTTGGTGACGGAGGTGGTGGTGGTGGTGTTGGTGGTACATCCCCTGTTTGCTGGGCGGCAGGTGCCAACGTTCCTCCAGAGGCGGAGGAAGAGGCCGAGGCGGCAGCAGCAGAATAGGCCGAGGCGGCAGCAGCAGAAGAGGTAGCAGGGGGAGCCTGAGTGACTTCCTTGGTTTTAAGGTGTTTACTCCACTGCAGTTCATGCTTTGCATGCAGGTGCCTGGTCATGCAGGTTGTGCTCAGGTTCAGAACGTTAATGCCTCGCTTCAGGCTCTGATGGCACAGCGTGCAAACCACTCGGGTCTTGTCGTCAGCACATTGTTTGAAGAAGTGCCATGCCAGGGAACTCCTTGAAGCTGCCTTTGGGGTGCTCGGTCCCAGATGGCGGCGGTCAGTAGCAGGCGGAGTCTCTTGGCGGCGGGTGTTCTGCTTTTGCCCACTGCTCCCTCTTTTGCTACGCTGTTGGCTCGGTCTCACCACTGCCTCTTCCTCCGAACTGTGAAAGTCAGTGGCACGACCTTCATTCCATGTGGGGTCTAGGACCTCATCGTCCCCTGCATCGTCTTCCACCCAGTCTTGATCCCTGACCTCCTGTTCAGTCTGCACACTGCAGAAAGACGCAGCAGTTGGCACCTGTGTTTCGTCATCATCAGAGACATGCTGAGGTGGTATTCCCATGTCCTCATCATCAGGAAACATAAGTGGTTGTGCGTCAGTGCATTCTATGTCTTTCACCGCTGGGGAAGGGCTAGGTGGATGCCCTTGGGAAACCCTGCCAGCGGAGTCTTCAAACAGCATAAGAGACTGCTGCATAACTTGAGGCTGAGACAGTTTCCCTGGTATGCATGGGGGTGATGTGACAGACTGATGGGGTTGGTTTTCAAGCGCCATCTGTGCGCTTTCTGCAGAAGACTGGGTGGGAGATAATGTGAACGTGCTGGATCCACTGTCGGCCACCCAATTGACTAATGCCTGTACCTGCTCAGGCCTTACCATCCTTAGAACGGCATTGGGCCCCACCATATATCGCTGTAAATTCTGGCGGCTACTGGGACCTGAGGTAGTTGGTACACTAGGACGTGTGGATGTGGCAGAACGGCCACGTCCTCTCCCAGCACCAGAGGGTCCACTAACACCACCACGACCATGTCCACGTCCGCGTCCCTTACTAGATGTTTTTCTCATTGTTATGGTTCACCACAACAACAAATATATTATTTGGCCCAATGTATTGTATTCAAATTCAGCGGGATATAAATTTGAGGCCTAGTATTTAGGCGCTGGGTGACCGGTATGGATTTAGTGACAGAATTAGACTTGGAAATGCAGAGAAGCGTGTGTGTGAAGTTATTCTGAATGACCCAATGTGCACCTTGAATATTATATACCCTTTTTGGGATAGATTTCAAATAGCTCTGATATAGCAGGAACCACTAAATTATGAAATTGCTAAATTGGGAATTGTACTTCAACCCAGAACAAAAAATGTGCTTTGACGGGCACTAAATAACTTTCCCAGCTACAACAGGACAGCGGTAACGAGAGATTTAGAGGGATTTAAATTTGAGGCCTAGTATTTAGGCGCTGGGTGACAGGTATGGGTTTAGTGACAGAATTAGACTTGGAAATACACAGTAGCGGGTGTGTGTGAAGTTATTCTGAATGACCCAATGTGCACCTTCAATATTATATACCCTTTTTGGGATAGATTTCAAATAGCTCTGATATAGCAGGAACCACTAAATTATGAAATTGCTAAATTGGGAATTGTACTTCAACCCAGAACAAAAAATGTGCTTTGACGGACACTAAATATCTTGCCCAGCAACAACAGTACAGCGGTAACGAGAGATTTAGCGGGATATAAATTTGAGGCCTAGTATTTAGGCGCTGGGTCACCGGTATGGATTTAGTGACAGAATTAGACTTGGAAATGCACAGAAGCGTGTGTGTGAAGTTATTCTGAATGACCCTATGTGCACCTTCAATATTATATACCCTTTTAGGGATAGATTTCAAATAGCTCTGATATAGCAGAAACCACTAAATTATGAAATTGCTAAATTGGGAATTGTACTTCAACCCAGAACAAAAAATGTGCTTTGACGGACACTAAATATCTTGCCCAGCAACAACAGTACAGCGGTGGGTAACGAGAGATTTAGAGGGATTTAAATTTGAGGCCTAGTATTTAGGCGCTGGGTCACCGGTATGGATTTAGTGACAGAATTAGACTTGGAAATGCACAGAAGCGTGTGTGTGAAGTTATTCTGAATGACCCTATGTGCACCTTCAATATTATATACCCTTTTAGGGATAGATTTCAAATAGCTCTGATATAGCAGAAACCACTAAATTATGAAATTGCTAAATTGGGAATTGTACTTCAACCCAGAACAAAAAATGTGCTTTGACGGACACTAAATATCTTGCCCAGCAACAACAGTACAGCGGTGGGTAACGAGAGATTTAGAGGGATTTAAATTTGAGGCCTAGTATTTAGGCGCTGGGTCACCGGTATGGATTTAGTGACAGAATTAGACTTGGAAATGCACAGAAGCGTGTGTGTGAAGTTATTCTGAATGACCCTATGTGCACCTTCAATATTATATACCCTTTTAGGGATAGATTTCAAATAGCTCTGATATAGCAGAAACCACTAAATTATGAAATTGCTAAATTGGGAATTGTACTTCAACCCAGAACAAAAAATGTGCTTTGACGGACACTAAATATCTTGCCCAGCAACAACAGTACAGCGGTAACGAGAGATTTAGAGGGATTTAAATTTGAGGCCTAGTATTTAGGCGCTGGGTGACAGGTATGGGTTTAGTGACAGAATTAGACTTGGAAATACACAGAAGCGTGTGTGTGAAGTTATTCTGAATGACCCTATGTGCACCTTCAATATTATATACCCTTTTAGGGATAGATTTCAAATAGCTCTGATATAGCAGAAACCACTAAATTATGAAATTGCTAAATTGGGAATTGTACTTCAACCCAGAACAAAAAATGTGCTTTGACGGACACTAAATATCTTGCCCAGCAACAACAGTACAGCGGTGGGTAACGAGAGATTTAGAGGGATTTAAATTTGAGGCCTAGTATTTAGGCGCTGGGTCACCGGTATGGATTTAGTGACAGAATTAGACTTGGAAATGCACAGAAGCGTGTGTGTGAAGTTATTCTGAATGACCCAATGTGCACCTTCAATATTATATACCCTTTTAGGGATAGATTTCAAATAGCTCTGATATAGCAGAAACCACTAAATTATGAAATTGCTAAATTGGGAATTGTACTTCAACCCAGAACAAAAAATGTGCTTTGACGGACACTAAATATCTTGCCCAGCAACAACAGTACAGCGGTAACGAGAGATTTAGAGGGATTTAAATTTGAGGCCTAGTATTTAGGCGCTGGGTGACAGGTATGGGTTTAGTGACAGAATTAGACTTGGAAATACACAGTAGCGGGTGTGTGTGAAGTTATTCTGAATGACCCTATGTGCACCTTCAATATTATATACCCTTTTAGGGATAGATTTCAAATAGCTCTGATATAGCAGAAACCACTAAATTATGAAATTGCTAAATTGGGAATTGTACTTCAACCCAGAACAAAAAATGTGCTTTGACGGACACTAAATATCTTGCCCAGCAACAACAGTACAGCGGTGGGTAACGAGAGATTTAGAGGGATTTAAATTTGAGGCCTAGTATTTAGGCGCTGGGTCACCGGTATGGATTTAGTGACAGAATTAGACTTGGAAATGCACAGAAGCGTGTGTGTGAAGTTATTCTGAATGACCCTATGTGCACCTTCAATATTATATACCCTTTTAGGGATAGATTTCAAATAGCTCTGATATAGCAGAAACCACTAAATTATGAAATTGCTAAATTGGGAATTGTACTTCAACCCAGAACAAAAAATGTGCTTTGACGGACACTAAATATCTTGCCCAGCAACAACAGTACAGCGGTGGGTAACGAGAGATTTAGAGGGATTTAAATTTGAGGCCTAGTATTTAGGCGCTGGGTCACCGGTATGGATTTAGTGACAGAATTAGACTTGGAAATGCACAGAAGCGTGTGTGTGAAGTTATTCTGAATGACCCAATGTGCACCTTCAATATTATATACCCTTTTTGGGATAGATTTCAAATAGCTCTGATATAGCAGGAACCACTAAATTATGAAATTGCTAAATTGGGAATTGTATTTCAACCCAGAACAAGAAATGTGCTTGAACGGACACTAAATAACTCGCCCAGCTACAGCACTAGGGACAGATTTAGCTGGATATAAATTTGAGGCCTAGTATTTAGGCGCTGGGTGACCGGTATGGATTTAGTGACAGAATTAGACTGGGATATGGCCAAAAAATAAACAGACTATTGCTGGTTAAATGCACTTGGTGTGACAGCTTCACCCTGATGTAGGCTTTAGCCAAAAAACAACCACACCATTGAGGGTTAAATGCACTTGGTGACAGGCGCAGCTTGCCCCTGATTTTGTATATGGCCAAAAAATGAACAGACTATTGCTGGTTAAATGCACTTGGTGTGACAGCTTCACCCTGATGTAGGCTTTAGCCAAAAAACAACCACACCATTGAGGGTTAAATGCACTTGGTGACAGGCGCAGCTTGCCCCTGATTTTGTATATGGCCAAAAAATGAACAGACTATTGCTGGTTAAATGCACTTGGTGTCACAGCTTCACCCTGATGTAGGCTTTAGCCAAAAAACAACCACACCATTGAGGGTTAAATGCACTTGGTGACAGGCGCAGCTTGCCCCTGATTTTGTATATGGCCAAAAAATGAACAGACTATTGCTGGTTAAATGCACTTGGTGTGACAGCTTCACCCTGATGTAGGCTTTAGCCAAAAAACAACCACACCATTGAGGGTTAAATGCACTTGGTCGCAGCTTGTGCTGGCGCACCACAAGACACAAAATGGCCGCCGATCACCCCAGAAAAATGAGACTGACAAACGGTCTGTGCAGCCTAAAAACAGTGAGCAATTGAGGATCAGCAGCTCAATGATCCACAGCTGCAGATCGATCAGTTAATCAAGTCCTTTGGAGGAGTTAATCTGCCTAATCTCGCCCTACTGTCGCAGCCGCAACCTCTCCCTACGCTAATCAGAGCAGAGTGACGGGCGGCGCTATGTGACTCCAGCTTAAATAGAGGCTGGGTCACATGGTGCTCTGGCCAATCACAGCCATGCCAATAGTAGGCATGGCTGTGATGGCCTCTTGGGGCAAGTAGTATGACGCTTGTTGATTGGCTGCTTTGCAGCCTTTCAAAAAGCGCCAAGAAAGCGTCACAAAAGCGCCAAGAAAGCGACGAACACCGAACCCGAACCCGGACTTTTACGAAAATGTCCGGGTTCGGGTCCGTGTCACGGACACCCCAAAATTCGGTACGAACCCGAACTATACAGTTCGAGTTCGCTCATACCTAGTTACAAGGCTTAGAAGTTTAGAAGCAAATTTTGAATTTTCTCAGAAATTTTCAAAAACCAACTATTTAAGGACCCGTTCAGGTCTGAAGTCACTTTGTGAGGCTTACATAATAGAAACCACCCAAAAATGAAACTACACCCCTCAAGGTATTCAAAACAGATTTTACAAACTTTGTTAACCCTTTAAGTGTCCCACAAGAATTATTGGAAAATAGAGATACAATTTCAAAATGTCACTTTTTTGGCAGATTTTCAATTTTAATATTTTTTGTCCAGTTACAAAGCAAGGGTTAACAGCACTAAACTCAATATTTTTGGCACTGATTCTGTAGTTTACTGAAACACCCCATTTGTGGTCGTAAACCGCTGTACGGGCACACGGCAGGGCGCAGAAGAAAAGGTGTAAAATACTTTTTGCCCGCACTACATATACAGTCAGGTCCATAAATATTGGGACATCAACACAATTGTAACATTTCTGGCTCTACACACCACCACAATGTATTTGTT
Source organism: Bufo gargarizans (assembly GCF_014858855.1). Lineage (NCBI taxonomy): Eukaryota > Metazoa > Chordata > Amphibia > Anura > Bufonidae > Bufo > Bufo gargarizans. The sequence goes on from NC_058080.1 coordinate 205,529,618, forward strand.
TCATTTCAAACAAGAGGTGCTTCAACTGTAGACTGTCAGCTTTAATTTGAGGGTATTTACATCCAAATCAGGTGAACAGTGTAGGAATTACAGCAGTTTGCATATGTGCCTCCCACTTGTTAAGGAACCAAAAGTAATGGGACAATTGGCTTCTCAGCTGTTCCATGGCCATGTGTGTTATTCCCTCATTATCCAAATTACAATGAGCAGATAAAAGGTCCAGAGTTCATTTCAAGTGTGCCAATTGCATTTGAGGGAATGAGGAAGCCCGGGAATGAGGGAGCACCAACAATGCCATGCAGACAGGCAATCAGCTAATTGCCAGCCCACGTGATGCCACAGCCCTATAAAAAGCCTCCACATGCCTGGTCCCCACCATTTTACAGTGAACTTAGTGCAGGGAAAGACATTGCAGGCACTAGGAACAGTGTTTAGAAAATACTTTTATTCCCAAAAAGAAAAAAAAAATATTGGAGTTTTCCAGGGAAAGATTATTTATAGTGTAGGGAAAGGATAGAAAGATATTATCCACACTGTAGGAAGAAATCAGGGACCAATAGGAGAGTATAAAGCATGGGTAATAGGAGCTATTCTATTACACCTTGCTGAATTAATTGGGGTTACTAAAAGTGATCTATCAATACGATTTTTGGTTGTTTTAACCTGTTCCGGACACTGACGTACCGGTACGGCATGATGTCCCGGTACTTAAGGACACATGACGTACCGGTACGTCATGTGTAGTTCCGATCACCGCCACCCGGTGGGTGGTAATCGGAACAAGGTGCCTGTTCATCATTCAGCAAGCACCCTGGGACAATGCACGGGGGGTCCTGTGACCCCCGTGTCGGCGTTCGCCGCAAACCGCAGGTCAATTCAGCCTGGCTTGGATGTTTTCCTTAGTAAGAAAAGGCTTTTGTCTTGCCACTCTACCCCATAGCCCAGACATATCAAGAATACAGGAGATTGTTATATATGATGGTCGGCACTGCACTTGAATACTTGCGGTGCACGTGTCAGCGGGCGGGCGTCCTAACAAGCAATATAAAGGAGGAAGACCGGCACTCACTATTGGATTTTTCACTGCAGAATTTATTCAGTCACTTATTAATACATAGTGACGCGTTTCAGCACTAAATCGTGCTTTCTTCAGACTATGTGAGACAATCCCACCATTGCACCTTATATACATTAACAGGACAACAACAGAACTGACGTCATATGATGTAAAGCTCCTCCCACTTGGAGGCCGATACAGAATCTGCGATGTAGGTACCATAGACCATAGGAATCAATGTGAAGCGGTAAGTATTCAAGTCCGCTGAAAATGAAACATGATTGACGATGTGAATAATATGCAAACATGATTAAGCATAATTAAATAAAAGCAGAAATATTATATTCTCTATTGAGACCTCTTGGTTCCACTGTTTGCAACCAGTGGATCCAGTATGCTTCTCTCTTTAGTAACAGTTTGTTTCTGTCGCCGCCACTGCGGGGTAATGATACACTTTCGATGACCTGGAAGCGCAGTTGAGATATTGCATGTCGTTTCTCATGAAAATGATGTGGTAGTGGAAGCAGTAAATTCTCAGTGCGGATGGTGGATTTGTGTTTACTTAGTCTGTCTTTTATCCGTATGGAAGTTTCACCTACATAAAGTAGGCCACAGGGACATTTGAGGATATATATGACATATTTACTGTCACACGTGAACATACCCTTAATTGGGATCTGTTCACCAGAATGGGGGTGAGTTAGATAGGCGCCTTTAATGACACTGGAGCAATTTACACAATTCAGGCATGGGAATGTGCCCTGACGTGGAGTGGTCAGTGTGGTTTGCCTAAGGCCTGGCCTATTGGTGCCTATGTCAGCTCTGATAATTTTGTCGCGGATATTGTCCACTCTTTTGAAGCACATCATTGGTGAATTCTGGAATTCCTCTATCTGAGGATATGACCTAGAGACTATGTGCCAGTGTTTATTAATGATGCCCCTGATCTTTTGTATCCATGGGTGATATTTCACCACTAATGGAATACGTGGCGATTTGTTAGTTTTCTGTCCCTGTGGTTTGTCGAGTTTATTCCTTTGAACTTCTAGTAAATGTTTGGGATAACCTCTATTAAGTAATTTATTTGTCATTTCTTTCATCCTTGTTTGACAGGTATCAGGGTCGGTCACGACTGTGATACTGTGAAAAAGGGATGGATTTCTTGGTTGCTGGGGGATGACTACTAAGGTAAGCAGACTGTTACGGTCGGTTTCTTTAGTAAATAAGTCAGTGTGAATAGTGCCATCATCATTGCATATCACCCATGTATCAAGGAAGGCTATTTTGTGATGATCAAAGTGCATAGTGAACTGTAGTTCACTCCAAATGGAGTTGAGGTAAGAGTGGAATTCCGTGAGGGATCGAACGTCGCCCCGCCACACGCAAAACACGTCATCAATAAATCGACGCCAAAATATACAATGTTTCAAGTATAATGGATTAGAATAGATAAACTCACTCTTGAAAGATGACATGTAGCTATTTGCGTACGGCGGTAAGACGTTCGATCCCATCACGGTCCCGCGGCACTGTTGAAAAAACATGTCTTGGAATAGAAAATAGTTTTTCTCTAATGCAATTCTTAAAAGTGTCAGAAAAAACTCCTTTTGGGGTGCCGTGTGATGACTAGTATTAAGCAATTTAGACGCTGCTTCCAAGCCTTTTTCATGGGTAATGGAGGTATAGAGGCTGCATACGTCAAATGTGACAAGTATGCAGTCTCCGTCCATTTTGAGGGGGCGGACCTCAGACAAGAAGTGTCCTGTATCGCGTATGTAAGAAGGTGACTGTACAGTCAGAGGTGTCAGGACTTTCTCCAGAAAAATAGCTGGGGGGGAGAGGATGGAATCAGAGGAGGCCACAATAGGGCATCCAGGTGGTCTTGTCATTGATTTATGTACTTTTGGAAGGGTGTAAAACACCGGCGTAATTGGATGCTGATTAATTAAGAGTTCACTTAGTTTATTGTCAATGATGCCATCCTCTCTCGCCTCCATCACTATTCTCTGCAATATGCCTTTAATTGAGTACACTGGATCTGAATGTAGGATTTTATATGTGTGGGTGTCATTTAATTGGCCTAGGATCTCCGTTACATAGTACTCCTTGTCAAGGATCACCAGTGACCCCATGCCCCCCCCCCCCCCCCCGTTGTCTGCTGGCTTGAATATGAGAGATTTGTCATCAAGTAAGTGATTCAGTGCGTGTTTTTCTTCTGAAGTTAGATTGTGTCTTATTCTGATTTCAGTTTGTTTTTCAATTGAGTGGTACAGTTTATAGGTCACATTAAAGGTGGAAAAAGTTCTGCAATGATTTATCTTTGTCTCCATTTTTTACAGCACAGAAATCTGACATTTTAACAGGGGTGTGTACACTTTTTCTATCTACTGTATTATCAGTAACAGGATCCACCAAAAACAGTAGTGTGAAAGTAGAGCACAAGGAAATTCGACTTCAGGACAAATCAGATTTTCCACTTAGTCAACTTCGATTCGTTCATCTCTAATTCCCATACACAAAAAAAGACATTGGAAATTTTTGCTCATCGCAGTTTACCTAGGGAAAGAACATTAGCTACAGTTCACTTCTCTACCTTTCGGAATCTTGTCAGCTCCATCCACATTCACAAAAGTGGTCGCCGCAGTAGTGGCAGGTCTGAGAGTCAGATTCTGATAATCCTGTACCTGAATGAATGACTGGCTACTAGGGATGAATAAACACATGGAAGTTCGGGTTTGCCGGGCTTGGCCGAACTTCAGGTCAAAGTTTGGGTTCGGGACCCAATTTTGACCCCCAACCCGAACCCCCATTGAAGTCAATTGGGACCCGAACTTCACTTTATTATTTTTTGTTATAACATGGTTATGTCAGAAAATAGTAGCATTCTTAAGACAGAATGCAAAAGAATATGGCCATTTAGGGGTTAATTAAACTCACATAACCAGTGTCGCAATGGCTAGTCAGATGGCAAACAAATGGGCAACCCAATTGAGTCAATCTAAACAAACAAATTGCAGTGGATGACCTTATTAATACTTAACTTTTAATATAAAATACAGACAAAATAATAGCCCATGAACAAATACCATAAAAAAGTGACGCACGCTTGTGCAATGATTCATGGTGCAAGGAAAAAGAACGGTCTTACCGGTCTCTTGGATCCAAGTGTTGGGTCTCTAGCCCTAGATGTCCCTGCTTGACCTGAGCTAGCATTATTCTCAAAAGGGCGACCCCACTGAGCCGTTCCTAAAATAGCTAGTTGTCCCTGCTTTTCCCTATGCAACCTTGTGACTGCCTTTGTCAGGGAAACAGCAAGGAGACCCCAGGCCCAACGCATTTTTTTGGCAAGCAGCCAAGTCATCAGGGGACTCTGTAGAAAAGGCTCAGCATTGGTCATTAGCTGAGGCCAAAAGTAGTAAGCCCTATCCCAATGACCATGTCCACATGGTGTGGGCTCCTGTGTGCTGCGTATGGCAACTAACATGCTTGGCATTATACGTGGTTTATTTAACATCCATCTTTGTAGGCCTTCCCCCCGGAGGTGCGTGTTGAGGCATATGACCTCCCACGTGACCGGAGCCTCCCACATGACTGGAGCATCCCGAGGTGCGTGAGCGTGGACTGAACATTGCATTTTGTAAGCGGAACTAGGTGGGATCTCCCTGAGGTGTGTAGGCTACGCTGCTAAGGTAACCCAGCAGCATAAAGAACCGTGCTGGTCATCAGTAAGGTGACTGTGACCAGCGTTGTCAGGGCTTGAATAGAACAGGTTGATTGTCTATACTGGCAGGCTAAGACGCTACTTCCCATTATAAATTATATTGTCATCCTAAGTTAGATGTTCTGTGAGGAAAGCCTCACTTAGGACTGCTGTCCGGATGACATTAGAAAGGGGCAAATAAAAAATGAAGGCCCCATAAGTCATGAGTGTAAGCGAAGAGCAGTATACTAAGTTGCATACTCTGCCCGATTTATGTAATGCCCTATACCCTATCTGACAGGCAGACCATTAGAAAAAGCACTGCTATAGGACTCAATAGGCAATCTACATGTGGTCAGACTAAATTATATGTCCCCCATACAATATGCATAGAATATGGACATAGTACTTTCAGGGACCTACGTCATGTCAGATTATCCCTAGTGATACATTTAGCCCCTTGTCTCCTCTCAATTTAGGGGTTAAAAAAACACAATTCACCTAATTAACTTGAACGTGCTGCAACAGTCTCATCTATCTTCATTCAGCAGGATCTGCCAAAGGACCTGCAATGTGCGTGATGACCCACATGGTGAACGAGGTGAGATCATCACACACATTGCAGGTCCTTTGGCAGATCCTGCTGAATGAAGGTAGAAGAGACTGCTGCAGTGCGATCAAGTTAATGAGGTAAGAGGTTTTTTTAACCCCTAAATGGCCATATTCATTTGCATTCTGTCTTAAGAATGTTATTATTTTTCAACATAACCATGTTATAACGGAAAATAATAAAATCACCCGAAAACCGAGCCCGAACCCAGACTTCAGTGAAAAAGTCTGAGTTTCGGTCCGGGTACCTGAACTCGCTCATCCCTACTGGCTACTAAAAGCCAGGAACGCAGAATTCTCAGTTCTCATCAAAGGTCATATTCAACAGGGTACAGTCTTTATGATAAATCATCAACTGGGAGAAGTCCAACCTTAGACCAGCTCAACATAAACAGTTACTAGGGTTCATTTTGAATACCAGAACAATGACTGTTTCCCTTCCTCCACAAAAAGATTGAATGTTCTTCTGCAGAATATATGTCTTTTGAGACATGCCAGGCTGGTGTCCCTTCATCAGATGATGAAGACCTTGGCCTTATAATGGCTGTCAGCCAGGCGGTAAAATGGGCAAAGTGGCACATAAGACAATTGCAGTGGGAATTGATGCAGTAATGGAATCAAGACCTTATTTCTCTGGAAGAGATAAAAATAGTCTCCAAAAAGACAAGAGATTCCCTGAAGTGGTGGCTAGCCCATAACAATGGCAGAACATTTTCTCTCCCTAAAAGGTCCGTGATAACAACCAACGCTTCAGACGCAGGATGGGGTGCCCACATGATGGATGAAAGGGACTTGGTCAACAACAGAGCATTTGGTATCTTCAAACCTCAGAAAAATGAGAGTGGTCTTAATGCTCTTGTACAGTTCTACCCCTTTGTCCAGGGACAAGCAATGAAAATAAAATCGGACAATGTCACCACTGTCATGTATCTAAATCACCAGGGAAGCACCAGATCTCTAACCCTACCAAAAGAGGTGGAATGGATGTTTGTATGGGCAAATGCCAACATTTAACAGCTCTTGGCTGTACACATCAGGGGAAAAACAACACTCTGCAGACTGACTAGGTTGCAATCTGCCCCTTCTGGGAGAATGGTCCCTAGACCAGGGAATTTCTCTCCAAATTACAAAACATTGGGGGTCCCCCAGATAGATTTCATGGTTACTTGTGCCATTACCAACGTAGCTTGATTTTGTGATGAATAAAAAGAAAATCTTCAGACGGCACTCGCCGATCAGTAGCTTGATTTTGTTCCCTGTTAAAGAATGACAACCGTTGGGCTCTGGATGCCCTCTCGATTCCATAGGACTTCAAGTTGTCATGTATTTCCACCCATCCCAATGATACCGAAGGTCTTACAAAAGATCAAACGGGACCGGGTCTCGACAATTGTAATATGCTCATACTGGCCAAAGAGAGAGTGGTTCACCCCTCTGATGGAGATGAGCCTGAAAAACTTCTGGAAACTTCTGGAAATTCCACATCTGGTGACTCAGGACAGCAGATACATTTGTATAAGTTGCAGCTGATGGCTTTGAGGTTGACTGCTTCATTTTGAGTGACTTCCAGGGGCGGTGGTAAACATTTTCCTGAAGTCCAGAACGCAGACCATGAATAAGGTGTACCTCAGAGTTAAAAATACTTTTTCCTTATTTTGCCACAAGAATCAAGTATCATCTCATTATCCCTCAATTCAGAATATTTTACACTTTCTACAGCAAGATTTTGATAAAGACTTAAAGGCTGGCACTGTATACTATCAAGATGTCACCATGTGTTGCTGCTATCCGGCATGGATGGTAAGGTGTGGTGCGACCCAATGGGAAATAAGAGAGTCAGGGTCTGCAGTAAACCAGTGTGCTTTTTTACTAGTGGAATTCAGGTGCAAAACAATACAGGCAAGGCATAGGGCCTCCCTGGCAGAAGAAGGGTTTGATTCTAACGAAAGGCCTGAGCTAGCTGTCCCTCTGTGTCTTAGAAGGCTGCGGGTGCTGCCCTGGTCAAAGAATGGAGGCCCACGGTCTGTAGCTCAGTGGTTACAGGGCTAGTGACCCATGGTCTGTGGCTCAGTGTCCCCATCTCAGTGTCTTCTTCTGGTCACTCATGCAGACTGGCATGAATACCCCACTCCAAGCACTGGTCCCTGCAGAACACTAGTGACTCTCCGCATCGTATATGCCAAAGAGGCTTTACACAGTGTGGTGGTCACTGAAAGTTTATTTGGTTACTAGGCTAACATATACAGCATGTGCCTTAGGTATGTATATATTTTTGACTGCCTAGGTTGACATCCAGTATCTAATCTATTAAGAATTTTCTTACTAAACATTGTTATTTTATAATCCGTTTTCATGTGAAAGGATCTATTTTCCAGCAGCCAAGCACTTCATAGCATAAGCCAATATGCAGAAAGACATTCTTTATAAATCAAGTGCTGCTTTCAATTTATAATGATCATGTAAATTATACATTTTGCTGAATATTTTATGGCATTGTTTGTTGCATAAATGAGCACAAAGAATGACAGCTTGTGTTTTTCCTTCAACTGTATATAGTTTTGGCTGTATTTTGATAGTTTTTTATACTAGTTTAAGAATTATATTGTGTTAGAATTAGATGTACAGTAGTTATATGAATATGTACTACATGTATAGTATATGTTCTAATTTTATGGAGTATGTCAAGATGAGAACCTACATGACAAAAAAACATACATTTCCATAAGGGAAGTTTAAATCCCAATCCTTCTTTAGACAGCTGCTATGAAATAGATGTAGTTCAGCCAGAAATATGTCTAACCTGCATATTTTGGATCCATTTGTTGTTCTACTATATAAACCACCTAGGGATATGCACTTCATGTGCTCCCCTAAGAGACTTGACAAGTAAAACACACAAACCCCACTTCATACCACAATCAAAGTTTCTAATTAGACAATAAATCATGATTATTAATATTCAATTTTCAATTCATTTATTTTTTTCCATTATGTTTATTCATAAATGACAATTAAAAGGCAATATATTAAATTCCCATTATTCCCTTCCAATACTCTCTAAATTCCCTAACCCAAGAACTTCCCTGCTGGAGATGAAAAAAAAGAAAAGGTAATAAGGAGGCATTAGTTAGGATCCCAATCAGCTCAAACATTACTCATTAATTGTGTTTTTTTCTTATTTGCATTTAAAAAATTCTCATATCCTTTCACTTTCTATGTTACATTTTACCACTTTGACATACATGGTGGTTCAGTCAACATCCAACTTCTGGCAATAACCAGTCTCACTGAAAACAACACTTTTTGTGAGGAACTTATTTTTGGCCTTTAAGATTAACGCTGAATAGTAAAGGGGACTTGCATCTTAAGATTATCTTCTTTTTGTACACTAACTGCCAAAATTACTGTAGCTCACTTTTAGACAGACTCAAAAAAGATGGAAAAACATTTGCCATTATGCGCCTACATAATGAATACAGTCTATGAATAACTTACAAATAAACCATGATTAACATGATTAAAACATTTAGGTACACTACCTGAATTATTATAGATCCTTATTTCCTTATCTAAACCAGAGACCTTGAGCGACAAAGCCTTTTGACTAGGATAAACAAACTACTCCAAAAAACCCTTTAATAATAATTTATTTATAAGTGCTCTACTACCTTTATTCCCTTCTTCATTTGACTAAATATCAAAAATTACTTTATTATTAGAACTTTCAAACGCATAATGTAGTTGGAAAATATCCACTAAACCCTGACTTTTAAGAGTGCTACGTTTCTCATATAACAAAATTTTTTCCGTTTTCAACCGCTTCTGCTACAAAATAAAAAAAAGCGTCCTTTAATTTGATGAACTCCTTCTGGTATTGATTATCCAAAATAGGAGTGAAAGAATAAGAACCCTCTATACCCAACATAGCTTTCAAAGAGGCCCACCATTTAAAATATTAATTCTGTCTGTGGTTTCCACATCACACTAGCCTTGATTCCAAAAGTGTAAATATTTTATCAAAGGGAGACATGTTCACCATATGCAACAGTGTAAGATTGCGCCTCAACTCAGGGGCATATCTAAAGGCTCATGGGTAGTATTGAGCGAACTAAAGCATCCAAAGTGGAAATCGATCTGTAATTTAGGAAAAATTTGATGCGCCACAAATAGAAATTTCCTCCCGATTCGTGGCAATGTTTTTTTTTCCTTCTAAAATAGGGGCTGCATGTCTTACAAAGTGAAAGTAAGAAGACGAGGAATTCAAGTTCATCCATAATGCTGTGCAGCCAGCCCTATAAAATCTTCATCCCTCGCGGTCTTTGCCTTTAAATATGAGCATAGTTAATCCATTACTTTATAGATAGACTTACTGTACCTCAGTATTAAATAGTGGTCTAATATATCGCCGTGTGCATCTTGTTCAACTGCTGCCACATTCTTAGTTTATCTGTTACTTTATAGATAGACTTACTATTTTTCAGTATTAAAAGGCGGTCTAATATATATTGCCATGTGCATCTTGTTCAACTGCTGCCACATTCTTAGTTAATTCATTACTTTATATATAGACTTACTGTTTTTCAGTATTAAAAGGGTTTTGCCATCTCAGACAATGTAGGCATATCACTAGGATCACTACAATGAGAATAGACCGGGGAAATAAACGGAGGATGCACTGTGCATGCGCAGCCACCCTCCATTCATTTCTATGGGGCCTCTGAAAATAGCAGAGCGCTGGCTCGGTTATTTCCGTCTGCCCCATACAAATGAATGGGAACAGGGGCCCTGCATGCGCGGTGCACTCCTATCCGATAGTGGAGTTTCAGCTGTAGCACGCGCGTGTGAGTCACTCTGCGGAACAGCACCACTTCACCACCAATGACTGGGCCTCCGTGCGAGACCTGTGTTCCTTGTTGTGCTGTTTCGAGTACTCCACCAATATAGCCAGTGTGTCACGGCTGAAGATGGGGAAAACCCTCAGCCGTGCGATGCCACGTGATGTAAGTCACTGCTCGACCAGGACAACAGAATAAGGGAGCAGGTCACCTCCTATCGCATCCCTAATCTGACCCTGACTCCTATCTGCATGAGCCGACCTTGATGGTAGGAGGGCTCATGCTCAGGAACCTCGGATCCCTACTCACCCTCCGCCAATCCCTGTCGGAATATTTATGCTGTCTCCGATTGACAGTCTATATGATTTATGTGAATAAATTAAAATCGGTAATAAAGGAGATTTTAACTTATTATCATAAATATCAAGCTAAAACAAGCTCGTGATCTGCGTTGAATTGAAGACAAAACCCAGTTATAGACAAAATATATATGTAATTTATTAATACAATTTATAGTGCAAAATAATATATATAATAAAATTGGCGGTAATAAAATTCAATCAATGATATGCAAAATAGTGGTAAAGACAAAAAATAATTGAGAACATATATCTATATATACACAATTATGCCTTCTTATAATAATACCCCTCACTTATATTAAAAGTCAATTTAATACTTGATTTCTCTCAGCCGACAAATGTCCGATTAAACCCAATCTGGTTTATCTTTTATCTATATAAATATATATATATTATCAACCATACTGGTCTAGAACTGAATTCAGTTCCTTGGAGATAATACCGTGTTTTCACTAGTATATTTTTAATCTCCCTGTATTGGATTAATTTTCAGGATGATGCTGCAGGTACACCCCCAATCTTATTCCAAAACAGATACTATACACAAAGTATGGTTAATTGAATATATCTATAGATATATATTATATTAATTAATTATCCTATAAAATATAGGTAAGGTTATACTATACCAAAATGTCAGCTAGCAGAAATCAGTTTCAATGGTTCTAAGATGGCTGCCTCCAATGACTGGCAAGATGGTCAAGATGATGTTCAGAGAGAGAGTCAGATCGCTCCCTTCTGTCAGCCCATACCATCTTTTTATCCTATCTTAGAAAGGGCTTGGCCAAGTTTTATCATTAACTAGTGACCTCACTTTATAATTAATAGAACCATCCTCTAGGGAAAAATATACCCTAGATCTTTGTTACCCTAACACTAGATGGCACTAGTATTCCATACAAAAAAATCGAAGCATTCATTTATTTCTCTTATTCATATAATAGCACTAAAATGTAATCTAAGGTTTCAGACAAACCTTGAGAAGATCTTAAAGAGACAATGAGTTTTATACTTGGTCAACTAACTTGTGTATCCTTAAGTCTTTTGACCAGACTTGATTAAATCAAAATAAATATGGCTATCTCAATTCATTGTTCTTGGATGAGACAGGGTTTGTTCATGATCACCTGTGTCCACATTTTCCCATTCCAGGAAAGAAATAATTAATTTGTGTGTTCCACTGAGACAGATTCTAAACATGACAGAGGAGTTTATACCTCATTTCTAATCTTACAATTGAATATATCTATGAGGACTATACTCTTATATATATACTATATATTCAGCACACCTATTAAAATTGATAATATAAAATCAATCTACTCCTATATTGATTAATATAAAAACCACAAAGAAAGATTAGAGTCTTTCTATTCACTAAAATCATCAAAATTCAAATACATTGTCTTATCTAGGCCATCACATTTCATTAGACTTTGGGACATCTCCTTCTCACAAAACAGACTTAGGTAAACACTTTGGTATATATCGTAAACGTTAGGTTAGCAATTTCAGAGTAAAAAAAAAATCCTGAATTCACTCTGCCTTAAAATAAGACAAAATGGTTGTCCCTTAGGCTCATGTCCATACACTTATATAGGCCTTATAATTATGGACTTTATTCATACTCAATAGTTCTGACATCCCTGAACTAGGAGCTGGGTAGACCACCTGTTCCTCCTGGATGCAGAGAAACAGGAGTCTAAACTGGCCGAGCTGCAATGGGATATACACATAAACAGACTATGGATATGGCAGGAGAGTGAAAGACTTCCACCTCTACCTGCCACAGACACACTGACTGGATCCCTGGACACAAGTGCTGAAGTCCACACACAGACATAAAAGGACACAGCACACATAAACACACAGGAACCCAGAACCATAGCTGCAATAATAACAGACACCACATAGACATAAACTTAACATCACATAACAACATTTTATGACCACAAGGATGGCCCTCACTGGCAGATGGTATAAGAGACCAGAAGGGTGCCTCCAGCTTACTGCAAAGCTGGAGTAACCCTCAGCTTCTGAATCACAACAGAAGCTATAAAGGCCCAAGTAGCCACACCCACACTCAGACACACCCAGTGCACACACACTAGGAAGGAAGTTAACCATTCCAATACCAGGGAAAGGAAGACAGCAACTTAAAGGGGAATACACCACAATAAACCCTGTGCACACCAGACAAGGAAAGTGCACACATATAAACACACGTTGCCAAGTGCAACCGCATGCACAACATAGCAAGCTGCCTCGCAACAGCTCAGGCTGCTATGCTGCCACATAAATAATGTTGCCAGCGGCAACCACAGGTGAGGCAACAATCCAGCTGCCCTCACAATGTGATTGACAAAAACCAAACCGCAGGCAACTGCATGCGGATCAGGAGTCATGACCATGACCATGGTCGTGACACAGTGCCGATAATGCTGTTCTCAGTGTTACTATCCAACTTCTATGCTTCCTTGAAAGAATGCTTCTGGCGATGATGGAAGAGGATGTGGCACAGGAGGAGGAGGAGGAAGAGGGATCATTTCATAGAGTTTCCGGCCAGTCATTCACAAGGGGCTCTGAGGGTGGGTTCCTGCACCTACAAACGCCAGGTACACAATTGTCCAGCCAGGGCACAGTTCTGGAGGATGACTAGGTGGGTGATGAGGAGAAGGAGATGGAGGAGGAGGAACCGTGTTCACAGCAGGGTGGCACCCAAACCAGCTCATGGCCATCACTAGTGCGTGGCGGGGGGGATACTGAGGACACAGGCGATACACCTCCCACAGAGGACAGCTTTTTGTTGCCTCTAGACAGCCTGGCACATATGAACGATTATATGCTGAAGTGTCTCCGCAATGACCACCTAGTTGGCATCATTCTAACTTGTGCTCATTACTAGGCGGCCACGCTGCTGGATCCCCGTTACAAGGACGAAGTACCGTCCTTAATTCGGTCACTGGAGAGTGATCGGAAGATGTGTGAGTACAAACGTACGCTGGTAGACGCGCTGCTGGTGGCATTCCCACCTGACAGCGGAGGCACATTGGAAGCACAAGGCGAAGGTAGAGGAGGAGGAAGAGGTTGCCGACGCAGCTGGGGCACCACCAGCACCTCAGAAGGCAGGGTTAGCATGGCCGAAATGTGGAAAAGATTTGTCAGCGCACCACAACAACCAGCACTACCAGCTGATATGGAATGTCTTAGAAGGAGGCAGCATTTCAGCAACATGGTGGAGCAGTATGTGTGCACACTCCTACACGTACTGAATGACGGATCTGCCCCTTTAACTTATGGGTCTCCAAATTGGGCACTTGGCCTGAGCTTGCCCTTTACGCCTTGGAGGTGCTGGCCTGCCCAGCAGCCAGTGTATTGTCTGAACTTGTGTTTAGCCCAGCAGGGGGTTTTATCACAGACAAGCGCAGCCGCCTGTCCACAGCCAATGTGGACAAGCTTGCGTTCATTAAAATGAACCGGGCATTGATCCCACAGGACTTGTCCGTACCTTTTTCAGAATATACATGTATACCAGCCTTACCCAGTTATTGTTATACTACAGCGCAATTGCTCATTGTTGTATTTTGGATATTTCCCAATCTATTGGAGTGTGCCCTAATTAAAAAAAAAAATAATAATATAATAATAATTAAAACAAAAAACCAGTGTTGGCTACCTCGTCCTCCACCGCCGCGTCCACCTACACCGCTACGTCCACCGCCTCCTTAAACTCCTACTCCATATGGACCTCCACCCCATTTTTTTTTATTTGTACATATTTTATTTTATGTATTTTCACTAATTTGTTACATTTTTGGGTGTAATTTCACCATTTTTTGGCTGTGATATACCACTGCTATACCTAGTAGACAGGTAAAAAAAATCATAAATTAGTCTTTTACATATTCAAATTAAATTCACAAATTTTTGGCTGTGATATACCACTGCTATACCTAGTAGACAGGTAAAAACATTTCACTAATTTGTCTGTTACATATTCGGGTAAAATTCAAAGTTTTTTGGGTGTAATATACCCCTGCTCTACCTAGTAGACAGGTATAAAAATTTCACTAATCTGTCTGTTACATATTCGGGTGAAATCCACAAATTTTTGGGTGTGATATTTCCCTGCTCTACCTAGAAGACAGGTAAAAAAAAAAATCACTAATTTGTCTGTTACATACTCGGGTGAAACTCACCAATTTTTTTGTGTGATATACCCCTGCTCTACCTAGTTGACAGTTTAAAAAAATTTCACTAATTTGTCTGTTACATTTTCGGATGAAATTCACCAATTTTTGTCACTGCTATTCCTAGTAGACAGGTAAAAATAAAAATCACTAATTTGTCTGTTACATATTCGTGTAAAATTCACACATTTTTGGGTGTGATATACTCCTGCTCTACCTAGTAGACAGGTAAACAAATTTCACTAATTTGTCTTTTACATTCTCGGGTAAAATTCAACAATTTGTGGGTGTGATATACTCCTGCTATACCTAGTAGACAGGTAAAAATATTTCACAAATTTTTCTGTTACATTGTCGGGTGAAATTCACCAACTTTTGCCTGTGATATACCCCTGCTATACCTAGTAGACATGTAAAAACATTTCACTAATTTGTCTGTTACATTTTCGGGTGAAATTCACCAATTTTTGGGTGTGATATACCCCTGCTATACCTAGTAGACAGGTAAACAAATTTCACTAATTTGTCTGTTACATTCTCAGTGAAATTCACGAATTTTTGGCTGTGATTACCCGTGATATACCTATCAGACAGGTAAAAACATTTCACTAATTTGTCTGTTACATACTTGGGTGACATTTGACCATTTTTGCGGTGATTAAACCCATGTTTTGCATAGGTGAAAGGGACATAAATTTTCTAAAATTATTTTTTAATTGACGCGCACCACCTCCTTTACTTGTAAGCTTTGGCTTCAATAATTTGTCCCACTTTTCATCTCAATCAACATTTAATTTCATCCATTGACCTCCCTTGGATGTGGTATCTCTTTCTCACGCTCCATCTCCGGCATGGAACTCTGATTCGCCGATAACCGTGATCAACATGGTAGGCTCAGAAAAGAACATTAAAAGTTGATAGTGAAGATATCCAAATGGATCACGGGGACGTGCGATCAGGCAGAAGTTATCTAGAGTCAACAAAGCGGCAGCTGGGCCTCTCCTGTCTAACGTTTCCAAATACCCCAGTGACATTCCCTATAATAATGTCCCCCATAGTGTAGAATTTTTTTTTTTTTTTTACTGTACCCAGCTTTAATAATGCCCCCAATGTAGGCCCCAAGCTTAAATAATTTCTCCTATGGTGGAAATAAAAACCCCATAGGGGCCCTAGCAATTTTTTTAGTTGATTTGTCAAAAAAAAAACTCAAATCATCCACATGATCACACTGCAGCAGTCTCTTCTCTCTTCATTGAACAGGGCCTGCCGAAGGACCTGCAATGTGGGAATGTGGATGATGATGTCACTGCGCGTTCCCACGTGGTTATGTCATCAGGTCCTGTTTAATGAAGAGAGAAGAGACTGCTGCAGCATGAGCTAGTGGATTAGGTGAGTTTTTTGTTTGTTTTTTAAACACTAAATGGCCATATTGCAAAAGTGTGCCCATTTTTAACAACTGTTAGACGGGTGCACTCCTGCCTAAGCGGCTGTTAAAATTGTTCCAATGATTTAAATGGGGCCCAACTGTTGTTTGGATGGATGCTATTCACTGGCCGTTCAGCCATATGAAAAGCCCCATAGGCTTTCATTGGTGCTAAAATTGGCTGCGTCACACGGCCATTTTTCACAGAAATTTTAATAGATGTACATCCTAGACAACTTACATACAATGATAGACATTAATCCAGGACAGCATAATGTGGAGTATATATTTGGATAAGAGGCAACACATATCAATCATTTGAGAACTTCATCAACCCATTTTTGCTATTTTCAGGATTGGTGAAGGTTAAAAAGGAAAAAAAAAGCCATGTGACATGTACATGTGAAGACTTTGCGCCTCTTGTTCACAGGCATGTATTTAATTATGAATTAACTGCATTTAAACTTCTTAATGCAAATGTTTATTTCATGTAATTTAAGAACATTATGTGCCTTCTTCCTTAAAGCAATGGGTGGGATATACTTAATTACATATGTATTATTTATATGATGCAGCTACTATTAAAGTAAAAGGGCATAGCATGTGCCAAACAAGAATATGTCTTCTCTTGGCTGCTTACATCCCCCCGCGTACAATCTAAACACATTAAAACTTTAGCTATAAAAGAGTTTTCAGTACAAAGAAAATAGTTTCAACTGGTTAAGATTTTTTTTTATCTTGAAGGCACCTGAAACAACACAGGGGACTGACATGAAAGAAGAAAGCTCCACTAAGTAGTGGTTGTGTCGGCACGCTGCAGCTTAGCTCCTATTCGCGCAAATGGTTGCTGCAGTAGACTGGCACAATTACTACACAGTAGATGGATCTCTCTGCTTCTAGTTCCATTCACTGTGATGTTTCCTCTCTAGGAAGCTGCTGTAAACAGGTGGTCGGGGAGGGGGGGGGGGGGGATGTGCTAGGTGTCGGATAGCCACTGATCTGATATTGCTGACTTATCTTAAACTGAAAAAAAGAAACACTTTAAAGTCCTTGTTTCAACTTGACTACTTCAGCAAATGTTTTGAATAACCATAGACAATATTTAGCTGAATGCAGTAAATATATGTTCTATTTATAAATGAACAGGATATACAAATATGTTACTTTGTTCCAGAAATTACATGTATGTTTCACAATCATAGCCACAAGCATTGCAGAATTTACCAAAAAGTTATATATTTCCCTAAACTCTATAATTTGTGATTTGTAGGATGGCATTTGACATATATTAGTCAACATAATACAGAGTGAGTCAAAAGTCTCAGGACACCCTTTTATTTAAAAAATGAACAGGAAAATTAAATTGCTTAATACCCCAGCTAGTAATGGGTGAGAGGGCCTATCTTTTAGGCTAAGTCCAGAACATGACTGCCATCTTCAAAGCCGCCATATTGGACAAAGGATGCATTTTTCCAAAGGGAAGGGGGCCATATAGCATATCAAAATTCAGACCCGAATTTTCTCAGAAATTGAATATGACTTTCTGTTCAAAAGTTATCAGCACAGGGGGGTGTGGCCAAGCAGCCGAGGGAGATGGACGCATGAACCTGAGCTCCTGCTCCATTACAGCTTTGCAGACCTGCTAATCCCCTTCAGCATACACCAAACTGACGTTTGCTTCTCCCTCCAAGCCCCTGTATGCCTCCATGATGACCAGAGGCAGGAAGAGCCTGAAACAACAAGGCAAACTGGACATTTTCTTTGCCCAGGAGAAGACCAAAGATGGCGCCGGCGGAGACGGAGCACGCAGCACCCCGGGCTCTAGCCCTTCCTTCTCATCAGGATCGCACTCTCCGTCCGGACCCCAGCAACACCAATCTCCTTCCAGCGCTTCTTCTGTGGAGTCCCCTCCAGCAGCGGCCTCATACAGACTGCAGAGAATGACGGAGGTAGACTTTCCCGCTCCCCCTGAGAACGCCATTACTCAGACCTCACCGACTGCTAGCCCTGACAAACAGCGGCCACGGCATCGCGGCCCCAGCAACTCCGGTGAGTGTTTTTCTCCGCCTGGGGGTCAGTCGGGTTCTCCCTTGATTCAGGAGGCACTACAAAGCCTGCAGACATCAGACCAACCAGCCTCTGGGACCCTATTAAAAGACATGCTTCTGGCATTTCACCACTCCATTACTGCACAGATAGCAAAATCAATAGTCCCGATCCAGGCTACAGTTAAAGAGCTGGGGGATAAAATGGTGCACGTGGAGACAAAAATGGGTGAATTTGCCACTTCCCATAATACTTTGATTGACTCTCATGAGCTCCTCTCTGATGAAGTCACCCAACTGAAAGCTAAGATTGCGGACTTAGAAGACCGTTCCCGCCGGAACAACCTCAAATTGCGGGGGGTTCCAGAAGACATTGCCGCATCTGAATTAGCAGGATACATACAAAAGCTGATTTGTTTGCTCCTGCCTAACAGCGCAGAACGCGATTTAATAATTGATAGGGCACATAGGATTGTCAAGCCTAAGCACCTGCCAGATGATGTTCCAAGGGACGTACAAGCAAGGGTGCACTTTTTTCACATCAAGGAGCAACTTCTCAAGGAAATTGGAGGCCCTCCCGGCCCCATATGAGGGGGTTAAACTATTTGTGGACCTCTCAGCAGCGACACTACAGCTCCGGAAGTCTCTTGCCCCTATTACTACTGCTCTGAGAGCACATTCCATTGCTTATAGATGGGGCTTCCCTGTTAAGCTCTTGATTCACAAAGAGGGCTCAATGGTGGTGATCCGTTCAGTAGCTGAAGGGAAAGCAACCCTTGCTTCATGGAACATTACAGTGGAACCTACACGTGATCCTGATGTTCCTAGACGTCATCATGCATCTGGAGATTGGCAGTTGGTGGAGAATAGACGACGTAAGAAAGCGCATTAAAGGGGACCTTTTTCTGCTTCTATTTTTATGGAGCAGTAGTCCTACTACCCTCTGTTCTGGCATTTGGCAGGACTTTTTCCCCAATAATTGCGAAGGCGCACACATGTGCCTTACTAATGTGTTGTGACTCCTCAGTCACTGTTTTTGTTTTACCTTTCAGTTTTAACCCTTTTCATGTTCTTGGCAGAGTACTACCTTTTGCTATATTTACTTGTGTACGTCCTTGGCTGTTGGGGCTGCGCCTCCCTCCACCTCAGGATATTTTGTGCGTTAATAGCATCATGGATTACATATGGTACTGAAGCTTAGCACTCTAAATGTTAGGGGGCTGAATAGCCCTTACAAACGTAACCTGATGTGGAGGGAGGCCCTTTCCCTGCAGTGTGACATATTCTGTGCCCAAGAGACACATATAATAGCTGCTGATGCTGATCGCCTTAAACATAGATGTTTCCCAGTTATTCTCCAGGCTCACTGCACCAAGAAGAAGAGAGGGGTGCTGCAATCAAAAATACTGTTGCGTATACTGCGGTATCTTCTATTGTCAACTCCGGAGGGCGGTATATCATACACATCTGTTATCTAAACAACATCCTATACACCCTGGTAAGTCTTTATGCACCTAATAAGCATCCCCAGCATTTCCTCCAAAAACTTCTCAATAAGGTCCAGTCCGTTCAACAGGGAAGGGTCCATATCTGCGGAGATTTTAATTTGGTCCCAGATACATCTGTAGACTCCTCCTCCCTTACGAGAAGGAACCCTAACACGCTAATGGGCCTTCTTTCTAAAATGGCCTTATACGATATCTGGCGCCTACACCACGCCATGGAACGAGACTACACCTATTTCTCTCCTTCACATCTGTCATATTCCCGCATAGATCTTGTGCTGGTAGACAGGGCTTCCCTCTTGTTTATTACAAGCTCAGACATTGGAACGATATCATGGTCAGACCATGCTCCCGTTTCAGTGAAAATCTCAGAAATATATAACCGCCCTCCGAAGCCGACTTGGAGAATAAATGAATACTTACTGGCCGACCTAGATAGCCAGTCAGAGGTGAAAGTCGCGTTGGCTGAATATTTTCAGAACAATGTAAACTCAGTAGATAACACATCTATCACCTGGGTAGCACATAAGGCCTACATTAGGGGCATTTTTTATCAAACTTGGACACAAAGCTAAAAAGAAAAGAGAGCATCTCACTACATACCTATTGAACAAAATCCGAGCATTAGAGATTCTGAATAAGGCATCACCCACTTCTAGTTACTCAGAAGAGCTATGCTCTCTTAGGGCTCAGCTAAGGGAGCACATGCTGCATAAATACGAATTGTCCCTGAAAAAAAACAAAGCTATGTATTATTCGCAAGCAAACAAGGCAGGGAAACTTCTAGACAGTAGAATTAAACGCAAGGCCCAAAACTCCCGGATAGCTTTTCTCTGGAACCCCTCAAAAACTCACAAAATATATGATCCAAAGGAGATTGCGAATAGGTTCATGTCCTTTTATTCACAATTATATAACTTAGCTGACAACAATGAGTTGGTTCAGCCTTCTGACCATGACATTGGTAATTTCCTTGACTCCCTCTCATTGCCTTCCATGTCTGAAGAGCAAAAAACTAGAATTTGCCTGCCCATCACACTAGAGGAAGTATTGCGTATTATCAAGCAGCTACCCCATCATAAGAGTCCTGGACCAGACGGCTTGTCTAATTCCTACTATAAACTTTTCTCAGAAATCCTAGGTCCGCACCTTCACTCATCCCTAGCGAGGATTATGTCGGATGGTTTTATGCCTAGAGAGATGCTAGAGGCCACTATTGTCACGTTACCAAAACCTGGTAAAGAACCGACTATTCCCCAAAACTTCCGGCCCATTTCCCTCCTCAATACCGACCTAAAAATCTATGCCAAATTGCTAGCGAACAGGTTGGCAGAGATCATCCCGTCCCTGATTGCCCCTGACCAGGTGGGCTTTGTCGTGGGTAGGCAAATCACTGATAACTCTAGGAGAGTGTTAAACCTCCTCGACAGAGTCAACAAACTGCGAATTCCCGCAGTGTTCCTCACACTGGATGCCGAGAAGGCATTCAACCGAGTGAATTGGTCGTTTGCCTTCTCGGTGCTCCAAAAGATGGGCTTCCCTGTCGCCACTATCAGAGCTATAGAAGCACTATACAAGGGCCCTGCTGCCCGAGTTTTAACCAACGGTGTGTTGTCAGACCCTTTTAACCTCTCAAATGGTACGAGGCAGGGGTGCCCCCTTTCCCCCCTTATTTTTAATTCTATCCTTAGAGCCGTTAGCGCAGGCTATCAGACAATCAGAGAATATATCAGGAATCCGGATAGGCGACAGGCAACACACCCTTTCATTATATGTGGATGACATAATCCTTTCCTTGACCAACCCAACTCTGTCCCTTCACGAGGTGAGAAAGGTCATACACACTTACGGCACATTATCATTTTATAAACTAAATGAGAGTAAGTCCCAAGCCCTCCCCCTTTTTATACCCAGCCATACCATAGATCTGTTAAAACAAACCTACCCCTGGGATTGGCAGACAACAGGAGTTCAATACCTCGGGGTTCAACTTACCCCCACTATTCAAAAATTGTTTGACGCAAATTTTCCTAGTTTCCTCTCAGATCTTCAGAAAGAACTGGATAGTATAACGAAAACTGAACTATCATGGTTAGGCAGAGTGGCAGCCTTCCAGCAGCATGTGCTCCCTAAACTTCTCTATTTATTCAGAATTCTCCCATTGGACCTTCCCTGCTCCTTTTTTAACACTGTCAACAAGCTACTAAATAGGTCCACCCCGCATTGCTAAGTCAATAATGTCCAAATTCAAGAAAGTGGGCGGCCTAAACCTCCCAAATATCTATGATTACTATCTAGCTACTAGGGTACACCAACTCAAGGAATGGTGGGCCACTGTTAACCCCAAACACTGGGTCCACATCGAGCAGACCCTTGCCCCAACCCATAATTTAAAGGCATTATTGTTAGCTTCCCTTTTCAAAGAGATACCGTCACATTCCCTCCCGTATTTACTTTCCACCTCCTTGAAAGCCTGGAAAAGATATCATGGTGGTGGTCGTGGAACTACCGCTTTCACAGCAAAAGTCACCCCAATAGAGGCGCTGCACTGCCTCATTCCTGATCTCTCTCTAGAGGGATGGAGGATTGGAGGAGTAGCAACGGTTGCTGATTTGCTCCACCTGGAGGGTCTTGATTCCTTTGAGAATCTGCAAAACCGTTTCAAGATACATAAAAGTGACTTCTATAAATATCTGAGGATTTGCCAACTATTAGCTACTAACCCTACGCTCATGGTACACTCACATGCTGAGCTCCTGAATCAGTGGAACATGAAACACTCCAAGTGGAAGGGAATACGCCCTCTCTATACGTTCCTGGGCAACAAAAACTCCTTTGTAAAAACCACTCCCATTATCTCGTGGGAACATGATCTGGATCACGATATCCCCCCAGCGCAGTGGTCCGCAGCTATTACTTTTGCGACTAAACGGCTGAAATGCGTATCTCACCTTGAAGCTTACTCGAAAACTCTACTCAGATGGTATTTTACCCCTCTGAGACTGAGCCGCATTTACCCTGGCTTAGAGCCACTGTGCTGGAGGGGTTGTGGCGGTAGGGGGTCCCTTATACATATACTCTGGAGCTGTCCTCTGCTAAAAGATTTATGGTCTAGCACTTTCCAACTGGTTGCAAAGGTAACAGGCCGCGAGCTAGATAGAGACCCGGCTTTGGCCTTACTTTTTGTTAATATTACAGAGATCCCGTATAAATTTAGGACCATTGCTATGCATCTGTTCCTGGCCACGAAGTTGGCTATAACTAGGTACTGGAGAAGCCCAACAATTCCGACTATTCAGGAAATCATTAACTCAGTAGACACTACTAGGTCATTTGAAAAATGATTGCACACAAGGGCTTCGCGTTATGCAGATTTGAAAGGGAATGTGCGCAGTGGACCAACCCATCCAATGCTTGACAAGCTGACATAAACAATCTCTGTACACAAGTGTCGGATGCTAACATGCCAAACTGTTCACACTGATTGGTGCCTATGATGTACACCCCAAAGCCTTGGTCTTCAATACAAACTCTGCCGCTTTCTTTTCTACTTTCTGGTTACTTTTCTCATGTTTACTTTGTTAGACATTGCCACTGGAATGTACTAATGTTACACCAAACTGTCTTATAGATGTAATCATTGGAGTACATATCATTGTCTTGCTGTACATATCATTGTCTTGCTCCTGAGAACAATGTACACTAATGTAACATGACCCGATGTACGGGTGCTATGTATGATTCCTTTGATCACTGTTTTCTTTGGATATATGACAAAAATCTTCAATAAAGATATATTGAAAGATAAAAGTTATCAACACAGAAAGTTCAAAACTTTAAGCTTCAAAGTTATGTTTTCAGCACCAAGGACATCACATTGAACACATCAAATAGCTGTGCATCACATGTAATGTTCCTGGTTTTTGTTACAACTTTCAGTGTTGATAACTTTTGAACCACAAGAGATATAGCAAATTTGATTGTGGCAATCGATTTTTGGTGATATGATATGTGGCCCTCGCAGCTTTCAAGATGGCAGCCATGTTTCGTATATAGCCTAAAAGATAATCCCCTCACCCATTACATGCTGGGGTATTCAGATAATTTATTTTTCCTTTTGTGAATAAATTGGACTACACTTTAAGTGCAAATTTTTATTATAAATATATAATCATCTGTCATATTGGTCCCTGACCCCATTTGAGCCCAAAAATCTAAATTCCATATTTTAACTAGATTGTCACCTAGTTCCCATTGCTGTAATGCTGTGAATATAGCTTTTAATACGGTGACCTCCTTTACTAGAGACATTTTTGTAATCATTCCCATTAAAAGTGCCCTGTCTGAACCAAGAAAGAAGTACAGCGGTGTCTTAAAAAGATTAAAATAGACAAATTGCCAGGACCAGATGGCATACACCCCCGTATCCTAAGAGAATTAAGTAATGTCATATCCAGACCCTTATTTCTTATATTTAAAGGGAATCTGTCACTAGCAATTTACCCAATTTTTTTCCACCTGTCTTGTTCTTTTGATTGTGAGTCTTGTCATTTCTTCAAAAAATCGAATCTTATGATATGTAAATGACGCTGTAAGGAGCCCAGAGGGGCATTATTCTTTATCCACGGTGCCCAGGAACGCCCCTCTGAAGTGCCGTGCCCGGCTAAATTTGAAAAGTAATAACGCCTCCAAGTTCATCTAAATCGCCTCCCAGAGGCGCGGCTAAGTGCTCAACACCACACCCCCCCCCAAGCGCCGCACTCTGCGGCAAACACCCCGATCCTCCTCTCGCTGGCATCCCAAATCCCGCGCATGCGCAGTGCCGTCAGTCATCTTATCATAGCGCAGGCAATCGCCGGCACTGCGCATGCGCGGGAATTAGGATGCCGGCGAGAGGAGGATCGGGGTGTTTGCCACAGAGCGCGGCGCTGGGGGGGGGTGTGTGTGGTGTTGAGGACTTAGCCGCGCCTCTGGGAGGCGATTTAGATGAACTTGGAGGCGTTATTACTTTTCAAATTTAGCCGGGCACGGCACTTCAGAGGGGCGTTCCTGGGCACCGTGGAGAAAGACTAACGCCCCTCTGGGCTCCTTTCAGCGTCATTTACATATCATAAGATTCGATTTTTTTAAGAAATGACAAGACTCACATTCAAAAGAACAAGACAGGTGGAAAATAGATACTCTGTGAAACATGGATTCATGAAAAAAAAAAAATGGTAAATTGCTAGTGACAGATTCCCTTTAAGGACTCTATACTGACAGGGAGTGTTCCACAGGATTGGCGCTTAGCATATGTGCTGCCAATATTAAAAAAGGGTCCAAAAACAAAGCCGGGAAACTTTAGGCCAGTAAGGTTAACATCTGTTGTGGGTAAACAGTTTTAAGGTTTTCTAAGAGATTCTATCTTGTAGTACCTCAATGAAAATAAGCAAATAAAACCATACCACATGGGACTTTGGAACTTTCTGCCTGAGGAGATGGTGATGGTGAGTTCACAAAAAGAGTTTAAGAGTAGAGTTGAGCGGACACCTGGATGTTCGGGTTCGAGAAGTTCGGCCGAACTTCCCGGAAATGTTCGGGTTCGGGATCCGAACCCGACCCGAACTTCGTCCCGAACCCGAACCCCATTGAAGTCAATGGGGACCCGAACTTTTCGGCACTAAAAAGGCTGTAAAACAGCCCAGGAAAGGGCTAGAGGGCTGCAAAAGGCAGCAACATGTAGGTAAATCCCCTGCAAACAAATCTGGATAGGGAAATGAATTAAAATAAAAATAAAATAAATAAAAATTAACCAATATCAATTGGCAGAGAATCAGGCTTCATGTCAGCCACCACTGCAACAGTCCATTGTCAGATATTTAGGCCCAGCACCCAGGCAGAGGAGAGAGGTCCCGTAACAGACAATCTGGCTTCATGTCAGCAGAGAATCAGTCTGCATGTCATAGCAGAGAATCAGGCTTCACGTCAGCCACCACTGCAACAGTCCATTGGCATATATTTAGGCCCAGCACACAGGCAGAGGAGAGAGGTCCCGTAACAGACAATCTGGCTTCATGTCAGCAGAGAATCAGTCTGCATGTCATAGCAGAGAATCAGGCTTCACGTCAGCCACCACTGCAACAGTCCATTGGCATATATTTAGGCCCAGCACTCAGGCAGAGGAGAGAGGTCCCGTAACAGAGAATCTGTCTTCATGTCAGCAGAGAATCAGTCTGCATGTCATAGCAGAGAATCAGGCTTCACCTCAGCCACCACTGCAACAGTCCATTGGCATATATTTAGGCCCAGCACACAGGCAGAGGAGAGAGGTCCCGTAACAGAGAATCTGTCTTCATGTCAGCAGAGAATCAGTCTGCATGTCACAGCAGAGAATCAGGCTTCATGTCAGCCACCACTGCAACAGTCCATTGTCAGATATTTAGGCCCAGCACCCAGGCAGAGGAGAGAGGTCCCATAACAGACAATCTGGCTTCATGTCACCAGAGAATTAGTCTGCATGTCATAGCAGAAAATCAGGCTTCACGTCAGCCACCACTGCAACAGTCCATTGTCAGATATTTAGGCCCAGCACCCAGGCAGAGAAGAGAGGTCCCGTAACAGAGAATCTGGCTTCATGTCAGCAGAGAATCAGTCTGCATGTCATAGCAGAGAATCAGGCTTCACGTCACCCAACATTGGAACAGTCCATTGGCATATATTTAGGCCCCGGCACCCAGACAGAGGAGAGGTTCATTCAACTTTGGGTAGCCTCGCAATATAATGGTAAAATGAAAATAAAAATAGGATTGAATGAGGAAGTGCCCTGGAGTACAATAATATATGGTTAAGGGGAGGTAGTTAATGTCTAATCTGGACAAGGGACGGACAGGTCCTGTGGGATCCATGCCTGGTTCATTTTTATAAACGTCAGCTTGTCCACATTGGCTGTAGACAGGCGGCTGCGTTTGTCTGTAATGACGCCCCCTGCCGTGCTGAATACACGTTCAGACAAAACGCTGGCCGCCGGGCAGGCCAGCACCTCCAAGACATAAAAGGCTAGCTCTGGCCACGTGGACAATTTAGAGACCCAGAAGTTGAATGGGACCGAACCATCAGTCAGTACGTGGAGGGGTGTGCACACGTACTTTTCCACCATGTTAGTGAAATGTTGCCTCCTGCTAACACGTTGCGTATCAGGTGGTGGTGCAGTTAGCTGTGGCGTGTTGACAAAAGTTTTCCACATCTCTGCCATGCTAGCCCTGCCCTCAGAGGATCTGGCCGTGACACAGCTGCCTTGGCGACCTCTTGCTCCTCCTCTGCCTTGGCCTTGGGCTTCCACTTGTTCCCATGTGACATTTGGGAATGCTCTCAGTAGTGCGTCTACCAACGTGCGCTTGTACTCGCGCATCTTCCTATCACGCTCCAGTGCAGGAAGTAAGGTGGGCACATTGTCTTTGTAGCGTGGATCCAGCAGGGTGGCAACCCAGTAGTCCGCACACGTTAAAATGTGGGCAACTCTGCTGTCGTTGCGCAGGCACTGCAGCATGTAGTCGCTCATGTGTGAGATTTAGCTGGATATAAATTTGAGGCCTAGTATTTAGGCGCTGGGTGACAGGTATACGTTTACTGACAGAATTAGACTTGGAAATGCACAGTAGCGGGTGTGTGAAGTTATTCTGAATGACCCTATGTGCACCTTGAATATGATATACCCTTTTAGGGATAGATTTCAAATAGCTCTGATTCAGCAGAAACCACTAAATTATGAAATTGCTAAATTGGGAATTGTATTTCAACCCAGAACAAAAACTGTGCTTTGACGGACACTAAATAAATTGCCCAGCTACAGCAGTAACGACAGATTTAGCTGGATATAAATTTGAGGCCTAGTATTTAGGCGCTGGGTGACAGGTTTACGTTTACTGACAGAATTAGACTGGGATATGGGCAAAAAATAACCACACTATTGATGGTTAAATGCACTTGGTGTGACAGCTTGACCAACCACACTACTGAGGGTTAAATGCACTTGGTGACAGGCGCAGCTTGCCCCTGATGTAGTATATGGCCAAAAAATAAACAGACTATTGCTGGTTAAATGCACTTGGTGTGACAGCTTGACCAACCACACTACTGAGGGTTAAATGCACTTGGTGACAGGCGCAGCTTGCCCCTGATGTAGTATATGGCCAAAAAATAAACAGACTATTGCTGGTTAAATGCACTTGGTGTGACAGCTTGACCAACCACACTACTGAGGGTTAAATGCACTTGGTGACAGGCGCAGCTTGCCCCTGATGTAGTATATGGCCAAAAAATAAACAGACTATTGTTGGTTAAATGCGCTTGGTGTGACAGCTTCACCCTGATGTAGGCTTTAGCCAAAAAACAACCACACCATTGAGGGTTAAATGCACTTGGTGACAGGCGCAGCTTGCCCCTGATGTAGTATATGGCCAAAAAATAAACAGACTATTGCTGGTTAAATGCACTTGGTGTGACAGCTTCACCCTGATGTAGGCTTTAGCCAAAAAACAACCACACCATTGAGGGTTAAA
This sequence comes from Bufo gargarizans, assembly GCF_014858855.1. Lineage (NCBI taxonomy): Eukaryota > Metazoa > Chordata > Amphibia > Anura > Bufonidae > Bufo > Bufo gargarizans. The sequence goes on from NC_058080.1 coordinate 205,557,881, forward strand.
TGCACTTGGTCGCAGCTTGTGCTGGCGCACCACAAGACACAAAATGGCCGCGGATCACCCCAGAAAAAAGTGACTGACAAACGGTCTGGGCAGCCTAAAAACAGTGAGCAATTGAGTATCAGCAGCTCAATGATCCACAGCTGCAGATCGATCAATTAATCAAGTCCTTTGGAGGAGTTAATCTTCCTAATCTCGCCCTACTGTCGCAGCCGCAACCTCTCCCTATGCTGATCAGAGCAGAGTGACGGGCGGCGCTATGTGACTCCAGCTTAAATAGAGGCTGGGTCACATGGTGCTCTGGCCAATCACAGCCATGCCAATAGTAGGCATGGCTGTGATGGCCTCTTGGGGCAAGTAGTATGACGCTTGTTGATTGGCTGCTTTGCAGCCTTTCGAAAAGCGCCAAGAAAGCGACGAACACCGAACCCGGACTTTTACGAAAATGTCCGGGTTCGGGTCTGTGTCACGGACACCCAAAAATTCTGTACGAACCCGAACTATACAGTTCGGGTTCGCTCATCCCTATTTAAGAGGGGCCTGGGTGTATTTCTGGAGTGTAATAGTATTACAGGTTATAGCTACTAGAGATGGATTGTTGATCCAGGGAGTTATTCTGATTGCCTGATTGGAGTCGGGAAGTAATTTTTTTCCCCTTAATTGTTTTTTTTTTATTTTGCCTTCCTCTGGATCAACTTGCAGGATAACAGGCCGAACTGGATGGACAGATGTATTTTTTAAGCCTTATAAACTATGTTACTATGTTACTATGTTATTAAAGGGGACCTTTACTAAGACCGGAGATTTTGAGTTGCTTACGTTATGTAGAGGCACCAACCTCTACATAACCTAGACACTTTACCAGCAGTCGTGCGACTTGCTTAAATCTACGCCAACTCCCTTGCTGGCATACATTTTAGTCATTTTCTATGCCAAAAACAGGTAAAGACCCATCTGATTCATCATTTTCTATCAGCCCACCCCCTTCCCCTCCCATACCAGGCTCCCTTTTTCAGCCACCTCGGAAAATTGGCGTGAGCAGAGATAAGTCACAGATTTGGGCGCTAATCCCCTTTGTGACCAAATCTGCAAGAAAAATATGCCAAAAAGTGGAGTATGTGCCATAATAAATGACCTCCTAAGTTTTTTAAGGCCTGCCTAATGCAGGTTTTAACAGTTTCAATGTGTGATCTTAATGATTGGTGAAGTATTGTTATATGTTTTTGATCTGTCTATACAATGTTGTTCCTATCATTATGGAGAAAATATATAGCCATCCATAATATTGTTTTTGTTTTTTGCGTTTGTTTTATATAAAATGTTTAATGATAATAGATTAAGCATAAAAAAATGAATTGCCCTGGAAGACTCATTCAGTTACAGGTTCAGTCCTAATTGTATATTACAATTGCAAAATTAAAAGGAGTACACAGTTTTGTTTTTTGTTGTTTTTATTAAGATACATAGCCAGAGGTTATATACAACCTGTTATGTCAAAGAACAATATATTAACAGATGGAAGAGTTAACATTGGACATTAATAGCAACAGACATCTTTGTTAAAGTCCAAAGCAAAACTCTAGACAGATTGTAGAAATTGATATACATTATGTCCATGATAAACTTTTGGTGAAAAAATGTATTGAGCAGAAAAATACACATTTGCAACAAACTAGTGGTATAATTTTACTGTTTGTATTCATATTAGCCTTTAGTGAAGTGTACAGTAAAGTGGAAGTGTTTTTTGCATTTATATTAATTCTGCACCTGGAATTAAAGTGTCTGCGGTGGTAGAGATGGGTATCAAGAATGTTAACAAATGATTAGAAAGTATGTCAAGGGAGGATGTATTCCCCCCATTCGGCTTCCATTAATGATGACCCAGAAACGTTTCCATCCTGAATTGCAACTGTGATGAAATGTGGGCCCTTCATTTTGATCCTGAAACCATAAAGCAAAGCATGGCGAGGAAACATGCTGCATCCCCAAGTCCCCAAAAATTTCCACATTGTTGTTTATGCAGGAAAGATGACGCCAATCGTTTTTGGGATAGGAATGGTGTTCTGATGGGGAATTACCTGGAGAAGGGTAAAACTGTCATATGGGAATATTATAGCAACTTAGTTGCAAGAAGATATCAAGGTGTGGAAAAATGAGAAAAGGCATCCCTCTACATCAGAAGAATGCTCCTACCCCCACCTTCAAAACTACCATGTCCCACTTTTCCCCGCTTACGTCAGGTCTAAAAAAGTGGGTGGGGCATGGACGGGGAAGGGACGGGCCAGAAGGTCCAGCTCATTCATAATTTTCTACGCCTGTTTTAGGAAGCTAGGAAGCTGGCTTTCATTTACACTGGCGCTGGATACACAGAAGTTATGTAGAAGCCTGTGTCAGATACACGGGTTATTAAGACCGGAGTCTAAAATGCCAGTCTTAATAAATGACCCCCATAGTATTTCTCTTTCAACATAGTCCATAATGACAATCTTCATAAACAGATAAAAATGTTACCAAAAATCACACTGTAGGATAATAGAAGGATCTGCTCTTCAGCATCTCATCAACCTGGGACTCCACAGTAGTGTTGAGCGCGAATATTCGAATTACGAATATTTGTCGCGAATATCGCAGCTTCGAGAATTTGCAAATATTTTGAATATAGTGCTATATATTCATTTTTCAAATATTCCTCTTTTTGTTTTTACAAAAAAAAACGGCAATGTAATGATCGCGTAATATGCAAATATTATGCGATCAATACAGGCATGGGTCAAAAAGGAATATTTAGCACTATAGAATATAGTGCTATATATTCGTTTTTTAGAATATTTGTAATTTTTTTTCCATCTGAAGTTATCATGACTTAAGATGGAGAAAAATGTGCTTAATCAAGAAGATTTGTGTAATCTATTTTTCCTAAAATGGTGGCTGAAAAAATTTATAAAATTGAAGATATTTTAGATCTTGATTGAAGATAACCTGCCGAAATACCTGCAGCAAACTTGATGATGTCACCATGTGATCATGCTGGGTGCTTGGGAACGTCATGGTGCATGCATAGCTTGATCACGTGGTGAAGTCATCACGCTTGCCGTAGGACCTTTCAATGGTTTTCTTTACTCAAGATTGGAGCAGATGGCCTGTCCACTAGCAAGTGGCTGAGGTGAGTATTTTTTTAATCCCTGATTGGCTTAATCTGAGTTACAGATACCACGATCAGCGCTGAACGTGGCATCTGAGGGGTTAAATAATGCCATTCCCCATCTTTGCTCCGATTCAATACAATGGAAAGAAATTGACGACAAAGCAATTCGTAAGAATCAAATTACTTATGTAAGTTCGGCAAAGCAGCCAAATCAAATTTTTTTAAACTTTGCACTTCTCTAATAAATCACCACAAAGATTGATACAACTAATTGTGATATAGTGGACACACAGTTTTACACTTGCAGTCCTTCACATTCCCTTTTCTTCTCTATCTTCATCAGGCCATGATTGATGACTTATGCTGACCATCACTAATCTCTGCTGAATTTGCTGCCCCCTTAGTGAACCACACATTATTAGTACCTCATAAATTAAGGAGCACCAAAGAAAATAGTGCCCCACACAGTAATAGTGCAGAATTCAATTATAGTGGCTCCTTACTGCCCCCATAGTACTTTCCTTAGGTCCCACCTAGCAATAGGGGCCCAAAACAGTAAGAGTGTTCCTTATTTGACCCCCAGGTTTAACCCCCCCATGCAGAAATATATTTTATTGCTATTATATTACATGTTCTCACAATCTAGTGATTACAGTGATAGAGAATAGTATTAGGCATATTAAAACACTGCCGCAGGAAAAATATGCTTATAAATGTCATATAGTTGTTTACTTTTTTCCAGTAAACTTTAAAGTTCTTCTGTTTTTGGGCTCTGTGCCTGTTCTTCTGTGAAATAGAGCATGGATTAACAAAGGCACGCATAATAGCAATGTAGGTGTTATGACTCTGGTGCCATGTGTGAATTCGTCAGAATCCCACAGTGCAAGTACTTTTTGTCATTTAAGTCATGCGGACTTATTGACTAAGAGTACTAAAAAAGTACAGTTTATAATGTTTAATTTTCTACCCTATCAATGTTTTGTGACATGCAAAAGCATAGACAACTCTACTGGCAAAAAAAAAAACATTCATTTTGTCTACATGAATGCAGATATCTCCACAATACAACTAGTGCCGTACACTGTGATAAAGGAAGGAGCAACTTTAACTATTCTCGAAAAAAACAGCATACTAGATAGAAATAGGAGCCATATTGATGTCAAAAATAAATACAGAAAGGAGACATTTTCTTTCAACCCACAATTATTTTGTTAAAAAATTTCATATTGAACTATATATTATATGTAGGATTCTACTACCTGTTTTTTGTATTATTCATATTATGTTTACATGGAAAATGAAATAATAATTTTATATATATATATATATATATATATATATATATATACATACAGTGTATATACACAGTTGCAAGAAAAAGTATGTGAACCCTTTGGAATAATATGGATCTCTGCACAAATTGGTCATAAAATGTGATCTGATCTTCATCTAAGTCACAACAATAGACAATCACAGTCTGCTTAAACTAATAACACACAAAGAATTAAATGTTACCATGTTTTTATTGAACACACCATGTAAACATTCACATTGCAGGTGGAAAAAGTATGTGAACCTTTGGATTTAATAACTGGTTGAACCTCCTTTGGCAGCAAAAACTTCAACAAAATGTTTCCTGTAGTTGCAGAACAGATGTGCACAACGGTCAGGAGAAATTCTTGACCATTCCTCTTTACAGAACTGTTTCAGTTCAGCAATATTCTTTGGATGTCTGGTGTGAATCGCTTTCTTGAGGTCATGCCACAGCATCTCAGTCAGGTTGAGGTCAGGACTCTGACTGGGCCACTCCAGAAGGCATATTTTCTTCTGTTTAAGCCATTCTGTTGTTGATTTACTTCTATGCTTTGGGTCGTTGTCCTGTTGCAACACCCATCTTCTGTTGAGCTTCAGCTGGTGGATAGATGGCCTTAAGTTCACCTGCAAAATGTCTTGATAAACTTAGAAATTCATTTTTCCTTCAATGATAGCAATCCGTCCAGGCCCTGACTCAGCAAAGCAGCCCCAAACCATGATACCCCCACCACTATACTTCACAGTTAGGATGAGGTTTTGATGTTGGTGTGCTGTGCCTCTTTTTCTCCACACATAGTGTTGTGTGTTTCTTCCAAGCAACTCAACTTTGGCTTTATCTGTCCACAGAATATTTTGCCAGTACTGCTGTGGAACATCTAGGTGCTCTTGTGGTCTTTCCAGCTTTATGCAAGTCAACAATTCTTAATCGTAGGTCTTCTGAGAGCTCTCACTCAAATTAGCTCTTGGAGATGTCATTAGTCTAGGGGTTCACATACTTTTTCCACCTGCACTGTGAATGTTTACATGGTGTGTTCAATAAAAACATGGTAACATTTAATTATTTTTGTGTTATTAGTTTAAGCAGACTGTGATTGTCTATTGTTGTGACTTAGATGAAGTTCAGATCACATTTTATGACCAATTTGTGCAGAAATCCATATCATTCCAAAGGGTTCACATACTTTTTCTTGCTACTGTATATATATATATATATATATATATATACTAGCAGAAGGACCCGGCTTTGCACGGGTATATTTCATCTATGGATGTAGCAGGGTTAACACACATGCTTTATGAGACATGTTATCTAAACTAAATGCAACTAAATGCGTTAAGCAATTGCTTTTCAATGACTTTTGTTTCAAGATAACATGATGAGTTAAGAAATTTGAGTTAAGAGTGTGTGTTACTCCTGCTACATCTGTATTTCATTTTATGTTTCCGTGTGTCATAAAAAGATATTGATCATTTCCCCCATAACAGTGACCTCTACAGTAGCCGCCCCTTTAACATTGACTTCCACAGTGCCCACCCCTTTAACATTGACCTCCACAGTGTCCAACCCTTTAAAATCGACCTCCACAGTGCCCACTCCTTTAACAAAGACCTTCACAGTGACCGTCCCTTTAACAGTGCCTGCCATTTTAACAGTGACCTCCAGGGTGCCCTCCCCTTTAACAGTGATCGCCCCTTTAGCATTGACCACCCCTTTAACAGTGACCTTCATAGTGACTGCCCATTTAACAGTGACCTTCACAGTGCCCTCCCCTTTAACAGTGACTTTCACAGTGCCTGCCCCCTTAACAGTGACTTTCACAGTGATCACCCCTTTAACAGTGACTTTCACAGTGACCACCCCTTTAACAGTGACTTTCACAGTGACCTCCCCTTGAACAGTGACTTTAAAGGGATTCTGTCACCCAGCCACGCCCGCCTGTGAAGGAGCCCAGCACCGCCTATGTCCTCCGAATCTCCTCCTTTTATCAACTTCAGATTGCCGTAATCTCGCGATGCGCAAGCTCGTGCTGTCACGAACTATGGATCCGATCGCTCCGGATCCAACAGCTGTGACGTAGTGGTCTGTGACGGAGTCTGCACACACACAGAGACCTCACGTGACCGGGGTATTACCATTCGGCTAACACCCCCCACTACACTTCGGTAACTGCCACCACGTGGGTTCCCGGTCCACGAGCCGACTCTCCGGGTCATTCACTATCACACAGATCAGTGGATGAACCGGATATCACTTACTGACCAACCACAGTCAATCCCCCCCCCAGCTACAATTCCTAAATGCAATTTAACTAACTACCTGGTAACGTCTCTTCAAAGGCAAGGTACGTTGTTCAGCAGTGCATACAAATCTAATGAAAATTACTATAAATCTACAGAATAATAATAACAATATAAATAATCACGACAGTTCAAATGAAAGGGAAAAAGATGAAAGAATACTTAGTTTCTCTGGAGGGTTTCAGATGGTCGTTCATATGTCCTTTTTGAATCCTTGCAAACCCCTTTTCAGTATGTATCAGGGGAGACCCTCAAAGTTCTTCTGATACAGGGATATGCCGTCAATGTCCAATTAAGTGTCTGGTGATGTTCCATGGGTCTCTCTCATCTGTCCTTGTGCATGAATTTTTATGAACTCTCCCATGGGCAGGAGACTTACTCCTATCAGCCAATGGCAGCAGCGTGACTGTCAATCCTAGGGATTGGCCTCCAAGTGTTTTATGACCCCATCAAAGTTCAGTTCCTACAATGAGGATTATACTTAAGCCCATATCTCCCTGATACATCGGCATATTTTTATACAGAATACATATTTGCGATCCTTATTTATTTATATACGGAATGAGACCACACACGGTAATGCTGGGACCTGTAGTTCTTCTACCACCCATAGGTCAGCTACAGAATCACATCCTCTAGTCATATTTGATACCCAATTAACCACAATACTCTGTAGAGCTTGGATCTGGTGTCAGAAAGGGCATAAGTTGATTCATAAATGAAATATGAAAGTGGACTGGTTTTATGCCCAGAGCTAATTAAGGGCTATTAGCTCTCCTCAAACCAGACCTGGAAATTAATGACGTCACGCTCCAGCCAGGCTTGACAGCGAGCTGATCTTATCTTATAGGACAGGATGAGCTGGGCCTGGTATAGCTTTTATGACCTTTTATAGCTGGCCTCAAAGAGTAGTGGTAATAAAAGTGTCCATCTATATCATAGGTGACCCAGGCATCAGGAAGATGAGAGTTCACTGTTTTTTTACATAGGCCAGAAGCATATAAGATGGCGACCCAGAGGAATTATATATGTATGCCGGCACACGCGCATGTGCAGTTCTTTCCCTGAGGCTGATGCCAGCAGAGGTAAGGAAAACACTATACCGGCACTGCGCATGCGCGAGCTCGCACATCGCGAGATTACGGCAATCTATAGTTGATGAAAGAAGGAGATTTGGAGGACATAGGCGGTGCTGGGCTTCTTCACAGGTGGGCATGGCTGGGCACGGCTGGGCTCCAGGAAGGTTAGTAAAGCCCCTTGGACACAGATAAGACTCATTTACATATCTATAAAATCCTTTTTTAAAGAATTTTAAACCACACAGCCCTATAGGACAGATATATTGCGGACATACTAGCGGCAATCTAGCCGTGCATGTCCGCAGCTCTATAGCCCAAAACTTGGTGACAGAATCCCTTTCACAGTGCCCGTCCCTTTAACAGTGACTTTCACAGTGACCGCCCCTTTAACAGTGACTTTCACAGTTACTGCCTCTATAACAATGACCGCCCTTTTAACAGTGGCCGCTTCTTTAACAGTGACTTTCACAGTGACCGCCCCTTTAATGTCCCCTTCTCTGTGCCCGCCCCTTTAAAAACAGTGACCGCCACAGCGCCCGCCCTTTAAGCAGTAAAGAAAATGAATGGGTTGTTATAGAGACCTGGAGTAAAACTGTGTTTATAACACTTGGGATTTGAAGAGAAAGACCTTGCAGGCTTGTATTTGCTAATGTTGGTAATTTTGGGGGGAATATCTCAGGAACAATACGTCCTAGAGAGCTGAGACCTAGTCTAAAACCTTCCCGGACACCTGATGTACCTGTGTGCGAAATTTGGTGAAGATCGGTCTAGTCGTTTGGTCGCACATAAAGAACGTCCAGACAGACGTTTAGACAGACAGACCGAGATAAACTCATTTTTATATATATATATAAGATACTAGCAGAAGGACCCAGCTTCGCACGTGTATATTTCATCTAATTTATTTCATTTTTCCGTGTGTCGTAAAAAGATATCAACAGTATCCCCCATAACAGTGACCTCTACCATACCTGTCCCTTTAACAGTGATCTCCACAGTGGTCGTCCCTTTAACAGTGACCGCCACGGTGCCCGCCTTTTTAACAGGTGACCTTCATAATGGCCGCCCCTTTAATATTGATCACCCATATAACAGTGACCTTCATAGTGGCTGCCCCTTTAACAGTGACCTCAGCAGTGCCTGCCCCTTAAACAATGGCCTCCTCAGTGCCCACCTTTTTAACAGTGACCTTCACATTGCCCGTCCCTTTAACAGTGACCTACTCTTTAACAGTGACCTCCACAGTGTTTGCCCCTTTAACAGTGACCACCCCTTTAACAGTGACCTAAACAGTGCCCGCCCCTTTAACAGGGACCTCCACATTGCTTGTTCCTTTAATAGTGACTGCTCTTCAACAGTGAACTTCACAGCGACTGCCCCTTTAACAATGAATTTCACAGTGACCTCCCCTTTAACACTGATTTTCGTGGGGGCCTAGCTTGGCTGCAGAGCGAGACGCACATTTCTGTGTGAGCTCTGCTTCTGGCTACGTGCACACAAGCTTTTTAAACCACAATTGGAGCCCAGAGATGGGGAGAATCGGCAGAGACAAAGCCAGAGAAACTCCAGGCACGTGTGAGACTCTATCCACTGAGAAATTGAGAAATTCCTGAGGAAAGGAGTCGGGCTGACTAGAGCTGAATCAAAGTTGGCGCTGGAAAGAGATGCCTCTGAACAAGGAGAGCACACGGAAGCCTCGGTCGACTCTGATGGAGGTAGGGACAGTGAAACCTGTACCAGACGTCCCAGAGGCAACCTCCCAGTATCCAGAGACTTTATTACACAGGCCTTAGGGGCTACGCTAGCTCCGTTGAGGCAAGACCTGCAAGATATTAAGTCCGACCTAAAGCAGGTTGGAGACAGGGTTGAATCCCTTGAAGCTGGCTGGGAAGGGACTATAGCTTTTAACTCAGCGGTCACTAACAGCTTTGACCATGCTCAAGCCCATATCAATCAGCTGTACACAAGATAATCATGGGCGCAGAAACAATTTGCGCATTAAAGGTGTCCTGGAGACTCTGCCTTCAGACGCCATCATGGCCTCCATGGTGGAATTGTTCCACAAAATACTAAGCCCGGACGCCACAGATGATTTTACAATGGACAGTGCTCACATAGCACTACACCCTCCTCCAAAGCCTCAAGAAGCATCGAGGGATATAATTTGTCAGCTTACTAGCTTTTGTACTAAGGAAAAGTTGCTCAAAGCGGCAAGGGACAAACACCCAATAGCCTGTTTTTGTTCCACAATTACACTATTCCAAGATTTGTCACCTATGACATTGCAGAAGCGGAGAGCTTTGAAGCCTCTCCTGGAAATCCTACAAAGTAGGAACATTACATACTGCTGGCTCCATCCGTTCGGGCTGCTAGTGAATGCCCCAGGACGAAAAGCGGTGATCAGGTCTCCTGCGGACCTTATACAGATCTAGAAACACCCTGGAAATAGAGGCGCTAAATATTCAGGACTGGACCACCGTAAGGAATCTTACCTATCTTCCTGCTGTTCCAGCGTTAGCTGCTTGGACCCCTGTCTCGTCCTCCAGACCTCAGCGCCACAAGAGGTTATCATTGCACCCAGACTGAGACTTTATGTTCATTTAATCTACCACAGTCACTATCTATGCAACTGGGCGCTGAGGAATTTTAAGCAGATCTAGAGCTTCGCTAAAAAATACTTCTGATGTTTGTATGTCATTGCATTTGTTCTCTATGCTAGGTAACGCTAAAGATGTTTTTTCTAGCTGTCTCACTAAAACAAAGGAATCATATACCTTTCCCCTTTCTCTTTTTGTGACATTAGGGAAATATACTTGCTCGTGTGCGTGGATTTGCCGCGTTCCCGGACCAATTCTCTCCCCCCAGCATACCTCCTTCTACAAGGAGACTTTGTTTTCAATAGGGTTTGCGTACTATTACCGATCATAAGTGTTACATGTCTGGAGATGTCATTGGATCTATTTACTAATTATATTCTCTTTGTTCTTTTGGATTGCATTTCATGGATTCCATTCCATTCTATTCCCTGCAGCAGACGTTTCAACATTCTTCTCTCCTAGGCCAAGATAGCTGTTTGCTGGACTAACAAGAAGATGTGAAAAGGCTACCATAAAAATATGTTCCTTCAATGTCAGATGGTTAAACTCAACTGCCAAAAGAAGTCAGATAATTCAGCTTATGCGTAAACAAAAGGTGAGCGTCATGATGCTACAAGAAACACATTTTAAGAAGAACCATGTGCCGAGGTTGAGCCATCTTACTTATAACAGGTGGTACCACAGTACATGGCCCTCCTTGGCTTCTAATGGGGCTTCAATCGCCCTACACAAAAACTTCCCTTTAAATGTGAGCTCCACGTTAGCGGATCCAGATTCCTTTTCATTAAGGGTACGATAGGGGACTGTACCTATACATTTGGCAATCTGTATGCACCAAATATGGCGCAAACCAAGTGGATATGTACTGCTCTGGACCTTCTGAGGGATTTTACTGAAGGTACTTTGGTTCTGGGCGCAGACCTAAATATCACATTACACCCATTACCAGATTCCTCGTCGGGCATCTCATCTACTTTGCGAATAGCTTTAAAACGGGTCCATTCAGCTATTAGTTGCTTGGGACTGGTAGATGTCTGGAGGACTCTAAACCCACTGTTAAGGACTACTCTCACTACTCGGTAGCTCACAGGTCATATCAAAGACTTGACTATTTGTTTGTACCTACTCATAAACTGACCTCATGTACTGATGCCTCTATTGGTTCGTTGTTGCTGTGGGACCATGCTCCGGTATTTGTAGAGATGGGTTTTGGGTCAGTGCCTAAGCCTATGTCAAATTGGAGGCTCAATGAAACATTGCTAGACTCAACGGAACATGTTCAGAAAGCTACAGAAAAGCTAGAAGAATATTTTCCGCTTAATGCGACCCCAGACGTATCACAAGGCATAGTTTGGGAAGCACATAAAGCTGTGATAAGACAGTTCTTAACTTAAAAAAAAAAAGAGAGCAGGTGACATCCCTAATGAAGAAAATACAAGCTTTGGAAACCTCCCACAAAAAAATCCTATCTGAGGAAGTTCTGATACAATTGAATCAAACACGCTCCTCTCTCAAAAATATCCTGAACCAAAGAACAGCTAAGCTTTTTCTTTCTCCACGCTTTAAATATTATGCGCATGGAGATAAAGCTTCAAAATTCTTACTCGCACAGATTAAAAAGAGGAATGCTAAATCATACATACAGAAGATACGTACAACAACAGCCTCACTAGCTAGAAATACGGAGGAGATAGCGTTACGGTTCAAAGAATTCTACGAATCACTATATAATATCTGTTCAAACGATACACCACAAGATAGAGAAAAAGATCTAAAAGGATTGATGATTGGTTAGCATCTCTGCATCTTCCCACACTTAGAGATCAACAGGCCGCCTCTCTACTGAAACCATTTACATTACAGGAATTAATAGAAGTGGTTAAATCAATCTCGATGCATAAGAGTCCGGGCCCTGATGGCCTCCCAATGGTTTATTACCGTAAGTTTCAAACAGTCCTACTTCCCCAATTCCTAGCATTATGTAATGATATGTTCAAAGGGAAATCTCTGCCGGAACAGATGTTGATTGCTCACATTACTATAATCCCTAAAAAAGGGAAAGATGAAACGGTCTGTGCCAGTTATAGGCCCATCTCTCTCTCTTTTTCTTTTTTTCAAAATAATTTTATTGAAAATAGAAATCATTATTTATGATAAGGTATGAAGAATCATATACCGGTATCAAATGAAGACATATGGGTAGCATAAGATAACAGATGGTTTGACAGGATTTTGTTTTACATCAATTCCATAGGATGGGTAGTACAGTAAATAATACAAATCACATTAGCAACTGATAAATCTGTAAGGGTTATGTTAGATTTCAAATATGGTGAGTAGTCTTTAATCAAGTAAGACAGAAGGAGGCCTGTTGTGTGAAGTGCTTATGTTTCTGTAAGTGAACCATTCTTTCCATTGGGCCCTATATAGATGTATTTATTATTTACAATTGGCCACTGGGACCACCAATGTCCCTAGATTGACACGTGTTATTAGTCCTAAAATATAACATTTATTCCTTGTCCTTAAAATCAATCACTTAGAACTCTATGTAACACTATAATTAAAATTATCAGCGTTTGCCTCCTTGCCTTTTATTTCATAAGCCTATATACTATATGGTTTATGAGTACGTCCACTAGATGGCTCTATATTCCTTCAGCTGTTTATCTCATTACAGCCCTTGTTGTGACGATATCTCACTGGTGGAGTATTGCATGCTGTTATCCTCACAGCATGCTTATTGCATAACTGCCTCCCTATTATCTGTAGTTCTGCAGGCATTCAGGCTGAGTAAAAGCTGGCTAAAACCCTAACATCACTGTCTGCCCCCCGACATGTTTTGCCTAACAGGCGTCTTCAGGGGTTTGGGCAGAGTCCTCAGGCAAGGTACTAAAATGGCCAGTCTGCAGTCCAGATCTTTCACCTATAGAGAACATTTGGCGCATCATAAAGAGAAAGGTGCAACAAAGAAGGCCCAAGACGATTGAACAGTTAGAGGCCTAATATTAGACAAGAATAGGAGAGCATTCCTATTTCTAAACTTGAGAAACTGGTCTCCTCGGTCCCCAGACGTCTGTTGAGTGTTGTAAGAAGAAGGGGAGATGCCACACAGTGGTGAAAATGGCCTTGTCCCAACTTTTTGGGGATTTGTTGACACCATGAAATTCTGATTCAAAATATTTTTCCCTTAAAATGGTACATTTTCTCCGTTTAAACTTTTGTTCCGTGATTTATGTTCTATTCTGAATAAAATATTAGAAGTTGGCACCTCCACATCATTGCATTCGGTTTTATTCACGATTTGTATAGTGTCCCAACTTTTTGGGAATCCGGTTTGTAGATATAAAAGAGCTCATGAAAGACAATAAGTAAGGAAAGTAGTTGCATTCTCGAAAGACACCAAAGATATTTTCACTTTTCATCACTGTGCCGTTTTCGTCAAAAAGTGAGCAAAGAGACATTGTGGAGTTTCAGACTGAGAGTGGTAGGCATTCTCTCAGGTTGGACGGAGCATAGGCTATTATGTCCTTTACTTGTATCAATGGCAAGGGCAATGGTATGGCATGCTGCGATTGTTGGAACCAATTCCAGGTCCCTATCGTCGATTTTACAATTGGGTTAAGGGGTCTATCTTGGGATGGAAAATATTTTGCACCCACCAGGAGACCTGAAGGAAACTAACCAAGGTCGCTCTGTTCCATGGAGACCCAGGACCTCAGGTTTGGATATGACAACCAGTCCACTAATCTAGATAGCATAACAGCTCTCCCATATAAATCTGCGTCAGGTAATCCTATTAGTCTTTGGCCTGCAGAGAACAGAGCGAGTTAGTCGAGCCCTTTTCCCGGTCCAAATAAATGAGCTGATTTGTCACTTAAGTTTAGTGTAGTACGTTATTGGGACTGGGATCGGTAGAACTTGTTGCAGATAAGTCAATCTTGGTAAGACTAATGAGGTTACAATGTTTTTTCTTCCGAAACATGATAACATTGGGTACCTAAACCCAACTAGTTGATCAGAGATAGACTGAAGGAGAGGGGTGTAATTCAGTCGAAAAAGAGTGGAAGGGTCAGGACCAATCTTAACTCCCAGATATGTAATATATGGAGTGTCCCAATTAAAGGGGAAATTTGCTTTCAATGAGTTTCTAGTTGGGGTTGGGAGGTCTATACTGATAATATGGGATTTGCTCATATTGATTTTGAAGTTAGAGTAAGAACTGAACTGCTCCAATATCTTATACAGTACAGATTAAAAGTTTGGACACACCTTCTCATTCAAAGAGTTTTCTTTATTTTCATGACTATGAAAATTGTAGATTCACACTGAAGGCATCAAAACTATGAATTAATGTGGAAATATATACATAACAAAAAAGTGTGAAACAACAGAAAATATGTCATATTCTAGGTTCTTCAAAGTAGCCACCTTTTGCTTTGATTACTGCTTTGCACACTCTTGGCATTCTCTTGATGAGCTTCAAGAGGTAGTCACCTGAAATGGTCTTCCAACAGTCTTGAAGGAGTTCCCAGAGATGCTTAGCACTTGTTGGCCCTTTTGCCTTCACTCTGCGGTCCAGCTCACCCCAAACCATCTCGATTGGTTTCAGGTCCGGTGACTGTGGAGGCCAGGTCATCTGGCGCAGCACCCCATCACTCTCCTTCATGGTCAAATAGCCCTTACACAGCCTGGAGGTGTGTTTGGGGTCATTGTCCTGTTGAAAAATAAATGATGGTCCAACTAAACGCAAACCGGATGGAATAGCATGCCGCTGCAAGATACTGTGGTAGCCATGCTGGTTCAGTTTGCCTTCAATTTTGAATAAATCCCCAACAGTGTCACCAGCTAAGCACCCCCACAGCATCACAACTCCTCCTCAATGCTTCACGGTGGGAACCAGGCATTTAGAGTCCATCTGTTCACCTTTTCTGCGTCGCACAAAGACACGGTGGTTGGAACCAAAGATCTCAAATTTGGACTCATCAGACAGATTTCCACTGGTCTAATGTCCATTCCTTGTGTTCTTTAGCCCAAACAAGTCTCTTCTGCTTGTTGCCTGTCCTTAGCAGTGGTTTCCTAGCAGATATTCTACCATGAAGGCCTGATACACACAGTCTCCTCTTAACAGTTGTTCTAGAGATATGTCTGCTGCTAGAACTCTGTGTAGCATTGACCTGGTCTCTAATCTGAGCTGCTGTTAACCTGCGATTTCTGAGGCTGGTGACTCGGATGAACTTATCCTCCGCAGCAGAGGTGACTCTTGGTCTTCCTTTCCTGGGGCGGTCCACATGTGAGCCAGTTTCTTTGTAGCGCTTGATGGTTTTTGTGACTGCACTTGGGGACACTTTCAAAGTTTTCCCAATTTTTCGGATTGACTGACCTTAATTTCTTAAAGTAATGATGGCCACTCGTTTTTCTTTACTTAGCTGCTTTTTTCTTGCCATAATACAAATTCTAACAGTATATTCAGTAGGACTATCAGCTGTGGATCCACCTGACTTCTCCACAACGCAACTGATGGTCCCAACCCCATTTATAAGGCAATACATCCTTCTTATTAAACCTGACAGGGCACACCTGTGAAGTGAAAACCATTTCAGATGACTACCTCTTGAAGCTCATCAAGAGAATGCCAAGAGTGTGCAAAGCAGTAATCAAAGCAAAAGGTGGCTACTTTGAAGAACCTAGAATATGACATATTTTCAGTTGTTTCACACTTTTTTTGTTATGTATATAATTCCTCATGTGTTAATTCATAGTTTTGATGCCTTCAGTGTGAATCTACAATTTTCATAGTCATGAACATAAAGTAAACTCTTTGAATGAGAAGGTGTGTCCATACTTTTGGTCTGTACTGTATATATATATATATATATATATATATATATATAGAGAGAGAGAGAGAGAGAGAGAGAGAAAGAAAGGCACTATGACTAAGTTCGAGATTTAGTGGGCTGGAGCAGTCTTCAGCCAATTCCCTGCTCTTGCATGTGCACAGTGGCAATGGCCGCACAGTCAACAAGATGGAAATGCTTGTCATAAGGCAGCTGCTGCCTGCCCAAGCAAATTTAAGTATTGCATATATTTATTCAAAAAGTAAAAATGCTTTGGGTCCTCCAGAGTGATATGCTATCTCTAGAGGATATATGAAAATTCTAAAGCCAGGAACCTCCACTGCTTAGAATTCCACCATAAAGTTTCTAAAAATAGGTTCCTGAAAACAAACAACCCTTTAAGGTTATTTGGGAATGGAAAGCAGTAGCAAATAAAAAATGGCATAACTCTTGGAACGTAGTGAGGCAAAAAATGATAAATTTTCAACTTCTTAAAACGGTCCTCTTTTTAATGAAGTATCTAATGAAACAATCATACTCACCTGCTCTAGCGCAGACTCTGGCTCCATTTGCCAATTGTCCAGTCTTCAGCTTGTTTACTTTTAGTTGGGTTATGGATGGGGTTATATGCACCGCCAATGACTGGCCTCAATGGTGATGTGTCTCCAAGCAGCACATCACTGCTGGGTCACATGCTGCCTGGGGACATGTCACCACTGTGGCCAGTTATTGGATAAAGCAGTGGATTTAAACTTCTCCATATCTTGGATGTATAGGGTCACTAAATGGACGCAGGGCACCAGACTGGAGTGGCAGGGAGCATTTAAGGCTAGTTTCACACTAGCGGCAGCCCACCTCTCGGCATGTTTGCCGTGCTGCCGCCGGAACTCCGGCCCGCCCCCATTATAGTCAATGGGGCAGGAGCGGACCTCCAGCTGCACACGTGGACTAGCGGCAGCAAGGATCCTGGAAGGCTGTTCACCTGCCGGATAAGGCTGCCGCTAGTGTGAAACTAGCCTAAGTATAATACTTTTATTTAATTACCACAGAAAATGGGCATAAAGCAATTGTCTCACTACAGCAAGTGTCATTTATCATGTAGAAAAAGTTGATACAAGACACTGACTAATGTATTGTGATTGTTCATATTTCCTCCTTTGCTGGCTTGATTCATTTTTCCATTGCATTTTACACTGCTTGTTTCCATGGTTATGACCACCCTACAATCCAGTAATGGTGGCCATACTTGCACACTGTAGAAAAAAAGCACCGGCCTTTCTGGTGGCCGGGACTATGGGAGCTCACATAGGCTGGTGATTTTTACAATAGTGTGCAAGCACGACCACCGCTGCTGGAATGCAAGGTGGTTGTAACCATGGAAACAAGCAGTGTATAATGCGATATAAAATGAATCCACCAACAAAGGAAGCAATATGGATAATGACAATATATTAGTAAGTAGCTTGTATTAACTTCCTCTACATAATAAATTCAATTTTCTGAAGTGAGACAACCTCTTTAATTAAAAATAGACCAAGTCACGGAAAACTCTTAAAGGCCTAAATCGACTTTTACCTTTATGGTATGGCTGCGTAAATAATAATGTTGATTTATCAAACTTGAATTGCACATAGAGCAGTTTTCTTTACAGTAGCAGAAGAGTATTTAAAATGTAAAAAAAATGTAATTCACATAATGGGAAATAAATTCACAGAAAAAATTGGGTTGCAGCGTAGTTTTATAAATTTGACACATGTAAAAATATGAAAAGACTTTCCAGTGTGGATTTCACCCATTGGACTGAAGAGGCTGAAATCTGAGGCAAATCTAAGGGTTAAGTCATTGCAAATTGCATCTTGACTTTAGTTTGCAATATCTACCAGTAAAATGTATATAACAATTTTATATAATCATTGTTTTATTGAAAACAAACAAAAATATATATATTAGAGGGCTTAAAAATACACAGAAATTGAAGCTTAAAAATGTTCTACTGCTATTGTATTCCCAGAAAATGCTATTTTCTTTTATTCTGTGTTGGTTTAAACATGAGTTGGAAGTAAAAACAAACTTGATTGATGGTGCTGACATTGTTAAATTCAATTAAAGTTCCACTGGAATTTGAACTTAGAGTCCAAATGAGAAACAGTCATCATATCAATTGTATTTCAATGGAATCAGAGTGAAATTAGAATAAAATGCATACAGAGTTCAAAATAAAATAAAATACAAAAATACAAAATCAATGCCATCACAGATATTTTATTCATGAGATGCACAATTGGCAGATCTAACATTATTTCAGCTCAGAGCAACCAAATATAGCCAAAGCTTTAGGGAGCAGTATTGTTTTGCATAACACTATAAAGGAAAACATCAATGATGCACAACATGGAACACATATTCCTTTCTTCAAAACTCACAGATCGGTTTAAGTCTATAGCTGACAGAGCTGCCTTTCTGTTATTATAAAGCTTGTGTCAGCAATATCAATCTACTTGTATTAGAACTTCAAATTTCAGTCCACAGAAGTTAGCAGCTATTATACAGTATGTGAGTTTCAGAATAGATGTATGTAGGAAGACTTTGTTTAGAATATTCCCATTAAGAACATTCATCACCTATCCACATATAGGCTGATGAATGTATGATTGCTCATAAATCACTAGGAGTCCCAGCAATCACAAGAATTAGGGTCCCAAATCCCTGATTCCTGCTCCCCATGACAGCAGTGAGGAGGAGTTTGAATAGAGTGGTGGTCTACCATGTATGCTGTTTCTTTTTTCAGGGTATATTGAGCTGGCAGTATGTTGTCTCCATCCAAAGACTTTAAATGATACTGTAGCATGGGTGAAAGTAAGGGGAAAGAAAGGGCTTTTGCAGCCTGCTTTTGACCTCTTGTGCACCTACAATGGTTTGAGAGATGGAAAAGCACATTGGAAGATGGCAGCACAACTGAGTTTGCATTAACACCCAAAGCCTCTGAACAAGCATCACAGGATACAAACACAAAAGAGAGACTAATGAGAGATACATTTTGACCATTTATTTTATAAAATAAGTGGAGTTCGAGGTGACATCTGTTTAACTGGATCAGAAACTAAAACTAAATCAAAAGTCAGAGAATGTTACTTAAATCTTCCTGAAACTCCCAAAATTACACACAGTACTGTTCCCATGTTAACTGTTTACAATATGAGAATATTGTTATCCTGATCATTAATAGCGCTGATCGCAAATATTCTAATTGCAAATTTTTATCGCTAATATCGGCACTTCGAGAATTTGCGAAGATGTAGAATACAGTGCTATATATTTGTAATTGCGAATATTCTAGATCAGTAACCTCCCTTCTTGTTTGTGGGCCAATGAGAAGGCTGCAATATCTTTGTCAGAGCTTAGCAACATCCCTAGCAACCAACAGGAACGTTGCCTACCCCTTTACTATATAAGAAACTCCTCGGCAGCCATTTTCTGCAGTTTTTTTTTTTGCAGTTCTGAACGAGAGCAGTGACATTACTATGCTCTGTGCTTTCTTCTGGATCCTATTCCTTATCCAATTACATTAGATAGTTAGTTCATATATATAATACAGATAGTTATTGGGAGATAGTCAGTGTAGGTTAGAAAGTGATATAGTGTAGCTGATCCAGTGCAGGGTGTGAGGTAGTGTGATAGGAATTACTGTCTCTCTGCTGTCCATACATGCATGCTACAGACATAGTGCTGTGACACAACAATACTTAGTGCACCAATCAGTAATATCTACTCAGACCTGATAAAATGTGAAGTTGCATGCATTGTGCAAAAAATATGTGCATCATTAGTTCCGATTTGCGCAATAGCGGAAATAATGACTGGAGATCACAAATTCTAGAATTCACATATTTATTGCAAATATTATGCAAATAATTTGCAATGTGAAAACGAATATTACCTATGCCGCTCATCACTAATCATTAAAGGGATTCTGTCACCAGATTTAACCCTATTAAGCTAGCTGACATTAGCGATGCTAAACGGCATGAGATTTCACGAGATCACAGGGCTGGCAGACACATTCGAGTGCTGCCTGGCCCTGTCAATCAGGACTTGGAGGGAGATGACAAAGGTTGGAGAACGGAGCACCATCTAGTAAAGAAACTGCACAGAGAATGGTGTAGTTCCCAGATTATGAAGGTGCAGCTGCTAGGTATCACATGTCCTTCAACCCCTGTCAACATGGAGAAGAAATGCAAGAGAAGCTTACAACTGATTCTGTAATAGAGTGGGTGAAAGGAAGTTCTACAATTTTCTCTTCATGTTCCCCCCCATTCACTTTTTTTACTGAGAAGAAGTACCTCATGCCTCATAGATTTTGATGGACTAATATCGTCAGGGATGGTTCGCGAACGTGATCGCGCTAACGCAATCAAATGTTCAAGAACTGCAAGTTCGCGGCGGGCCCAATTCACTTTAATGGCAGGTGAACCTGAAAAAACTTCAGATCATATTTGCAGCCACCAAATACTTAGTAGAAGTGCAGAAATAGTCCAATAACCTGGACAATGACATGCTAGAGGGGGATGAATAACAAAAATTCCAACAAAAATTATGTATTTTAATCAGGGACCATTTTTATGTGTCTTAAAGGGAAATTCTCTGAAATGTGCCCTGATGGAGCCTAGAAATTTTTTATTTTAGGCCAACGGAGAATGGGCCGTGAAAATTAGGCATTCACCTGACATAAAAGAAATTCTGATTATGTGGCTCGAGATACATTATGAGGTCAATGGAATATTTTTTTTTTTCTGTAGGCCACTGGACTACAGGCCACAAACATTACACATTCACCGGACAGAAAAGCTCAAGTGATTATGTGGCCGGAGGTATATTACACAGTCAATAAATATACATTTTACTGCAGGCCAGTATAAATACAGGTCAAATACATATGTTTAAAAGAACTAAAAAATAAAATTGGATTAAAAACATGGCTAACAAAATCCCCCCTCTTGAGAAAACCCATAATAATTATAGTTGAAATTTGATAACGTGTGGTCGTCACTGATGTTGGAGGCCGTAACAATTATTCATTCACCGTACAGAAAAAAAAACAAGCAAATATGTGGCTGGAGGTAGATTCCATGGTCATTGGATATCAATTTTAGAGCAGGCCAGTGTACTACAGGCCCCAAACATGATGCATTCAGCATACAGAAAAGAACAAGTGAGTATGTGGCTGGAGGTAGATTGCACGGTCATTGGATATCAATTTTACAGCAGGACAGTGGACTACAGGCCCCAAAAATTATGCATTCAGCGTACAGAAAAGAACAAGTAAGTATGTAGCTGAAGGTAGACTACACGGTCATTGGATATCAATTTTACAGCAGGCCAGTGGACTACAGGCCCCAAAAATTATGCATTCAGCGTACAGAAAAGAACTAGTAAGTATGTGGCTGGAGGTAGATTGCACGGTCATTGGATATCAATTTTACAGCAGTCCAGTGTACTACAGGCCCCAAAAATAATGCATTCAGCGTACAGAAAAGATCAAGTGATTATGTGGCTTGAGGTCTATTAGAAGGTCAATGGATATCAATTTTACTGAAGGCCAGTACAAATATAGATCAAATACATATGTAAAAAATATAAAATTGGATTAAAAACATGACTAACGAAATCCCCCCTCTTGAAAAAAAACTCTAATGATAATAGTTGAAACATGTGGTCATCATAGGTGTTAAATTCCTCCGAGGCCCCAAAACATTAGGCATTCACCGGACAGAAAAGTCCTTTTATGCCGCTGTATTTACCTAAGACGGGGACCATTATTTGTTCTGGGTAGTGGCGGATATTTGTGGGCTGGCATGAGGAAATTAAATTAAATGTGGTCATCACAGGTGTTGAGTTCCTCCGAGATCCATGCCTCATTCATTTTAAAAAATGTGAGGTAGTCCAGCTAGGCGAGTGCGCTTATCAGTCATGATCCCCCCTGCTGCGCTGAACGTCCTTTCGGACAGGACACTGGACGAGGGGCAAGCCAAGAGTTCCATGGCAAATTGTGCCAGCTCTGGCCACAGGTCAATCCTGCACTCCCAGTAGTCCAGGGGTTCCTCGCTTGGGGCTGCAAGAATAATCTCATATCCAAAGTGACTAACACATCTTCAAACCACCCTTTTCTTGCATGCGCTGTTGGATTGGTACCCACATCAGTTTCTTTGTGAGTGAAAATTCCTCTGCCAGCTCCCGCAAAAGCAGAATGCAGAATTTCTCGAAGCAAGGTCTGGAAGTGCTGCATTCTGACAGCCCTCTGTGATGCTGGTACATGTCCGCCATTTTGTGTTTGTACCGGGGGTCTAAGTACGTTTCCACCCAACACTGGTCCTTGCCCTTTATGCTTTTTATACAGGGGTCCCTCTTCAAACACTGGAACATGAAGGCCCCCATTTGCACTAATCTGGAAGCGATGGAGTGGCCTGGCTCCTGCTCATCGTCCAGGATAATGTCGTCCTCGGTCTCCTCCCCCCAGCAAAAGACAACACCAGGGATCCCAGAAAAGTTTAAAGCACGCTCTTCTTGCTCCTCCTCCACCCCATCATCATCTTTTTACGCTCGAACATTTGGGCCGCGGAAGCCTGCTTTTTGCCAGATGAATGCGATGACGGCACGGTAGAAGGTGGAGTGGAGGACAAATGACGACTTATGCGTTGACAGCACAGGCTGCAGATGGCAACACTATTGTCAGCAGCAGACAGGTAAAAAAAAACAAAAAAAAAACACTGCGGAGCCATGTCCCCTGGGAGCGCCAGATGTGACCATACATGGAGGATAGCTTGTTTCAGATACATTAGCAGTCTGCTTTTTGCCTTCTGTGCATTGTAGGATCTGCCTGCTTTTCCTCCTTCTCCTCCCTATCTGCTGATCCGTCTCTCCCTCTGAACTCCCCTTCTCTTCCTCTCTTTTGGGCACCCACATAACGTCTATCGACACATCCGCATTGTCACTTTTACCACCACTGACATTAGAAATCTCGGAGTAGGCAGCAACAACAGGGACCACCCTCCTTGGGCTGATCTGGGTACTGTCGTCAGACTGCTGGGTGGCGACCATTGACAAGAATGGCTGTGCATCAGTAAGGTCTTGGAATGGATGGAAAAATAATTCCTCTGACTCGAGCAGAGGGGATATGGTGGGGATGGTGTGTTTGGGGGTGCACACAGCAGACAGTGAAGAGGGTGCGGATAGAGAGGATGAGGAGGGTGCAGAAGCGGAAGGCTGAGTGAGCCACCCAACCAAGTCTGGTGCGTCCTTTACCGTAATCTTCTGCATCTTCTGCAACTTCCCACTTAGGCTCCAGTCTGTTGCACTTGCCCGACCCCTACCACCCCTGCAGAATAACCTGCCTCTTCCTCTGCCTGTCATTTTCGAAATGACCCTGTGACTAAATTCCCTATAGAAGAGCAGTATTTGTGGAAGAAGGTATATCACACCACTGCCTGAATCAGTTTTTTTGGTGGGCAATTGGTATATCACACCAGTAGAAATTATTTGTTTGTGTAGTTGAGGTAACGCAGCAAAACCGCAAACAAATGCTGCACTACCTAAATGCACTGTATAGAAAGTATATTATTTGTATAAAACACTCCTGCTTCAATCTGTTTTTTTTGGGGGCAATTGGTATATCACACCAGTAGAAATTATTTGTCCCAATAACGTTTGGCACTCTGTGTAGCTGCAGTATTGCAGCCGAACCGCACACAATTTCTGCACAATACAAATGCGCTATAATATACTTTCTATGTTAGAAATTATATTCTAAGTATATTACGCCCCTCAGTAAGTCACAACTATCGATAGCACACCTATACCAGTCCTTAAAAAGGACTTTCGTGGCCCTATTAGCTAGAGTTGGGTGTTCCTAACAGTCTGTTTCTTCTCCACACAGCAACTTCTCCTTACACTGGCAAAAGATTAAATATGAAATGGCGGCCAGATCGGGTTTATTTATAAGGTAGGGGGTAAGTCCATGTGCTGAAACATCTCAATTGGATGTCCTGTACCACCTGATGGATGTGTCATGGGTCAAAGTTCTTTACAATGTAAAAGGATATGGCGCCGGCGGACATCACCATATGTTCGCCCATTCAGCGAACGAGCAAAGATTGCAGCGAAACGACTCATTGATTCTCATACCTCAAAAGTGCCACATTATACAGTATAACTGAGAAGTACCTCATCTCTCACTGATATATAGTACTGCAGATTAAAACAATCCCCAGTGCCTCATGTGTCTCACACAGTGACCATAATTAGTTGTGGTGCTGTGATTTCCTTTGGCCCTAGAATAATGCCTAGTGTTCAGAGGCCACGTACCCTGAACTCGAAAAATTCTGAGGACATACTGTAGTTGACTGGTTTACACAGGACACCCAATCTTCTACAGCTTCCGCTCGGAACCTTGACGTACCATCCTCCTCCAGCTCAGCTTCAGGCACCTCTCAAGTTACCACTCGCCCGCCCGCCGCAACCACCAACACTAGCACCACAGCGGCTTCATTTGATCTGTCAGAGGAGTTTACACATCAGTTGGAAGAAATGAGTGATGCTTAACCATTATTGCCAGAGGATGTAGATAACAGGGATATGTCTCAGTCAGGCAGCATTACACACATAGACGTATGGTGTGATGATGATGATGTTGTACCCGCTGCTGCTTCCTTTGCTGAGTTGTCAGATACAAGTGAAAAGGTTGATGATGACAATGTGTCTGTGGATGTCACATGGGTGCCCGCTCGAAGAGAAGAAGAACAGGGGGAAAGTTCAGATGGGGAGACAGAGAGGAGGATGAGGCCAGTTGGAAGCAGGGGGAGATCGTCGCAAGGAGCTAGTGGCACAGTCAGACAACATGTATCGGCACCCGGGGTCAGCCAGACAGCACGCCAATCAATGCATGCTGTTGCCACCACCAGTATGCCGTCATTGCAAAGCTCAGCAGTGTTGCATTTTTTTTGTCTGCCTCTGATAACATTGATGCCATTTGCAACCTGTGCCAAAAGAAACTGAGTCGTGGGAAGTTCAACACCCACCTAGTTACAAATGCTTTGCAAAGGCACATGTTCTCACATCACAAACGCCTATGGGATCAACACATGAGTACAAGTAGCACACAAACTCAAAGCCACCATCCTCCTCCTGGTCCAGCATCTTCAGCCACGTCAACCACTGCTGTCCTCCATGCCCCATCTCAACCACCCGCCACTCCACAAAAGGCTATCCCCAACCTGTACTCTATTGTGGAAAAGGAAGTCATGTCATGACTGCCACACAGTGTTGGGGCAAGGGTCCATCTGACCACTAATACCTGGTCTGCAAAGCACGGTCAGGGCAGGTATATCACATACAATGCACATTGGGTAAATCTGCTGACGGCTGCCAAACATGGAATGTGTGGCTCTGCAGCGGAGTTGGTGACACCGCCACGACATGCAGGCATGCCTGCTGCCACCTTCTCTACTCCTCCTACTCCATCCTCTTTGCTAACCTCCTCGGCTGAGTCCTCTTCTGCTGCTGCATCTTGCTTCAAATCAACTGCACCCCCCCCCCCCCCAACTCCCCAGGGGCTATTCCACATCCCGGATAAGACAGTGTCACGCAGTCTTGGGGTTGACTTGCCTGAAAGCAGAGAGTCACACCGGACCAGCACTCCTGTCTGCCCTGAACGCACAGGTGGATCAGTGACTGACCCCGCACCAACTGGAGATCGGCAAAGTGGTGTGTGACAACGGAAGCAATCTGTTGGGGGAATTGAATTTGGGCAAGTTGACACATGTGCCGTGCATGGCACATGTGTTGAATCTGATCGTACAACGCTTTGTGTATAAGTACCCAGGCTTACAGGACGTCCTCACGCAGGCCGGGAAGGTGTGTGGCCATTTCAGGCGTTCCTAGACGGCCATGGCGCATTTTTCCGATATTTAGCGGCAAAACAACATGCCAGTGAGGCGCTTGATTTGCGACAGCCCGACACGTTGGAATTCAACACTTCTTATGTTCGACCGCCTGCTCCAACAAGAAAAAGCCATCAACGAGTATTTGTATGACTGGGGTGCAAGACAGATTCTGCAGAGCTGGGTATTTTTTTGCCACGTTACTGGACGCTCATGTGCAATGCCTGTAGGCTCATGCGTCCTTTTGAGGAGGTGACAAACCTAGTCAGTTGCACCGAAGGCACCATCAGCAAGCTCATCCCATTTGTTTTCTTCCTGGAGCGTGCCCTGCGAAGAGTGCTGGATTAGGCCGTAGATGAGCGTGAAGAGGAAGAGATAGGAAGAGTTGTGGTCACCATCACCACCAGAAACAGCCTTATCATCATCACTTGCTGGAAATGCGGCAACACTGGAAGAGGAGTCTGAGGAAGAGGAGTCAGAGGAGGAATGTGGCTTTGAGGGGGAGGAAGACCAACCACAGCAGGCATCCCAGGGTGCTCGTTGTCACCTATCTGGGGACCCGTGGTGTTGCACGTGACTGGGGGAAAGAACAGACCTTCAATGAGATCAGTGAGGACGAGGAACGGGACATGAGTAGCTCGGCATCCAACCTTGTGCAAATGGGGTTTTTCATGCTGTCATGCCTGTTGAGATACCCTTGTATAAAAAGGCTGAAGGAGAACGACCTGTACTGGGTGGCCACGCTATTAGACCCCTGGTATAAGCAGAAAGTGGCTGAAATGTTACTAAATTACCGGAAGTCGGAAAGGATGCAGCAGTTCCAAAACAAGTTAAAAAGTATGATTTACACAGCGTATAAGGGTGATGTCACAGCACAATGGGAATCTAACAGGGGAAGAGGTGAAATTAATCCTCCTCCTACCACAACCACGCCGGCAAGGACAGTACGCTTTACAGACGTGTTGTTGATGGAGGACATGCAGAGCTTTTTAAGTCCTACGCATCGCCACAGTCCTTCGGGGTCCACCCTCAGAGAACGACTCGACCGACAGGTAGCAGACTACCTCGCCTTAACTGCAGACATCGACACTCTGAGGAGCAATGAACCCCTTGACTACTGTGGCCTGAGCTATCCCAATTTGCGATAGAACTTCTGGCCTGCCCCGCTTCAAGTGTCCTGTCAGAAAGGACCTTCAGCGCAGCAGGAGGTATTGTCACTGAGAAGAGAAGTCGCCTAGGTCAAAAAAGTCTAGATTACCTCACCTTTATTAAGATGAATGAGGCATGGATTCCGAAGGGACTGACAGTGGGGGATGCATTTGACTAAAAAACGCCTGATGAGATGCCTTGGGCTAAAAGTGGTCCCCAAGCTGCTGTATTTAATCTCTGCATGCCAGATTTCTTGCGTGACTTCTCCGCCACCAACTAACGTTAAAGCCGCAATATTTTAGTACACTTTCTTCCTGGAAAACATCAATTTTTCCAGCTGCAACAATACCTAATTTTTCAGGCATATGCACATGCCTAATTTTTCTGGCCTCTGGTGCTGCACTGTGGCTGCAAAAACAAAAAAAAAGGCACATGCATGTGTCAATTCCCCTTCGTGATCATTACCTTGCTGTGGTGAAGGGGCTTGTGTATCACAATGAAGCGATCACCTCTATGAGTGGCAATGTTGGCACACCCCAGATGATGAGACCAAAAGCGATCGGCTGGATAATTTTTCATAGAAAAAACATTAATTTTCTTTGTGATCATCTAAGGTGATCATTAAAGCCTACTAGGCCAACAATGGTCCCACACTGCATAATCATTGTTTTCTGGGTCACTTAACTGTCATTGAAATACCTCAGCACGACCATAGGCTTTGAAAAACCGCCATCGCCTGCAATCTCCCGAACGTGCGCACGAGCACAGTCATCACTACACCAAGACCGATGCATAGAGGAATAAAATTTATGTCATGAGTGTGTCAACTATTGACAACTCTTTGCGGTTGTTTGTGATGCGTTAAACAGGGAGTTTGGTCTGTCAGAGTTTGGTCTGTCACTGTGAAGCGGGCGTAACCCTTACACTACCTGGTCGAAACAACATCATCCCTGATCGTATACACACACTGGATGTTTTAAAGCACGTTAATCCAAACAATTTAGGAATGTTAAGTGATTTATGCCCTTTATGGTTTAAAACCTGACTCTGCGTCAACTACGTAATTTTCCATGGGAGTTTTGCCATGGATCCCCTACCGGCATGCCACAGTCCAGGTGTTAGTCCCCTTGAAACAACTTTTCCATCACTAATATTTTTTTTTTTGCCTCTAATACACGCCAAAAAGGGCTGTAATTTTCTCACTACACCACACAACAGCTAATACACCTTTGTCCTTTCCCCCACTAATACGCTCCAAAAAAAGACTTTGAAACACATAACTGCAGCCGTGAACGGTAATTAATATTATTTTCTTGCCACTAATACACGCCAAAAAGGGCTTTAATTTTCTCACTTCACCACACAATGGCTAATAAGCCCTTTTTCTTTTCCCCTACTAATACAAGCCAAAACCAGACTTTAGAACATATAACTGCGGCCGTGAACGGCAAATAATATTTATTTTTTTGCCGCTAATACACGCCAAAAAGGGCTGTAATTTTCTCACTAAACCACACAACAGCTAATACACCTTTTTTTCCTTTTCCCCACTAATACGCTCCAAAAAAAGACTTTGAAACACATAACTGCAGCCGCGAACGTTAATTAATATTTTTTTTTTGCCACTAATACACGCCAAAAAGGGCTGTAATTTCCTTACTTTAACACACAACAGCTAATAAGCTCAATTTTTTCCTCCACTAATACACAACAAAAAAAGGCTTTAGAACATATATATAACTGCACCGCACAAGGGCTAATTAGACTCCAATAACAAGAACAGTTTGCTGGAATTACAGAGGTATTGCAAACCTGAAATAAGCAGCAGTATAATGGCAATTTGGATCCGCTGTCAGTGTAGCAAGATGTAATAGGATTGTTCTTATTACCCAGGCTGTAACCTCCCCTACTGAACCCTGTTCTGCCTCAATACTGTGGAATAATTTCTCCCTATTCTCTCCCTACACTTCTAATGCTCTTTCCCTTAACTTCTATTGAGCAAAATATTAGTTTTCAAGTCTTTCCTAGCACTCTCCCAAGTGTCTGCTAAAGTCTCCTTGCACAAGTACACTGAAAAATGGCTGAATCCAAGATGGCTGAGGCAATTAAAAGGGCTGTGACTTCACAGGGCTGGCTGCTGGTTGGCTGCATGCATAGCACTGTGGGTGAGCCGTCGCTCCCAGAGTTCCTTGATCCATGTCCTAATATGTGCAGTAGCCATTTTAGGGAAATAATTGATTTGTTACCACGAAGCGTGAGGAAATTCGGATTTGCTGCAAATCTAATAATTCCTGAAATTTGGATCAAATTCCACTTCGTCAGCTTTGATTCGCTCATCTCTAATCACTGGTATAAAAATGGCATTATTGCCATAAAATACTTTTGCTATAATGCAATGTGTTTAATAACACAGACCCAGACGACAAAGGTAAGAGTTCAGTTTTACCTCATACGAAACTATATAAAAAAATAAAATCCATGAAACTGTGGTAGAATTTGCGTTCCAGCTTCCTACTTAGGCTACTTTCATACTTGCAGCAGTGTGATCCGGCGGGCAGTTCCGTCGTCGGACAGACGGATCCGTCTTGTATATTTTTTCACATTTTTACCGGTCTGCGCATGCGCAGGCCGGAAGGACGAATCCGGCATTCCGGCATTCAGGCATGTCTTCAGTATTTTTCGCCGGAGATAAAACCATAGCATGCTACGGTTTTATCTTTTGCCTGATCAGTCAAAAAGACTGAACTGAAGACATCCTGATGCATCCTGAACGGATTACTCTCCATTCAGAATGCATGGGGATATGCCTGATCAGTTCTTTTCCGGTATAGAGCCACTGTGACGGAACTCTATGCCGGAAAAGTGTGAAAGTACCCTAAATCTTATGCAATATTAAATGGTGCCATTAGAAAGTACAACTTTTCCTGCAAAAAACAAGCCCTCATGCAGCTATGTGAATTGAAAAATAAAACTGTTATGTCTCAGGGAAAATTGAGAGTAAAAAATTGATAATGGCCTGGTCCTAAAAGGGTTAATCAAATCAAATAAAGAATAGATGGAAGTTGGCTTCACCAACAACAAAGGATATGAAGAGAAATATTTTGTGAATTATGTACAAGTTACACAATAATATCACAATTGATTTTCAATTGTGTTGTTTTAACATGAATCACACTGTTTTGACAGTTCAAGTAAATCAAACACTTCCATACACCAACTGCAAAATAATTTTTCATCTTTAGTATTTGAAAAATGACAGCAAACAACTGATATATTCATAGGGGTGTAACATTTCTTTTACATGCAGTCTAATTTGTAGAATATTTAGTTGTTTAGAGAGAACATTTTCACACTGACTATTTCCTTCTTTTTAAGCCTCATGCACATGACCATATGTATTTTGAAGTCAGCAAAAAACGGATCAGCATAAAATTTTGAAAACGCCCATGTGCATTTTGTATTTTGCGGAAGAGAACTGCTGGCCCCTAATAGAACAGTCATATCCTTGTCCATAATGCGGACAATAATAGGACATATTAAAAAAAATTTGCAGAATGGAAATACGAACATACGGAGACGGTTTGCGCAATGAGTAATTTCAGTTTTTTTGCAGTCCCATTAAAATTAATAGTTCACATTTGGTCCGCAAAAAAAAAACGGAACGGACACGGAAAGAAAATACGTTTGTGTGCATGAGGCCTTATCTGTTAATATACAACCAAGTCCATAAGAAAAAGAAACAGGCAGCTTAGCTTGAGAAAACAAACTATAGAATATATTTTCCTGTTGAAATCCTATTTTCTGAAGACACTTAATTTTGTTATTCACATAAAGTACATGACTTACATCTGTAATAATTGTCAAAATTATTATTTGCAGTGAACTGATTTTAACTGCAGACAACCTTGTGGGGATTGTTTCTTTTCGTCTATCCCATCTTAATTGGACAATTTTATGAGAGCTAATATTTGCAGTCTGATAATGCTTTCAGGGGAGCCAATTATGTGCTTTTTTACCATCAATATTGCTGCATTATGTACTTTTCTAAGGCCTTTTGTACCTTGTTTGTTGTAAATATTGAGTTAGGGGATGCTCTTTGGGATTTAACATCCATAGCCTGACCATAACATCACTGTTATCTCTGACTGTAATAAGAGATGGGTAATGTTAAAAATGTATTCCATGGAAAATAATCACAATTGTACATTTAAATAAAGGCACTGTTATATAAATTGTCCAAAGAGTGGGAAAACTTTCCATTGATGTATCTATCCGTCTTCCTCATCTGCGATGGGTATGGCCACCAGAGACTCATTGCTCTCCTACAGACTTCAACCTGCTCTTCTCTTTCTGACCTGTTCTCCCAGTCTATAAGGTATGTGCAAGCTTCCTATATCTTAAGGGGCTAGCGCACGTGCCCTAATTCTTACCCAGCATATGGTTGCCTGCCTCAAGGTATATAAGGCACCTTCCCCAGTGGGAGGGTGCATGAGCTTTAGTGTGTCTAGCTTGCTAGTTTCAAATGAAGGTGTGCTGTTCTTGTGTGTCTGCCCATGTACCAATCTCTGTCTGTTTACTGACTTTGACCCTCTGCTGCTTTACCCAACCAGTTCTTCTTAACCATAGTGATCTTTTGCTGCCTGTCTTGACCTGATTCATTTCTTGAATTTGCAAAAACTCTGCTCTGTCTGTTTTCTCACTGGTAGGATAATGCCCATAGGACTTGCAAGTCAAATCTGAGGTTTGGCACAATGGTTCCTCCTCTACTGTCTATGACAGAGGCGACCAAAGAGGTTTCAGGTAGGGTCACAGAACAACTTCCTATAGACCTCTGTGTCTTGTAAAAGTCTTATTATCTCACTTTCATATAAGCCACTATCTAGGATGACAACTGAACCCCCTTTAGCTGAGGTCTTTACAGTTATATAGGAATTATTACATAGCTGTTTGAGTGCTGAATACTCAACCTTAGCGATATTATAATTGGGGGTTCTATTTGACTTCTGTAGGACTCTGAGATCATATTCAATAAGAAGAATCATATCACTTGGAAGTTGAAGAACAGGGCGTACTCTTTGATTAATAGAGTGCAAAGTAGAGTTCAGACTAGGATGCAGTCTCTATTCTACTGGGACTTTCAACGATCAGAATGTATTTAAGGACTTTTTTTTTCTTCACAGTATAGAAGATTTTATGATACGGTTGTGAAAATGATTAGGATATATTTACCTATTCTCTATTAGTGTTGATCATGAATATTCGAATTGCAAATTTTTATCGCGAATATCGGCACTTCGAGAATTAGCGAATATTTCAAATATAGTGATATAAATTTGTAATTTTGAATATTCAAGATTTTTTTTTAAATCAGTACACATGAACCCTCCCTGCATCTAGCTTGTGGGCCAATGACAAGGCTGCAATATCTTTGACTTTAGGAGTAGTGTTGATTGCAAATTTTAGTCATGCAAATTTTTATTGTGAATTTTTCAATTGCCGATTTCCGCAATCAAGAAAATAATAAGAGAATATAACAAATACTCGAATTCCCGAATATATGGCAAATATTTACCCAAATATTCGCAAAATAGTCTCTGTTGAGACATTGTGCTCCTGAGATAATTTTTGATTAATTTCAACTTTGAAAATGATCTCTCTGCTGAGGCTACTGTAACTGGTAGTGTAAGAAAGAGAAGAAGAGCTATGCAGACGTCCGGTAGAGTGGAAGATAATCCAGAGTTGTCAACCATCAGAAGTATGGCTAGATCTCTAACAGATGAAGATTTTTTTATATCTTGTAGAAGTACAGACCGGAAACTTAACAGCTGTCCAGGAAAATCATTAGATAAATCATTCTGGTACAAGTCTTGCAATGTTGTTGCTTCTTTAAAGAAGGCATCATCTGATTCGATTGAAAGTGTTGCAGGCTGAAGAGTACTGAATCTTTGTAGAACAGTATTCATGGCAGTAAACCGATTTTGTAGCTGACTTATGGCAATATCTAAACAACAGTAAAAGACTGCGGTTTTGAATCTTTCCTCTGGGTCTTGTAGCCTTTCATCCAAACACAGCTCATCAAAGTGTCGCTTCACTTTCCTCACTCTTTTATTTTCAAATTTCACTTGAATGCCCCATTTGTCTGCTAGAGAAACTGCTGTCCTTTTTGCCTCTTCATAAATTTTTCGGAAGCTGCTGAGAACTTGAGCAGCATTATGTAGAAGTTTGGTTGCATTAGAGAGATCCATATCTTTTGACTGCAGCATTTTAGAAACGGAATTAATATTTTCAAAAATTTTGGCTTGCAGGACAAGTATTAAACTAAAGTGGAAGGATTCCAGTTTTGACTTTAATGCACTAGCCTTATCTATCTCTTTTGGCTTGGTGGAAATAATAATGATTTTTGACAAAGCCTGTAAAATATCTGAAAACCTAAACCGTATTGCTAGCACTGAGTCATAACGAGAGGCCTATCTTGTTGGGCAAACATGTTTTAAAGTTTGGGAGGATTCAGAGGTAAAGGATGCTAAAAATGCCCATCTCTTCACACTGTCAACAAAGAAGGTATACAAAGACTGAACAGTGTAAAAAAAAATGGAAATTTCAGTTATATTTGAAACGGCATCCTGCAAAACTAAATTGAGATTATGGGCAGCACAAAGTATGTAAAGAGCATTTTTTTCTTTCTTGAGAATGCGAGTCTGAACACCTGTGTAAATGTCACTCATGGTGGCAGCTCCATCATAGCCCTGGCCCTGGCATTTTGATAAATCCAGACCTCTCTTTTCTATGGTTTCTATAATAGTTTTTTCAAGGCCAGCCACTGATTGATCTTCAACAGATTTGAAACCTAGAAATGCTTCCTCTATTTTAATACCAGTTGGCCTTAGGTTTTCATCTCTGTCAATAATCACATATCTAAATACTTGACTTAATTGATCAATTTTACCAAAGTTTTGGGTTGTATCTAGGGATGAGCGAACTCGAACTGTATAGTTCGGGTTCGTACCGAATTTTGGGGTGTCCGTGACACGGACCCGAACCCGGACATTTTCGTAAAAGTCCGGGTTCGGGTTCGGTGTTCGTCGCTTTCTTCGCGCTTTTGTGACGCTTTCTTGGCGCTTTTTGAAAGGCTGCAAAGCAGCCAATCAACAAGCGTCATACTACTTGCCCCAAGAGGCCATCACAGCCATGCCTACTATTGGCATGGCTGTGATTGGCCAGAGCACCATGTGACCCAGCCTCTATTTAAGCTGGAGTCACATAGCGCCGCCCGTCACTCTGCTCTGATTAGCGTAGGGAGAGGTTGCGGCTGCGACAGTAGGGCGAGATTAGGCAGATTAACTCCTCCAAAGGACTTGATTAACTGATCGATCTGCAGCTGTGGATCATTGAGCTGCTGATCCTCAATTGCTCACTGTTTTTAGGCTGCACAGACCGTTTGTCAGTCTCATTTTTCTGGGGTGATCGGCGGCCATTTTGTGTCTTGTGGTGCGCCAGCACAAGCTGCGACCAAGTGCATTTAACCCTCAATGGTGTGGTTGTTTTTTGGCTAAAGCCTACATCAGGGTGAAGCTGTCACACCAAGTGCATTTAACCAGCAATAGTCTGTTCATTTTTTGGCCATATACAAAATCAGGGGCAAGCTGCGCCTGTCACCAAGTGCATTTAACCCTCAATGGTGTGGTTGTTTTTTGGCTAAAGCCTACATCAGGGTGAAGCTGTCACACCAAGTGCATTTAACCAGCAATAGTCTGTTCATTTTTTGGCCATATACAAAATCAGGGGCAAGCTGCGCCTGTCACCAAGTGCATTTAACCCTCAATGGTGTGGTTGTTTTTTGGCTAAAGCCTACATCAGGGTGAAGCTGTCACACCAAGTGCATTTAACCAGCAATAGTCTGTTCATTTTTTGGCCATATACAAAATCAGGGGCAAGCTGCGCCTGTCACCAAGTGCATTTAACCCTCAATGGTGTGGTTGTTTTTTGGCTAAAGCCTACATCAGGGTGAAGCTGTCACACCAAGTGCATTTAACCAGCAATAGTCTGTTCATTTTTTGGCCATATCCCAGTCTAATTCTGTCACTAAATCCATACCGGTCACCCAGCGCCTAAATACTAGGCCTCAAATTTATATCCAGCTAAATCTGTCCCTAGTGCTGTAGCTGGGCGAGTTATTTAGTGTCCGTTCAAGCACATTTCTTGTTCTGGGTTGAAATACAATTCCCAATTTAGCAATTTCATAATTTAGTGGTTCCTGCTATATCAGAGCTATTTGAAATCTATCCCAAAAAGGGTATATAATATTGAAGGTGCACATTGGGTCATTCAGAATAACTTCACACACACCCGCTACTGTGTATTTCCAAGTCTAATTCTGTCACTAAACCCATACCTGTCACCCAGCGCCTAAATACTAGGCCTCAAATTTAAATCCCTCTAAATCTCTCGTTACCCACCGCTGTACTGTTGTTGCTGGGCAAGATATTTAGTGTCCGTCAAAGCACATTTTTTGTTCTGGGTTGAAGTACAATTCCCAATTTAGCAATTTCATAATTTAGTGGTTCCTGCTATATCAGAGCTATTTGAAATCTATCCCTAAAAGGGTATATAATATTGAAGGTGCACATAGGGTCATTCAGAATAACTTCACACACACGCTTCTGTGCATTTCCAAGTCTAATTCTGTCACTAAATCCATACCGGTGACCCAGCGCCTAAATACTAGGCCTCAAATTTAAATCCCTCTAAATCTCTCGTTACCCACCACTGTACTGTTGTTGCTGGGCAAGATATTTAGTGTCCGTCAAAGCACATTTTTTGTTCTGGGTTGAAGTACAATTCCCAATTTAGCAATTTCATAATTTAGTGGTTTCTGCTATATCAGAGCTATTTGAAATCTATCCCTAAAAGGGTATATAATATTGAAGGTGCACATAGGGTCATTCAGAATAACTTCACACACACGCTTCTGTGCATTTCCAAGTCTAATTCTGTCACTAAATCCATACCGGTGACCCAGCGCCTAAATACTAGGCCTCAAATTTAAATCCCTCTAAATCTCTCGTTACCCACCGCTGTACTGTTGTTGCTGGGCAAGATATTTAGTGTCCGTCAAAGCACATTTTTTGTTCTGGGTTGAAGTACAATTCCCAATTTAGCAATTTCATAATTTAGTGGTTTCTGCTATATCAGAGCTATTTGAAATCTATCCCTAAAAGGGTATATAATATTGAAGGTGCACATAGGGTCATTCAGAATAACTTCACACACACGCTTCTGTGCATTTCCAAGTCTAATTCTGTCACTAAATCCATACCGGTGACCCAGCGCCTAAATACTAGGCCTCAAATTTAAATCCCTCTAAATCTCTCGTTACCCACCGCTGTACTGTTGTTGCTGGGCAAGATATTTAGTGTCCGTCAAAGCACATTTTTTGTTCTGGGTTGAAGTACAATTCCCAATTTAGCAATTTCATAATTTAGTGGTTCCTGCTATATCAGAGCTATTTGAAATCTATCCCAAAAAGGGTATATAATATTGAAGGTGCACATTGGGTCATTCAGAATAACTTCACACACACCCGCTACTGTGTATTTCCAAGTCTAATTCTGTCACTAAACCCATACCTGTCACCCAGCGCCTAAATACTAGGCCTCAAATTTAAATCCCTCTAAATCTCTCGTTACCCACCGCTGTACTGTTGTTGCTGGGCAAGATATTTAGTGTCCGTCAAAGCACATTTTTTGTTCTGGGTTGAAGTACAATTCCCAATTTAGCAATTTCATAATTTAGTGGTTTCTGCTATATCAGAGCTATTTGAAATCTATCCCTAAAAGGGTATATAATATTGAAGGTGCACATAGGGTCATTCAGAATAACTTCACACACACGCTTCTGTGCATTTCCAAGTCTAATTCTGTCACTAAATCCATACCGGTGACCCAGCGCCTAAATACTAGGCCTCAAATTTAAATCCCTCTAAATCTCTCGTTACCCACCACTGTACTGTTGTTGCTGGGCAAGATATTTAGTGTCCGTCAAAGCACATTTTTTGTTCTGGGTTGAAGTACAATTCCCAATTTAGCAATTTCATAATTTAGTGGTTTCTGCTATATCAGAGCTATTTGAAATCTATCCCTAAAAGGGTATATAATATTGAAGGTGCACATAGGGTCATTCAGAATAACTTCACACACACGCTTCTGTGCATTTCCAAGTCTAATTCTGTCACTAAATCCATACCGGTGACCCAGCGCCTAAATACTAGGCCTCAAATTTAAATCCCTCTAAATCTCTCGTTACCCACCGCTGTACTGTTGTTGCTGGGCAAGATATTTAGTGTCCGTCAAAGCACATTTTTTGTTCTGGGTTGAAGTACAATTCCCAATTTAGCAATTTCATAATTTAGTGGTTTCTGCTATATCAGAGCTATTTGAAATCTATCCCTAAAAGGGTATATAATATTGAAGGTGCACATAGGGTCATTCAGAATAACTTCACACACACGCTTCTGTGCATTTCCAAGTCTAATTCTGTCACTAAATCCATACCGGTGACCCAGCGCCTAAATACTAGGCCTCAAATTTAAATCCCTCTAAATCTCTCGTTACCCACCGCTGTACTGTTGTTGCTGGGCAAGATATTTAGTGTCCGTCAAAGCACATTTTTTGTTCTGGGTTGAAGTACAATTCCCAATTTAGCAATTTCATAATTTAGTGGTTCCTGCTATATCAGAGCTATTTGAAATCTATCCCAAAAAGGGTATATAATATTGAAGGTGCACATTGGGTCATTCAGAATAACTTCACACACACCCGCTACTGTGTATTTCCAAGTCTAATTCTGTCACTAAACCCATACCTGTCACCCAGCGCCTAAATACTAGGCCTCAAATTTAAATCCCTCTAAATCTCTCGTTACCCACCGCTGTACTGTTGTTGCTGGGCAAGATATTTAGTGTCCGTCAAAGCACATTTTTTGTTCTGGGTTGAAGTACAATTCCCAATTTAGCAATTTCATAATTTAGTGGTTTCTGCTATATCAGAGCTATTTGAAATCTATCCCTAAAAGGGTATATAATATTGAAGGTGCACATAGGGTCATTCAGAATAACTTCACACACACGCTTCTGTGCATTTCCAAGTCTAATTCTGTCACTAAATCCATACCGGTGACCCAGCGCCTAAATACTAGGCCTCAAATTTAAATCCCTCTAAATCTCTCGTTACCCACCGCTGTACTGTTGTTGCTGGGCAAGATATTTAGTGTCCGTCAAAGCACATTTTTTGTTCTGGGTTGAAGTACAATTCCCAATTTAGCAATTTCATAATTTAGTGGTTCCTGCTATATCAGAGCTATTTGAAATCTATCCCAAAAAGGGTATATAATATTGAAGGTGCACATTGGGTCATTCAGAATAACTTCACACACACCCGCTACTGTGTATTTCCAAGTCTAATTCTGTCACTAAACCCATACCTGTCACCCAGCGCCTAAATACTAGGCCTCAAATTTAAATCCCTCTAAATCTCTCGTTACCCACCGCTGTACTGTTGTTGCTGGGCAAGATATTTAGTGTCCGTCAAAGCACATTTTTTGTTCTGGGTTGAAGTACAATTCCCAATTTAGCAATTTCATAATTTAGTGGTTTCTGCTATATCAGAGCTATTTGAAATCTATCCCTAAAAGGGTATATAATATTCAAGGTGCACATTGGGTCATTCAGAATAACTTCACACACACGCTTCTCTGCATTTCCAAGTCTAATTCTGTCACTAAATCCATACCGGTCACCCAGCGCCTAAATACTAGGCCTCAAATTTATATCCCGCTGAATTTGAATACAATACATTGGGCCAAATAATATATTTGTTGTTGTGGTGAACCATAACAATGAGAAAAACATCTAGTAAGGGACGCGGACGTGGACATGGTCGTGGTGGTGTTAGTGGACCCTCTGGTGCTGGGAGAGGACGTGGCCGTTCTGCCACATCCACACGTCCTAGTGTACCAACTACCTCAGGTCCCAGTAGCCGCCAGAATTTACAGCGATATATGGTGGGGCCCAATGCCGTTCTAAGGATGGTAAGGCCTGAGCAGGTACAGGCATTAGTCAATTGGGTGGCCGACAGTGGATCCAGCACGTTCACATTATCTCCCACCCAGTCTTCTGCAGAAAGCGCACAGATGGCGCCTGAAAACCAACCCCATCAGTCTGTCACATCACCCCCATGCATACCAGGGAAACTGTCTCAGCCTCAAGTTATGCAGCAGTCTCTTATGCTGTTTGAAGACTCCGCTGGCAGGGTTTCCCAAGGGCATCCACCTAGCCCTTCCCCAGCGGTGAAAGACATAGAATGCACTGACGCACAACCACTTATGTTTCCTGATGATGAGGACATGGGAATACCACCTCAGCATGTCTCTGATGATGACGAAACACAGGTGCCAACTGCTGCGTCTTTCTGCAGTGTGCAGACTGAACAGGAGGTCAGGGATCAAGACTGGGTGGAAGACGATGCAGGGGACGATGAGGTCCTAGACCCCACATGGAATGAAGGTCGTGCCACTGACTTTCACAGTTCGGAGGAAGAGGCAGTGGTGAGACCGAGCCAACAGCGTAGCAAAAGAGGGAGCAGTGGGCAAAAGCAGAACACCCGCCGCCAAGAGACTCCGCCTGCTACTGACCGCCGCCATCTGGGACCGAGCACCCCAAAGGCAGCTTCAAGGAGTTCCCTGGCATGGCACTTCTTCAAACAATGTGCTGACGACAAGACCCGAGTGGTTTGCACGCTGCGCCATCAGAGCCTGAAGCGAGGCATTAACGTTCTGAACCTGAGCACAACCTGCATGACCAGGCACCTGCATGCAAAGCATGAACTGCAGTGGAGTAAACACCTTAAAACCAAGGAAGTCACTCAGGCTCCCCCTGCTACCTCTTCTGCTGCTGCCGCCTCGGCCTATTCTGCTGCTGCCGCCTCGGCCTCTTC
This sequence comes from Bufo gargarizans, assembly GCF_014858855.1. Lineage (NCBI taxonomy): Eukaryota > Metazoa > Chordata > Amphibia > Anura > Bufonidae > Bufo > Bufo gargarizans. Next base: position 205,598,218 of record NC_058080.1, read on the forward strand.
CTCCGCCTCTGGAGGAACGTTGGCACCTGCCGCCCAGCAAACAGGGGATGTACCACCAACACCACCACCACCACCTCCGTCACCAAGCGTCTCAACCATGTCACACGCCAGCGTTCAGCTCTCCATCTCACAAACATTTGATAGAAAGCGTAAATTCCCACCTAGCCACCCTCGATCCCTGGCCCTGAATGCCAGCATTTCTAAACTACTGGCCTATGAAATGCTGTCATTTAGGCTGGTGGACACAGACAGCTTCAAACAGCTCATGTCGCTTGCTGTCCCACAGTATGTTGTTCCCAGCCGGCACTACTTCTCCAAGAGAGCCGTGCCTTCCCTGCACAACCAAGTATCCGATAAAATCAAGTGTGCACTGCGCAACGCCATCTGTAGCAAGGTCCACCTAACCACAGATACGTGGACCAGTAAGCACGGCCAGGGACGCTATATCTCCCTAACTGCACACTGGGTAAATGTAGTGGCAGCTGGGCCCCAGGCGGAGAGCTGTTTGGCGCACGTCCTGCCGCCGCCAAGGATCGCAGGGCAACATTCTTTGCCTCCTGTTGCCACCTCCTCCTTCTCGGCTTCCTCCTCCTCTTCTTCCACCTGCTCATCCAGTCAGCCACACACCTTCACCACCAACTTCAGCACAGCCCGGGGTAAACGTCAGCAGGCCATTCTGAAACTCATATGTTTGGGGGACAGGCCCCACACCGCACAGGAGTTGTGGCGGGGTATTGAACAACAGACCGACGAGTGGTTGCTGCCGGTGAGCCTCAAGCCCGGCCTGGTGGTGTGTGATAATGGGCGAAATCTCGTTGCAGCTCTGGGACTAGCCAATTTGACGCACATCCCTTGCTTGGCGCATGTGCTGAATTTGGTGGTGCAGAAGTTCATTCACAACTACCCCGACATGTCAGAGCTGCTGCATAAAGTGCGGGCCGTCTGTTCGCGCTTCCGGCGTTCACATCCTGCCGCTGCTCGCCTGTCTGCGCTACAGCGTAACTTCGGCCTTCCCGCTCACCGCCTCATATGCGACGTGCCCACCAGGTGGAACTCCACCTTGCACATGCTGGACAGACTGTGCGAGCAGCAGCAGGCCATAGTGGAGTTTCAGCTGCAGCACGCACGGGTCAGTCGCACTACAGAACAGCACCACTTCACCACCAATGACTGGGCCTCCATGCGAGACCTGTGTGCCCTGTTGCGCTGTTTCGAGTACTCCACCAACATGGCCAGTGGCGATGACACCGTTATCAGCGTTACAATACCACTTCTATGTCTCCTTGAGAAAACACTTAGGGCGATGATGGAACAGGAGGTGGCCCAGGAGGAGGAGGAGGAGGATGAGGAAGAGGGGTCATTTTTAGCACTTTCAGGCCAGTCTCTTCGAAGTGACTCAGAGGGAGGTTTTTTGCAACAGCAGAGGCCAGGTACAAATGTGGCCAGCCAGGGCCCACTACTGGAGGACGAGGAGGACGAGGATGAGGAGGAGGTGGAGGAGGATGAGGATGAAGCATGGTCACAGCGGGGTGGCACCCAACGCAGCTCGGGTCCATCACTGGTGCGTGGCTGGGGGGAAAGGCAGGACGATGACGATACGCCTCCCACAGAGGACAGCTTGTCCTTACCCCTGGGCAGCCTGGCACACATGAGCGACTACATGCTGCAGTGCCTGCGCAACGACAGCAGAGTTGCCCACATTTTAACCTGTGCGGACTACTGGGTTGCCACCCTGCTGGATCCACGCTACAAAGACAATGTGCCCACCTTACTTCCTGCACTGGAGCGTGATAGGAAGATGCGCGAGTACAAGCGCACGTTGGTAGACGCGCTACTGAGAGCATTCCCAAATGTCACAGGGGAACAAGTGGAAGCCCAAGGCCAAGGCAGAGGAGGAGCAAGAGGTCGCCAAGGCAGCTGTGTCACGGCCAGCTCCTCTGAGGGCAGGGTTAGCATGGCAGAGATGTGGAAAACTTTTGTCAACACGCCACAGCTAACTGCACCACCACCTGATACGCAACGTGTTAGCAGGAGGCAACATTTCACTAACATGGTGGAACAGTACGTGTGCACACCCCTCCACGTACTGACTGATGGTTCGGCCCCATTCAACTTCTGGGTCTCTAAATTGTCCACGTGGCCAGAGCTAGCCTTTTATGCCTTGGAGGTGCTGGCCTGCCCGGCAGCCAGCGTTTTGTCTGAACGTGTATTCAGCACGGCAGGGGGCGTCATTACAGACAAACGCAGCCGCCTGTCTACAGCCAATGTGGACAAGCTGACGTTCATAAAAATGAACCAGGCATGGATCCCACAGGACCTGTCCGTCCCTTGTCCAGATTAGACATTAACTACCTCCCCATAACCATATATTATTGGACTCCAGGGCACTTCCTCATTCAATCCTATTTTTATTTTCATTTTACCATTATATTGCGATGCTACCCAAAGTTGAATGAACCTCTCCTCTGCCTGTGTGCTAGGCCTAAATATATGCCAATGGACTGTTGCAGTGGTGGCTGACATGAAGCCTGATTCTCTGCTATGACATGCAGACTAATTCTCTGCTGACATGAAGCCAGATTGTCTGTTACGGGACCTCTCTCCTCTGCCTGGGTGCTGGGCCTAAATTTATGACAATGGACTGTTGCAGTGGTGGCTGACGTGAAGCCTGATTCTCTGCTATGACATGCAGACTGATTCTCTGCTGACATGAAGCCAGATCGTCTGTTACGGGACCTCTCTGCTCTGCCTGTGTGCTAGGCCTAAATATATGCCAATGGACTGTTGCAGTGGTGGGTGACGTGAAGCCTCATTCTCTGCTATGACATGCAGACTGATTCTCTGCTGACATGAAGCCAGATTGTCTGTTACGGGACCTCTCTGCTCTGCCTGTGTGCTAGGCCTAAATATATGCCAATGGACTGTTGCAGTGGTGGGTGACGTGAAGCCTCATTCTCTGCTATGACATGCAGACTGATTCTCTGCTGTCATGAAGCCAGATTGTCTGTTACGGGACCTCTCTGCTCTGCCTGTGTGCTAGGCCTAAATATATGCCAATGGACTGTTGCAGTGGTGGGTGACGTGAAGCCTCATTCTCTGCTATGACATGCAGACTGATTCTCTGCTGACATGAAGCCAGATTGTCTGTTACGGGACCTCTCTGCTCTGCCTGTGTGCTAGGCCTAAATATATGCCAATGGACTGTTGCAGTGGTGGGTGACGTGAAGCCTCATTCTCTGCTATGACATGCAGACTGATTCTCTGCTGTCATGAAGCCAGATTGTCTGTTACGGGACCTCTCTGCTCTGCCTGTGTGCTAGGCCTAAATATATGCCAATGGACTGTTGCAGTGGTGGGTGACGTGAAGCCTCATTCTCTGCTATGACATGCAGACTGATTCTCTGCTGACATGAAGCCAGATTGTCTGTTACGGGACCTCTCTGCTCTGCCTGTGTGCTAGGCCTAAATATATGCCAATGGACTGTTGCAGTGGTGGGTGACGTGAAGCCTCATTCTCTGCTATGACATGCAGACTGATTCTCTGCTGTCATGAAGCCAGATTGTCTGTTACGGGACCTCTCTGCTCTGCCTGTGTGCTAGGCCTAAATATATGCCAATGGACTGTTGCAGTGGTGGGTGACGTGAAGCCTCATTCTCTGCTATGACATGCAGACTAATTCTCTGCTGACATGAAGACAGATTCTCTGTTACGGGACCTCTCTCCTCTGCCTGTGTGTGTGCTGGGCCTAAATATATGCCAATGGACTGTTGCAGTGGTGGCTGACGTGAAGCCTCATTCTCTGCTATGACATGCAGACTGATTCTCTGCTGACATGAAGCCAGATTCTCTGTTACGGGACCTCTCTCCTCTGCCTGTGTGTGTGCTGGGCCTAAATATATGCCAATGGACTGTTGCAGTGGTGGCTGACGTGAAGCCTCATTCTCTGCTATGACATGCAGACTGATTCTCTGCTGACATGAAGCCAGATTCTCTGTTACGGGACCTCTCTCCTCTGCCTGTGTGCTAGGCCTAAATATATGCCAATGGACTGTTGCAGTGGTGGCTGACGTGAAGCCTCATTCTCTGCTATGACATGCAGACTAATTCTCTGCTGACATGAAGACAGATTCTCTGTTACGGGACCTCTCTCCTCTGCCTGGGTGCCGGGGCCTAAATATCTGAGAATGGACTGTTCCAGTGGTGGGTGACGGGAAGCCAGATTCTCTGCTATGGAACCTCTCTCCAATTGATTTTGGTTAATTTTTATTTATTTAATTTTTATTTTAATTAATTTCCCTATCCACATTTGTTTGCAGGGGATTTACCTACATGTTGCTGCCTTTTGCAGCCCTCTAGCCCTTTCCTGGGCTGTTTTACAGCCGTTTTAGTGCCGAAAAGTTCGGGTCCCCATTGACTTCAATGGGGTTCGGGTTCGGGACGAAGTTCGGATCGGGTTCGGATCCCGAACCCGAACATTTCCGGGATGTTCGGCCGAACTTCTCGAACCCGAACATCCAGGTGTTCGCTCAACTCTAGTTGTATCCATAATTATATAATAAAACTGTGCTTTTTGGATTTCAGAAACAATCTCTTCCTCCACTTTGTTTCCAAGAAGACTTATCAGATCATTCTGTATTTGTGGACTGAGATATTTAACTGTTCCTTGGGGCCTCTGTAAAAGTTCCTTTAGTACAGTATCATACTCTGCAAGCAATTACATTATGGTCAGAAAATTGCCATTGTTTACCTCCCCTAGTTTTTCCCTGTGACCACGAAAAGCAAGGTTGGCCATAGCCATTGTTAATGTAACATTAGCAATTCTGTGTAAAGCTTGTCTCCAAAATGTAGTCTCTCTTCTTATTTGTCTTTCATTTTCCTCATCTATGGTTTTATGATGCCTCCATTGGTCATAAATAATACAGGCTTCTATGTGGGATTGACTGGTTTCATGTATCTGGATTTTCGCTGACAACCTTTGCCACTTTTGAATACCTTTTGCCCATTCTTGTTCAAATCCCTGTTTCTTGTGATCTCCAAACAACCAGCAAGGCTCACAATAGGCTGCATTAAGTTTTGGTGAATAACATAGCCAAGTAACAGGTATTTTAAGGCCTGTTTTAGTGACTCTCTCATAGAAACTTGCTGAGAAACACCTTTGGTCTTTTTCATCTCGAGGAAATGGCCCTTTAGGTCTACATGGACCATTACTTATAATAAATCTTTCCAGATTTCCATCTTGAATGGTAATAGGGTAATGGCCTCTGTCTGTTACATGCTCCTCTGCTAGACAACGCTTTATAAGGCTGGACTGTGAAATTGACTCTGACACAGGCTGACTTTCTATCTGTTCCTCTTTTACACTTATGCTACAGCCTGCATCTAGACTTGATACACTCTCATGCAATGGTGTCTGCACACTACTGCCAGGACTTACATTTACATTTGTTGTTAATGAAGTTTCCTCATTTGTACTGTGAGAGGCAGAGGATGTACTTGCTTCTCCAGGTATTTTAAAGAAACTACTTATTTTAGTAAGTTTGGCAGATTTCTCTTCTTCCTCCCTTTTCTTTTTTGCGTTTTTGAGCACCACTCATATGGTGAGACATGATGTAGATGTCGATATAATAGTTCTGTCAAAAAATACACACCATTTTATACTATGTGACAAAAACCACATCTCTGGTGCAATAATACCTATACAATCTATAATAAAGGTCATATGTACAATTATACTACATAATGACCAAATAAGATATGACAGTCACAGAATACACATAGATTTGCATTCACATTTAGTGATCCTATGTGAAGGAGAGTACCCTACAGTAACGTGCCCACTCAGTGTACATAAACATACACAAACAGAAGATGAACTGAGACTAGACGGGTTAAGTAGCAAAATATAAATACACTTTATTCAATAATTCATAATAAAAAAAAGTATCTGATGTAATACATCAGATAAAGAGGTGGACTACACCTGAGGGGACATAACATAGTCACACAACGATTGAAGGAAGAGGGCAGTGAGGCAACCACAGTATACTAGGGTATACAACAAATGCACTGACATATAAAACTGTCACATATAGTTATCACAGATGTCAAAATTTTGACAAAAGTGCAGATGTGCATCTCTAGGGATATATATTTTGTCAAAATTTTGACATCTGTGATAACTATATGTGACAGTTTTATATGTCAGTGCATTTGTTGTATACCCTAGTATACTGTGGTTGCCTCACTGCCCTCTTCCTTCAATCGTTGTGTGACTATGTTATGTCCCCTCAGGTGTAGTCCACCTTTTTATCTGATGTATTACATCAGATACTTTTTTTTTATTATGAATTATTGAATAAAGTATATTTATATTTTGCTACTTAACCCGTCTAGTCTCAGTTCATCTTCTGTTTGTGCACATAATGAGCAAACGTTATGCCTCATTCACATGTCAGTGTTCGTTCAGTGATTTCCATCAGTGATTTTGGGCCAAAGCCAGGAGCGGCTCTAAACACAGAACAGGTGGAGATCTTTCCCTTATACCTTATGTCTGTGGAGGCTCCAATCCTGGTTTTGGCTCGCAATCACTGATGGAAATCACTGACCAAAACACTGACGTGTGAATGAGGCTTTATTGTGGATGCAAGAAGGGGGGACATGGTGTCATGAACCCTCAATTTGCATGTGAAATTTACTGGTGTGTTGGATTACTTACCTGGGTTACAGATACAGTTGGAGCAGTCTGAAATCCTTGAGATGCTGAAGAGGATTTTGATTGGAGAATCGATCGCCTGACAGCATGAAATGCCTGTTAAAAGAAAATCAGCGGTTACTTGTTGTGCAATTATGTAAGGCCCAGCAAAGAAAGGGACGTGCATTTGTTGTTTCCAGTGTGCCTGATCAACCGCTGGAGATAATGGCGCAATTCCTGTACATAAGCACACAGAGAATCCTAGTAAACTTAGTTGGGCATTGATCACTGAGCAAGGCTTAACAAGGTTCACTCTAGTGGTAATTGGGAGACATGTGGTGGTTTCTTCCTGTGTGTCATCACTTCCTACATGATTGTACTGTACATGAAGGAAGTGGTCAGTTGTTGGGCCTGCCCCCTTCCTATTGTTACCCCTAATAGTCTGGGCGAGGGAAGAGTGCTCCCCAGATCTCTACCATGAAACATCTTATCTGACTCCTGGAAGAGTGTGCCTTTCCTTACACAAAAGAGCTTGTAAGCACGGGACAAGGACATTTCTACAACACCTACCATGCCAATAAACACAACCACCAGCCTGCTGCCTAATCCAGGTAAACTGCCAGGCACCAGCTCCTACCCCCTGAGGTGGGCAACAATCACCTGGTCTGTGCCCACCCACAGCTAGCCCTGCAGTATGCAGAACACAGCAGTACAGAGGCTGCCTGGCTGGTACCCACCTGCAGAGAGGGTAAGGGAGCAGCTGGGCACCTTGAACACTCACTTTAGAGAGAGTACCCATCAGCAGATCTATTCAACTATATATTAGAACAAGCTTTCTTCTCCTGCAGAAAGAGTGGCATCTGTATGCTAGTTAGAGATTCTGCATACATTGTCTTTTGAAAATGTGAAATGATATACAGTATGTATGTAGGTTGCACTGCGGGGAAGGTGAAGATCTGTGTTGCAGAATATATCTCGGACATATAAAAGAAATCCACTGTACATTTCATATATATGGCGGTATGTCATCACCAGGTGTGGAGCACAATCCTGTTAGTTTAGCTTTATGACAGTGAGAGACATATGATAGGACTGTGTACACACTGCTATCTGGACCGGTACCAGTCACAGAAGAATGCTGGCCTATCTGTCTGACCGATCTGCTCCCAGTCACTAGCTCTGGAAACATAGGCCAGCATTCTTCTGTGACTGGCACCGGTGCTGATAGCAGTGTGTACACAGTCCTATCATATGTCTCTCACTGTCATAAAGCTAAACTAACAGGATTGTGCTCCACACCTAGTTTATCACGCCACCAGTTAATACATCCCTGATGTATTAACTGACCAATAACATGGAGATCCCAGTGCCAGCTGCCTTGCTGGTGGATGATTGGTATATACTTCTGCTGTGGGCCACAGCAGAAGTATATGCCAATCGTCCACCAGCAAGGCAGCTGGCACTGGGATCTCCATGTTATTGGTCAGTTAATACATCAGGGACCCCCTGGCATAGCTAAGTGCAAACTGGGTGATCCATAGGCAGGACTGAGTGGCTGCCCTCATCCACCAGCCCGTCCCTAATGCCAGTCAATACCCCCTTAGGAAATCTCTCAGATGTGAGAGAAGCAGTCATCGATCAGCCAGGATTAATGTGCACAGTGGGAGGCCTCCCTTAGGCAAGTTACAAACTGCCCCCCTCATTCTTAGGCAAGTGAAAAACTCAGCTCTGCTACATCTACAATGAGCAACTACAACAAAAGTAATGCCAAACTGCAGTTCCTCTATGTGATGCCTTGGATAGCTTCCACTGGCCCCACAGCCTGTGGGTCCAGTGGAAGCTATCCAAGGCATCAAATAGAGGAACTTCAGTTTGGCATAACATTTGTTGCAGTTGCTCATTGTAGATGTAGCATAGGCTGGGTTTGTCACTTGCCTAAGATTGAGGAGGGGGGGCAGTTTGTCACTTGCCTAAGGCCAGGGTAAGGGGGTTAACCAATCACACCTCTGCTTGTGGTTAGACCCGTGCTTCTGGAAGGACTAGAGTTTTTAATTTGTGCTTGTGTTCAGACTTTGTAGATATGACTAATAGAGATGGCCTTGCAGATCGCCTGGCGGTCATTTTGCGGCAAACATTGCTTGTTCGCGATTCGCCGAACGGGCGAACATATGGCAAAGTCCGCCGGCGCCACATTCTTTTACATTGTGAAAAACTTTGACCAATGACACATCCATAAGGTGGTACAGGACAGCCAATTGAGACTTTTAGCACATGGACACCCCACCCACCTTATAAATAAACCTGATCTGGCCGAGAGGTTGCTGTGTGGAGCAGGGACAGACTGTTAGGGCCACCAAATGCTAGCTAATAGGGTCACAAAAGTCCTTTTAAGGACTGGTATAGGTGTGCTATCGATAGGTGTGACTTACTGAGGGGTGTAATATACTTATAATATACTTTCTAACATAGAAAGTATATTATAGTGCAATTGTATTGTGCAGCAGTTGTGTGCGGTTCTGCTGCGATACTGCAGCTACACATAGTGCCAAACACTATTGGAACAAATAATTTCTACTGGTGTGATATACCAGTTGCCCCACAAAAAAAACTGATTGAAGCAGGGGTGTTATATACCAATAATATACTTTCTATATAGTGCATTTAGGTAGTGCAGCACTTTTGTTTGCGGTTTTGCTGCGTTACCTCAGCTACATAGAGTGACAAACGCCACTGGAACAAATAATTTCTAATGGTGTGATTTACCAGTTGCCCCCCCACCCCCCACAAAAACTGATTTAGGCAGGAGTGTTATATGTCAATAATATACTTTCTATATAGTGCAGCATTTGTTTGTGGTATAGCTGCGTTACCTCAGCTACAGATAGTCACAAACGACATTGGAACAAATAATTTGTATTTGTGTGATATACCAGTTGCCCCCCCCCAAAAAGGTTGAAAAAAAAAAAAAGTGGGCTACAATAAAATTGTTATTCAGTGACCACATAATGAACCTCGAGCCACATAATAACAATTTATTTTACGTCGGGTGAATGCCTAATCTTTAAAGCCTGTACTTCTGTGGCCTAAAATACAAATTTTCTAGTCTCCAACAGGGCACATTTCAGAGAATTTCCCTTTAAGCCGCATGAAAATGTCCACTGATTAAGGTACATATTTTTCGTTGGAATTTTTTTTTCATTGTTTACCCTCTAGTATGTCACTGTCCATGTTGTGGGACTATTTGTACACTTCTACTAAGTATTTGGTGGCTGCAAATATGAGATGAAGGTTTTTCTGGTTCGCATGCAATTAAAGTGAATGGGGCCCGCCATGAACTTGCGGTTCGCGAACATTTGATCGCGTTTGCGAACCGTTCCGGCCGATGTTCGTCCATCACTAATGACTAAGGATGGGCTACTGTGTCTGAAACGCATCATTGTCTGTATTTGACTTCCTGATGCGTTTAATATTTTGAAATAAGAAACTTTGGATTTTAACCAGATGAATGCTGGAGAATATGTCTTCACCCTATTGAACATTTTGCCTCCCTGTACCGCTGCTGATATGGGTCTCTGCTTGCACCATCTGGATTTGAATAGTTATGAGCTGCATAGGCAATACTCGCAAATTTTATAGCATGATATTGGCAATAAATTAGCAAATTCTAGAATTTGCGATCTTTAGTCATTAATTTCATGATTGCGAAAATCAGCACTAATGATGCACTTTTTTTTGCATAATATATGCAACTTCACATTTTATCAGATCTGAATAGATATTGTTATGTCATCACAGCACTGTGTCTAACAGAAACACTAATCCCTATCACAGCAGAGTAATTCCTATAACACTACCTAATACCCTGCACTGGAACCTATCAGCTACACTATATCACTATCTAACCTAGACTGACTATCTACCACTAACTATCTGTAATATATATATATATATACAGTCATGTGAAAAAATTAGGACACCCTTTGAAAGCATGTGGTTTTTTGTAACATTTTTAATAAAAGGTTATTTCATCTCCGTTTCAACAATACAGAGAGATTAAAGTAATCCAACTAAACAAAGAAAACTGAAGAAAAGTATTTTCAAGATCTTCTGTAAATGTCATTCTACAAAAATGCCTATTCTAACTGAGGAAAAAGATAGGACACCCTTGCCCCTAATAGCGAGTGTTACCTCCTTTGGCTGAAATAACTGCAGTGAGACGGTTCTTGTAGCCATCTACCAGTCTTCGACATCGGTCTGAGGAAATTTTACCCCACTCCTCAATGCAGAACTTTTTCAGCTGTGAGATGTTTGAGGGGTTTCTTGCACGTACAGCCCTTTTCAAGTCACCCCACAGCATCTCAATGGGATTCAAATCTGGACTTTGACTTGGCCATTCCAGGACTCTCCATTTCTTCTTTTTCAGCCAATCTTTGGTTGATTTACTAGTATGTTTTGGGTCATTGTCATGTTGCATGGTCCAGTTCCGCTTCAGCTTTAATTTTCTTACTGATGGTCTCACATGTTCTTCAAGCACCTTCTGATACACAGTAGAATTCATCGTGGATTCTATGATGGTGAGCTGACCAGGTCCTGCTGCAGCAAAGCAGCCCCAAACCATGACACTTCCACCTCCATGCTTCACAGTTGGTATGAGGTTCTTTTCTTGGAATGCTGTGTTTGGTTTACGCCAAACATGTCCTCTGCTGTTGTGTCCAAATAATTCAATTTTGGACTCATCTGTCCAAAGAACATTATTCCAGAAGTCCTGGTCTTTGTCAACTTTATCTCTGGCAAATGTCAGTCTGGCCTCGATGTTTCTCTTGGAAAGCAAAGGTTTCCTCCTTGCACACCTCCCATGCAAGTTAAACTTGTACAGTCTCTTTCTGATTGTAGAGGCATGTACTTCTACATCAACAGTAGCCAGAGCCTGCTGTAGTTCTCGAGATGACACTTTAGGGTTTTTGGAGACCTCTTTTAGCATCTTGCGGTCTGCTCTTGGGGTGAACTTGCTGGGGCGACCAGTCCTGGGCATGTTGGCAGTTGTTTTGAAAGCCCTCCACTTGTAGACTATCTTCCGGACAGTGGAATGGCTGATTTCAAAATCTTTTGAGATCTTTTTAAATCCCTTCCCAGACTCATAGGCTGCTACAATCTTTTTTCTGAAGTCCTCTGACAGCTCTTTTGCTCTCACCATGGTGCTCACTCTCACTTCAACAGTCAGGAGCACACCAAACTAAATGTCTGAGGTTTAAATAGGGCAAGCCTCATTCAACATGCAGAGTAACGATCTACTAATTATGTGCACCTGGTGTGATATACCTGTGTGAGATCTGAGCCAATTTAAGAGGGAATACATGTGAGGGTGTCCTATCTTTTTCCTCAGTTAGAATAGGCATTTTTGTAGAATGACATTTACAGAAGATCTTGAAAAGACTTTTCTTCAGTTTTCTTTGTTTAGTTGGATTACTTTAATCTCTCTGTATTGTTGAAACGGAGATGAAATAACCTTTTATTAAAAATGTTACAAAAAAACCACATGCTTTCAAAGGGTGTCCTAATTTTTTCACATGACTGTATATATATATATATATATATATATATATATATGAGCTAACTATCTAATGTAATTGGATAAGGAATAGGATCCAGATGAAAGCACAGAACATAGCAATGCCAATGCTCTCTCTCTCAGAACTGCAAAAAAACAGCAGAAAATGGCTGCTAGGGAGTTTCTTATACAGGGAGTGCAGAATTATTAGGCAAGTTGTATTTTCGAGGATTAATTTTTTATTATTGAACAACAACCATGTTCTCAATGAACCCAAAAAACTCATTAATATCAAAGCTGAATATTTTTGGAAGTAGTTTTTAGTTTGTTTTTAGTTTTAGCTATTTTAGGGGGATATCTGTGTGTGCAGGTGACTATTACTGTGCATAATTATTAGGCAACTTAACAAAAAACAAATATATACCCATTTCAATTATTTATTTTTACCAGTGAAACCAATATAACATATCAACATTCACAAATATACATTTCTGACATTCAAAAACAAAACAAAAACAAATCAGTGACCAATATAGCCACCTTTCTTTGCAAGGACACTCAAAAGCCTGCCATCCATGGATTCTGTCAGTGTTTTGATCTGTTTACCATCAACATTGCGTGCAGCAGCAACCACAGCCTCCCAGACACTGTTCAGAGAGGTGTACTGTTTTCCCTCCTTGTAAATCTCACATTTGATGATGGACCACAGGTTCTCAATGGGGTTCAGATCAGGTGAACAAGGAGGCCATGTCATTAGATTTTCTTCTTTTATACCCTTTCTTGCCAGCCACGCTGTGGAGTACTTGGACGCGTGTGATGGAGCATTGTCCTGCATGAAAATCATGTTTTTCTTGAAGGATGCAGACTTCTTCCTGTACCACTGCTTGACGAAGGTGTCTTCCAGAAACTGGCAGTAGGACTGGGAGTTGAGCTTGACTCCATCCTCAACCCGAAAAGGCCCCACAAGCTCATCTTTGATGATACCAGCCCAAACCAGTACTCCACCTCCACCTTGCTGGCGTCTGAGTCGGACTGGAGCTCTCTGCCCTTTACCAATCCAGCCACGGGCCCATCCATCTGGCCCATCAAGACTCACTCTCATTTCATCAGTCCATAAAACCTTGGAAAAATCAGTCTTGAGATATTTCTTGGCCCAGTCTTGACGTTTCAGCTTGTGTGTCTTGTTCAGTGGTGGTCGTCTTTCAGCCTTTCTTACCTTGGCCATGTCTATGAGTATTGCACACCTTGTGCTTTTGGGCACTCCAGTGATGTTGCAGCTCTGAAATATGGCCAAACTGGTGGCAAGTGGCATCTTGGCAGCTGCACGCTTGACTTTTCTCAGTTCATGGGCAGTTATTTTCCGCCTTGGTTTTTCCGCACGCTTCTTGCGACTCTGTTGACTATTTTGAATTAAACGCTTGATTGTTCGATGATCACGCTTCAGAAGCTTTGCAATTTTAAGAGTGCTGCATCCCTCTGCAAGATATCTCACTATTTTTGACTTTTCTGAGCCTGTCAAGTCCTTCTTTTGACCCATTTTTCCAAAGGAAAGGAAGTTGCCTAATAATTATGCACACCTGATATAGGGTGTTGATGTCATTAGACCACACCCCTTCTCATTACAGAGATGCACATCACCTAATATGCTTAATTGGTAGTAGGCTTTCGAGCCTATACAGCTTGGAGTAAGACAACATGCATAAAGAGGATGATGTGGTCAAAATACTCATTTGCCTAATAATTCTGCACTCCCTGTATAGTAAAGGAGTAGTCAACTTTCCTATTGGTTGCTAGGGATATTGCTAAGCTCTGACAAAGATATTGCAGCCTTCTAATTGGCAAGCAAGAAGCAGTTGTACCGATGAAAAAAAAAAAAAAGACTATTTGCGATTACAAATACCAACCAGATTCCAAAAAAGTTGGGACACTATACAAATCGTGAATAAAAACTGAATGCAATGATGTGGAGGTGCCAACTTCTAATATTTTATTCAGAATAGAACAAAAGTTTAAACTGAGAAAATGTACCATTTTAAGGGAAAAATATGTTGAATCCGAATTTCATGGTGTCAACAAATCCCCAAAAAGTTGTGACAAGGCCATTTTCACCACTGTGTGGCATCTCCCCTTCTTCTTACAACACTCAACGGACGTCTGGGGACCCAGGAGACCAGTTTCTCAAGTTTAATCAGCCTCTAACTGTTTAATCGTCTTGGGCCTTCTTTGTTGCACCTTCCTCTTTATGATGCGCCAAATGTTCTCTATAGGTGAAATATCTGGACTGCAGACTGGCCATTTCAGTACCCGGATCCTTCTCCTACGCAGCCATGATGTTGTAATTGATGCAGAATGTGGTCTGGCATTATCTTGTTGAAAAATGCAGGGTCTTCCCTGAAAGAGATGACGTCTGGATGGGAGCATATGTTGTTCTAGAACCTGAATATATTTTTCTGCATTGATGGTGCCTTTCCAGACATGCAAGCTGCCCATGCCACACGCACTCATGCAACCCCATACCATCAGAGATGCAGGCTTCTGAACTGAGCGTTGATAACAACTTGGGTTGTCCTTGTCCTCTTTGGTCCGGATGACATGGCGTCCCAGATGACCACAGAACAGTCTTCCATTTTGCCACACTCCATTTTAAATGATCCCTGGCCCACTGAAAACGCCTGAGCTTGTGGATCTTGCTTAGAAATGGCTTCTTCTTTGCACTGTAGAGTTTCAGCTGGCAACGGTGGATGGCACGGTGGATTGTGTTCATTGACAATGGTTTCTGGAAGTATTCCTGAGCCCATTCTGTGATTTCCTTTACAGTAGCATTCCTGTTTGTGGTGCAGTGTCATTTAAGGGCCCGGAGATCACGGGCATTCAGTATGGTTTTACGGCCTTGACCCTTACGCACAGAGCTTGTTCCAGATTCTCTGAATCTTCGGATGATGTTATGCACAGTTGATGATGATAGATGCAAAGTCTTTGCAATTTTTCGCTGGGTAACACCTTTCTGATATTGCTCCACTATCTTTCTGCGCAACATTGTGGGAATTGGTGATCCTCTACCCATCTTGGCTTCTGAGAGACACTGCCACTCTGAGAAGCTCTTTTTATACCCAATCATGTTGCCAATTGACCTAATTAGTGTTAATTGGTCTTCCAGCTCTTCGTTATGCTCAAATTTACTTTTTCCAGCCTCTTATTTGTTGACACCGTGAAAATTTGAATCAACATATTTTTCCTTTAAAATGATACATTTACTCGGATTAAACGTTTGAGCTGTCATCTACGTTCTATTACAAATAAAATATTGACATTTGCCATCTCCACATCATTGCATTCAGTTTTTATTCACAATTTGTTTAGTGTCCCAACTTTTTTGGAATCCGGTTTGTATATATCTTAAACCGCAAAGCCGATAAACCACTGGCAACCTGATAGTTAACCCACCCACTATGAGGGGGATTACCACCTCAAGGACAGCAGAAATTAGGCCCATGTATCGTGCTTCACGAGTGTCACCACTCGCTATTTGATGTCAAAAAGCATTGTAAGTAAAAAAGACAAGAAACATGAGGTAAAAATATAGACATTTATAACATCATTCACAATTCTATACTAATAAAGGTCAGCATAATTATCAAATTAATTAATCCCAACAGTCATCTTTATTTAGATTTTAAGGTATTAAGGCGGCGGATCCAAGCCATCTCTCTCTCCCGGAGAAATTGTTCATGATCCCCACCTCTCCTCAGAGGGGGACCCAGTCAATGACTTGGAAACATAATTGACTCACGGAATGTTTATATGTTGAGAAATGTTCCACTAAGGGGGCTTCAAGTTTCTTTGTGCGTATATTGGATTTATGTTGGCATATTCTATCTTTAATTTTCTGGATGGTTTCACAAACATATCTCATGCCACATGGGCATTTGATAAGATAAATGACATAGCTAATGAGACAAGAAAAGTGGCCTCTGATATTAAAGATTTTTCCTGTAGATGGATGGGTAAATTTCGGGCCCTTCGTGACATTCCCACACTGAGTGCATGTAAGACAAGGGTATGTGCCTTTAATGGGGGTACTTGTGATAGTTGTCTGGACGCTTTTTGGTTTACAAAAGCCCGGATCAGATCTGACGATTGTATCCCTAATATTTCTAGCTCTTTTGTAGGACATTAGCGGTCTAGTTGGGAAGATGTTCCAAAAATTCCTTTTTAGAATGTGCCAATGTCTGAGGATAATTTTTTTGACATCATAACTTAGATGAGAGAAAGTGGTAACACAAGGTATATGTTTTGTTAGAGGTTCGGGGGTGGGTTGTTTCAGGCACAGCAAACTCTCTCTAGGTAAATCCTGAATTCTGTTAAATTGTCCTTGGAGGATATATTCCGGAAAACCTCTCTTACGGAATTTATTGGACATATCACGGTGTCTGGAGTCCACATTGTTAGTATCAGACATGATATGTTTGACTCTCATGAATTGTGACAAAGGTAGGGACCTAACTAAACCCGGAGGATGATGACTGTAAAATCTGAGGAGGCTATTCCTATCCGTGGGTCTGGTATATAGATCTGTACTGAGAACACCATCCCTTTTCTCAAGTCGGACATCTAAGAATAAATCATTGTCTTGCTGGAGTCCAGGGAGAGAGAGATGGAGTCCACACTTGTGTTGATGGTTTCGTGGAACCTAATTTGGTCATTCTGAGAACCCTATCAAAAACAAAACATCATCAATACAAAACAAAACAAAACAAACCCAAAGTACAACATTCTCTTTGAATAATGGATGCATGTATACCACCTTTTCTTCAAAATGGTTCATGTACAATGTGCGAATATGGGCGCAGCGTTACAACCTATTGCTGTCCCTAAACATTGTAAATATAACTGATCCTCACACAAAAAATAATTACGTCTCAACACAAAAGATAACATGGTGAGAATAAATTGTTGTTCTACAGGTGAAAATCCCTGGTGTAATTCAAGGATTTCCTTGACACATTCTATACCCTCTAAAGTAGGAATGTTGGTGTATAGGCTGGCAACATCCATTGTTACCAGGGTACAATTTGTCAAATCAGGATGGATTGGATTTTATAAAAATAAATTGGTGGTGCCTCTGATGAAGGATTTGCCACTCTGGGCATAAGACCTCCGAAGGCAATCAAACATCCTGGAGACTGGTTGAAATAAAGAGTCACATCCTGAAACAATAGGTCTCCCCGGGGGACGTTCGTGGTTTTTATGCACTTTGGGTAAAGTGTATATCACTGGAATAAGTGGATGTTTGGAGGTGAGATACTCAGCCAACTTGTTGTTAATGACCCGATCTTTATGAATGACCACTCACAGTACAAGCTCCCTTGCCACTATTCTCATCACTACTTGCCCAGCTAGCGGAGGAAGCGGCGGATTTCTCCTCCAGATCTTGGCTGGGCAGCTGCTGACTGTCCTCTAGTAGCTGTTCATCGCTGACAAGTGGAGCAGAGCCTACTGCATATACTACTTCTCGCGATGAGAGAACAGAAAAGGACAGAGGCAGGCTGAGGACAGGTGAGGGCATAGGGCCTTCTCCCGGGCCATGCCAACTAAGGGTTGTGTCTGACGAACCTACCGACTGTCGGCTGATGTCTGATGTCACTTGGGATGATGTGGATGACCAAGTTAACCAATTAAGAACTGCTGGGTTGCTGGTCAAGACACGACCTGTAGATGACACCGGGAGTTCAGGCCTCTCGTTGCAACTAATGCTGCCATGACACCTTACTCTGCTGCGACCTCTGCTTGCGTCAAAAACATTCATTCCTCTGCCACTCCTCTGTGCATGGCCTGTCACTTCTCTGCCTGACATAATTGTAGCTGAACTAAACAAATGAAATAGAAAATAAAACACCCCTAAAAGCAATGAATTTATTTTTCTTTTTGTACTAAAATAGGCCACTAAATTATTTCTGCGCAAATAACAGCAAACATGAACTGAGTATATATTTCTCGTATTGAACTAAAATAGGCCACTGAACAATTTAGGAGTAAATAATAGAAAAAGTGAACTGCACATATTTTTCTTTTTCTACTGGAATATGGCAATAAACGCTTTTAGCGCAAATAACACCAAATGTGAACTGTGTTTATTTATCTCGTATTGTAGAGAAATATGACAAGAAATGATTTTAGTGCAAATAACACTAAATGTGAATTGCATCTATTTTTCTCATATTGGAGTGAAATATAGCAATAAACGCTTTTAGTGCAAATAACACCAAATGTGAACTGTGTTTATTTATCTCGTATTGTTGTGAAATATGACAAGAAATTATTTTAGTGGAAATAACACTAAATGTGAACTGCATCTATTTTTCTCGTATTGTAGTGAAATATGACAAGAAACGCTTTTAACGCAAGTAACTTCAAATATGAACTAAGTCTATTTTTCTATTTTTCTCCAGAAATATGGCAATAAATGCTTTTAGCAGTGAACTTTTTGTATTGCAGTGAACTACGACAAGAAACGCTTTTAGCTCAAATAACAGCAAATGAGAACTGCGTCTATTTTTCTCTTTTTCTGTAGTAATATGGCAATAAACGCTATTTAGCGCAGATAGCACCAAATGTGAACTACATATATTTTTCTCCTATTGTAGTGAAATACGACCAGAACGCTTTAGCGCAAATAACACCAAATATGAACTTAGTCTATTTTTCTCTTTTTCTCTAGAAATATGGCAATAAACGTTTTTAGCGCAAATAACACCAAACGTGAACTGCTTCTATTTTTCTCATATTGTAGTGAAATATGACAAGAAATGCTTTTAGCGCTAATAACAGCGAATATAAGCTTAGTCTATTTTTCTCTTTTTCTCTAGAAATAGGGTAATAAGTGTTAAGCAAAAGTATTTTGCTGTATTTGTGAGAGGAGAGGCTGATTACATGGCTACTTACTTGCACCTGTGAGGCCAGGCTGGGTGGGTACTAGGCTATTTATAGGCTCCTGCAGGCCTAGGCTGATGACGATTCAGCTGATTTCACTACCTCTGAGTCAGCTCTAGGATACAGCAGCATGGTGTGGAGGCTCCTTACGGCTGGGCGACGGCAGAATGTCTCAGGAGGGCGCTGGTATTCATGGTAGGATCGGAGTTGTTGCACGGGACCCACGCTGCGGTCCACCACATGTAGTGCTCTGGGATGAAGCAGAGTTGGGCGCCAAGGGTTGAACGATGGTTGCATTGTTTGTCCGGCTATTTCAGAGGCCTGGTGGGGCCATTGCATACAGTATTGGGGTAGCATGTGCTTAGAGTGGGCATGGTTGTATGTTTTCTGGTACCTGGTTTACATGCGGGGAGCGTGTCTGCAGTTGGCTCAAGCACGCGTGCTGTGTTTAAGTGATGGTAAATGTGGATCAATGGCGAAAAAAAAAAAAAAAAAAAAAAAAGCAGCTACATTGTGCGGAGGCTCGTTCACACTTTGGCAGCGGCAGAAAGTGCCAGGCGAGTGCTGGTGTTCACGGGCAAATCAGACTTGTTTGGACGAGACACACATTGCGGTCTGCGCATATGCTTGGACGAAGCAGAGTTGGGCGCTAATGGTCAAAATGACTGTTGTTAGTATAGTTTGTCTGGCTGTTTAGGGGCTTGTTGGAGGCTATTGCATATTGTTATTGGTGTAGCATGTGCCTAGAATAGGTCTCTCACGCATGGCTCTGCCATTAGTCTCTCACGCACAGCTTCGTCGAGGTGTCTGCATTTACGTTTTGTCCTATACACCATTCACTACTAGAGCTGCGTTCATGCGTCCGCTGTTGCATTGCATTAATACTCTGTGCACTTTCAGATTGCATTCATACGGCTGCTTCATACCCATACTCAGAGCCGTGCCCATACCATGTTTTAGGCACCACTCACATTCAGAGCTGCGTTCACTCACTTGTTCTTACATTATGTGTTATACTCTGCTTCCACTTAAAGCTGCATTTCTTAAAAAATTAAAAAATAAAAAATTGTGTTCTTTAGTCCTGGATTGCATTCACTCAGACTGGTCTCCTTTACTTCTGGTTTGCAGTTACTCAGATTGGTCCCCTGCCCCAGTTAACCAAATAGCTCCCTAGCGGACTGTGGGCCAATAGGAGTAAGTTCCTACTATGTTTTCACAGTTGTTCATTCGTTTGTCACGACAAAGGGTCTTCTCTTAGCGAACCGTAATGCCTCTGGCTCTTCATTTTTCTCCCATCTGGTTCAATTTTGCGGTTGGTTTAATGTTTCATCTAGGCACGTGGTTCAGATCATTAAGGTATATGCATTTTTTATTAGGTCTGGCTCACGTTTTAATTACTTATCACTGTAAGGTCATCCAGGTCAGTCTCTTGGCTTCGGGGGGCTACATGGCTTCGGGGGCCCGATGACCGTGCTTCATGTTGTTCGTTAGGGGTACAATACGGTTGTAGGCTGGTTAGCGTCTGAGGTTTATTGTCGGAGAGGGTCATGGTTATGAGAGTCCACAAGTCATACTGGTGCTGCATAAGTGGTAAAAAATAATAATAATAATAATAATAATTCGCCATTAGTCGCTCACACATGGCTTCTCCATTCAACTTTTACACACAGGGCTCTGCCATTAGTCTCACACGCATGACTCTGCAATTAGAGTCGCACACATGGCTTCTCCGGTTTAGTTACACGTACGGCTCCGCCATTAGTCTGTCACGCATGGCTTCTCTGTTTTAGTGTTACACATACGACTCCGCCATGAGTCTCTCACGTATGGCTCCACAATTAGTCTCTCACACATGGCTTCTCCGTTTAGTGTTACACATACGACTCCGCCATTAGAGTCTCTCACGTATGACCCTGCCATTAGAGTCTCTCATGCATGGCTTCTCCTTTTTAGTGTCAAACATACAGCTCCGCCATTAGTCTCTCATGCATGGCTTCTCCGTTTAGTTTTACACATACAGCTCTGCCATTAGTCTCTCATGCATGGCTTCTCCGTTTAGTTTTACACATAGGACTCTGCCATTAGACTCTCTCACGCATGGCTTCTCCGTTTTAGTGTTACACACACGACTCCGCCATTAGAGTCTCTCACGCATGGCTCTCCGTTTAGTGTTACACATTCGACTCCGCCATTAGTCTCTCGCGTATAGCTTCTCTGTTTAGTTTTACATATATGACTCCGCCATTAGTCGCTCACGCGTGGCTCCGCTGTTAGTCTTTTACGCATGGCTTCTCCGTTTTAGTGTTACACATACGACTCCGCCATTAGTCTCTCGCGCATGGCTTCTCTGTTTTAGTTTTACACGCATTACGCCGCTATTAGTCTCACGCATGGCTCCGCTATTAGTCTCACGCATGGCTCCGCTATTAGTCTCACGCATGGCTTCTCCGTTTTAGTTACACACGACTCTGCCATCCGTCTCTCACACATAGCTCAGCCATTAGTCTCTCACGCATTGCTTCTCCGTTTAGTTTACACATATGACTCCACCATTAGAGTCTCGCGCATGGCTTTTCCATTTCAGTTTACACGTATGACTCAGCCATTAGAGTCCCTCACGCATCGCTCCACCTTTAGTCTCCCACGCATGGCTTCTCAGTTAAATTTTACAGACATAAACTCCGCCATTCGAGGCCGGCTGCGTGGCCCACCACAAGTAGGTTCCATGTCTTTTCTGCCCTCAGACCCGCTCGCATGGCTCGGTCATATTTGGCTCGCAATACAATTTTCTTGTGGTGTCTCGCGCCATTAGAGCCTCTCTCACATTGTCGTTTTCTCTGACTTTTATTTTCTAGGTTGTTGGGTTTTTAAGCAGTCATCTCAAGCCTGCCTTTGCGGACATCACCTTCTCCCAAGGCAGGCTTACTTCATCTACAAACTCGGGCTGAGGGTTTGGTGTCCGGCCTGGGTATCGGTCTGTCTTCCAGTAGGAGGTACAGTAATAAGGCGCAATTGACAAAGTCTGTCACGTCTACAGACACGACAGATCCTATCACAACTACAGGAGCAGCATACATGGTGTATCACAACTGCATTCCCAATTTATACTCTGTTCACCACTAGAGCTGCGTTCATGCGTTGCTGTTGCATCACATTGATACCCTGTCATCTCAGATTGCATTCACAGCTGCGTTATACCGTGCTCTTCATGCTCACAGCTGGGCCCATACCATGTTTTAGGCACTACTCACATCCACAGCTGCGTTCACCCACCTGTTCATACATCACTTCGGCTTCCACTTAAGGCTGCATTTTCCTTTTCATTGCTACATCATGTTTACTCAGTATTTTTCTGGGGGAGTCAGTGCACCGCTCTGATACCGTTCCCCTGATGAACATAGCAGCTTTCTTTCAGGTTTACGTTTCTTCCCTCACTGGCGCCTGGCCCCGCCATTAGGGTCTCTCGCGCCAGGCGGTTACGAAGTCCTGTCACGACTACAGGCGGTTACGAAGTCCTGTCACGACTACAGGCGGTTACGAAGTCCTGTCACGACTACAGGCGGTTACGAAGTCCTGTCACGACTACAGGCGGTTACGAAGTCCTGTCACGACTACAGGCGGTTACGAAGTCCTGTCACGACTACAGGCGGTTACGAAGTCCTGTCACGACTACAGGCGGTTACGAAGTCCTGTCACGACTACAGGCGGTTACGAAGTCCTGTCACGACTACAGGCGGTTACGAAGTCCTGTCACGACTACAGGCGGTTACGAAGTCCCGATCCATTATCAGAGTTAAGCGGCATATGCCATCTTCTAACTTTTGGGTCCTTTATAAATAATAAGAAATAATTTAAGCAGTGGCCTGGGGAAGAAGTATAGGTGAAGTATTTGCTACCAGCAATAGTTGGTGTCCGAGCAGGGCCCTTAGCGAATGGTTGGACTTCATTAAGTCTTCCATCACATTCACCATTGTTATTTCAGTCTGCAGCTCCCGGGTTCAGACCTTCTCGTAATATGTTCATATGATCGTCAACATAGGGGTAAATCGTTTCTGACTACCGACCGCTCTTTCAAAACATCAACTTTAGCTACCTCCAAAAACAACGGCACGTGACAAAGAGGTAAGGTATATAGAAGTCGCTGATATGTACGGTATATTCCGCACCTTCATCGGGTAGAGTCTTCTGAGTTCAAAGCGGGTGTCTTAATGGTATGTATATGTTTACTCTAAATAAGGTCTATGCTTTTTGGCCCCTTTAGGCTGCCCTATCGCAGCAGTTATGGCACAATTCTACTGCTTGTTGCAAGATAGGGTTAGATAGGTTAGGGACACCTTTCTGATAGCCGATCCGAGCACAAGTGTTAAGCAAAAGTATTTTGCTGTATTTGTGAGAGGAGAGGCTGATTACATGGCTACTTACTTGCACCTGTGAGGCCAGGCTGGGTGGGTACTAGGCTATTTATAGGCTCCTGCAGGCCTAGGCTGATGACGATTCAGCTGATTTCACCCACCCACCCACGCCATCTTACAGTCACTTCATATAGGGGTGGCCCCCTTTAGGCTGCCCTATCGCAGCAGTTATGGCACAATTCTACTGCTTGTTGCAAGATAGGGTTAGATAGGTTAGGGACACCTTTCTGATAGCCGATCCGAGCACAAACGCTTTTAGCGCAGATAGCACCAAATGTGAACTGCGTCAATTTTTCTCCTATTGTAGTGAAATATGACAAGAAATGCTTTTAGCGCAAATAACAGCGAATATGAGCTTAGTCTATTTTTCTCTTTTTCCCTGGAAATATGGTAATAAACGCTTTTAGCGTAAATTACACCAAATGTGAACTGCGTATATTTTTCTCGTATTGGAGTGAAATATGACAAGAAACGCTTTTAGAGCAAATAGCACCAAATATGAACTAAGACTGTTTTTCCTTTTTTTCTCTAGAAATTAGGCAATAAACGCTTTTAGCGCAAATAGCACCAAATGTGAACTGCGTCTATTTTTCTCATATTGTAATGAAATATGACAATAAACGCTTTTAGTGCAAATAACACCAAATGTGGACTGCGTTTATTTTTCTCGTATTGGAGTGAAATATGGCAAGAAATGCTTTTAGCGCAAATAACAGCGAATATGAGCTTAGTCTATTTTTCTCTTTTTCCCTGGAAATATGGTAATAAACGCTTTTAGCGTAAATTACACCAAATGTGAACTGCGTATATTTTTCTCGTATTGGAGTGAAATATGACAAGAAACACGTTTAGAGCAAATAACACCAAATATGAACTAAGACTGTTTTTCCTTTTTTTCTCTAGAAATTAGGCAATACACGCTTTTAGCGCAAATAGCACCAAATGTGATCTGCGTCTATTTTTCTCATATTGTAATGAAATATGACAATAAATGCTTTTAGCGCAAATAACACCAAATATAAACTGTCTGTTTTTCTCTTTTTCTCTAGAAACATGGCAATAAACGCTTTTAGCGCAAATGCCTCCAAATGTGAACTACATCAATATTTCTTGTTTTGTCGTGAATTACGACAAGAAACGCTTTTAGCGCAAATAACAGCGAATATGAGCTTAGTCTATTTTTCTCTTTTTCTCTAGAAAAGGGGTAATAAACGCGTTTAGCGCAGATAGCACCGAATGTGAACTGTGTCTATTTTTCTCCTATTGTAGTAAAATACGACAAACGATTTTAGCGCAAAAAACACCAAATGTGTACAAAGACTGTTTTTATCTTTTTCTCTAGAAATAGGGCAATACACGCTTTTAGCGCAGATAGCACCAAATGTGAACTGCGTCTATTTTTCTCCTATTGTAGTGAAATACGACAAGAAACGCTTTTAGCGCAAATAACACCAAATATGAACTTAGTCTATTTTTCTCTAGAAATATGGCAATAAACGTTTTTAGCGCAAATAACACCAAATGTGAACTGCTTCTATTTTTCTTGTATTGTAGTGAAATATGACAAGAAATGCTTTTAGTGCAAATAACATTGAATATGAGCTTAGTCCATTTTTCTCTTTTTCTCTAGAAATAGGGTAATAAATGCTTTTTTTTTATAAATTCTTTATTTTTCAAGAATTTTTCATCAAAAATAAACAAACATTGGTCAATGACCAGAGAACACAGGTATACATCGAGAATGTCACAGGTCATGGACACATCAATTAACAGGTGGAGGACGCGCAATGTCCATTCATGTCCAATAACTTAAGACGCAAGAAATCACGTCTCCTAGGTGGCACCGAGAGCAATGATATATTTTACACAATAAAGCATGACGCCTCCAGGAGACAATGACAAATTGGAATATATACCGCTTACGTATAACACAGAAGAAAGGGTGAAAGATAGAAGAGATAATAAAAAGAAAAAAAAAGACGGGGGAAAGAAAGGAAGAGGGAAAGGAGAGAGGAGAGGAGGGAGGGAAAGGGGGGGAGAGGGGAGGGGCAGGTTGTGTCACCTCCTCTCATGCTGCAACTGGGATGTGGGATGGCGAGGTATATCAGAGAGGTGTCGGAGAGGTGTGTCCAGGAGAAAACAACCCCAGAATTGCATAAGGCCATCTACGCCTAATAAGTGCACGCGGATGCATATATATATATATCACTTATCCCTGCGTCCCAATCCATATCCTCCAGGGGCACCAAGTTTTCAAGTACTTGTCGTGGTTCCTTTTGACCCAGCTTGACAATTCCTCAAAATTGCATATTTGGTTCACTTTGGCTATCCACTCATTCAGTGAGGGGGCCTGGGTGTCTCTCCAGTGGAGAGGAATGATAGACTTAGCCGCTGCTATCAGATGGGTCACCAAGTTATGCTTTGACGGTCTGTAAGAATCAGAGGGGAGTGAAAAGAGCACCATTTCCTTGGTGATCTTTTGGTCGCTATCCAGAACTTTGTTGACTGTCTTGTTGACGTTTTCCCAGAATGGGACGATCAGAGGGCATGTCCACCAAATATGGGACAGAGACCCTTCCCCATCGCCACATCTCCAGCAAAGCCGGTCGGGGGACAGACCGCATTTGTGTAAGAACTCTGAGGTTCTATACCATCTGGTGAGGAGCTTAAAATGATTCTCCTGTAGCCGTATACATGGAGATGGTCCATGCGAGAAGGCCAATAGCTTTTTGAGGACCTGATCCGGGAAAACCATATCAAGCTCCTTCTCCCAGTCTCTAATATATAGAGGTTTTCCGCCCTCACTCTCGGCTCCCACCAAGGAGTACAATGCCGAGATTTTCCTCTGCTTATGGAGTGGGGACAGAAGGGTTTTTTCAAACTCTGTCAGTTGTCTCGTCGAATTAGACTTCTCTCTCAACTCCCCGCACACAGCACCTATGTAGGCCCTTGTCAGAAAGAAGCTTGGGGAATTTTTTATTCGGTCCGGTAGCCTATTCATAATAGATGTTTCTGCGTCAGGGGCTAGCTCCCCTAGTCTGGCTTGGGCTAATGATGACCACACTTCCTGATGTATGCCCCCATTTTTCCCCAGGAGGTCTGGAATAAGATTTGCAGGCAGAAGAGGGGATGGCTCTGGTGCTAGTTTTTTGCTCAATGCTTTCCAAGTCTCTCTCATCCCTTTCAATAGGGGGTCACCCTTCTTGTCCCTGGGATGACTGTGTTCAGCCAACCAAAGAAGCTGTTGGAGTGTAGGCCCTACACTGTGTCGCATAAGATTTGCTACATAAGGTTGTCTCTGGGGGTCTACCGACTCCAGCCATCTATTTAGCTGTATTGCCTGATAGTATCTCAGGACATCTGGGAATCCCAATCCGCCATTCTGTTTATTTCTAACCAAGAGGTCATGTGCTAGCCTAGGTTTCCTCCCATTCCATAGGAATTTCTGGAAGAGTTTTCTGATCTCTTGAAAGAACGTTTTTGGTAAATGTATCGGGACTAGTTGCATGACGTAGAGGATCTTGGGAAAGACATAAGCCTTAATGACATTTTTCCTGCCCATCCAAGATAGGTAAGGCAAGTTGTATTTTAGCAGAAGCTGCGTTATATCCTTTTTAAGGGGAACATAATTACAATTGAACAGATCGTCCAGATTCCTCAGAATCTTTATTCCTAGATATTTTATTGGGCCCTTGGTCCAGTGGAAGGGGAGACGTTTCTGCAGAGAGGAAGCTTTAGACTCTGAGAGCGAGATGTTCAATATTTCGGATTTAGAGTGATTTACCTTGAAGTTTGATATTTGGCTGAATATCTCGATCTTTTGGGCTAACTGATCTAGACCTTTTTCCGGATTGGTCACTAGGAAGAGAAGGTCATCTGCAAAAGCAGTGCATTTGAGCTCTCCTCTGTCATGTTTAACTCCTTCAATTTCTCGGGTCTGTCTAACCAGCTGGATAAGTGTCTCTACTACCAGAATAAATAATGAGGGGGACAACGGACATCCCTGTCTTGTTCCATTAGAAATCTCAAAGACTGGGGATAGTGTTCCGTTCATTTTCAGTCTAGCATGCGGTTGTCTATAAAGTGTGAATACTGAGTGGATGAAGGAATCTGGGATGGCAAATCTTTCTAGTGTTAGCCTCATGAAATCCCAGTTGACCCTGTCGAACGCCTTTTCGGCATCAATGCTCAAGAGGGTCAACGGGGATCTCGCGGCCCGGGCTGCCTGGATCGCATGGAAGATCCTGTGTGTGTTATCTCTTCCTTCTCTGCCTCGTATGAACCCCGAGGCAATAATCTGTTTAGTCTGGTGGCGAGGATTTTGGCCCAAATTTTCAGGTCCAAATTCAGGAGGGAAATTGGCCTATAACTTCCACAGTTTTGGGGGTCCTTGCCCTCTTTGGGGATTAATGTTACATGTGATTCCTGCGTCTGTCTAGGTAATGACCCTCCTTGCAGAAGTGCGTTACATACGTCCGTGAGTCGGGGGGCCAGGATGTTATGGAAGCTTTTATAATACAGTAAAGGAAAGCCATCTGGCCCCGGGCTCTTTCCCGGGGGAAAACTGCGTATGATGGTGGCTACTTCATCCAGCGTGATTGGGGCAGTTAAGAGATCCCTGTCCACTTGTTGAACCGTTGGGAGTTTGAGGGAGTTTAGAAATTCTCTAGTATGTGACTGTCTGGCATCAGATTGGCCCGGGATATTGATTTGTTTAGATTATATAAACCCTCATAAAATTGCTGAAAAGCTTTTGCTATTTCAGGTGTGTCATGGGTTAGCTTTCCATTGGGGTTTTTTTTATTTTGGGGATATAGGTTAAATTTTTTGTCTTTTTAAGAATAGAGGTCATCAGCTTGCCCCCCTTGTCCCCATGTGCATAAACTTTATGCTGAAAGTTTAGCATTTGTTTTCTAACCTTCTGTACTAAGAGATTTTTAAGTTGGGATCTAAGGTCTGTTAACTCCCCCTGCTTCTGTTTGCAAGTGGATAGTTTGTCTATTTTCCAGGGACACTATCTGTGTTAATATGGAATCCACTTTTTCCTGGTGTTCCCTTTTTACTTTTGTGCCAATTGAGATGAAGCAACCCCTCACGTACACCTTGTGAGCCTCCCATTCCATAGGTGAGGTACTGTGTGCAGGGGAATTGATACCGAAGTACAACTCCAGGTGAGATCTGACCTGTTCCCGATGTAGTTTGTTGCTCAGCAGAGATTCATTGAGTCTCCACGTCCATTCCCTCCTTGGTAGGGAGGCCAGGGCGAGGGTCAGATGACATGGTGCGTGGTCGGAGATAGTGATGCTCCCGATTTCGGCTTTGCTGGAAACAGGCAAGAGAGAAGAGGATGTTAAGATGTGGTCAAGTCTCTGGTAAGATTGGGTTGCTGGTTCTCCAAACATCTATCAGTTTGAGGTCATGAAGCTTTCTATGTAATCTACTGATATGTTTCTGTGCAATATGGGACTTAGATTTGGAAGAATCAAGGATTGGGTTTAGCACCAGGTTAAGGTCTGCCCCCAGAATCACTTGGTAATAAACGCTTTTCGCACAGATAACACCAAATGTGAACTGCTTCTATTTTTCTTGTATTGTAGTGAAATATGACAAGAAATGCTTTTAGTGCAAATAACATCGAATATGAGCTTAGTCCATTTTTTTCTTTTTCTCTAGAAATAGGGTAATAAACGCTTTTAGCGCAGATAACACCAAATGTGAACTGCTTCTATTTTTCTTGTATTGTAGTGAAATATGACAAGAAATGCTTTTAGTGCAAATAACATCGAATATGAGCTTAGTCCATTTTTCTCTTTTTCTCTAGAAATAGGGTAATAAACGCTTTTAGCGCAGATAGCACCAAATGTGAACTGCATCTATTTTTCTCCTATTGCAGTGAAATACGACAAGAAACGCTTTTAGCGCAAATAACATTAAATATGAACTGCTTCTATTTTTGTCGTATTGTAGTGAAATATGACAAGAAATGCTTTTAGCGCAAATAGCATTAAATATGAACTCCTATTTTTTCTCGTATTGTAGTGAAATATGACAAGAAATGCTTTTAGCGCAAATAACAGCGAATATGAGCTTAGTCTATTTTCTCTTTTTCTCTGGAAATATGGTAATAAACACTTTTAGCGCAAATGACACCAAATGTGAACTGCGTATATTTTTCTCGCATTCGAGTGAAATATGACAAGAAACGCTTTTAGCACAGATAACAGCTAATATGAGCTTAGTCTATTTTCTCTTTTTCTCTGGAAATATGGTAATAAACGCTTTTAGTGCAAATGAAACCAAATGTGAACTGCGTGTTTTTTTCTCGTATTGCTTTTCAACATAGCACTTGCACCCCAATAACTAATTGCTGGAATAACAGTGAGGTATTATGAGACTATCTGGATCCCCAAGTAATGTTTCCCTGCACTAATAAATCACTTTTTTTCACAACGAGGATTTTCCTATGACTCTCTCTAGCATCTGCACATGTCTCTCCCTGCCTGTAAAATGATTCCTCTTACTATATTGTCCCTGCACTAGTAAATTGCTTCTTACCTTTTTTTTTACTATTAGTTTTTCTTTCACTCTCTCTAGCGCCTGCATACACGTCTTTCCCTGAACAAAGTACGATAGTAAATCGCAGACTCTAAGATGGCCGCTGTATTTATAGGGCTGTAACATCACCGGGCTGGCTGGCTGCTGATTCCCTGCATGCATAGCATTATGGGTCATCCTGCCTTCCCAGAGTTCTATGCCCCATGTCCTCACATGATTAGCCGCCATTGTAGCTGGCTAGCCGCCATGTTAGAAATAATTGCACGAAGCGCAAGGAAATTTGCATTCGTTCAGAATCAAATGTTTCCTGAAATTTGGAACAAATTCAACTTTGTCAGCTTCGATTCGCTCATATCTAATGGTGTCCATAAATTTAGTTTCACTTTGTGAGTAATTCTGTTTTAAGAGTAGATATAATTCTTATGCAATATTTTCAGCAGTTTTTTTGACTCAGTTCAGATCATTAACTCCTTAAGGACACAGCCTTATTTCACCTTAAGGACCAGGCCATTTTTTGCAAATCTGACCAGTGTCACTTTAAGTGGTGATAACTATAAAACGCTTTGACTTATCCAGGCCATTCTGAGATTGTTTTTTCATCACATATTGTTATTCATGACAGTGGTAAAATTGAGTCCAAAAAATAATTTTTATTTATAAAAAAATACCAAATTTACCAATTTTTTTTTAAAAATAGCAAATTTCCAAGTTTCAATTGAGCTACTTCTATAATACATAGTAATTCCTCCAAAAATAGTTATTACTTTACATCCCCATATGTCTACTTCATGTTTGGATCATTTTAGGAATGATATTTTATTTTCTGGGGATGTTACAAGGCTTAGAAGTTTAGAAGCAAATTTTGAAATTTTTCTGAAATTTAAAAAAAAAACTATTTTTAGGGACCAGTTCAGGTCTGAAGTCACTTTGTGAGGCTTATTCATATATAATAGAAACCACCCAAAAGCCCCCCTGATGCACCCCTATAGTAAATACTCCATAAAAGTGACCCCATCTAAGAAACTACACCACTCAAGGTATTCAAAACTGATTTTACAAATGTTGTTAACCCTTTAGGTGTTCCACAAGAGTTAATGGCAAATAAAGATAAAATTTCAGAATTTAGATTTTTGGGAAAATTTTCCATTTTAATCGATTTTTTCCAGTAACAAAGCAAGGGTTAACAGGTAAACAAAATGCTATATTTATTGCCCCTATTCTTTAGTTTGCAGAAACACCCTATATGTGGCCATAAACTTCTGTACGGGCACACAGTACGGCATAGAGGGAAAGGTGCACCGTATGGTTTTTGGAAGGCATATTTTGCTGGACTGGTTCATTTACACCATGTCCCATTTGAAGCCTCCCTGATGCACCCCTAGAGTAGAAACTCCATAAAAGTGACACCATCTAAGAAACTACACCCCTCAAGGTTTTCAAACCTGATTTTACAAACTTTGTTAACCCTTTAGGTGTTGCACAAGTTATTGGCAAATGGGGATGAAATTTGATAATTTAAATTTTTTTGCAAATTTTCAATTTTTATAAATATTTTCCAGTAAGAAAGCAAGGGTTAACAGCCAAACAAAATGCTATATTTATTGCCCCAATTCTGTAGTTTGCAGAAACACCCCATATGTGGCCGTAAACTACTGAACGGGCACACAGTAGGGCGTAGAGGGAAAGGTGCGCCATATGGTTTTTGGAAGGCAGATTTTGCTAGACTGGTTAATTTACACCATGTCCCATTTGAAGCTCCCCTGATGCACCCCTAGAGTAGAAACTCCAAAGTGACCCCATCTAAAAAACTACACCCCTCAAGGTATTCAAAACTGATTTTACAAATGTTGTTAACCCTTTAGGTGTTGCACAAGAGTTATTGGCAAATGGGGATGCGATTTGAGAATTTAAATTTTTGGGCAAATTTTCAATTTTAATCCATTTTTTCCAGTAACAAAGCAACGGTTAACAGCCAAACAAAATGCTATATTTATTTCTCTGACTCTGTAGTTTGCAGAAACACCCCATATGTGGCCGCAAACTACTGTGTGGGCACACAGTAGGGTCTAGAGGGAAAGGTGCACCGTATGATTTTTGGAAGCCAGAATTTGCTGGACTGGATTATTTACACCATGTCCCATTTGAAGCCCCCCTGATGCACCCGTAGAGTAGAAACTCCATAAAAGTGACCCCATCTAAGAAAATACACCCCTCAATGTATTCAAAACTGATTTTACAAACTTTGTTAACCCTTTATCTGTTGCACAAGAGTTACTGGCAAATGGGGATGAAATTTGAGAATTTCAATTTTTTGACCTAATTTTCCATTTTAATCTATTTTTCCAGTAACAAAGCAAGGGTTAACAGCCAAACATAATACTATATTTATTGTCCCGATTCTGTAGTTTGCAGAAACACCCCATATGTGGCCGTAAACTACTGTACGGGCACACAGTAGGGCGTAGAGGGAAAGTGAGCCTTATGGTTTTTGGAAGGCAAATTTTGCTGGACTGGTTTATTTACACCATGTCCCAATTGAAGCGCTCCTGCTGCACCCCTAGAGTAGAAACTCCATAAAAGTGACCCATCTAAGAAACTACACCCCTCAATGTATTCAAAACTGATTTTACAAACTGTGTTAACCCTTTATCTGTTGCACAAGAGTTACTGGCAAATGGGGATGAAATTTGAGAATTTCAAATTTTGGCCTAATTTTCCATTTTAATCTATTTTTTCCAGTAACAAAGCAAGGGTTAACAGCCAAACAAAATACTATATTTATTGTCCCGATTCTATAGTTTGCATAAACACCCCATATGTGGCCGTAAACTACTGTACGGGCACACAGTAGGGCGTATAGGGAAAGGTTTTATGTTTTTTGGAAGGCAAATTTTGCTGGACTGGTTTATTTACACCATGTCCCAATTGAAGCGCTCCTGCTGCACCCCTAGAGTAGAAACTCCATAAAAGTGACCCCATCTAAGAAACTACACCCGTCAAGGTATTCAAAAATGATTTTACAAACTTTGTTAACCGTTTAGGTGTTGCACAAGAGTTATTGGCAAATGCGGAAGAAATTTGAAAATTAAAATTTTTGGGAACATTTTCCATTTTAATCCATTATTTCCAGTAACAAAGCAAGGGTTAACAGCCAAACATAATGCTATATTTATTTCTCCGATCCTGTAGTTTGCATAAACACCCCATATGTGGCCGTAAACTATTGTACGGGCAGACATTAGGGCGTAGAGGGAAAGGTGCGCTGTATGGTTTTTGGAAGGCAAATTTTGCTGGACTTGTTTATTTACACCATGTCCCAATTGAAGCGCTCCTGATGCACCCCTAGAGTAGAAACTCCATAAAAATGACCCCAACTAAAAAACTACACCCATCAAGGTATTCAAAAATTATTTTATAAATGTTAACCATTTAGGTGTTGCACAAGAGTTATTGGCAAATGGGGATGAAATTTGAGAATTTGAATTTTGGGGAAAATTTTCCATTTTAATCCATTTTTTCCAGTAACAAAGCAAGGGTTAACAGCCAAACAAAATGCCATATTTATTGCCCCGATTCTATAGCTTACAGAAACACCCCATATGTGGCCGTAAAATACTGTACGGGCACAAAGTAGAGCATAGAGGGAAAGGTGCGCAGTATGGTTTTTGGAAGGCAGATTTTGCTGGACTGGTTTATTTACACCATGTCCCATTTAAAGTCCCCCGATGCACCCCTAGAGTAGAAACTCCATAAAAGTGACCCCATTTTAGAAACTACGGGATAAGGTGGCAGTTTTATTGGGATTATTTTTACCAAGGTTACCAAAACTAGAAATTCTGAAATTTCATCTCCATTTGCCAATAACTCTTGTGGAACATCTAAAGGGTTAACAACGTTTGTAAAATCAGTTTTGGATACCTTGAGGGGTGTAGTTTCTTAGATGGGGTCCCTTTTAAGGGGTTTTTACTATAGGGGTGCATCAGGGGGGCTTCAAAAGGGACATGGTGCCAAAAAAAAGGCCATCAAAATCTGATTTCCAGAAAACATACGGTGTTCCTTTTCTTCTGCTCCCTGTTGTTTGGTCATACAGCAGTTTACAACCACATATTGTAATGACCGGTGTCACGCACAGGGAGGAAAACAGGGAAAGCCCTGCCTAAGGGAGAGGGAAAGGTGGTGACCCCTAACTCACCTTGCGGCTGGCACCTGACTGCCCTGACGTCCCTAGACGGGTTCCTCACCCGTGCGGCGATCACGTGCCTAAACCCTGGCTTTCCCTGAAATGAGCCCTAGATAGTGAACGGGCCGGTGGGATCGCTAGTCCTCACCACTGCACTAAGAGGGAAACACCAGGGAGAGGACAGACAAACACAGACAAACACAAACACCCAGGTGGACGACAACAACTGTCCACAAAGGTCCAACAGGGATCCGGAGGGTAGCGTTCTGAATCAACAGTCAGAGAACGCAGCAACACAGCTCTAGTGGGTCAGGATAGATGTCCAGGCAGGAAGCTCTATCTCTGGCAACCAGAGAAGTGTGAGAGAGGAATATAAGGAGGTTTGGGAGTGCTGGATAAGGAACAGCTGAGGAGAAGGAGCTACGGATCCCTGAGTGAGCCAAAAGGGTTTGCAAAGCAAACCCAGAAAGCTACCATAAGGAAAACAGCCCTATCTTAAATAGAGCGTGCAGCCAACCGCTGCGACTTCCTGACCCCGGGTATAACGGAGTCAGGCGTGGTTCTCGATACCCTCGTGACAGTACCCCCCTCTCTACGAGGGGCCTCCGGACACTCAGGACCAGGTCTCTCAGGATGAGAGGCATGAAAAACCCGAACTAACCTGTCGGCGTTTACCTCAGACGCAGGAACCCACATTCTTTCCTCAGGACCGTAACCTCTCCAATGCACCAGATATTGAAGAGAGCGGCGGACCCGACGAGAATTAACAATTTTGGATATCTGAAATTCTAGATTACCATCCACGACAACAGGAGGGGGTGGCAGCGGTGATGGTTCTAGAGGTGGAACATATTTTTTGAGTAACGACTTATGAAAAACATTATGAATTTTAAAAGTCTGAGGTAACTCCAGGCGAAAAGCCACGGGGTTGATGATGGCTACAATTTTGTAAGGGCCAATAAACCTAGGACCCAGTTTCCAAGAGGGAACCTTCAATTTAATATTCCTAGTAGACAACCACACATAGTCATTCACTCCTAGGTCCGGACCTGGCGACCGTCTCTTATCAGCCATGCATTTGTATTTACCTCCCATATTTTTCAAGTTATCTTGCACCTTCTGCCATACCGATGAAAGAGATGACGAAAAACGTTCCTCTTTGGGAACCCCAGAAGACCCCCCCCCCCCTCTTTGAAAGTACAGAATTGGGGATGAAAACCATATGCACCAAGAAATGGTGACTTGCCAGTGGATTCCTGACGACGATTATTTATGGCAAACTCAGCTAACGGTAAATATGATGACCACAACTCTTGGTTTTCAGACACAAAACATCTTAGATATGTCTCAAGGTTTTGGTTGGTTCGCTCAGTCTGTCCATTCGACTGAGGATGGAAAGCTGAGGAAAAGGACAAGTGTACCCCCAAACGGGAACAAAAAGCTTTCCAAAATTTTGAAATAAACTGGGTACCCCGATCCGAAACAACATCGGAGGGGGACCCCGTGAAGCTTCACGATTTCACTGACGAATACCTGAGCAAGAGTCTTAGCATTAGGTAGTGCGGGTAACGCAATGAAGTGTACCATTTTTCTAAACCTGTCCACTACTACCAAAATCACTGTTTTACCCGCAGACAAAGGTAAGTCAGTGATAAAATCCATTGACAGATGTGTCCACGGTCTATTGGGAATGACGAGTGGTAATAGAGACCCTGCAGGACGTGTATGTGAAACTTTTGCGCGCGCACAGGTAGAACAAGAAGACACAAAATCCAATACATCCTGACGCAACCTTGGCCACCAAAAACGACGAGACAATAGCTCCAAGGTTGCTTTACTACCCGGGTGCCCAGCAAGTGCCGAATTATGATGTTCTTTTAATAATTCGAAACGTAGGTTCAACGGTACAAACAATTTCTCTGAGGGGCAAGAGACCGGGGCGTCCCCCTGGGCCTCTAACACCTTCCCCTCCAAAACAGAGTGTACCGCAGAGACAACCACTCCTCTTTATAGAATGGGCACCGGATCACTCACATTACCCCCTCCAGGGAAACAACGAGATAGTGCATCAGCCTTGGTGTTCTTTGCCCCAGGACGATAGGTAATAACAAAGTTAAACCTGGTAAAAAATAGCGACCACCTAGCCTGTCTAGGGGTGAGACGCTTAGCTGATTCGAGGTACAGGAGATTTTTGTGGTCCGTAATCACAGTGACGGGGTGGACTGCCCCCTCTAAGAAGTGGCGCCACTCCTCAAACGCAAGTTTAATAGCTAATAGTTCCCTATTGCCAATATCGTAGTTCTTTTCTGCTGCAGATAGTTTTTTCGAAAAGAAAGCACAAGGACGCCATTTGCCAGGAGACGGACCCTGAGACAGCACCGCCCCCACTCCCACCTCTGACGCATCGACTTCAACAATAAAAGGCTGAGAGACATCAGGTTGGACTAGTACAGGTGCTGAGGTAAACCTCTCTTTTAGAGAGGAAAAAGCAACTTTAGCGGCGTCAGACCATTTAGAAAAATCAGTCCCCTTCCTAGTCATGTCAGTAAGCGGTTTTACAATAAGTGAATAATTTTTAATGAATTTTCTATAGAAATTCGCGAAGCCCAAGAACCGTTGTAGTGCTTTGAGGTTCTCAGGAAGATCCCAATCTAAAATTGCCTGGACCTTCCTAGGATCCATACGGAAACCTGAAGCAGATAAAAAATAACCCAGGAATTGTATTTCCTGAACGGCGAAGACACATTTTTCAATCTTAGCATATAATTCATTCGTCCGTAGGACCTGCAGTACTTGTCTGACATGCTCCTCATGTGTTCTCAGATCAGACGAATAAATTAAAATATCATCTAGGTATATTACCACAAACCTGCCGATTAGATGACTAAAAATGTCATTAACGAAATGTTGAAAGACGGCAGGAGCATTAATCAGACCGAAAGGCATAACTAGATTTTCATAATGCCCCTCAGGGGTGTTAAACGCTGTCTTCCACTCATCCCCTTCCTTAATACGAATCAGATTGTAGGCCCCCCTAAGATCAAGTTTGGAGAACCACCTAGCACCCGCAATCTGATTAAACAGGTCAGGAATGAGAGGAAGAAGGTATGGGTCTCGGATGGTTATCCGATTTAATTCGCGAAAATCTAAGCAAGGACGCAGGCCCCCATCTTTCTTATTAACGAAGAAAAACCCTGCAGCCACGGGTGAAGAAGAGGGCCTGATGTGTCCCTTAGCCAAGCTCTCGGAGATATAATCTTTCATGGCTTGTCTCTCTGGACCCGAAAGATTATATAACCTGGTCTTGGGTAATTTTGCGCCGGGAATAAGGTTAACCGGGCAATCATAAGGACGATGAGGTGGTAACTTCTGACAACCCTTTTCAGAAAAAACATCCTCAAAATCCGAAATAAATGTAGGTAGGGTAGTTATGGAGGCGACTAAGCAATTGCTATTTAAGCAATTTTCTCTGCACTGCTCACTCCACTCCAATATCTCCCTGGCCTGCCAATCCGCTACTGGATTGTGCGCTACCAACCAGGGAAGACCCAGCACCACCGGAGTGGGAAGCCCCTCCAGAACATAACCTGAAAGTATCTCGTTATGGTGGTCCCCTACCCAAAGGTGTATATTATGAACAATGTGGGTGAGGTTTCTCTGAGACAGGGGAGCAGAATCAATAGCGAATATGGGAATGGGTCTCTGTAACGTACAGAGAGGCAAACCCAAAGTGCGGGCAAAATGGGCATCTATCAAATTTACCCCTGCTCCACTGTCTAAAAAGAAAGAAATAGTCTCCGTCTTATCACCAAAAACAATAACCGCTGGCAACACAAATTGCGATGTACGTATGGAGGAGACGTATACCCCCCGGGTGACATCCTCCACACAGCCTGGGGTTAGTAGTTTTTCCGACGGTCTTTTGTTTCTGAGCAAAGAAGGACAGACATTAATGAAATGACCCCTCTCCCCACAAAAAAAACCAAACCCTACGGCGAGCCTCAGGAGGACGGACCTGACGAGTAGTTCCTCCTAGCTGCATAGGCTCGTCTAAGTCCGTACAGACTAACTGCTGCTTGAGAGGAGTTACCAATTTCTCCGGTTCTTTCAACCTGTCCATAAGGCGTCTCTCTATACAGATAGAAAGGGACATAACCGCATCAAGGGAAAAGGGGGTCTCATATAATGCAAGCGCATCCTTAACCCTTTCGGATAACCCAGAGCAGAACTGACTCCTGAGAGCCGGGTCGTTCCATTGGGTATCCGTAGCCCACCTACGGAATTCAGAGCAATACTCCTCTACCGGCCGTTCTCCTTGTAAGAGTCTCCGTAATCTTGATTCAGCCAGTGCTACTCGGTCAGGGTCGTCATATATGAGACCCAAGGCCCCGAAAAACTCATCCACTGACCGAAGAGCCTGGGAATCAGTAGGTAAAGAGAACGCCCAGGACTGCGGGTCCCCCTGCAGCAGGGAAATAACAACCCCCACCCGCTGATCTTCATTACCAGAGGAGTGAGGGCGCAGTTTAAAATATAACTTACAGGCCTCACGGAATGTCAAAAACTTGTCCCTTCCCCCAGAAAATCTGTCAGGGAGAGGGACCTTGGGTTCCGCAACAACCTGGTTACCAGTAGCAACCGCTGGGCTTGCGGTCAGTTGTAATTGCTGCTGTTGCTGGAGGACCGACGCCTTCAATCCTACCACCTCCAAAGACAGGCCATGAAATTGTTTGGACAGAGCAGCAATTTGATCCATACTGGATTCTAAGTAGGTAAAAAAAAAAAATAATAATATAAATATATATATATATTTTTTTTTTTTTTTTTTTTTTACCTACACAAAATAAGGGCCAGAGATAATGTAATGACTGGTGTCACGCACAGGGAGGAAAACAGGGAAAGCCCTGCCTAAGGGAGAGGGAAAGGTGGTGACCCCTAACTCACCTTGCGGCTGGCACCTGACTGCCCTGACGTCCCTAGACGGGTTCCTCACCCGTGCGGCGATCACGTGCCTAAACCCTGGCTTTCCCTGAAATGAGCCCTAGATAGTGAACGGGCCGGTGGGATCGCTAGTCCTCACCACTGCACTAAGAGGGAAACACCAGGGAGAGGACAGACAAACACAAACACCCAGGTGGACGACAACAACTGTCCACAAAGGTCCAACAGGGATCCGGAGGGTAGCGTTCTGAATCAACAGTCAGAGAACGCAGCAACACAGCTCCAGTGGGTCAGGATAGATGTCCAGGCAGGAAGCTCTATCTCTGGCAACCAGAGAAGTGTGAGAGAGGAATATAAGGAGGTTTGGGAGTGCTGGACAAGGAACAGCTGAGGAGAAGGAGCTACGGATCCCTAAGTGAGCCAAAAGGGTTTGCAAAGCAAACCCAGAAAGCTACCATAATGTCAGGAAGCAGGGGGCGTTACCCCTACTCTGGGACCACGGGCACGGCGCAGGGCACGGGGCACGGGTTCCCCTTCAGCTCGGTAGAACACCTGGTGCCCGAGGTGCGGGTGCACGGCGTGTGCGCAGTACACAGGCTGCTCGCACATTTCCGGGTGCATAGAGTTCCTGCATTATCCGGCTGTCAGGTGTGAGCCTTGCTAAGGGAGATTCCCAGTACACACCTTACACCGTCCTCGCCTGCCATTGGTTCGGGGGAAGGGTGGTTCCTACCTTCCCTGGCTATAAAGACCTGGCCTGAGCTCTGGTTCATTGCTGAGTTATTCCACCTTATGGTGAACACCTAGCCTCCCTGCAGATCCTTCTATTGCCTGTTGTTTCTTTGTATCCTTCCCGGCTACTGACCCCTGGACTGTCTTCCGCCTTGAACCTTCGCTGCCTGCCTCGACCCGGATTGGACATTGACTACCCCTCTTGGATTATCCCTAAACTTGTACCGCATTCTGGGCTGTCAGCTGCTTACTGCCAGTGGGTTCCTCATCCCACTACTGGCTCCCTGGGAGGTTCTGACACATAAGGAAAACAGCCCTATCTTAAATAGAGCGTGCAGCCAACCGCTGCAACTTCCTGACCCCGGGTATAACGGAGTCAGGCGTGGTTCTCGATACCCTCGTGACACATATGGGGTGTTTCTGCAAACTGCAGTTTGACAGTAATAAATATTACGTTTTGTTTGGCTGTTAACCCTTACTTTGTTATTGGGAAAAAAATGGATAAAAATTGAAAATTAGCCCAAAAATAGCTTTTTTGGCACCTTTTTTTTTTACCGTGTTCATCTGAGGGGTTAGGGGGCATTTTTATAGAGCAGATTCTTACGGAGCGGCAATACCTAATATATCTACTTTTTTAATTTATTTATGATATGATAATACACCACCAATCACCATTCTTAGATCCTGAGAGGTGATGGTGACATCACCTCTCAGGATCGCTCTCATTGGTCGGCTGGGCGGGCGGAAGGTTCAAATCATCGCAGCGCTCCTATCCTCCTACTTTTCAGTCCGGAGCCCGAGGAGAGAGGAGCGCTGTGATGATTTGAACCTCCCGCCCTCCCAGCCGACCAATGAGAGCGATCCTGAGCGGTGATGTCACCATCACCTCTCAGGATCTAAGAATGGTGATTGGTGGTGTATTATCACACCACCGATCACCATCCTGTTCCGGGCTATCAGGTCCCTAGAGACCCGAATAACCCGGAAACGCAGCAAACCGCAGTTCTGAATTGACTTGTGGTTTGCTGCGATCGCCTACAACAGGGGGTTAACAGGACCCCCGCTTATCATTTAGCCAAGATGCCTGCTCAAAATACATAGGACATACCGGTACGCCCTGTGTCCTTAAGGATTGGGAAATCAGGGCATACCGGTACACCCTATGTCCGGAACAGGTTAAGATATTGCCAGTTTAATGAATCTATATTGCTAGCTGGCACCTTCATATTTTCCCCAGCCTGCTTTCCTTACAATTTTACTGACTTTGATATATAAAAATGATGGGCACCTTTTTGCCAATACTTTGGCTTTATTTGGATGTATCATTTTGGTGAAAATAGTAGCTAATACAATGTGTTTAGAATCAATTCATTCATCTCTGGACCATATACTTCATAGTGTAGAAGACATATAAAAGCTGGTTCTCTCAAAAATTCTGCAAATGCAGGTTTTGTGCATTAGAAATAGTGTATGTACTGTATGTATAGAAGTTATCTAAGATTTAAATTCACTTTTTTGAATTTAGATAAAAAGAAAATGTCACTATCAATTTGTGTCATTTCTTCGGAAATGTCTTTAATTCATTAATACTGTAGTCTATTCTGGAATCTTCCATTTTTTAAAGGGCTTGTCCAATCTCACCATTGCCATGGTGAGATATGACTAAGCTCTTGCTAGAGTTACAGAAATGGCCAAGCTTTCGGTGCTCTTCTGTTTCACTAAGGGTGGCTTCGCACTAGCGCTATGCCATTCCGTTATAGGTTCCGTTTTTAACAGCCTTTAAGAGGCATTCCGTTTTGCTCCGTCCTAAAGGAAGTCTATGGGGAATCATAATTGATCCTTCTGGTTTCCGTTATGCAGGACGGAAAAAATGTCCTGTTGACAGTCGTGGCTACAATGCATTAGAGCAGACAATAAAAATATTTTTTTGTTACAGGTTAAAATACAGTCAAAATAAAGGTATCACATACAAACATTGCATGATGTCAAAAGTGGAAATTTTTTATTTTGAAAGAGTCTACAGAAATCTTGCGTAAAAGTGACAACTAATGCATCTTGGAAGTTACCTGTATCAGTGATTTACTGTGTTGTCTAAAATGCTAAATATACATCATAAATCCATCGGAGAGAAGCCTTATTACATTCATTCATCTCAACTTCATGAAGTAACATTTTCTTTTTTCATAAGCCTTACTGAGTAAAAAGAAACTCATTATAGCAAATGAACTACAGGCCTGAGCTTGCATTTAATATAATGAACAGTTTCCATTCTCAATACAGATTATATATAATATTTATCTGCAGTCCAATGAATACTATTTCAGCTTTTTAACAGCGACAGTAATTTAACAAGAATATTTCATTTTCATTTTCAATAACTTAACCTCAATTTTAAACAATATTTCAATTAACATCATCATCATGACAATTAGCATTATTAGGTAATTTGCAAAATTGTGTGCAGAATTGCACTACGATAATGTATATGCGTGTACAGTTTACTATTAGGGTACTTTCACACTAGCGTTATTCTTTTCAGTTCCGTCCTAGGGGCTCAATACCGGAAAAAAAATCCTAATGCATTCTGAATGGAGAGTATGCATCAGGATGACTTCAGTTCAGTCACTCTTATGGTATTTGGCCACAGAAAATACTGCAGCATGCTGCAGTATTTTCTCTATCCAAAATTCAGGAACACTTGCTGGAATTCCGTATCCGGCGTTATTTTCAATTGAAATACATTAATGCTGTATCCGGCACCAAGTGTTCCCGAAAAACGGATCCGTTTTCCCCTTCTGGTACATGCGTAGACCTTTAAAAATGTGAAAATAAATAAATACCGGATCTGTTTTTCCAGATGATACCAGAGAGACGGATCCGGTATTGCAATGCATTTATGTGATGGATTCCCATCCGGATCCATCTACAAATTATATCCGTTTGCACATGGAATTTCGGATCCAACAGCGCAAGTGTGAAAGTACCCTTATGTATTAGTAAATAATTATACACATTACCACATATTAACCCCTTCCCACATATTAACCCCTTTCCGTACATGTACGTGGGGGAATGTGGTGCCTCACCGCATTCCTACGTGCATGTACCTGATGTGATTGGGCAGGTGTAGGAGCTGCATGCTTGATCTACAGCACGGGCCCGGCTGTTACTGATAGCCAGGCCCGTGCTGCATCCGCCAGCATCGCTGTATGTGGTGATGCTGGCAGATTATCCATTTTGCATGCTGCCGCGGCACATGTATGGTTTACAGAGGGAGGGGGCTCCCTATGATTCGATTGGCCCAGGTGCTGCGCTGACAGGGGGACGATGGCTACCATGACAGCCCCAAAGCCTTCCACAGGCATCGGAGTCTTCCAGCTACGGAAGCTGAGGAGATCCCTCCTAGGCAACTGTCAATCCCGTACAATAGATAATGTATTGTACTGAATTGAAACAGAGATCAAACCCTGAAAATGTGAAGTCCCACAGTGGGACAAATATAAAAAGTAAAATAAAGTAAAAAAAAATAGGGACAATAAGAAAAGTAGACATATTAGGTATCGCTGCGTACGTATCGACCAGCTCTATAAAAAATATCACATGACCTAACCCCTCAGATGAGCACTGTCAAAAGAAATAAAATTAAAACTGTGTCACCTTACATCACTGAAAGCGCAACACCAAGCGATCAAAAGGGCGTATGCCCTCCAGAATAGTACCAATCTAACTGACACCTTATCCTGCAAAAAATGTGCCTCTACCTATGAACAATCACCCAAAAAAAAATGAAAAAAAACTATAGTTCTCAGACTATAGAGACACTAAAACATGATTTTTTTGTTTCAAAAATGCTTTTATTGTGTAAAATGTGAAAAAAAAGAAAGTAGACATATTAGTTATCGCTGAGTCCATAATAAACTGCTCTATAAAAATACCACATTACCTAACCCCTCTGGTGAACACCATAAAAATATAAAAACAGTGTCAAAAAAGCAATTTTTAGTCACATTAAATCACAAAAAGTTTAATAGCAAGTGATCAAAAGTCATATGGACCCCAAAATAGTGGCAATGAAACCGTCATCTCATCCTGCAAAAATGATACACTACCTAAGACAATCGCTCAAAAAATAAATAAAAAACTACGGCTCTCAGACTACGGGGACACTAAAACACGATTGTTTTTTTTGTTTCAAAATGATATTATTATTATTAAAATAAAAAAGTATACAAATTAGGTATTGCCATGTCCATAACAACCTTCTCTATAAAAATATCACATGATATAACCCCTCAGATGAACAACGTAAAAAAGAAAAAAAGTTAAAACGGTGTCAAAAAAGACATTACATCACAAAAAGTGTAATAGCAAGCTATCAAAAAGTTATATGCACCCCAAAATTATACCAATCAAACCGTCAGCTCGTCCTGCAAAAAATGAGACCCTAGCTAGGACAATCGCTCAAAAAATAAAAAAAAACTATGGCTCTCAGAATATGGAGACACAAAAATTATTTTTTTTGTTTTAAAAATGATGATATTGTGTAAAAAAAAAAAAAGGATGCATATTAGGTATTGGCATGTCCATAAGAACCTGCTGTATAAAAATAGCAATTTTTTGTCACCTTACATTACAAAAAGTGTAATACC
The DNA here is from genome assembly GCF_014858855.1 of Bufo gargarizans. Classification (NCBI taxonomy): domain Eukaryota; kingdom Metazoa; phylum Chordata; class Amphibia; order Anura; family Bufonidae; genus Bufo; species Bufo gargarizans. The sequence goes on from NC_058080.1 coordinate 205,642,857, forward strand.
AAGTTATTAAAAAGTCATATGCATTCTAAAATAGTGCCAATCAAACTGTCATCTTATACAAAAAAATGATCCCCTATTTAAGACAGTCGCCCAAAAACTAAAAAAAGCTAGACACTAAAAAATATTTTTATTTCAAAAATGCTTTATTATTTAAAACTGAAACAAACAACCAGTAACAACCTGTTCTATAAAAATACCACATGATCTAACCTGTCAGATGAACATTATAAATAACAAAAAAAAAACGGTGCCAAAACAGCTATTTTTTGTTACCTTGCCTGACAAAAATCATATGTACCCTAAAATAGTACCAACAACTCTGACACCTTATTATGTAGTTTCCAATCTATTTTTGGGAGTTTCTACTCTAGAAGTGCATCAGGGGGTCTTCAAATGTGACATGGCAACTTAAAGAAGACCTTTCACCACTCCTGATATGCCTGTTTTAATAGCTTTATGCATTCCTCATGTAATAACAATTGTGTAACATCTATTCTTATGGCTCTATGTTGAGCCATTCCTTTATTATTTCTAATAGAAGTTATGAATTAATTGTTATTAGCCTTCATTAATTATCAAAAATTGTTACATGGAGCGTGCATAAGGCTAATAAAATAGACATGTCAGGAGCGGTGAAAGGTCCCTTTTAAAATTAACCTAGTGAAATCTGCCCTCCAAAAACCATATGGTGTTTCTTTCCTTCTGTGCCCTGCCGTGTGTTTGTACAGCAGTTTATGACCACATATGGGGTGTTTCTGTAAACTACAGAATCAGGGCAATAAATATTGAGTTTTATTTGGCTGTTCACCCTTGCTTTTTTACTGGAAAAAATGAATTAAAATGGAAAATCTGCCAAAAAAGTGAAATTCTGAAATTTCATCTAGTGATGAGCGGCAGGGGCAATATTGAATATTGAAATTTGCTATATTTTGCAAATATTTTGTAGAATATTTGTCATATATTTGCGAATTTGAGAACTTGTGATTGAAAAATTGGCAAACTTGACATTTTAGCATATGTATGACTACATATTACTGATTGGTGCACTATGTATTGTTGTGACATCACAGCACTATGTCTGTAGCATGTATGTATGGACAGCAGAACCTATCACACTACCTAACACCCCGCACGAGAACCTGTTTAGTTTCCCCTGAAGACGCCGACAGGCTCGGCGAAACATGCAGGACACACAGGTTTTGAGTTTTAGGCAGGAGTTAGTCAGGGTGCCCAAGAATAATCCTCTGAGTTAAGAGATGTTTCACAACCAGTTTATTCAAAACACTAGGAAGATGTAGGTACAAGAAGTATAATAAGTGTACATAGAGACTTGGCAATCGACCCTGAATCTGTGACTCCTGAAGTTTTAAATATGTTCCCAAGTAATACGTTGGCTTTAAAATATTGAAATAAAATAGAGTTTTAATATTATTAGTCAGAGGAGCTGCAAAAATACGCCTGGTCCTAGTGACCGTTAAAATTCAAATTTATGGTAAATTGTGGCGTAGCAACCCCTCTGAGGGATTTCTTTGTCTGTTATTTTCAAGTGATTTGGCAGCGACTCAGGGAAGTGGTGATGCCAGTGTCCAAGGCTGAGGATTGGATCCGAATTGCTGAGGGTTTTTATGGTGATGCGCAGTTTCCAAACTGCATTGGGGCACTGGATGGCAAACACATTCGTGTTAAGAAGCCACCTCACTCAGGGTCCCTGTACTACAATTATAAATTGCTAATGGCCTTGGCTGACAGTAATTACAAGTTTATAATTGTTTATATTGGGGCATATGGGAGCACTGCAGATGCACGCATTTTCAGTGCTTCCAGAATGTGTGAGAGACTTCAAACCAACCAGCTTGCCCTACCAGAGCCCAGGTTCTGCGGGACCACCGGCTCCATTTGTAATTGTGGCTGATGAAGGGTTTGCTTTGGCACCACATGTCATGCGACCCTTCCCCAGATGCAACCTGGATGACAGCAGACGTATCTTCAACTATCGGCTGAGTAGAGCCTGTCGGTATGTTGAGTGTGCGTTTGGAATACTCCTGTCTATTCCAAACTCCTGTCCAGAGTATCCCTGTCATCCTTACAGATGGCACCGGAGAATGGCACCCGGGTTATTCAAGTGTGTGTGATCCTGCATAACTTTGTCAGGATTAATGATGGTCCCTCAGAAGTTGATGAATTGGAATCTGGTACATCTTCTTCATCAGGAGGATTGGACCAGACACTGCAGTTCGGGTCCTCTATGAAGAATTTTTTTCAAGTCCTGAGGGAGTAGTGCCGTGGCAGATGGGCATAGTTCATGGCAGAGTGTAAATTAATCTGGACTCTGGTAATCCTAGTAAGTATATTTTCCAATTTTTTATTTTTTTTGGTGGTCGGGTTAAATGTTGATAGTGTAGGGACTCACAAGACAAAGAGGACCCTTGATGTGGGCTTGTGGGCTGGGGTTATATCGTATGAATTGTCAAATAACATTAGTGTAGTCAAAATTGGTAAATTTGGCCATTTTCATGACTACAGAAATCTTATATTTGATTGTCTACAACAACCCTCTAATACCTCGTAAAAAATTAAAATAAATTTGACCTATGTTATGATTGCATACACACCCATATGTTGCAATACTTATTCAAAACTTGTCATTTTTCCATAGGCATGCAGAAGACTTCAAGATGCTGTCCAAGGTCCCAGAGTCCCAGATCAAGCACATACAACATGTTAAGAATATATGTTGAATATGTTTTTTTTTTTTGTTAAGCTGGTCTGGCCATCCTGTGTCCCTGCAACTGTATACAAACTACAATTCCCAGTCTGGGTTGATATTCTAGAGCTCTTAGGGCATGCTTGGAGTTGCAATTTTTTATACAGCTGGATGGCGGAAGGTTGAGCAGCGTTGATTTTACGTATATTGCCAGCCCGAGTTGTAATAATTCACCACTAAAAAGATGTGTATGACGTTTTGAGTGTAGTGATGTAAATAATACATGTAATGTTGTATACCATAAAAATGCTGATGGTTTGAAAATAAAAGGCTAGAGATTTGGGGATTTTTTTTATATTTATAACGAACAATTCCCAGGTAAAACTTAAAAGTGCTTAATATTCAGCAATAAAAAACATAATTAGACATAACATACAATTAAAGTTGGGTTAATTCCCGCACAAAAGGGCCCTGTGTGTTAGGGGCAGCCACATTAGGGGCTGGTGGGTATCTCATCCTTAGTACAGGACAAGGGGGGGGCGAGGGCCAAAATCTGGTTCTTGAGAAAATAGGGGCTGGGAATATGTTGGTTGTATGGGATGCTGGTAAAACATACTGAGCCCAGGTTGGGCTGGTGTGCCACTGCTTAGCGTTAAAGCACGGCAATGGACATTATGGACTTCCCGCACTAGCTCCACTGGGTCCATAGGGCTTTTTAAAATGTTGGCTACAGTAGCCGTTACCGAAACAAAAATGTCTTGCTTTTCGGCAGACAATGGTTCTATAAGTGGTGCTAGGCCACTGAGCATTTACTCTTCTTTGCCCTCAGCCCTTCTCTGCCTTAAATACTCGAGCACCTGACTTTCTACAATGGCTCGAGTATTTAAGGCAGGTTTGGAGGCTGTGGTGCGACCCTTCTCCGCCTTGCTGGTCTCCTTAATAAAGGTTCGGGGCTCGACTGAACCTCAGCCCCAACCTCCACAGCAGAGGACTCCTCCCTCTCTGTCGGATCCAACTGTTGCGATTGTTGTCGCTCTTCAGTGGCCAGACAAGGGGAATCCTGGGGAGCAGCCAAACGCTCCTCCTCACTGGTGGTCGACTCATGGCCCCTCTGCTCTTCCAGGCTGTCAACGGTGCTGTGGAATGAGAGAGGAATGTAAATAACATTGGTATATATATATATATATATATATATATATACATATACATATATATATATATATAAAAATTGCAAAAAAGGGCAGCACTCCAGAAAGTAAAAATGCAAAAAATGCTTTATTTACCCATGTGGGACATGCGACGTTTCGGCTCTATGTAGGAGCCTTTCTCAAGTTGAGAAAGGCTCCTACATAGAGCCGAAACGTTGCATGTCCCACATGGGTAAATAAAGCATTTTTTGCATTTTTACTTTCTGGAGTGCTGCCCTTTTTTGCAATTTTTATCTATCTGGATTGGCTTATATCCATATTGGGCTAGTTGCACCAGCTTTTATATCATTGACGATGCTGCCACTACACTTTTTTGTTATATATATATACACATTGTATGTACACATAAGGCACATTTCACAAACAAGACATGTCACATATTGATTATCAGGATAGCTAATCAATATGAAAAGGCGTTCAAAGATCCTTATTATGTAATATGGACCTGCACAGATGGTTGTCCCTTATCACTATCCTCACCTGTTTATAATGTCAGCCATTTGTGCAGGTCAAATCAGGATAAACAATGGTAGCTGGAATACTTTAGCGATCATTGTGGTGACAAGGCCAGTATATTCCCACACTAGATTATAACAACATGTACCTGGCTTGTGCACTCCAGCCCTAGTTGTATACTAGGCTATAAAACATTACTGGTATAATGAGAACTATTTTACCCCAAAAAAGCCACTACCAATATATTTGGGGACATTTCTAAGATAACATTAAAAATAATCTATACATTTCATACTCACGGCCTAAGGTCCAGCACTGGTTTTAAGAAACCCCAACCCCAAATATAGGGCTTCTTTCGGACGCCTCCATCACCACTTTTCCTCATGGCCTGGACTCGTTCCAGACGGAACTGATCCCGGCACGACTGCCAGCGAGTCTTTAAGCATTAGACTGTAGAAATATAACATAACAACAATTTTAACTTAAAAAATGTCATCACACGTATAAAATCACATCACCAAATATGGTTACTACTACATTAAAACCAGCAAATACTTAATTTTGTATACCATATACAGGAGATTTTCTATGTTCCTAGGCTGAATAACCTTATGTTCACATCACTTCACAAACGTATTTTTTCTATTGTTGTAAATACTATCTAATCCAGCCACATGGACTGCGCTTGACCAGTACACGAAAAACAGATGAACTAACCCAGCTTCAGTGATCCCAGCCAACAGAGAGTGCAGAACATTTTGGAATAATATGCAAGCATGGCCACCACTGCTAGATAGCAGGGTTGTTGTAACCCGGTAATCATAACAGGCCTTTAAACATTATTCAGACTTGATATTTTGACATTACAGGGATACACAATACTCTACGTGCAGAATTATTAGGCAAATGAGTATTTTGACCACATCATCCTCTTTATGCATGTTGTCTTACTCCAAGCTGTATAGGCTCGAAAGCCTACTACCAATTAAGCATATTAGGTGATGTGCATCTCTGTAATGAGAAGGGGTGTGGTCTAATGACATCAACACCCTATATCAGGTGTGCATAATTAGTAGGCAACTTCCTTTCCTTTGGCAAAATGGGTCAAAAGAAGGACTTGACAGGCTCAGAAAAGTCAAAAATAGTGAGATATCTTGCAGAGGGATGCAGCACTCTTAAAATTGCAAAGCTTCTGAAGCGTGATCATCGAACAATCAAGCGTTTCATTCAAAATAGTCAACAGGGTCGCAAGAAGCGTGTGGAAAAACAAAGGCGCAAAATAACTGCCCATGAACTGAGAAAAGTCAAGCATGCAGCTGCCAAGATGCCACTTGCCACCAGTTTGGCCATATTTCAGAGCTGCAACATCACTGGAGTGCCCAAAAGCACAAGGTGTGCAATACTCAGAGACATGGCCAAGGTAAGAAAGGCTGAAAGACGACCACCACTGAACAAGACACACAAGCTGAAACGTCAAGACTGGGCCAAGAAATATCTCAAGACTGATTTTTCTAAGGTTTTATGGACTGATGAAATGAGAGTGAGTCTTGATGGGCCAGATGGATGGGCCCGTGGCTGGATTGGTAAAGGGCAGAGAGCTCCAGTCCGACTCAGACGCCAGCAAGGTGGGGGTGGAGTACTGGTTTGGGCTGGTATCATCAAAGATGAGCTTGTGGGGCCTTTTCGGGTTGAGGATGGAGTCAAGCTCAACTCCCAGTCCTACTGCCAGTTTCTGGAAGACACCTTCTTCAAGCAGTGGTACAGGAAGAAGTCTGCAAGGTAAGAAAAACATGATTTTTATGCAGGACAATGCTCCATCACACGCGTCCAAGTACTCCACAACGTGGCTGGCAAGAAAGGGTATAAAAGAAGAAAATCTAATGACATGGCCTCCTTGTTCACCTGATCTGAACCCCATTGAGAACCTGTGGTCCATCATCAAATGTGAGATTTACAAGGAGGGAAAACAGTACACCTCTCTGAACAGTGTCTGGGAGGCTGTGGTTGCTGCTGCACGCAATGTTGATGGTGAACACATCAAAACACTGACAGAATCCATGGATGGCAGGCTTTTGAGTGTCCTTGCAAAGAAAGGTGGCTATATTGGTCACTGATTTGTTTTTGTTTTGTTTTTGAATGTCAAAAATGTATATTTGTGAATGTTGAGATGTTATATTGGTTTCACTGGTAAAAATAAATAATTGAAATGGGTATATATTTATTTTTTGTTAAGTTGCCTAATAATTATGTACAGTAATAGTCACCTGCACACACAGATATCCCCCTAAAATAGCTAAAACTAAAAACAAACTAAAAACTACTTCCAAAAATATTCAGCTTTGATATTAATGAGTTTTTTGGGTTCATTGAGAACATGGTTGTTGTTCAATAATAAAATTAATCCTCAAAAATACAACTTGCCTAATAATTCTGCACTCCCTGTATGAAGCTATAAAGCAGTTTAAAATGTATACCTCAAAGCATGTCCACACGTTGGTAAGGCTGATTAGTCAGCCTGCATTTGTGGGAGGGGTGGAGGCTCTTCATATACGAGCCACAGCCTCACTCACAGGTGTTTTCAGGTGCACAGCGGCCGCTGGGTGTCATTAGCACACTAGCTTCTCTGGTGGTAGGATTCTTTCTTTGCAGCATGGAGCTTGTTAGTTTGCTCTCTGCTACCGCAGCATGCACGCGCCATACTACGTAAGTAGGTTGGGCCGGGGCCGTCTTTCTTGGTCGGAACCGACTTTGCTAGCGAATGGGAGGCTTCGCCTCAGAATCTGCTACCTCAGATTTGCTCGTTGGGGCTAACTACTTTTATTTCTCTTCAACTTTGTTGGTAATAGGAGTTGGTTCCTATAAATCTTACAAGTTTTACTTCGCTTTGTTCGTCTCGTATGAAAAGTTACTTCAGCCGGTTTGCTGTAAAGGAAGAGTTACCCGGGCTAAACGTGACATCATGTTTGGAGATCGGATGCAGTGTTTATTGGTTAGGCCTCTTGCTGTAGCTGTTCCTTGCCACGTGTCTCTCCCCTCCCCCTGCTACCACCATCTTTAGACTTCACGTATTTCACTGCTCCATGTACTTATAAACCCTGCTGCACTTTCATGCTCTGCTGTTATCCTGAGCAGCATTTACACTTTCGGCTTTTATTTCATGTCTTATGCTGCATCCGCACGTCCTTACTGTCCTGCACTTTCCTACTCTTGGTTCGTATTCACTCAGATTGGTCTCACATTCAAGCTGCGGTCACCTGTTGGCTGTTACATCTCATTCCGTACCCAGACGACAGCCGGATCCGTATTACACGCCTGTTATTACATGTTGTATACTCGGCTTACAGCCATAGCTGCTACTGTTACTCCATTTTTATTCTCTGGACGCACCACCCTGGTGTTCACACCTTGCTCCACTCACAACCAGAGCTGCGTTGACTGGTATACCATGTTTGCTCTGCTCACTGTGAGAGCTGTGTTTACACGTCCGCTGTCACAACATGTTCATACTAGGCTTGTTTCAGAGCTGCATTCACGTTCACTGTTACACCATGTTTATGCTCCACTCACATTTAGAGCTGCTATTCTACCAATTTCATTCTCGGCCACACCCAGAGGTGCATTCACACTTCGCTGTCAAATCATCTTTTTCACTCCACCTATGACCAGAGTTGCATTCATACGTCTATCGGTATATCATGTTTGCTCTACTTGCACCCAGAGCTGCGTTCACACGTCCTATGCTACTACAGGTTCTTTCCAGGCCCATTTCAAGAACTGCATTCACTTCGCTGTTACATCTGTTATGCTCCGTTCACAACCAGAGCTGCTGTTATACCAAATTTCATGCTCTGCTTATACCCAGAGTTGTGTTCACACTTCTACTGCTGCGCCAGGTCGTATACCCCACTCATCAAAGCCGCTTTCCATGTCTGCTGTCACATCAAGTTAATATTCTGTTCACATCCAAAGCTGCGTCCGCATGTCTGCTTTTACATCTTGTCCTATACTCCATTCACTACTAGAGCTGCGTTCACGTGTCTGCCTTCGCATCACGTCAATACTCTACTCACTTTCAGATTGCATTTATACGTCTGCTTTATACCATGCTTTTCATGCGCTACCCATACTCGGAGCTGCGCCCATACCATGTTTTTTAGGTACCACTCACATCCAAAGCTCCATTCACCCATTTGTTGTTACATCATGTGTTGTACTCTGCTCCCACTCAAAGCTGCATTCTCCTGTTCATTGCTACGTCATGGTTTTGCTCAATCTCACCGGGGCAGTCTGTACCCACCGCTCTGGTACCTCTCTCCCGACAAACATAACTGCGTTCTTGATCACTCTGACTGGTCTCCTTTTACTTCTGGTTCGTATTCACTCAGATTGGTCTCCTGCCCCAGTTCACCAAACAGCTCCTCAGCGAAGGTCAGTGGGCCAATAGGAGTAAGTTTCCTGCCATGTTTTCACAAGCTGTTCATTTGTTTGTCACGATAAGAGACTTCTCTTAGCGAACTTGCAATGCCTTAGGCTCTTGTTTTTCTCCCATCTGTTTCAATTTCATGTTTACGTTTATGGTTTGCGGTGGTTAGTGTTTTATGTATGCACGTGCTTCGGATTACTAATTTCTATATTTTCAACGCCTGTTGGCAGTTATGTTCCTTAGGCCACCTTCTAGCCAATCCAATCATTCAAATCGCTGCATATCCTATCAGGTCCGGCTTACGTTTTAATTACTTATCGTCACCGCAATGTCATCCCTCTGGCTTCGGGGGCCCCTATGACTGATCCGGCCTCATGACTCCAGGGGCCCCATGACCGTTTTTCATGTTTTGTTTGTTAGGGTACGACATGGTAGTAGGCTGGTTAGTGTCCCAGGTTTGTTGTTGGAGGGGGTCATGGTTATGCGAGTCCCCAAGGCATTCTGGTGCTGCATAAGTGTTTTTTTTTTTTTTTTTTAATAAACCATAAGAGGCTTGCACGAGTGACTCCTCGCTTATAGGACCTCACGATTGGCACCAACACTTGTAGTTCGCACGGACATCTGATACTTTTTTCCGCCATAAGAGACTCGCACGCATGGCTCCTGCCATAAGAGACTCTCACGCATGGCTCCCGCCATAAGAGGCTCGCACGCATGGCTCCCGCCATTAGAGGCTCGCTGGAGTGGCTTTTGGCTTAGAGGATTTCACAATTGTCATCGACATTGGTAGGTCATACGGCCATCTGATACTATTTTCCATGGCACACCTTTCAGAAGTTTTCTTTTGTTCATTTATATTTTACAGATTAGTACTTGCGGTTCATTTCAGACTCAATTCATTAAGAAGCTTACTCCATGTCTTTGTCTTTCTGGGTTATCGAGTCCCGGTTGATTACTAAACCCGTCGGGTTAAGCCCCAATCTTTTCCCCAGCAGTCCTTAATTCTTAAGGTTTGCATCCCGGCAGCTGCCCGGCCCCATGGGTCCCTGGTGGTTTCTTCGGCCCCATGGCTTCAGGGGTCCGACCAATGGTTGTCTGTCCATCTGTGCAGCTATGCTTTTGGTTTTGAATGACTCACATCTTTACCTGCTTGCCAGCTTATGTTATTTAGGTTTCATTTTAGTTAATGTCCGTTATTATCTCCATTTTCTGTCACGTTTCCCTTCGTCTTTTCAGGTCATGTTGAATTCATGTTGGGGGTCACCTTCCACGTCGGTCAGGTCTCGTTTCTAACGATATTTTGCCTTGCATGTTATTCAGGCCACCTAGTTTGTCTTGGGTATCACCTGCCACATCGGTCAGGCTCATGGTTTAATTTCACCTGCACCTTATTCAGGTCACTTATTATAGTTATAATTTCTTTTTTTTTTTTAATCACCCCATGGCTTCGGGGGCCCGATGACAGCTACGGGCCCCTGGGCTTCGAGGGCCTGAAGACAGCTTCGGCCCCATGGCTTCGGGGGCCGATGACAGCTTCGGCCCCATGGTTTCGGGGGCCGATGACAGCTTCGGCACCCATGGCTTCGGGGGCCCAATGACTGTTTTCAGTCCTGCTGGGCTGATTTCCTGGTTGGTTGTTCATCTGTGCATCTGGGCTGATTTGGCCCGTATGTATCACATACATACATACCTGCTTCCCTAAATTCCTAATAATCCATGTTGATCGCTCACTTTATGTTTTGACCGCAAACTGGTCCGGTTCACCCTACAGCATCATTGTCATGTCTTATGCAGATATTTTGTCTTGCTTTAATTGTTCATGCTTCGTTCAGGTCCTGCCAGAGGAGGAACAAGTAGGGCAATTCCCTCTAGCATTTCAGTCTCTGATCGTAGTCGATCATATCTTGTCAACCAGGTCCCCGCGCAAAGTCTTTGCCTTTTTACCACGACCAGAAATTCATTTTCGCCAGTAGCTTCATTGCAATTGCATTCCCTCACTTATGGGAGGGCATAGACAGAATCTTGTATATTATGGCTTTGTAGCTTCTTTCCGCACTAACCTCAAACTCCCTACAACCACGTTGAATCGGGTTTTGTACAAGGTCCAGCATTTCCTCACGGTAGAAGATTCAGATAGTAGGTCAGTCTTCACGTCTCAATCGTTAAAACAATTCTCAGGAGCACACAGCAGAACAACACACGCGGACCACGGCTAGCAGATAGCTGTTGTCTGGGGAACTATTCACGGATTGTCTTTCTATCTACATAGTTCTTTTTGGCCCTCATTCCTGCATAGTCTAGGCCAGGCATGTCCAAACTGCGGCCCTCCAGCTGTTGAAAAACTACAACTCCCAGCTGCCCTAATAGCTGTAAGCTATCCAGGCATGCTGGGAGTTGTAGTTTTGCAACAGCTGGAGGGCCGCAGTTTGGACATGTCTGGTCTAGGCAGTTAGGTTTTGGTCCCACGATCTCCTGAGGCTAGGGCATTGCCAGTACTCACACTAGAACCAAAACTTTACAAGGTTCAGTTGGTTTTCATGATCCATTTCACAACGTATTCCCGGTCCTCCATTCTGCTTTGGGGCAGTATACGCAATATTAAGCATTATGTCTCTGGCCTTGTTATCCACAAGATGGGTTGTAGGTATCCTTCTGGTCTTGACTCATACACCCCAAATTTTCACTCTAGATCCCTGACGCCTCGCAGTTGGCTTGGGGATTAGTTTGCACATACCATTTGAGTTCCTTTTCTACCCTACTTGGCTTGGTTTTTGCCCACTTATAGGCCTACCCACAATCATGGCTTAGGGCACACAACAAGCCATTTAGTCAGGTTAGCTAAGACACTCCTAGCTGGGTTAGGTTGTTCCCGTGGTTTCTCTCCCTAGAGTTCTTCGGATATCTATATATATATATATATATATATATATATATATATATATATATATATATATCAGACTGCAGCAGGCCATGGTGATAATTGACGTTTTACTACAGCAGGTGAGCCACCGGTGGCCATGGCTGATGAATAATCAAACAAAATATAGTGCTGAGCACTTTCACATTGAAAAAACAAGTGGTACACAACATCCTCATGGTGCCCATTAAAATAAACCTATACTGATTTACCTGCTTCTCTAATATACTCCAATATACACCATTGCCTGAGAAGTAACAAATACATTATAGGCATTTTATACATAAAACACATCAACATGGGTTCTCATACCTAATTTTCGGCATTTGGAGGAACTCCCACTCTCTGGCCAACATGTCACAGGTCACCTTGTCCCATGACCACTCCTTGCAGATGCGGTCGTGATATTCCTCTGTTCGAGTGTCCCAAACCAGGGGACGTTTCTGGATCAGCAAGATCAACTTTTCAACATCCATGTTGAGATGCTGGTATCTTGCAAGGCAGACAGGCTGCGGCCGGTTTCAAAACCCCCACATGTGCTCTTGGAAAAGTTTGTAAACACACAACACATGGCAAATGTAGGCTGGGCCTAGCATTTCTAAATTTGTGATCCGCAAAAAATGGATGACATACGGATGTGTTCCGTATGCATTCCGTTTCTTTTGCGGGCTCATTGACTTTAATGGAGCCACGACCCATGATTTACGGCCAAATATAGGACAAGCTCTATATTTCTACGGTACGGAAAAATAGAAATGCAGAATGCTTACGGAACACATTCCGTTTTTAATGCGGAACCATTGAAATGGTTCCGCAACACAAAAAAAGGCCTGCACAAAAAAAAAGTTTGTGTGAACTAGGCCTAAGGATTAGCTTAAAGTGTCTAATTTCTGGCAAGATGCGGCAAATCTAACACATTGCATGCATTGCTGGGATACATTTGCCATGTTTTGTGACTGCCTGGTTTAACTATTAGCCAGCATTAGTAAAGGTGGACCATTCTATTTATAACAAAGTGATATAGTCTGAACATTAGTTGCTGAGACACTAGCTAAAAGTGACCATCAAAGTCTGCTTCATGTAAAATTACTAGGGCTACATTCACATGGACAATGGCTATGTGATGGCCGTTATTGTAACTGCCATCACACAACCATTTTTAAAACAATTGAAGTCAATGGGGCTATTTACATGGCTGTTTTTTTTTGTTGTTAATTGATGTATAGACAAGCAATCTATTACTTGAAACTGGTAGTGTCGGATGAAAAGAACCTTTAATATATAAAATATAGTAGCAAAGACAAGAAATTTAGAATAAAATGTCAAACAGAAACATAGAATGTGTCGGCAGATAAAACCCTTTGGCCCATCTAGTCTGCCCAATAGTTGGCCCTATCTTATATGAAGGATGGCCTTATGCCTATCCCATGCATGCTTAAACTCCTCCACTGTATTTGCATATACCACTTCTGCAGGAAGGCTATTCCATGCATCCACTACTCTCTCAGTTAAGTAATACTTCCTGATATTACTATTAAACCTTTGCCCCTCTAATTTAAAACTATGTCCTCTTGTAGCAGTTTTTCTTCTTTTAAAAATTCTCTCCTCTTTTACCTTGTTGATTCCCTTTATGTATTTAAAAGTTTCTATCATATCCCCCCTGTCTCGTCTTTCTTCCAAGCTATACATGTTAACAGAGGAGGGCTGGGAATGGGGGCAGGGAGGCAATTGCCCCCCAGGCCGCCCTAAAGCATGTTAAAAACGGCCGCTGGGAATCGTTTAACAAATAATAATTATTTTTTTATTTCTCAAGGCCACACTGACTATCACCAGAGGCGGCGCGGCCCTGGTTCTAGTTGCCGGTGGGGGTGGGATGGAGGGCAGTAGGGGATGAGCTGTGGAAGCGCTCAGCTCTATATTCATCTGTATCGCTGTCCTCAGGACAGCGATACAGATGGCTGTGCTGTGTAAGGGCAGGGGAGGGAGAGGCGTCTCCCTTCTCTGTTCTTCTGATAGACCACAGGCACTAATGCCTGCAGCCTATCAGAGGCAGGCTCAGGCGGCACGATGACGTCATTATCATCGCGCCGCCTGACCCGGGCAGCACACAGCAGGGGACACAGGCAGGAAGAGGCCTGCATCGCATAACTGCTGATGGAGGTAAGTATTAGTGTTTTTTGGGTTTTTTTTCTTTGCGGGGGAAGCTGGCACTATGGGGGCACCTGGCATTTATTACAGACCCATTTTTTGGGGGGTGGCACTCAGGGGGCATTTATTTCTTGCCCATTTTTGGGGGGGCACTATGGGGCATTTCTTACTGGCACATTATGGTGGGGCACCATGGGGGAGAGGAGCACTATGGGGCATCTGGGGGGTCTAAAGGGGCTTTTTTTATTGCCACATTATGGGGTGCACTATAGGGTAAAGTGGCACTATGGGGCATCGGTTGGCACTATAGGGGCATTATTTGGGGGCACTATGGGGAAGTGGGGGCTTTTAAAGGGTCCTTTTTTATTGGCACATTATGGGGGCAGTATGGCATCTGCTGGCACTAAGGGGGAAATTTTTACTGGCACATTACGGGAGGCACTATAGGGGAGAGTGGCACTATGTGGCATTATTTGGGGGCACTATGGGGGAGTGGAGCACTATTGAGGAATCTGGTGGCACTAAGAAGGGGCATTTTTTACTGGTACATACTGTCATATTATAGGGAGAATTATTACTACTAGGAGGTATTATGTGGAGCTTTACTACTACTGGGGGGCTATGAGGCACATGATTACTAGTATGGGCACTATAGGGGCATTATTACTACTAAGTGTGCTCTGGCAGAGAATTATTTCTATTGGTGGAATTTTGGGAGCACTGTTACTTTGGGGGCACCCTGGCACAGTATCAGCTTAGCACAATAATTTTTGGGGGACATTATCTTTATACTATTAGTGTCTGGGCACAGTTATTTTTTTAGAGCACTGTGCGTCAATAATTGTTGAAGGGGGAACTATCAGTGTGGAAGTAGTATTTCCAGGGGGGACTGTTTCTGCAGTATAGTATTGGGGGTGGCAGGAAAGGGTGTTCAGAAGATGATGGAAATGTGGGAAACTAATGTCTGTTTGTCAATCTCTGCAGAGACGGGAGATGGCTGAAAAATCATCATGGCGGTCTGGTCTGAATGGAGAAGATAAAGAAAGAGAACGTCTACAACAAAGGTGACATCACTGAATGTAAGAGGTATGGGGTGCTATGTAGGAGAGGAGATGCTCCGGCTCCTCCCCCTGCCATTTGCAGAAGGAGGATTCAGAGCTGGGTGAGGATAGCCAAAGGGGGCAGCAGGCCAAGGGCAGGTGGCAGATGGTGGGGGGTGGGAACCACAGGCCTTGAGCAGATTCTGGGGAGGGAGGAGAGTGGAGGAGCTTCCTGGCTGTAGCCTGCTGTTTATTGTATAATGTGAAGCAGGCAGTGCAGCCAGGACAGGCCTCCCCTCTCCGTATGATGTGTAGAGACAGGGCTCAACAATCGAATTTCAGCTGTACAGTGTCTTTTGGGAGTGGCCTATTATATGTAAGAGGGGCTTTTAATAATGGGCGTTGCTAAAACTGGCCACTTGACTGGATTTGCCCCCCATGACTAAGGCTGCCAGCCCTCCCCTGCATGTTAAGGTCCTTTAATCTTTCCTGGTAATTTTATCCTGCAATCCATGTACTAGTTTAGTGGCTCTTCTCTGAACTCTCTCCAAAGTATCAATATCCTTCTGGAGATATGGTCTCCAGTACTGAGCACAATACTCCAAATGAGGTCTCACTAGTGTTCTGTAGAGCGGCATGAGCACCTCCCTCTTTCTACCGGTAATGCCCCTCCCTATACACCCAAGCATTCTGCTAGCATTTCCTGCTGCTCCTATGACATTGTCTGCCTAACTTTAAGTCTTCTGAAATAATGACCCCTAAATCCCTTTCCTCAGATACTGAGGTTAGGACTGTATCACTGATTTTATATTCTGCTCTTAGGTTTTTACGCCCCAGGTGCATTATCTTGCACTTATCAACATTAAATTTTAGTTGCCAGATTTTTGGCCATTCCTCTAGTTTTCCTAAATCCTTTTCCATATTGTGTATCCCTCCAGGAACATCAACCCTGTTACAAATCTTTGTGTCATCAGCAAAAAGACACACCTTACCATTGAGGCCTTCTGCAATTTTGCTGATAAAGATATTAAACAATATGGGTCCCAGAACACATCCCTGAGGTACCCCACTGGTAACAAGACCATGGTCTGAATGTACTCCATTGACTACAACCCTCTGTTGTCTGTCCCTCAGCCACTGCCTAATCCATTCAACAATATGGGAGTCCAAGCACAAAGACTCTAATTTATTGATTAGCCTTCTATGAGGGACAGTATCAAAAGCCTTACTAAAGTTCAGATAAGCGATTTCTACTGCACCTCCACCATCTATTATTTTTTAAAAAATCAATAAGATTAGTTTGACATGATCTCCCTGAAGTAAACCCATGCTGTTTTTCATCTTTAAATCCATGGGATTTTAGATGTTCCACAATCCTCTCCTTAAGTATGGTTTCCATTAATTTCCCCACTATTGATGTCAGGCTTACTGGCCTATAGTTGCCTGATTCCTCCCTACTACCTTTTTTGTAAATGGGCACAACATTTGCTAATTTCCACTCTTCTAAGAAGACTCCTGTTACCAGTGATTGGTTAAATAAATCTGTTAATAGTTTTGCTAGTTCACCACTTAGCTCTTTTAATAGCTTTTGGTGTATCCCATCAGGCCCCTGTGACTTATTTGTATTAATTTTAGACAGCTGACTTAGAACCTCTTCCTCTGTAAAGACACATGCATCAAAAGATTCATTAGTCTTCCTCCCTAACTGAGGTCCTTTTCCTTCATTTTACTTTGTAAAGTCAGCTAGTTCTTTATCTTCTTCCATATACCTTCCTTCTTTTGTTTTTAATTTGGTAATTCCTTGTTTTAGTTTCCTTTTTTCATTTATGTATCTGAAGAATGTATTATTGCCCTTTTTCGCTGACTGAGCTAATTTCTCTTATGCCTGTGCTTTAAAAGCTCTTATAACTTGTTTGGCCTTTTGTGCCTAATCTTATAAATTTGCCTGTGATCCTTTTTTTTTTTTTTTATAATTACTAAATGCTATCTTTTTGTTTTTAATGATTTTGGCCACTTCTGCTGAGTACCACAGAGGTCTCTTCCTTTTTTGCTTTTACTGACAAGCCTAATTCAATTATCTGTTGCCTTCAATAGTGCCACTTTTAAGTAGTTCCATTTCTCCTGGACTCCATTGAAACTGTTCCAATCTGATAGGAACTTCTAAAGGGTGCATAAAAATATTTTAAAAAGTTAAAAACAGTTCTATAGATAAATAACATAGATCTATAAATAGCCACATAGGATACAAATAATCAATCAATGATCATATCACATTTTTGGTGTAAAGTATACAAAAATGCATATGAAGGATCCAACCTCTGTTGATAGGAGAATACTTCCACCTAATTACAGTCACAATTACTGATGGTATTTGTAAAACTATGTTACAGCAATGTAATTTGTTAAGTTGCTACTATTAGTTTGGCAACACTTAATACCATAGTGTGGTGGAGCAAATCACTCCTGGTAGTTCATAAATATCCAGTATAGGGATGTAATGGATCGGATAATCTCCTTTTAACTTATCTTCTGATAAAAGTGCACTTCACACTATAGCATCTGTGTCTCATAGAATGAATTGTGCTGCATTATTCCAGAGACTGTTAATCATAGGCCCAGCAAATCCAAGTGCAAAATTTAAATATATACAGTTAATTTAAGGGTTAAGTTGGCATTCAGGTGCTGATATATGCCTACAATGGCATCCCACGTGGCATCAAGGACAAGCTTATTAAGGACAGTCAATATCTACTGCCCAACCAAGATGTTGAGGAAAGATCCTTTTCTTCCTCCAGTAGGCGGGCAACCAGCGACGATGGGAGTCGTGTGGAAGCTGATGTTGCAAGCAGTCAGGCATGCGATCCTGAGACTGGTGAGGCTAAAAGCAGTGATGTTCAGACAGTAGTGGATGATTATGTAGCCAATTGCACATGAGAGCCGGGAGAAGAGGGGGCTTCATCATAATCATCAGGGGAGACAGCAGGGTGGTAGCTTGCCGTTAGTCAGCAGGGTGGCAGCAGTGTAAGGACTGGAGCCAAACGTGTCCGGGGTAGACCATCTGCTACTCAGAAGCTTAACTGTCCAGAAAGAACTAGAGGTGCATGAATTCACAGAGGCAGAAGCAGCAGACAGTCAGCACAGAGTGGTGGGTGGAAAATACCATACTTGCCGGTGTGGGAATTATTTTGCAAGTAGCTGGAGAACGTTGGTGTGGCTGTTTGTAGAATCTGTGGGCAGAAGGTGAAGCGTGGCTAGAGTGCAAACGTTGGCAACACGGCTCTGCATCACCACAAAGTGGCTTGGGGAAGCCAAGGAGCTAATGTAGTTGTACAGCCTAACGCAGCAAGCGATGTATCTCCCTGTAGCCTGCACCCTTTCTCCAACAGTCAAGTCAAAAATGTGCATGCACTTCAGCCACTCTTAATCTACAAAACACATCCTCCTTGAGCTGCAAAGGCAGAATAGCGTTCCCAAATGTTAGAACTCCACCTTCCCTATGTTGGAATGACTAGATAGGTAGGCCGTAAATGATTTCTTGATGCGAGCGGACAGAAGCACTCCCCTGTGTAACTTTGATGTTAGCCAGTGGCAGCTCATGTGTTACACCTGCTGTTTTCCAGCGAGTCCCTCCGAGTCCCTTGCATAAATGGCCAGATGCATGCTGAGTTGCTTGAACAGTGACAGCCCTATAATAACCATTCGGCACTGGCTCTCCACCATGTTAGACCTTCGCTACCACTCCAAAATTATGACCTTTTCTCCACCTGCTGAGTGAGGATAAACTCAAATGCTATAAAGACAAATTATGTAGTCAGTAATCCGCTGCCTATGTGTGCCATCACTTATCCTCACAAAGGTTTGACCGATGGTAGCCCTCTGTGCTGACGTTCCACTGCCATGACTGCTGGAGGGGAGTGGGGGGAATAGGAACAGCATCAACTTTATCAGCAGCAACTTAAATCTGGAATCTCTAATGAGCACTTTTCTTCACCTGCTTACTGAAGAAACCATCCACTAGTAGCAGCAGAACATGGATCAGAATCTGAACCAGCAGGTGGTGGCATACTTGTACTGCATCCTGCCACCCCACATCCAAGATCCCCTGGACTACTGGGCAGCCAAACTTGATTTGTGGCCGCAAATGGCCGAGTTTGCCCTGGACAAGCTTTTCTGCCGAGCAGGTAATGTGGCATCAGAGCAGGTGCTTAGTGTGGCGGGGGGCATACCCCAAGAAGAACTAGCCTTTCCACCCAAAATGTTTAGCATTGCCTTTGTGAAGATCAGTCAGTACCTGATGCATTATACTAGATCATTCTGGGTGCCACACCAAAACTTTGTGAAAAAAGACCCATTTCTTCTGGTCACCTGCTTCAGCTACTATTCTGATGCTTCCACACACCTGCTGCCTCTGCTGCCATCTTATCCTACTGCCACCCACCATCTTATGTTGTTACTGCCACTGCTGTTTCCCCCCCCCCCCCACCTCCCCACTCTGTGACTGGGCCACTATGTTGACTCCTCATGCACTTGCCACTCTCACCACTCTGTGACTGGGCCATTGTGTTTATTCCTCATATGGTTGCCTAAAGGAGTCCACAAAAGACCTCTCATCCAAGTCTGTGCTGACCTGTAATTGCTGACTTTCCCCAAAAAGGTTATTGTCGCTGAAAATGTCTGTTGGCCATAGTGTGCAACAACTATATTGATAACAGAACAGATTAGTAGTGATAAGCTTGAGGGGTCATATTCGAATTTGTGATATTTTGCAAATATGTAGTAGAATATTCGTCGAATATTTGCGAATTCGAATATTCGTTATTTTAAAAAAAATAGTCGAAAATCGGCAAGATAATGATCGCATAATATGCAAATATTAAGCAATCAATATAGGTGTTTGTCAAAAAAACTAATATATAGCACTATAGAATATTTTTTTAGAATATTCGTCATTTTTTTTTCCATCTAAAGTTATGATTCCTCCCTGCTTCAGTTGCTTGTCAAGCAACTTAAGCACTAATAAGCAGGGAGGAATCATGACTGATGGAAATATCCAAAAAAACTAATATACGCTATAGTATTATATTGATTATAGTGCTATATATTAGTTTTTTTAGAATATTCGTAATTTTTTTCCATCTGAAGTCATCATTCCTCCTTGCTTAAGTTGCTTGACAAGCAACTCAAGCAGGGAGGAATCATAACTTCAGATGGCCCACAAGATTCTTAGCCCACAAGCAAGAAGCAGGGAGGAATCATGTGTTCAGATGGAAAAAAATTACAAATATTCAATATAACAAACATATAGCACTATATTCAAAATATCCGCAATTCTCGAAGTTCCGATATTCGCGATTAAAATTTACAATTGGAATATTTGCGCTCAACACTACAAATTAGCTATTAATATTGGTGCACTGCACCCTTACCTACACGGCAATAAATTAGACCTATCTGTAATACTGACGGCACAGTAATTCTATAGGTTACAGAATGGATTAGCTATGACTCTTTGTGCACTGCAGAGTTATGTAAATGGTGATATATTGTTGCAGAGTCTGTAGTTCAGCAGTCTCCTATGCTCTCTAATATACTCTCTGTTTAGAGCTTGCAGCAACACTGTTCCTAGTGCATGAGGATCTTGCCATGTCTCTCCCTATGCTCAGCTCATAGGAAAATGTCAAAGGCCAGGATCAGGGTTTTAGGGAGGCAGCTACCTGCGGTTTTGCTGGCTGCAAGGCATTATGGGTGATCATGCGTTCCCGAGCTTGTCTTTTCTACATTTACCTTTACTTTATAACACAACTGCCATTTAAAAATAAAATAAAATTGTTTAGAATCAAAATACACACACAGATACTTTGGGGCCTGTGTCTCTAATCGTTAAATACTCTAGCAACACCCCTGTATAAAGGTCATATTTACTTGTAATTGCCTAGTAATTAGATTTTTGTTGGATTTTGTTATCACATGGGTTTTAAATCGGTGGCTATTTAGAATTAGTGACTTTTAAAAATACCTTTATTAGTGATATTGTGGGTATAGGTATGTATATACCAACAGAGTGTACTACAATTTCAAAAGGGATTATATATAAATTTCTTTTGACAGGGGAGTAGTGACCCCTACAAGTGATACAATGCTGTCCATAGACTTGTACGGTTTGAGGATCATTTCAAAAAATAATAAAAAAATAAGACAGGGTCTGAGAAAAGGGCAGGGCAGACACAATGCTTACCCTAAATAGCCCTAAAAACTGCTCAGCCCAGGGTGACCTCCTAATGGTGGGGGTTCCCTGTCCCCGAACCTAAGACTATCAAATCCCTAGATTGACCCTAGCCAGTGAGAGTTATATGATATGATGGAGATATAACGGAAATGGAAGGTGGTACAATATATGGGGTTATCACTCACCCCTCTCCGAATATCAAAAATACACAGGAAAGATAACTAAAAAGATGTATAGGTATGGCAGACACTTAGATATGGAGTAACTCATCATAGCTCTAAGGAATAACAATCACAGTGATTTCAAGGACCAAAAATGACTTGCATAATGTTGGTGCTGGTCATTAGCTCCCCCAGTAGCCTGTTTTGGGCCCAGGTACAGTGCCGATAACAGTTTAACCCATTTATAGGGTCGGATCGATGTATCCGGACGCCAGGAAGACACTTCCGGTCTCCTGGAACGCATAGGTGGAACGCACCGGGGTTTCGAGCCTGCGTCACTTCCGGCCCCGTAGAATGCATCGTAAGCCGTATATGGCTTGATGCCGGCGCCGGAAGACTGCAGGTGCCCTACTGTTGGAGCAAATTTGAAACACATGAGGTTTGATAAAATAAAGGGCCAATGAATTGTGATTGAGACACAGAGCTGCGAATGACCATGTCCAAAATAAAAAAAAGCCATCAGGTAAAGAATATAGCCTGAGGGCACAAGAGACCCTCACTAGCAGCCCCCATGGGACCAAAAATGTATCACACACAAAACGATGAATAATATTTATAGATATCAATTAAGATATAGAATATATGACAACACCTGCCTCTATGATAATATTAATGGAATTGTGAGGTATCCGGTAATACATGAGGATATGGGGAATCAGTTTTGTATGCCCCATTAATAGCGTCGTGCTTTTCGCACTGATCCGCACAGGACCTCTGGGTCACATACCAATAATACTGAAAAAATTACTCAGGAACGTCAATATTAACACAGACAAAGAGGTATTTTAAATAAAGCATGCAAAATTGAGTCTTTCATTGAGACCAAGGGGGGACTGGAATTGAAAACGATAAATCCAGGAGGACTCTTTTTGAAGAATCCTTCTGTCCCAGTCGCCCCTCCTCTCAGAAAAAGGGACCACCTCCAACACTGAAAAACGAGCCAACCTTATAATCACCTTTTGTGGCAACTATTAAAATGATGGGCCACTGGAGTGTCTTTAGATTTTTTAATGTCATTTAGGTGTTCACAGATTATTCTCCGTAATTCCCTCTTAGTCTTGCCAATGTAGTCTAGTGGACAACTACACTGGCAGATATAGACTACGCCTTTAGTTTTGCAATTGGCGAAGTCACGGATCGCAAAGGATTGTTGCGTCACCAAACAAGTTATTGATTTGGATGGATTGATGAAATTGCAAGCTTTGCAGGAACCACATTTGAAAACACTGAGGAGCCTACGGTCTATCCAGGTGCCTTCTCTCTTTGGGCCTTCATAATGACTATGGACTAGTCGATCTCGTAGACTTCTCCCTTTACGGTAAGTTACCTGAGGATAGTTCCTAATTACCTGTGTAAGGTCAGGGTCCATAGTTAGAATTGCCCAGTGCCTTCTGAGTATGGATACCACTTCCCCGTTCCCAGAGTCAATGGTGGAGATGAGACGTATCAGATTATCATCCGTGTCTCTTACGTTTGGTATTAAAAGCTCTTCTATTTTCTTTGACTCTGCGAACTGAAAGGAGTCCCTAAGGATCTTTGGAGGGTATCCCATTTCACTCAATCTCTTCCTGAGTTTTCCTGACTCTTGATAGAAATTGCCTCCTGAGGAACAATTCCTACGAACCCGCAGGTATTGTCCCCTTGGGATCCCCTTTTTGACCGCAGTAGGATGATGGCTCTCCCAATGAAGGATACTGTTGGTTGCCGTGGGTTTCCGGAACACCGAGGTATTCAGGGTACCGTCTACTTTGGTCACCACCACGTCCAAAAAGGTGATCTGTTCTAGTTGGGTTTCATAGGTTAAGCTCAGGCCGATGTTATTAAGATTGAGGGTATCGATAAAACTGTGAAAAGCTGGAGTGCTTCCTTCCCAGATCAAAAATACATCGTCAATATAACGAGTCCAAAAAGAGATGTTCTCACTCCACCAGGGGTGCTGATCTGGGAAAACGACGGTATCCTCCCACCAGCTCAGGAGGAGATTCGCATAGGTGGGGGCACAGGAATTCCCCATTGCGGTCCCCCTGAGCTGGTGGTAGTAGGAGCCGTTAAACAAGAAAAAATTATGGGTAAGGATGTACTCCAGTAATTGCAGTATAAACCCATTATGTGCCGTGAACTGGGTTTCTCTCGTATTTAGAAAGTAATTAACATCTGTGATTCCTTTATCGTGTGGAATCGAGGTATAGAGCGATTCCACATCGATGCTTGCCAGGATACTATTGGGATTTATCGTGAGGGTTTCAATTTTACGGAGAAAATCCATTGTATCACGGGTGAACAATGGTAAACTGGAGACAAAATCGCGGAGTACCTTATCAAGGTAAATTCCGCCGTGATGTGTTAACGAATTGATACCCGAGACAATGGGACGCCCTTTCAGTGGAAGTATCCCCTTATGGATTTTGGGAAGGCAATAGAAAGTGGCTGTTTGAGGGGTTTTCGGGAGGAGAAAATCAAATTCGGTCTTACTGATGACACCCTGTTCGAGGCCCCGCTTAAGGATTCCCGCAAGGTCAGTAAGGAATACCTCAGAGGGGTCAACAGATACTTTTTTTATAGTTACTTTTGTCATTCAGTAATGTCAAACACATTAATTGATATTTCCGATGGTCCAGAAGTACCAAATTGCCACCCTTGTCTGATTGTTTGATAATCATATCCTTGTTGTTTTCCAGATTTCTCAGAGCCTGGAACTCTGATGCTGAGAGATTTGAATGGAAGGGCATATCCTGTATTCTCTTAATATGGGAAATGACAAGACGTAGAAAGATATCGATATGTTCAGTACTAACAGGGGGGTGCAACCTGGTACTTCATGGCCGTAATTCAGTAAAGGGACCTTTTCCTGGGGCCCTGGTTCCCTCTTCACAGAGTTCCATTAAATTTTGGAAGTCTGGAAAATCATCCGGGCTGATTCCCAGGTCAGGACATGTTTTTTTTTATTGTAATTTTTAAAGAATTTGTGCCATTTCAATTTTCTGGCAAATAAATTCAAGTCCTTTACCCAGGTAAAGGTATCATGTTTGGTTGTTGGCACAAAGGACAGGCCCTTCTGGAGTAACTTGGTCTCAGCAGGGGTCAGGTTATGTTCTGACAGATTAATTACCTGCAGCTGATCTATTAGTTGTTTCGACAGCGGTCCCTTAGTTGGTAGGCGGCCTGGCCCTTGGCTAAAAAAGAAGCAGAGGAAGATGAAGAGGAAGATGAAGGAGGGTTGAGATCCACTATAGGGGCGACAGCAGTCACAGCATTGTTTGGAGGTAGGCCTTAATAAGAGATATGTTGGGAAGGATTGTCCATCTGTGTACGGTACTGTGGTCCTGGTGGTCCAGATCCTTTGTTTCCGGATCCCCGTCCTCCCCAGTAGTTGCCTCTCTGCCCCCTTGATCCTCTCCATCTTTGACCCGACCCTCTCCCTTTTGAATAACGACCTCCTCTAATGGTTCCTCGTGTGTAGGATACACCGGTAGTCTCTGAATCAGAGATTTCCTGATCAGAGGATGAAATCTGACTCAGTCACCGAGTTTTTAGTGCTCAGAGTGATGTATGCTCTATTGTCTCTGAATTCGCCCAGATCTTTAATAAACTGTCGATGTTTCCTCTCCTTGATGAGATTCTGGAACCTTTCAACAGCCGATTTTAATGAGGATTCCCTTTTATCAAAATCGGGATCTGATTTGAGTTTTAATGCTGACTCAATAAGTTCCTTTAATTTAGATAATGTACTCTCAAAAATGTGTTTTTCTTCATCAAGGAGAAGCGACATCAGTCTGAGGGAACTACAAGTGATCTCTTGTTCCCACTTGGACACAAATTCAGGAGACTGAACACGTTCTGCTGGTCTAAGGGGGATACACAGGCCTCTCGGTACGATCTTATGCTCTAGATAATTTTCGAGGGACTTGATTTCCCACCACGATTTAATATTGTCCTTATATCCCTGATAGAGATCCTTAAACACAATTTTGCAACTGGCTGAAAACGTCAGTCCAGCAACCTCCCTGTCTGAGAAAATGTCCTTGACTTCGTTAATAAGGTCCTCAGTAAAAATAGTACCCGTCAGGAAACTGGCCATACTTAGTTATAAACAAAAAATTGCCTAGTAATTAGATTTTTGTTGGATTTTGTTATCACATGGGGCCTGTGTCTCTAATCGTTAAAGACTCTAGCAACACCCCTGTATAAAGGTCATATTTACTTGTAATTGCCTAGTAATTAGATTTTTGTTGGATTTTGTTATCACATGGGTTTTAAATCGGTGGCTATTTAGAATTAGTGACTTTTAAAAATACCTTTATTAGTGATATTGTGGGTATAGGTATGTATATACCAACAGAGTGTACTACAATTTCAAAAGGGATTATATATAAATTTCTTTTGACAGGGGAGTAGTGACCCCTAGTAGTGATACAATGCTGTCCATATACATACCTATACCCACAATATCACTAATCATATTTACTTGTATTCAATAAATCCCAGAGAGATCAGGCTAGACATTTTATATCTGATCGTAGTTTTATTTGTGCCTTGAAGGGAAGGTATATTGTAAATTATTGGTAAACAAATATTATTTTGCACATATTCCCATTACCATATTATTAAGATCATTGACATTTTAATACAAGATTTCACAAAAGAATGTTGCATGAGTCTTGGTTTTGCTGAAATTAACTCATAAGTCACTGGTGTATTTTTGAACAGTGAATTCAAAAATACACCAGTGACACAGTGACAAACATTTGCACAGTAATAAGGTGCAAATCTTTGCCTCTCCATATTCTCTCTAAATACTAACTGAACAAGCATTTGTTTTCAACTACTACAAGAAACTTTAACAACCAAGAAGCAGACTGGCATATGCTGCTGTCAGTGCTTGGATCTCTAGTCCCACATACTCTTTAGTGGTGCTCTGTGTCTTAAAAGGCCAGACGCAGGTATGCATGAAAAGCCAGTCGCCTAGATGTTCATGCCCATGTTTATGTAACCCTCAGAAAGCAGTAAAGCAAGAAGAGTTTTACTCCCGGGTAAGTGCTATGTTATGCTCTACTGCACATACTACAAGAAACTTTATTTAATACTTTGGATATCATTGACTTAAATCTAAAAAAGAAGACCCAGTATTAAAATAAAAGTCATATGGGATTGGGAATATTGCATACAGTGTGTGACCAGTGTTACCTATTTAAATAGTGCCTATCAGATTGATTATGCCTAATAAAGCAATGAAAGCATTGGGTACGAGACACACATAGAAATATACAGTTGTGTTCAAAATAATAGCAGTCAGACATCACTAACCTGATCAATCATTGTTTTGGGTAGAAATGATATTTCTGCATTGCAAATAATTTACTAGCAGGTGTAGTAGAGTAATACAAATTCTACAGACCCAACAGTCATGACATGCATGCTGCTAATTCTGTCTAATTGAATCACTAATTGAAAGAGGCATGTTCAAAATAATAGCAGTGTGGAATTAAATTAGTGAGGTCATTCATTCTTTGAAAAACAGGTGGCAATAATTGCCCTTATTTAAGGAAGGAAAGCAGCAAATGTTGTACATGCTGGTTACACTGCATTTCTCTCTGAAAATGAGTTGTTCCAGATATTGTTCAGAAGAACAGCGTATCTTGATTATTTAAAGAAGTGCAGAAAATGATAGGCCGCTCAGCTAAAATGATTGCAAATGCTTTAAAATGGCAACCAATACCTGAAAGACGTGGAAGAAAGTAAAAAACCACCATTCAAATGGATAGAAGAATAGCCAAAATGGCAAGAACTCAGCCAACAATCAGCTCCAGGAAGATCAAAGAAGGTCTAACGTTACCTGTGAGTACTGTTACAATTAGAAGACGCCTATGTGAAGCCAAGCCATCTGCAGGAAGCCCCCGCAAAATCCCACTGTTGAAAAATAGACATGTGCTGAATAGGTTACATTTTGTCAAAGAGCACATTGACTGGCCTAAAGAGAAATGGCACAACATTTTGTGGACTGATAAAAGTAAGATTGTTCTTTTTGGGTCTAGTGGCCGGAGACAGTTTGTCAGATGGCCCCCAAACACTGAATTCATGCCACAGTACACTGTGAAGACATGGTGGCGCAAGCATCATGATATGGAAATGTTTCTCATACTACGCGTTGGGCCTATTTATCGCATACCAGGGATCATGGATCAGTTTGAATACATCAGAATACTTGAAGAGGTCATGCTGCCTTAGGTTGAAGAGGAAATGCTCTTGAAATGGGTGTTCCAACAAGACAACAACCCCAAAACACACCAGTAAATGTGCAACATCTTGGTTCCAGACCAACAAGATTGACGTTATGGAGAGGCCAGTCCAATTCCCGGATTTTAATCCAATAGAAAACTTGTGGGGTGACATAAAAAATGCAGTTTCTGAGGCAAAACCAAGAAATAGAGAAGAACTGTGGAATGTAGTCCAATCATCCTGGGCTGGAATTCCTGTTCACAGGTGCCAGACGTTGGTTGACTCCATGCAACACAGATGTACAGCAGTTCTCAGAAACAGTGGTGATTCAAAGGAAAGCAAAATCTTCAAAATGTTTTTAGTTTATATAGTAAATGTTTGTGTTTGTAAAGAAGAATACAAACACTGGCATTTTTTGAACAGTCTAATAATTTTTCTTCATTTATTTTTTTAGAGGACAACACAAATTTGATATAAAAAACACCAGTGAAACCAGGCACTCAGATATGGAGTAATTGAGAGAACTATTTAATAAGGGATTGATTCCCACAATAGCAGTAAATAAAAAATAAAATAAAAAAAATATCGATACAATATAAAAATATATTATTACAATAAAATCATAGATTAAACAACGTATTAATAGCAGCAATGTCTCAACCAAAATGTAAACAGCATGAACCACAATGTGAACAGCATAAATCACAATTAAACTGTATGAATGTGAAAAATCGCAATTCAAGAAACCGCAATTCCTGTTTGGAATGAATATTATTCTTTCAAATAATCATGAAATCCAATATAACTCCAATGGAATGATAAGTCTTATATGCCGCTCTTTATGGATATTTGAAGGATATCATATTTGTCTGAAAATTGAAAAACACTTGCCAATATATATTTTATCTGCACCACAGCACAACATTTCTTTGTGGTGTGATGAACATTTTCCCCTGAAAATTGACAGCAACATAAATTTATAAAATATTATGATAATCCACAAAAAAATTAGGAACACATTAAACTAGAAATTAAAACTATTATTTAATTTGCCATATTAAATGTGATCATGTATTTATCAGAGATACTTAATAATAAAACACAGTAGTGAATCCCTTTCAACAGTAGATAGTCTACAGACTAAAAAGCAATATCTATGGTACTATAAAATATTTTGCATAATGCATAGCAATTTGCTGGGAGGGAAAATTTGGCAGGTAGTTCATTCGAAGACGATATCTTCTAATCAGCATGAAATAGACTTGAAACCGAAAGAACTTAACACCTTGAAGAATTTAATCTCATTGATGGAAATTTTTATGTCTCCTGAAGTACATATCATTTATAATATATGATGGCAACTGCTGTGCAAATTACAAGTTATTAAAGAAATATCTCTAAAACTAATATTTACATATCAAACACGAGTACTTATGACATTTTTCTTAAAGTGTAAATTAGTAGATCCAAGGGGAATGCTGACACAAAACACAGAATAAATGCATGTTGTTCTATTATAAAGCACATATGCCTGCAACAAAAGTGAAATAATAAAAAATGACATTTTAAATTGTATGATTAGCTTAACAAGGAGCTAAAATCAACAAAACTAAATAAAAACTTAATTGCATAGCTTTTAGGCCTCTTTCACACAGGCGTCTTATTTTTGGCCCGGATAAGAGGCGGGTGCGTTGCGGGAAAATGTGCGATTTTTTTTTTTTTTTTTTCGCGCGAGTGCAAAACATTGTCATGCGTTTTGCACTTGCGTGAGAAAAATCGTGCATGTTTGGTACCCAAACCCGAACTTCTTCACAGAAGTTCGGGTTTGGGATCAGTGTTCTGTAGATTGTATTATTTTCCCTTATAACATGGTTATAAGGGAAAATAATAGCATTCTGAATACAGAATGCACAGTAAAAGAGCGCTAGAACGGTTAAAAAAAAAAAATTTAGTCCACCTTAGTCCACTTGATCGCGAAGCCCGGCATCTCAAAGGACCTTTGATGACGTCACTCCGGTCATCACATGGTCTTTTACCATGGTGAATCACCATGGTAAAAGATCATGTGACGTACCATGTGATGACCGGAGTGACGTCATCAAAGGTCCTTTACCTGTATTTCATGCTCACCACAGGTCCTATTCAACAAAGGAGACACAAGGAGATGCCGGGCTTCGCGATCAAGTGGACTAAGGTGACTTAAATTCATTTTATTTTTTTAGCCCTTCTAGCGCTCTTTTACTATGCATTCTGTATTCAGAATGCTCTTATTTTCCCTTACAACCGTGCGCAAAAAATCGCACCGCAACCGCACTTGCTTGCGGATGCTATGCGATTTTCACGCTTCCCATTCATTTCTATGGGGCCTGCGTCGCGTGAAAATCGGACAATATAGAGCATGCTGCGATTTTCACTCAACGCACAAGTGATGCGTGAAAATCACCGCTCATGTGAACAGCTCCATAGAAATGAATGGGTCCGGATTCAGTGCGGGTGCAATGCGTTCAACTCACGCATCGCATCCGCGCGGAATACTCGCCCGTGTGAAAGGGGCCTTAGGGTCCACCATCTGGAGAAATGGACTAAATGTTCCCATTCAGATGCTTAATTTAAGAAAAGTTCTTCAGCATTGCAGCTGTGATATTAACCCTCTATTAACCCATTCTGCACCATATAGAAATGTGACCTCTATAGCCAACAACTGGCAAAAGCAGCAATGTCAGTAAGTATGGGAAATGACTTCAATGGCCAATGATTGGTCGAGTTATAGAATGTCATTCCTTCAGGGATGCAAAAAATAATAATTAGAAATTAAGCAGA
This sequence comes from Bufo gargarizans, assembly GCF_014858855.1. NCBI lineage: Eukaryota > Metazoa > Chordata > Amphibia > Anura > Bufonidae > Bufo > Bufo gargarizans. Next base: position 205,673,236 of record NC_058080.1, read on the forward strand.
TGGGGTTAAAAATAATAAATCATTACTTATTCCACAAACCCCCTCCTGCTGCTATTTAAACTTTACTTCAGTCTCTGTTGCTTTCTACTTCCTGGACTCGCACAAGGCCAATCACTGGCTGAGATGGTCACTCCTATGACCAGTGATTTTCTGAGCGGGCAGTCCCAATGTTTTCTGTATGTTAAACACAGGACCATGAAATGGAGAGTAGTTAGGGAATTGCAATGGTGTATGATTGGTGTGGTCAGAGTTGAGTATTTGTCACTATTAAATAACCCGTTCTGCTCCCCTGGAAAGCCCTTTAAATGGCAAGCATATATGTATTTAATTTATGACATCAATTTAACTTTACAAAACTATTCCAGTCTTATAAGTGAGATTCCAGCCCGATTTAATTGACCCCATCTAATTGACCTTTTGAAAGCTTTAGGTCTTTTTCACACGGGCGTCATGTTTTTGGCCCGGATAAGATGCGGGTGCGTTGCGGGAAAATGCGTGATTTATTTTGCGCGAGTGCAAAACATTGTAATGCGCTTTGCACTCGCGTGAGAAAAATCGCCATGTTTGTACCCAAAGCCGAACTTCTTCACAGAAGTTCGGGTTTGGGATCGGGGTTGTGTCGATTTTATTATTTTCCCTTATAACATGGTTATAAGGGAAAATAATAGCATTCTGAATACAGAATGCATAGTACAATAGGGCTGGTGATGGACCATGTGATGAGCGCAGTGACGTCATCAAAGGTCCTTTTCCTGTGCACAGCAAAGATGAAGACAGAAGAAAAGCCGGTCTGCGTGAACAAGTGGATTAAGGTGAGTTAAATTTAAAAAAAAATTAACCCTTCCAGCCCTATTGTACTATGCATTATGTATTAATAATGCTATTATTTTCCCTTATAACCATGTTATAAGGGAAAATAATAATGATCGGGTCCCCATCCCGATCGTCTCCCAGCAACCGTGTGTGAAAATTGCACCGCATCTGCACTTGCTTGCGGATGCTTGCGATTTTCACGTAGCCCCATTTGCTTCTATGGGGCCTGCATTGTGTGAAAAACACACAAAATAGAGCATGCTGCGATTTTCACGCAACGCACAAGTGATGCGTGAAAATCACCACTCATGTGCACAGCCCCATAGAGATGAATGGGTCCGGATTCAGTGCGGGTGTAATGCGTTCACCTCACGCATTGCACTCGCGTGGAAATCTTGCCCGTGTGAAAGGGGCCTTAGGGTTAGCCAATGAGGTATTTTCATGAAAATGTTTTAATCAAAAAGTTACACAGAGATATGTTTGTGCATGACACTGATATATCTGTCCCTTATATATTTATATATGTAACCTTATAAAACCAAAATCAGTATAATGTTGTCAATGTCAGATTTAATTAACACTGATCATTAAAATGCAGTGTATACTCAAAATATTTGCCCTGGCCCATTTTAATTTTTTGGGGAGAATAAAGCAATTTATTCAAAGACAAGTATATTGTTAATAATAATGTTATGTTAATGTATTTTTTTTTTTTGTTTTGTAATCGTAATTTTCCATTTGCGTTGCATTTAGATATTTAATTATAACAGTAAATTATGCTAACATAATCATTAGGGGCTTTCTAACTGATGACACATCCAATGTCTGATGTGCAATGCTAATTGGTGTAATTAAATTTCACTTTTCATTAGTACAAACCTATTAAGTACTATAAATACGTATTATAAAAATAATGAATTAGAATGTATATGTGTATAATTCATCCTGATATTTCTTTTAATTATCAATTTAGAGTACATTATTAAATATACATATAGTTACAAAAACTCTTACACAGAGGCTAGTAGACCTCCAGTTCTTTTAGTTGCTCTTTTCAGAAAATCACTAAGAAAAAAAATGCCCACAACCACCCTTAACCCACAAAGCACACAAAATAAAAATAGAAATGAAATACAGTGCTACCCTATTCTGCCTGAGGTACTGTCAATCAATAAGAAGGAGTAGCTAGAAGAAGAAGGAGAAGCAAAGATACACATGTTGGGTTGGCCCATCCTCTGTGTACTTAACTGCTATTTTACATATGAATGAAAAGTCATTTTTCTCTAGAATGAAGCAATGGATTGCCAAGTGCAAGCTATCATTACAATTAGCTGGGCTAGCCCTATAGGGCATTGTGTCTGGTTTAAAAGTGAATTTTCTGGTGACAGATTCCCTTTATAGCAAGGACGGCCAATCACGGACATTTCATGTCTCATTTGCCATGGTCAAACCTGGCCAGAGCATCTGAGTGCCCTAAATACCGAAAATGTGCGCTTCCGGTGATGCTCTGTCACCCCCATGTGGCAATCGCAGGAATCGGAGCTTGTGTGCAGCAGCCCCTCTTATAGTTAATAACACAAGGCTGCTGCACAGTTTCCTATGGAGCCCTTGCCTGTAGCAGGGTTCCATAGGAAACTAGTAAAATCATCATAAACTACAATGCTAGTGCTTTGGAGTCTATGACAATAACAATCTAATGATTGCTTGTTATAGTTCGCTATGAGAACCATAAAAAAGGTGTAAAAAAGTTATACATTTTTTACAAGTAAAAAAAAATATATATATTCAAATCATCCTCTATTCGCCAAAATGAGACTAAAATATGTTAAAAAATAAAATACACATAATGGGTATTGTGTACTATCGAAATATAAAAGTATTAAACCCATGTGGAAAATATGGTGTCACTTAAAAGTCCAGATCCCACCCACATAAAATGAGCTCTCATACAACTCCGTACATATAACTACAAAAAAGAAAAAAGTTATAGTGGTCAGAAAATGACAGAAAAGGTTTTTTTCAGCATAAAAACACAAGGAAATTGACGGATTTGTACTAACCTGGAGAATAAAGATCACAATCAGTTTTGTGCATAATGAACATTGTAAAAGAATAAATAAATAAAACTGTGGCAAAATTGAATAGAATTTTTTTTTCTCACTTCCAACTGCATTCTGTGCAATATTAAATTATGTAGTTGGAAACTACAACTTGTCTCGCAAAAAATAAGCCCTCATTCAGCTATGTGAATGAAAAAATAAAAAAAAGTTATGGCTCTGGGAAGGCAGGGAGCGCAAAACTAAAATACAGTAAATGCTGTATTAATAAAGTAAACCTCTGGGGTAGAAGGGGTTAAAGTGAATTTTTACATACATTTCTTTGGTTGGTTTTGAAATTAATTTGTTAATTACTAATTAATGTACAATTATGAAGTTGGCTACAAGGTACACATTTCTGTGCTCCTCAGTGCTCCTTTATTTCCATAGTCATTCCAACACAGACAGGGCACTTCCTCCTCACTTCTGTGTCAATGATGTGCTGAAAGGAGGCTGGCTGTCTGGCTCAGTTCATCAGCAACATTGGCTCTGCATCAGCAATGTAGGGGAAGGCGGCTGATGTAGCTAATGAAATGGGGCAGGCCCCATCGAGCACATCACTGACACAGAGGTGGAGAGGCAGTTCCATTTATGCCTGATGGAATGACCATGGAAGCAGAGGTAATACATTTGCATATTCAATGGTATAATGTTGCCCGCTGCTTTCTGAATTTCGGGCAAGACTTTATAGTACAAATTTCAGTGCTCCTCGTTCCAGGACATTATACCATTGAATATGCAAATGTATTAATAAGTCCTGCCAAGATATCTTACAGTTCATATATGCTATGAGGAAAATTAAAGTTACCATGGATGTGTGGTTTTGTCTATTCCACTATACTGAACACAAAATATCCAGAATGAAAGCCTATTTGATTCATACTGTGCTATTATTGACAAAGAATACCTATTATGCAGTTGTGTTCTGATGGAGGTACCTAGTTAGATGTTGATAGGAGATTTGCTAGCCAATATTATGAGGTTGGCATTAAGGATGGTATGAAGATAAGAATAAACTAACTTGGATATAATGCTAAATAAAAATCCAAATGGGGAAGTTTTCTCATTGACTATTATGGCCTTAATGACTAAGTATTACATGAATATATATATATATATATATATATATATATATAATCACCATACTAATACGGTGTTGGACCCCCTTTTTGCCTTCAGAACTGCCTTAATTCTACGTGGCAGTGATTCAACAAGGTGCTGATAGCATTCTTTAGAAATGTTGGCCCATATTGATAGGATAGCATCTAGCAGTTGATGGAGATTTGAGGGATGCACATCCAGGGCACGAAGCTCCCGTTCCACCACATCCCAAAGATGCTCTATTGGGTTGAGATCTGGTGACTGTGGGGGTCATTTTAGTACAGTGAACTCATTGTCATGTTCAAGAAACCAATTTGAAATGATTCGAGCTTTGTGACATGGTGCATTATCCTGCTGGAAGTAGCCATCAGAGGATGGGTACATGGTGGTCATGAAGGGATGGACATGGTCAGAAACAATGCTCAGGTAGCCCGTGGCATTTAAACGATGGCCAATTGGCACTAATGGGGCCTAAAGTGTGCCCAGAAAACATCCCCCACACCATTACACCACCAGCCTGCACAGTGGTAACAAGGCATGATGGATACATGTTCTCATTCTGTTTACGCCAAATTCGGACTCTACCATTTGAATGTCTCAACAGAAATCGAGACTCATCAGACCAGGCAACATTTTCCAGTCTTTAACAGTCCAATTTTGGTGAGCTCGTGCAAATTGTAGCCTCTTTTTCCTATTTGCAGTGGAGATGAGTGGTACCCGGTGGGGTCTTCTGCTGTTGTAGCCCATCCGCCTCAAGGTTGTGCGTGTTGTGGCTTCACAAATGGTTTGCTGCATAGCTCGGTTGTAACGAGTGGTTATTTCAGTCAACGTTGCTCTTCTATCAGCTTGAATCAGTCGGCCCATTCTCCTCTGACCTCTAGCATCAACAAGGCATTTTCGCCAACAGGACTGCCACATACTGGATGTTGTTCCCTTTTCACACCATTTTTTGTAAACCCTAGAAATGGTTGTGCATGAAAATCCCAGTAACTGAGCAGATTGTGAAATACTCAGACCTGCCAGTCTGGCACCAACAACCATGCCACGCTCAACATTGCTTAAATCACCTTTCTTTCCCATTCTGACATTCAGTTTGGAGTTCAGGAGATTGTCTTGACCAGGACCACAACCCTACATGCATTGAAGCAACTGCCATGTGATTGGTTGACTAGATAATCGCATTAATGAGAAATAGAACAGGTGTTCCTAATAATTCTTTAGGTGAGTGTGTGTGTGTATGTATATATGTATATATATATATATATATATATATATATATATATATATATTACAAATAGTTAGTGGGAGATAGTCAGTGTAAGTTATATCCTGATATAGTGTAGCTGTTGCAATGCAGGATGTTAGGCTACTTTCACACTAGCGTTCGGGTGTCCGCTTGTGAGTTCCGTTTAAAGGCTCTCACAAGCGGCCCCGAACGCATCCGTACTGCCCTAATGCATTCTGAGTGGATGCGGATCCTCTCAGAATGTATCAGTCTGGCACCGTTTGTCCTCCGCTCCGCTCAGCCGGCGGACACCCGAACGCTGCTTGCAGCGTTCGGGTGTCTGCCTGGCCATGCGGAGGCAAACAGATCCATCCAGACTTACAATGTAAGTCAATGGCGACGGATCCGTTTGAAGTTGACACAATATGGCTCAATTTCAAACGGATCCGTCCCCCATTGACTTTCAATGTAAAGTCTGGACGGATCCGTCTGAGCAACTTTCACACTTTGAATTTTTTCTAAACTATAATGCAGATGGATCCGTTCTGAACGGATCCCATTGTCTGCATTATAGGAGCGGATCTGTCTGTGCAGACACCAGACGGATCCGCTCCGAACGCAAGTGTGAAAGTAGCCTTAGTGTGATCAGTTCTGCTGTCCATACATACATGCTACAGACATAGTGCTGTGATGTCACAACAAAACATAGTGCACCAGTCAGTAATATGTAGTCAGAGCTGCTAAAATGTGAAGTTTCACGTATTGCACCAAAATATTTGCGGATCCGCAAAACACTTACGGATGTGTGAATGGACCCTCATAGTAAAGTTATTAAAGGTTACGTTTTATCATTATGTATATTCTAATGGATTGCCTTCCTTGTACAATGTTATAATATACTTTCTATGTTAGAAAGTATATTATAGTGCATTTGTATTGTGCGGCAGTTGTGTGCGGTTCTGCTGCGATACTGCAGGTATATAGAGGGTCAAGCGTTATTGGAACAAATTATTTCTACTGGTGTGATATACCATTTGCCCCCCATAAAAACAGATTGAAGCGGGGTGTTATATACCAATATACTTTCTTTATAGTGCATTTGGGTACTGTATAGTGCATTTGCGCATGCGCATTTTTGTCTACTGCTGTTTGTGAATAGCCACTATATCTAACAATCTTCATGTACACTTTCATAAGTTTCAAAATAAGTTTTTGCTTAAAAGGTATAGCTCCCTAAGGTAATCAATGCTTAAATCTGAGATGTATATGAACCAGAAAGGTGTAGTCACTTACACCCTTTGAATAGTAATTCATGTTTAGCTCGCAGACATCTTTGGAAGTGTTCTCTATACAATATGTCACAGTGTAGAAACTGATTTTATGCATGTGAAAATCATCCTCATTTACTGTCTTTGAAGCTATCCAACAGGGGATAATCTCATGCATACTATAAAGTTCCCTGTTTATTAGCCCTGGGACCAAATGCTTTCCTATCATAAAGACAGCAATTAAAAGGGAAAAAGGCATCACTTTTATGTTTGATCTTGAAATAAGCTATTCTGCACAATTATTAATGGAAAGTATGAGCTTTCTATTGACTGTGCTCTCACAGATGTTTTAAAATAATAGTTTAACAAGATCACAAAGGAAGCTCTTTAGTCAATTTGGAAATAAATCTGTTAATATATTAAGATATATGTATGTTATGATGTTTACATTATTTAGTATCATTCTAACAATAATTTCCTTTTGTAATATCTGTTTCATTTCCTTTTGTAAATCTGTTCAACCATAATCATGTTTACTAAATGTAATATCCTAAAATGCTCAGACATGCAAATACACCTTTTACATAATTTTTTGGACATTCGTACATCAGTAAACGGCTCTTTTTTTTGGAAAAGATCGCTATGATTGTGGTTAGGGATGAGCGAACTCGAACTGTATAGTTCGGGTTCGTACCGAATTTTGGGGTGTCCGTGACACGGACCCGAACCCGGACATTTTCGTAAAAGTCCGGGTTCGGGTTCGGTGTTCGTCGCTTTCTTCGCGCTTTTGTGACGCTTTCTTGGCGCTTTTTGAAAGGCTGCAAAGCAGCCAATCAACAAGCGTCATACTACTTGCCCCAAGAGGCCATCACAGCCATGCCTACTATTGGCATGGCTGTGATTGGCCAGAGCACCATGTGACCCAGCCTCTATTTAAGCTGGAGTCACATAGCGCCGCCCGTCACTCTGCTCTGATTAGCGTAGGGAGAGGTTGCGGCTGCGACAGTAGGGCGAGATTAGGCAGATTAACTCCTCCAAAGGACTTGATTAACTGATCGATCTGCAGCTGTGGATCATTGAGCTGCTGATCCTCAATTGCTCACTGTTTTTAGGCTGCACAGACCGTTTGTCAGTCACATTTTTCTGGGGTGATCGGCGGCCATTTTGTGTCTTGTGGTGCGCCAGCACAAGCTGCGACCAAGTGCATTTAACCCTCAATGGTGTGGTTGTTTTTTGGCTAAAGCCTACATCAGGGTGAAGCTGTCACACCAAGTGCATTTAACCAGCAATAGTCTGTTCATTTTTTGGCCATATACAAAATCAGGGGCAAGCTGCGCCTGTCACCAAGTGCATTTAACCCTCAATGGTGTGGTTGTTTTTTGGCTAAAGCCTACATCAGGGTGAAGCTGTCACACCAAGTGCATTTAACCAGCAATAGTCTGTTCATTTTTTGGCCATATACTAAATCAGGGGCAAGCTGCGCCTGTCACCAAGTGCATTTAACCCTCAATGGTGTGGTTGTTTTTTGGCTAAAGCCTACATCAGGGTGAAGCTGTCACACCAAGTGCATTTAACCAGCAATAGTCTGTTTATTTTTTGGCCATATCCCAGTCTAATTCTGTCACTAAATCCATACCGGTCACCCAGCGCCTAAATACTAGGCCTCAAATTTATATCCAGCTAAATCTGTCCCTAGTGCTGTAGCTGGGCGAGTTATTTAGTGTCCGTTCAAGCACATTTCTTGTTCTGGGTTGAAATACAATTCCCAATTTAGCAATTTCATAATTTAGTGGTTTCTGCTATATCAGAGCTATTTGAAATCTATCCCTAAAAGGGTATATAATATTCAAGGTGCACATTGGGTCATTCAGAATAACTTCACACACACCCGCTACTGTGTATTTCCAAGTCTAATTCTGTCACTAAACCCATACCTGTCACGCAGCGCCTAAATACTAGGCCTCAAATTTATATCCAGCTAAATCTGTCCCTAGTGCTGTAGCTGGGCGAGTTATTTAGTGTCCGTTCAAGCACATTTCTTGTTCTGGGTTGAAATACAATTCCCAATTTAGCAATTTCATAATTTAGTGGTTTCTGCTATATCAGAGCTATTTGAAATCTATCCCTAAAAGGGTATATAATATTCAAGGTGCACATTGGGTCATTCAGAATAACTTCACACACACCCGCTACTGTGTATTTCCAAGTCTAATTCTGGCACTAAACCCATACCTGTCACCCAGCGCCTAAATACTAGGCCTCAAATTTATATCCCGCTAAATCTGTCCTTAGTGCTGTAGCTGGGCGAGTTATTTAGTGTCCGTTCAAGCACATTTCTTGTTCTGGGTTGAAATACAATTCCCAATTTAGCAATTTCATAATTTAGTGGTTTCTGCTATATCAGAGCTATTTGAAATCTATCCCTAAAAGGGTATATAATATTCAAGGTGCACATTGGGTCATTCAGAATAACTTCACACACACCCGCTACTGTGTATTTCTAAGTCTAATTCTGTCACTAAACCCATACCTGTCACCCAGCGCCTAAATACTAGGCCTCAAATTTATATCCTGCTAAATCTCTCGTTAACGCTGTCCTGTTGTGGCTGGGAAAGTTATTTAGTGTCCGTCAAAGCACATTTTTTGTTCTGGGTTTAAATACAATTCCCAATTTAACAATTTCATAATTTAGTGGTTTCTGCTATATCAGAGCTATTTGAAATCTATCCCTAAAAGGGTATATAATATTCAAGGTGCACATTGGGTCATTCAGAATAACTTCACACACACCCGCTACTGTGTATTTCCAAGTCTAATTCTGGCACTAAATCCATACCGGTCACCCAGCGCCTAAATACTAGGCCTCAAATTTATATCCCGCTGAATTTGAATACAATACATTGGGCCAAATAATATATTTGTTGTTGTGGTGAACCATAACAATGAGAAAAACATCTAGTAAGGGACGCGGACGTGGACATGGTCGTGGTGGTGTTAGTGGACCCTCTGGTGCTGGGAGAGGACGTGGCCGTTCTGCCACATCCACACGTCCTAGTGTACCAACTACCTCAGGTCCCAGTAGCCGCCAGAATTTACAGCGATATATGGTGGGGCCCAATGCCGTTCTAAGGATGGTAAGGCCTGAGCAGGTACAGGCATTAGTCAATTGGGTGGCCGACAGTGGATCCAGCACGTTCACATTATCTCCCACCCAGTCTTCTGCAGAAAGCGCACAGATGGCGCCTGAAAACCAACCCCATCAGTCTGTCACATCACCCCCATGCATACCAGGGAAACTGTCTCAGCCTCAAGTTATGCAGCAGTCTCTTATGCTGTTTGAAGACTCCGCTGGCAGGGTTTCCCAAGGGCATCCACCTAGCCCTTCCCCAGCGGTGAAAGACATAGAATGCACTGACGCACAACCACTTATGTTTCCTGATGATGAGGACATGGGAATACCACCTCAGCATGTCTCTGATGATGACGAAACACAGGTGCCAACTGCTGCGTCTTTCTGCAGTGTGCAGACTGAACAGGAGGTCAGGGATCAAGACTGGGTGGAAGACGATGCAGGGGACGATGAGGTCCTAGACCCCACATGGAATGAAGGTCGTGCCACTGACTTTCACAGTTCGGAGGAAGAGGCAGTGGTGAGACCGAGCCAACAGCGTAGCAAAAGAGGGAGCAGTGGGCAAAAGCAGAACACCCGCCGCCAAGAGACTCCGCCTGCTACTGACCGCCGCCATCTGGGACCGAGCACCCCAAAGGCAGCTTCAAGGAGTTCCCTGGCATGGCACTTCTTCAAACAATGTGCTGACGACAAGACCCGAGTGGTTTGCACGCTGTGCCATCAGAGCCTGAAGCGAGGCATTAACGTTCTGAACCTGAGCACAACCTGCATGACCAGGCACCTGCATGCAAAGCATGAACTGCAGTGGAGTAAACACCTTAAAACCAAGGAAGTCACTCAGGCTCCCCCTGCTACCTCTTCTGCTGCTGCCGCCTCGGCCTATTCTGCTGCTGCCGCCTCGGCCTCTTCCTCCGCCTCTGGAGGAACGTTGGCACCTGCCGCCCAGCAAACAGGGGATGTACCACCAACACCACCACCACCACCTCCGTCACCAAGCGTCTCAACCATGTCACACGCCAGCGTTCAGCTCTCCATCTCACAAACATTTGATAGAAAGCGTAAATTCCCACCTAGCCACCCTCGATCCCTGGCCCTGAATGCCAGCATTTCTAAACTACTGGCCTATGAAATGCTGTCATTTAGGCTGGTGGACACAGACAGCTTCAAACAGCTCATGTCGCTTGCTGTCCCACAGTATGTTGTTCCCAGCCGGCACTACTTCTCCAAGAGAGCCGTGCCTTCCCTGCACAACCAAGTATCCGATAAAATCAAGTGTGCACTGCGCAACGCCATCTGTGGCAAGGTCCACCTAACCACAGATACGTGGACCAGTAAGCACGGCCAGGGACGCTATATCTCCCTAACTGCACACTGGGTAAATGTAGTGGCAGCTGGGCCCCAGGCGGAGAGCTGTTTGGCGCACGTCCTTCCGCCGCCAAGGATCGCAGGGCAACATTCTTTGCCTCCTGTTGCCACCTCCTCCTTCTCGGCTTCCTCCTCCTCTTCTTCCACCTGCTCATCCAGTCAGCCACACACCTTCACCACCAACTTCAGCACAGCCCGGGGTAAACGTCAGCAGGCCATTCTGAAACTCATATGTTTGGGGGACAGGCCCCACACCGCACAGGAGTTGTGGCGGGGTATAGAACAACAGACCGACGAGTGGTTGCTGCCGGTGAGCCTCAAGCCCGGCCTGGTGGTGTGTGATAATGGGCGAAATCTCGTTGCAGCTCTGGGACTAGCCAATTTGACGCACATCCCTTGCTTGGCGCATGTGCTGAATTTGGTGGTGCAGAAGTTCATTCACAACTACCCCGACATGTCAGAGCTGCTGCATAAAGTGCGGGCCGTCTGTTCGCGCTTCCGGCGTTCACATCCTGCTGCTGCTCGCCTGTCTGCGCTACAGCGTAACTTCGGCCTTCCCGCTCACCGCCTCATATGCGACGTGCCCACCAGGTGGAACTCCACCTTGCACATGCTGGACAGACTGTGCGAGCAGCAGCAGGCCATAGTGGAGTTTCAGCTGCAGCACGCACGGGTCAGTCGCACTACAGAACAGCACCACTTCACCACCAATGACTGGGCCTCCATGCGAGACCTGTGTGCCCTGTTGCGCTGTTTCGAGTACTCCACCAACATGGCCAGTGGCGATGACACCGTTATCAGCGTTACAATACCACTTCTATGTCTCCTTGAGAAAACACTTAGGGCGATGATGGAAGAGGAGGTGGCCCAGGAGGAGGAGGAGGAGGAGGAGGAAGAGGGGTCATTTTTAGCACTTTCAGGCCAGTCTCTTCGAAGTGACTCAGAGGGAGGTTTTTGGCAACAGCAGAGGCCAGGTACAAATGTGGCCAGCCAGGGCCCACTACTGGAGGACGAGGAGGACGAGGATGAGGAGGAGGTGGAGGAGGATGAGGATGAAGCATGGTCACAGCGGGGTGGCACCCAACGCAGCTCGGGTCCATCACTGGTGCGTGGCTGGGGGGAAAGGCAGGACGATGACGATACGCCTCCCACAGAGGACAGCTTGTCCTTATCCCTGGGCAGCCTGGCACACATGAGCGACTACATGCTGCAGTGCCTGCGCAACGACAGCAGAGTTGCCCACATTTTAACCTGTGCGGACTACTGGGTTGCCACCCTGCTGGATCCACGCTACAAAGACAATGTGCCCACCTTACTTCCTGCACTGGAGCGTGATAGGAAGATGCGCGAGTACAAGCGCACGTTGGTAGACGCGCTACTGAGAGCATTCCCAAATGTCACAGGGGAACAAGTGGAAGCCCAAGGCCAAGGCAGAGGAGGAGCAAGAGGTCGCCAAGGCAGCTGTGTCACGGCCAGCTCCTCTGAGGGCAGGGTTAGCATGGCAGAGATGTGGAAAACTTTTGTCAACACGCCACAGCTAACTGCACCACCACCTGATACGCAACGTGTTAGCAGGAGGCAACATTTCACTAACATGGTGGAACAGTACGTGTGCACACCCCTCCACGTACTGACTGATGGTTCGGCCCCATTCAACTTCTGGGTCTCTAAATTGTCCACGTGGCCAGAGCTAGCCTTTTATGCCTTGGAGGTGCTGGCCTGCCCGGCAGCCAGCGTTTTGTCTGAACGTGTATTCAGCACGGCAGGGGGCGTCATTACAGACAAACGCAGCCGCCTGTCTACAGCCAATGTGGACAAGCTGACGTTCATAAAAATGAACCAGGCATGGATCCCACAGGACCTGTCCGTCCCTTGTCCAGATTAGACATTAACTACCTCCCCATAACCATATATTATTGGACTCCAGGGCACTTCCTCATTCAATCCTATTTTTATTTTCATTTTACCATTATATTGCGATGCTACCCAAAGTTGAATGAACCTCTCCTCTGCCTGTGTGCTAGGCCTAAATATATGCCAATGGACTGTTGCAGTGGTGGCTGACATGAAGCCTGATTCTCTGCTATGACATGCAGACTAATTCTCTGCTGACATGAAGCCAGATTGTCTGTTACGGGACCTCCCTCCTCTGCCTGGGTGCTGGGCCTAAATTTATGACAATGGACTGTTGCAGTGGTGGCTGACGTGAAGCCTCATTCTCTGCTATGACATGCAGACTGATTCTCTGCTGACATGAAGCCAGATTGTCTGTTACGGGACCTCTCTCCTCTGCCTGTGTGCTAGGCCTAAATATATGCCAATGGACTGTTGCAGTGGTGGCTGACGTGAAGCCTGATTCTCTGCTATGACATGCAGACTGATTCTCTGCTGACATGAAGCCAGATCCTCTGTTACGGGACCTCTCTCCTCTGCCTGTGTGTGTGCTGGGCCTAAATATATGCCAATGGACTGTTGCAGTGGTGGCTGACGTGAAGCCTCATTCTCTGCTAAGACATGCAGACTAATTCTCTGCTGACATGAAGACAGATTCTCTGTTACGGGACCTCCCTCCTCTGCCTGGGTGCTGGGCCTAAATATATGCCAATGGACTGTTGCAGTGGTGGGTGACGTGAAGCCTGATTCTCTGCTATGACATGCAGACTAATTCTCTGCTGACATGAAGACAGATTCTCTGTTACGGGACCTCTCTCCTCTGCCTGTGTGTGTGCTGGGCCTAAATATATGCCAATGGACTGTTGCAGTGGTGGCTGACGTGAAGCCTCATTCTCTGCTATGACATGCAGACTAATTCTCTGCTGACATGAAGACAGATTCTCTGTTACGGGACCTCCCTCCTCTGCCTGGGTGCTGGGCCTAAATATATGCCAATGGACTGTTGCAGTGGTGGCTGACGTGAAGCCTCATTCTCTGCTATGACATGCAGACTGATTCTCTGCTGACATGAAGCCAGATCGTCTGTTACGGGACCTCTCTGCTCTGCCTGTGTGCTAGGCCTAAATATATGCCAATGGACTGTTGCAGTGGTGGGTGACGTGAAGCCTCATTCTCTGCTATGACATGCAGACTGATTCTCTGCTGTCATGAAGCCAGATTGTCTGTTACGGGACCTCTCTGCTCTGCCTGTGTGCTAGGCCTAAATATATGCCAATGGACTGTTGCAGTGGTGGGTGACGTGAAGCCTCATTCTCTGCTATGACATGCAGACTGATTCTCTGCTGTCATGAAGCCAGATTGTCTGTTACGGGACCTCTCTGCTCTGCCTGTGTGCTAGGCCTAAATATATGCCAATGGACTGTTGCAGTGGTGGGTGACGTGAAGCCTCATTCTCTGCTATGACATGCAGACTGATTCTCTGCTGACATGAAGCCAGATTGTCTGTTACGGGACCTCTCTCCTCTGCCTGTGTGCTAGGCCTAAATATATGCCAATGGACTGTTGCAGTGGTGGCTGACGTGAAGCCTCATTCTCTGCTATGACATGCAGACTAATTCTCTGCTGACATGAAGCCAGATTGTCTGTTACGGGACCTCTCTCCTCTGCCTGGGTGCTGGGCCTAAATTTATGACAATGGACTGTTGCAGTGGTGGCTGACGTGAAGCCTGATTCTCTGCTATGACATGCAGACTGATTCTCTGCTGACATGAAGCCAGATCCTCTGTTACGGGACCTCTCTCCTCTGCCTGTGTGTGTGCTGGGCCTAAATATATGCCAATGGACTGTTGCAGTGGTGGCTGACGTGAAGCCTCATTCTCTGCTATGACATGCAGACTGATTCTCTGCTGACATGAAGCCAGATTCTCTGTTACGGGACCTCTCTCCTCTGCCTGTGTGTGTGCTGGGCCTAAATATATGCCAATGGACTGTTGCAGTGGTGGCTGACGTGAAGCCTCATTCTCTGCTATGACATGCAGACTAATTCTCTGCTGACATGAAGACAGATTCTCTGTTACGGGACCTCCCTCCTCTGCCTGGGTGCTGGGCCTAAATATATGCCAATGGACTGTTGCAGTGGTGGCTGACGTGAAGCCTCATTCTCTGCTATGACATGCAGACTAATTCTCTGCTGACATGAAGACAGATTCTCTGTTACGGGACCTCTCTCCTCTGCCTGGGTGCCGGGGCCTAAATATCTGAGAATGGACTGTTCCAGTGGTGGGTGACGGGAAGCCAGATTCTCTGCTATGGAACCTCTCTCCAATTGATTTTGGTTAATTTTTATTTATTTAATTTTTAATTTAATTCATTTCCCTATCCACATTTGTTTGCAGGGGATTTACCTACATGTTGCTGCCTTTTGCAGCCCTCTAGCTCTTTCCTGGGCTGTTTTACAGCCTTTTTAGTGCCGAAAAGTTCGGGTCCCCATTGACTTCAATGGGGTTCGGGTTCGGGACGAAGTTCGGATCGGGTTCGGATCCCGAACCCGAACATTTCCGGGATGTTCGGCCGAACTTCTCGAACCCGAACATCCAGGTGTTCGCTCAACTCTAATTGTGGTATATAGGAGTTATTGCTGAATATAATGAAAATAACTCAGCAACTCACTACATTACAAGTGAAAAATAGGGCTTCTCATATGATTGTGAGTGAAGTAACAATAGATAACCTAAGCAAATGAACATATAGCATTAAATACATTTAAAGGGACTATGCAACAATGGTAGGGTACTCAAGGCAAGCCCCCCATCCCCCCCCCCCAGACACACACACACACACACACACACACACAAATACACACTTGGCCAGACCTGAAAAGGAAAGATGAATTTCTTTACCTGATTCCTGGCTCTGGCTCAATGCTTCTTCTCCTCCAGGCCTGCAATGCTGTGCAGGGCTGCAGTCAGGTCCATAGATATTGGGACATCGACACAACTCTAACATTTTTGGCTCTGTACACCACCACAATGGATTTGAAATGAAACAAACAAGATGTACTGTAACTGCAGACTGACAGCTTTAATTTGAGGGTATTTACATTCAAATCAGGGGAACGGTGTAGGAATTACAACAGTTTGCATATGTGCCTCCCACTTGTTAAGGTACGAAAAGTAATGGGAGATGTGGTGCCTAGATCTCATGGCCACATGAGCCCTGTGGGGGCTGAACTGGAAGAGAAGGAGGACATTGGAGCACAAGCAATGTGTAGCAAAATGGGTGGTTTTTATACACAGGTGACAGGAGAGAAGGAGCCAAAGGAGCTACAAGGCGATGAGGAAGACAAGGCAGAGGACCCAGACACAGAGGACCCAGACACATGGCAGTATGCAGTGGAGATGGAGGCAGGGAGTCCCTCTGAGCAACTTGAACAAACGGCCCAATGCATGCTCGCTTGCGTAGTGACAGCCAAATTGTTACCATTCGTTAGAGGGATGACTACTGGCTATTCACCATGTTAAACCCTCAATACCGGTCCAAAATGAGGGAGGACAAATTGAACTACTATAGAGACATCCTATGTAGTTAGTTGGCCGCTGCCTATCTGCGCCATTGTCCCTCCTCTCGCAGGTCTGACCATGGGGGGGTCCTCTGTGCTCACGTTTCACTTCCATGGCTGCTGGGGGGGGGGGAGCTGTACAAGCTCAATCAGCAGCATACTGAGTCTAGCTTTCCTCATCGCATAGTTAAGAATCTACTCACCAGCAGCTAGACATAGAGAAGAACCTGAACCAGCAGGTGGTGTCATACTTGGAGTGCACCATGCCAGCCGTCATTGAAGATCCGCTGGACTACAGGGCAGCCAAACTGGATTTGTGGTCGCAACTGGCAGAGTCTGCCCAGCCAGTAGTGTGGCATCAGAGTGAGT
Source organism: Bufo gargarizans (assembly GCF_014858855.1). Taxonomy (NCBI): domain Eukaryota; kingdom Metazoa; phylum Chordata; class Amphibia; order Anura; family Bufonidae; genus Bufo; species Bufo gargarizans. Next base: position 205,690,055 of record NC_058080.1, read on the forward strand.
GTTTAGTGCGGCAGGAGGAATTGGTGGATCCAGGGGGGGTGGAACAGGGCAATTGAACATTCCAGGCCTGGCGGCGGTGGCTGCGGCAGGGAGAGATAAGCGCTTCCATTGTGGAAGCGCTCATCTTATATTCACTGTGATTGTCTGATGTTGTGACTTAGATGAAGATCACATTTTATGACCAATTTGTGCAGAAATCCAAAGGGTTCACATACTTTTTCTTACACACACACATATATATATATATATATATATATGATACCCATTATAAAAAAAAAAGCTATATTTTACTATTAGACATAATTGTAAATTAGTCAAATCCCACTGCTTCCTAATTGGAAGATATTAAAGAAGACATTATTCAGTCTTTTCTATTACAGTCATGAGATTTCACTATTGAGTTTTCTGACCAAAGAAAAGCTTAGAGTATAAAGTAATAAGATCATTTTCTTGTCAGATCATTATTTGAATGTATGAATGACTGATAATTATTATTCAATAAGTACAAGAATAGGGTTCATTTTCTGCACAGTAAATGTACATCATCATTATGCTAAAAGTGCAAAGATTGAAGTGTTTTTATTTAGTGCTCCTTTGTTAGAACAGACAACGTGACAGGGAGCTGCTACTACTTCAGTATTTGTGTAGGTTCACATTCTGCAAATTTGTTGCAGAAAATCAGTTGGATTTGTCTGAATAAGACTGGCAAGTACATTTATTTCTGTAAGCCCTATTTGTATGAATGGGGAAGTTGTGGACATTTTTGCAATACATCCCTACAGAGTTCAAATTTGTAATTGAAGATATCATATAAAATATTTTGTAATAGATTAATGGCACTGTAATGATCTATTGTAATGACCTACTCATGTCTAGAACTAACAAGAAAGAATACTGCAGAATGTCATAATATACAAACTGAAAACTCCAGTTTTTAACATTATAATTAGAGATGAGCAAATTTTGTAAAATTTTGATTTGCATGGTTTGCCAATTTTTTGGGGGGGAAATTGGGTTTGATCCGAATAAATTTGCGGTGAAATAGGTTAAAAAATGGCTATTTCCTGTCTGCAGAGAGCCTTTATAGTGGTGTAGAACACTGTGCCTTGCAGAAACACACATAGGGAGTCTGCTTTGATAGTGACATAATACTGTGAGTCTGTATGACATGTAGATGACAGGCGTAGCACTTAGAATCACAGCACACTTCACTTATTTGGGCAATAACTGGGCCAAAACTGACCAAATAAATCAAGCATGACCTCAGCCTTATAGGTCAATGTTAGCGCACTCCTTTTACACCATCGTCAGATGATTCCACATAGATGTCTACAGAACCTGTTCTATTAAACACTTATACAAGTAGAGCCCCTGAAAGAGTGTGAATGGTCCAATTAATTATTCCCAGCAGACGTACTTGCTTCAAATTTGTATTTTTTTTTTAAATGTCCATTAACAGGACGTTTTGGGTCTTATAGCCTTTCTCAACAGTACTTTTTTGCAAGTAGAAAAATAAAAAAAAAGTTGAAGCAAGAACCTCTGCTGGGAATAATTAATTGGATTTTAAAGTGGGGATTGCCTCTTCCCGGGCAGTGCTAAAAGGATCGTGAGTAGGGTTGAGCGAACCCGAACGGCAAAGTTTGGGTTCATACCGAACTTTAGGATTTTTGGACCCCCGGACCCGAACCCGAACATTTCAGTCAAAATTTGGGTTCGCTGTTCGGCGATTTCTTAGCGCTTTTTGAAAGGCTTCAGAGCAGCCAATCAACAAGCGTTTAACTGTGTGACCTTAGAAGCCATCACAGCCATGCCTACTAATGGCATGAGTGTGATTGGCCAGTGCAGCATGTGACCCAGCCTCTATATAAGCTGGAGTCACGTAGTGCTGCATGTCACTCTGCTGTTACTAGTGTAGGGAGAGGATGCTGCTGGTTATTTCAGGGAGAGAATAGAAGAGAATCTATGATCAGAACTCCAATTTAACTCAGCGATCTACATAGATTTAATTGTGTGGGTGCAGTGCACAATCTTTTTACCCTGTCCTGAGCCCAGTGACAGAAAAAAATAACTTTTATCCATCTGTTAGTTAGGTGGGCGGCGGTGGCGGCCATTTTATGCAAGCTCCGTGCACCAGCACTGCATCTGAACTTTAGTGACATTGAAATCCAAGCTTGAAAAACTGCACTAATAATCTAATAAAAAAAAAAAAAAAAAAGCTTTTTGGGCAATATACATCTGGTGCATTTGCAGGATTAGTCAGTGTGCAATTTAAGCTAGAAATACAGTCATAATATTCAGAGTTTTTCAAAACACTATTTTTGCAAAATACACTATTTTACAGCCCTTGATGCATCTGCACGTATGAAATGTAAGTGTTATATACAGCTTTCATGTTAGTAAAAAAAAAAACACTTTTTGGGCAATATAAAACATCTGGATTAGTCAGTATGCAATTTAAGCCAGAAATGCAGCCATAATTGTCTGGGTTTTTAAAAACACCCTTTTTGTGCAAAATACACTATTTTACAATCTTAGCTGCATCTGCACCTGTGAAATTCAATTGTTATTTACAGCTTTCATATTCTGTTATAAAATAACAACTTTTTTTTGCAAAATACTTAATATTGCAGCCCTTGCTGCATCTGTGATTGTTGAAAACAAGTAATACATTTATTTATAATTTTCTGGCTTTGAAAAAAACACAAATTTTTGGCAATATCCAACATCTGGTGGCTTTGCAGGATTATTCAGTGTGCAATTTAAGCTAGAAATACAGCCATAATTTTCTGGGTTTTTAAAAACACCCTTTTTTGGCAAAATACACAATTTTACAGCCCTTGCAGCATCAGCACGTGTGAAATTCAAGGGTTATATACTGCTGTCATATTCAGTTATTAAACAAATACCTGTTTTAGGCCAAAAAGTTATTTTTGCAGGCTTTGCTGCATATGTCATTGTGAGATACACACTTTATATACTCTGGGTCTATTTAGTTATTTGAAAAACAGCCATTTTGTGCACAAAAATGTAATTCCAGCCTAGTCTGGATCAGTACGTGTGAGATACACCCTTTCAATACTGTGGTTCTATTCAATAATTTGAAAAAAAGCCATTTTGGGCAAAAAACTTTAATTGCAGCCTAGTATGGATCAGGACGTGTGAGATACACCCTTTAGATACTGTGGTTATATTCTTATATTAATAAAACACCCTTTTTGGGCAAAAAACATAATTTTACAGCCCTTGCTGCATCCGAACATGTGAAATTCAAGGTTTATATACTGCTGTTATATTCTGTTATTAAACAAACACCCATTTTAGGCCAAAAACTTTAATTGCGGCCTAGTATGGATCAGGACGCGTGAGATACACCCTTTAGATACTGTGGTTCTATTCAGTTATTTAAAAAGCAGTCATTTTGGGCCAAAACCATAATTTTGCAGCCTTTGCTGCATGTCATTGTGAGATACACACTTTAGATAATGTGGTTCTATTCAGATATTTGAAAGACAGCCATTTTGGGCAAAAAACTTTAATTGCGGCCTAGTCTGGATCAGGACGTGTGAGATACATACTTTACATACTGTGGTTCTATTCAGTTATTTGAAAAACAGCCATTTTGTGCACAAAACTTAAATTCCAGCCTAGTCTTGATCAGGATGTGTGAGATAAACCTTTTAGATACCGTGGTTCTATTCAGTTATTTGAAAAACAGCCATTTTGGGGAAAAAAATTAAATTCCGGCCTAGTCTGGATCAGAACGTGTGAGATACACCCTTTAGATACTGTGGTTCTATTCTGCTATTAATAAAACACCAATTTTAGGCAAAAATCTTTAATTTCGGCCTAGTCTGCAGCTGTACTTGTAAGATAAACCCTTTACATAAAGTGGTTCTATTCTGGTATTAAAAAAAAACACCCATTTTGGGCGAAAATCTTTAATTTCGGCCTAGTCTGCATCTGTACGTGTGACATACACACTTTACATACTGTGGTTCTATTCTGCTGTTAAAAAAACACCTATTTTGGGCAAAAAAACATAATTTTGCAGCCTTTGCTGCATATGTTATTGTGAGATACACCCTTTAGATACTGTGGTTCTATTCTGCTATTCATAAAACACCCATTTTGGGCAAAAATCTTTAATTGCTGCCTAGTCTGCATCTTTACGTGTGAGATGCACCCTTTACATACTGTGGTTCTATTTTGCTATTAAAAAAACACCCATTTAGGGCAAGATCATAAATTTGAGAAATATGAGTAGAGCGTCAAATAATTGACTTGGCCCCAGTCGTATTGCTGCTGGTGGAGCTCCTGTTGCAGCAGGAAGAGGTCGAAGTCAATCTGTGTCAGCTACACGCACAAGTAAAACCCCTTCCTCAGGTGCGAGTAGGTGACAGAACCTGCAGCGATATTTGGTCGGGTCTAATGCAGATCTACGAATAGTGAGGCCAGAACAAGTACAGGTGATAGTAGATTGTGTTGCTGACAGTGGATCCAGTTCCTTCACATTGTCTCCCCACCCAGTCTCCTGCTGAAATATCAGAGTTGGCACCTACAGCCGATGTCCATCAGTCTTACACCTCACCCGCTTGCAAATCAGCCAAGCAGTCTGAGCCCCAAGTCATGCAGCAGTCTCTTCTGCTTTTTGATGACTCTGTTATTAGGGTTTCCCAAGGCCATCCACCTAGCCCTGCCCCAGAAGTGGAAGAGAATGAGTGCACCGATGCCCAACCACTTATTTTTCAAGATGAGTACATGGGAGGACCATCGCAGCACATCTCGGATGATGACGAAACACAGGTGCCAACTGCAGGGCTTTCAAAAGTGTGCAGACAGACAAGGAGGGCAGGGGTGAAGACTGGGTGGAAGATGATGTGGAGGACAATCTCCTCAACCCCACATGGAATCAAGGTCATGTGAGTGACCTGTGTAGTTCGGAGGAAGAGGCGGCGATCGCACAGAGCCACCAGCACAACAGAAGAGGGAGCATGGTGCAAAAGCAGAGCGGGTGTCCCCTTGACAGTACGCCTGCTACTGCCGACCGCAGAAAGGGACCGAGCACACCAAAGCCAGCTCCAAGGACTTCACTGGCATGGCAGTTCTTGAGACAATGTGCTGATGACAAGACACGATTGGTTTGCACGCTGTGCAATCAAAGCCTGAAGTGAGGCATAAACGTTCTCAACCTGAGCAGTGAGCACTACCTGCATAACCAGGCATCTACTGTAAGTGCAAAGCACGAGCTGGAGTGGAGTAAACACCTCAAAAAACAAAAAAAGGTCTCTGGCTCCCCCGGCTTCCTCTTCTGCTGCAGTCTCGGCCTCTTTATCCAACTCTAGAGTGACAATGGCACCTGCCACCCCACAAACAGAGGATCTGCCAGCAACACCACCATCTAGGTCACCAAGCATCTCCACAATGTCCCACGGAAGCGTTCAGCTCTCCATCTCCCAAACACTGGAGTGGAAGAGGAAGTAGCCCCCTACCCACCCGCGATCCCCGGCCCCAAAATTGGTGAATTTTACCAGAAGATGTAACAGACAAATTAGTGAAAAGTTTTGACCTGTCTACTAGGTACAGCCGGGGTATATCACACACAAAAAGTGGTGAATTTCACCCGAATATGTAACAGACATATTAGTGAAATGTTACCTGTCTACTAGGTACAGCTGGAGTATATCACACCCAAAAATTGGTGAATTACACCTGAATGTGTAACAGCCAAATTAGTCAAATGTTACCTGTCTACTAGGTAGAGCAGGGGTATATCACACCCAAAAATTGGTGAATTTCACACGAATATGTAACAGACAAAATAGTTAATTTTTTTTTACCTGTCTACTAGGTATAGCAGTGGTATATCACACCCACAAATTTGCGAATTTCACCAAAAGATGTAACAGACAAATTAGTGAAATGACATAAAATAAAATATGTACACATAAAAAAAAAAATAAACTTGATATACAAGGTGGAGGTCCATATGAAGTAGGCGTTTGAGGAGGCAGTGGACGTAGCAGTGTAGGTGGAGGACGAGGCTGCCAACACTGGTTTTTGGTTTTAATTATTTATTTATTTATTTTATTAGGGTACAATCCAAAAGAGTGTGAAATATCCAAAATACAAGAATAAGCAATTGTGCTGTAATAATGGCTGGTTAAGGCTGGTATACATGTTTATTCTGCATAAGGTACGGACAAGGCCTGTGGGATCCATGCCTGGTTCATTTTAATGAACGTGAGCTTGTCCACATTGGCTGTTGACTGGTGGCTGTGCTTTTCTGTCATAACGCCCCCTGCCATGCTAAACACACATTCAGACAAAACACTGGCTGCAGGACAGGACAGCACCTCCAAGGCGTAAAGGGCAAGCTCAGGCCATGTGCCCAATTTGGAGACCCAGAAGTTGAAGGGGGCAGATCCGTCATTCAGTACGTGTAGGCGTGTGCACACATACTGCTCCACCATGTTGCTGAAATGCTGCCTCCTGCTAAGACGTTCCATATAAGCTGGTGGTGCTGGTTGTTGTGGCGTGCTGACAAAGCTTTTCCACATTTCAGTCATGCTAACCCTGCCTTCTGAGGTGCTGGTGGTGGCCCAGCTGCATTGGCGACCTCTTCCTCTGCCTTCGCCTTGTGCTTCCACTGTGCCCCCACTGTCATGTAGGATTGCCACCAGCAGCCCGTCTACCAGCGTGCGCTAGTACTTGCGAATCTTACAATCACACTCCAGTGACGGAATTAAGAACGGTATGTTGTCCTTGTAACAGTTATCCAGCAGCGTGGCCACCCAGTAATCAGCACAAGTTAGAATGTGGGAAACTCGGCGGTCATTGCGGAGACACTGCAGCATGTAATCGCTCATGTGTGCCAGGCTGCCCAGAGGCAACGAAAAGATGTCCTCTGTGGGAGGTGTATCGACCGTGTCCTCTGTATCCCCTCAGCCACGCACCAGTGATGGCCATGAGTTGGTTTGGGTGACACCCTGCTGTGAACACGGTTCCTCCTCCTCCATCTCCTCCTCCTCATCCTCCACCTCCTCATCCTCCAGAACTGTGTCTTGGCTGGACAATTGTGTACCTGGCGATTTTGGGTGCAGGAACCCACCCTCGGAGCCACTTGTGAATGACTGGCCAGTAACCCTATGAAATAATCCCTCTTCATCCTCTTCCTCCTGTGCCACTTCCTCTTCTATCATCGCCAGCAGTGTTTTTTCAAGGAGGCATAGAAGTGGAATAGTAACGCTGAGAACGGCGTTACCGGCACTGGACATGTTGGTGGAGTACTCGAAACAGTGCAACAAGGAACATAGGTCTCGCATGGAGGCCCAGTCATTGGTGGTGAAGTGTAGCTGTTCCGCAGAGCGACTCACCCGTGCCTGCTGCAAGGGAAGGCCGAAGTTATGCTGCAGCGCTGACAGGCTAGCAGCAGCAGGGTGAGAATGCCAAAAGGGTGCGCAGACGGCCCGCAGTTTATGCAGCAGCTCTGACTTATAATTTTTAAGGAACCTCTGCACCACCAAATTCATCACATGCGCCAGGCAAGGGATGTGCGTCAAACTGGCTAGTCCCAGAGCTGCTACGAGACTTTGTGCATTTTTGCACACCACCAGGCCGGGCATGAGGCTCACTGGCACCAACCACTCATCGGTCTGTTGTTCAAGGCCCATCCACAGCTCTTGCGCGGTGTGGGGTTTGTCCCCAAACAGATACGTTTTAAAACTGCCTGCTGTGCTGAAGTTGGTGGTGAAGGTGTTCAGCTGACCGGATGAGGAGGCGGTAGAGGATGAGAAAGTGGAGTAGGAGGAGGAAGCAACAGGAGGCAAAGAGAAACACCCTGCAATCCTCGGTGGTGGAAGGACATGCACCAAACTGCTATCTGTCTCAGGCCTAGCCGCCACTGCATTTACCCAGTGTGCTTTTATGGAGATATAACGGTCCTGACCGTGCTTACTGGTCCACGTATCCGTAGTCAGGTGCCCTTGCTACAGATGGCATTCAGCAGTACACACTTGGTTGTGCAGGGAAGGGATGGCACGCCTTGAAATGTAGTGGTGGCTGGGCACAACGTACTGTGGGACAGCCACCGCCATAAGGCCTTTAAAACTATCCGTCTCTACCAGACGGAATGACAGCATTTCAAAGGCCAGTAATTTTGAAATGCTGGCATTCAGGGCTAGGGATCGCGGGTGGGTAGGGGAATACTTCCTCTTCCTCTCCAGCGTTTGTGAGATGAAGAGCTGAACGCTTGCGTCGGACATTGTGGATATGCTTGGTGACCCAGGTGTTGGTGTTGTTGGCAGATCCTCTGTTTGCGGGGTGGCAGGTGGCACTTTCACTCCAGAGGTGGATGAAGAGGCTACGACTGCAGCAGAAGAGGAAGCAGGAGGAGCCAGAGACCTTTGTTGGTTTTTGAGGTGTCTACTCCACTGCAGCTTGTGCTTTGCACTTAAATGCCTGGTCATGCAGGTTGTGCTCAGGTTGAGAATCTTTATGCCTCGCTTCAGGCTCTTATTGCACAGCATGCAAACCACTCAGGTCTTGTCATCAGCACATTGTCTAAAGAACTGCCACGCGAGGGAACTCCTTGGAGCTGGCTTTGGTGTGCTCGGTCTCTTGCTGTGGTGGGCAGTAGGAGGAGTACTGTCTAGAGGATGGCCGCTCCGCTTTTGCACCCTGCTCCCTTTTCTGCTGTGCTGGTGGCTCTCTGCGACCACCGCCTCTTCCTACGAACTACATCAGTCACTCGCATGACCTTGATTCCATGTGGGGTCAAGGACATCATCGTCCTCCACATCATATTCTAACCAGTCTTCACCCCTGCCTTCCTTCTCGGTCTGCACACTTTCGAAAGCGCTAGCAGTTGGCACCTGTGTTTCATCATCACTCGAGATGTACTGCAATGGTCCTCCCATGTACTCATCTTGAAAAATAAGTGGTTGGGTATCGGTGCACTCAATCTCTTCCACTTCTGGGGCAGGGCTAGGTGGATGGCCCTGGGAAACCCTGCTAACAGAGTCATCAAAAAGCAGAAGAGACTGCTGCATGACTTGGGGCTCAGACTGCTTGGCTGATTTGCAAGGGGGTGAGGTGAAAGACTGAAGCACTTTGGCTGCAGGTGCCAACTCTGGTCTATCAGCAGGAGACTAGGTGGTAGACAATGTGAAGGAACTTGATCCACTGTCAGCACTGCAGGTTCTGCCGCTGCAGGTTCTGTCGCCTACTCGCACCTGAGGAATGGGTTTCACTTGTGCGTGTAGCTGGCACTAATCAAACACTTCCTCTCCCTGCAACAGGAGCTCCACCAGCAGCACCACGACCTAGGCCACGTCCCTTATTTGACGCTCTCCTCATATATTTCTAATTTAGGATCTTGCCCTAAATGGGTGTTTAATAGTAGAATAGAACGACTGTATGTAAAGGGTGTATCTCACATGGCATGAACCAGTATAGGCCTGAATTAAATATTTGTTTGCACAAAATGGATGTATTTCAAATGGCTTTATTTCAAATGCCTGCATCAAACCCCTATATGTAGAGGGATTATCTCACAGGGCATGAATCAGTGTAGGCCTAAATTAAATATTTCTTTGCCCAAAATGGCTGTATTTCAAATGGCTGTATTTCAAATTCCTGAATAAAACCCCTGTATGTAGAGGGTTTATCTCACACGGCCTGAAACGGTGTAGGCCTGAATTCAATATTGGTGCACCAAATGGCGGTATTTTAAATGCCTGAATCAAACCCATGTAAGTAGAGGCAGTATCTCACAGGCCATGAACCAGTGTAGGCCTAAATTAAACATTTCTTTGCCCAAAATGTCTGTATTTCAAATGGCTGTATTTCCAATTTCTGAATCAAACCCCTGTATGTAAAGAAGTTATCTCACAGGGCATGAACCAGTGTAGGCCTAAATTAAATATGTATTTGCACAAATTGGATGTATTTCAAATGGCTGTATTTCAAATGCCTGCATCAAACCCTTGTATGTAGAGGGAGTATCTCACAGGGCCTGAAACAGTGTGGGCCTAAATTAAATATTTCTTTGCACAAAATGGATGTATTTCAAATGCCTGTATCAAACCCCTGTACGTAGAGGGAGTATCTCACAGGGCATAAACCAGTGTAGGCCTAAATTAAATAATTATTTGCACAAAATGTATGTATTTCAAATGGCTGTATTTCAAATGCCTGCATCAAACCCCTGAATGTAGAGAGGGTATCTCACAGGGACTGAACCAGTTTAGGCCTAAATTAAATATTTATTTGCTCAAAATGGCTGTATTTCAAATGGCTGTATTTCAAATTCCTGAATCAAACCCCTGTATGTAGAGGGGTTATCTCACAGGGCATGAACCAGTGTAGGCCTAAATTAAATATTTCTTTGCACACATTGGATGTATTTCAAATGCCTGTATTTCAAATGCCTGCATCAAACCCCTGCATGTAGGGGGGGTATCTCACAGGGACCTAACCAGTGTAGGCCTAAATTAAATATTTTATTGCCCAAAATGTATGTATTTCAAATGGCTGTATTTCAAATGCCTGCATCAAACCCCTGTATGTAGAGGGAGTATCTCACAGGGCATAAACCAGTGTAGGCCTAAATTAAATATTTCTTTGCACAGAATTGATGTATTTCAAATGGCTGTATTTTAAATTCCTGAATCAAACCCCTGTATGTAGAGGGGGTATCTCACAGGACCTGAACCAGTGTAGGCCTAAATTTAATATTTATTTGCACTAAATGGATGTATTTCAAATGCCTGTATTTCAAATGCCTGCATTAAACCCCTGTATGTAGAGGGAGTATCTCACAGGGCCTGAACCAGTGTAGGCCTAAATTAAATATTTTTTTGCTCAAAATGGATGTATTTCAAATGTCTGTATTTCAAATGCCTGTATCAAACCCCTGCATGTAGAGGGGGTATCTCACAGGGACTGAACCAGTGTAGGCCTAAATTAACTATTTCATTGCCCATAATGTATGTATTTCAAATGGCTGTATTTCAAATGCCTGCATCAAACCCCTGTATGTAGAGGGAGTATCTCACAGGGCATAAACCAGTGTAGGCCTAAATTAAATATTTCTTTGCACAAAATGGCTGTATTTCAAATGGCTGTATTTTAAATTCCTGAATCAAACCCCTGTATGTAGAGGGGGTATCTCACAGGGCCTGAACCAGTGTAGGCCTAAATTAAATATTTATTTGCACTAAATGGATGTATTTCAAATAGCTGTATTTCAAACCCCTGTATGTAGAGGGGGAATCTCACAGGGCCTGTACCAGTGTAGTTTTAACCTGGAAGTGGACAGTTTGTGAAATATTTCAGCGACTTTCGTGAAAATAGGGCCTATTAAGTGGTAAAAAAGCCAAACTATCCCTCTGCTTCTGAGGTCTCCTCCTCTGATTTTGATATCTCAGAGAACGAGTCCACTGGGAGAGGAGACAAGGGCGGTAATAAAAAGGGACCAGCATCACAGAATAAGAAACAAAGGAACAAATGGAGAAAATGGGGAAGGGAAACAAACAACCCAAGAGGTGGAGGCTACCGGGAGACTACCTTGTCCTCAGTGGCATCATCCTCTTATGGGACGTCTGGCTTGGAGACTTCCTTGGCACACAACCCCCCCCCCCCTCCCCTGCTGTCTCCACAACATCCACAGCGGTTCCTTTTTTAGGACAGGGTCAACCTCCCTACCAACTACGGGAGAGAACCAAATAGACAGCTTGGTTCCTCATAGTGAAGATCTACAGATTATTAATCTGTCCTCACGGGACTTAAGTAATGCGGAGATCACAGTATTGAAAAAGGGACTTTCATTTGTCCCAACGACTGAGTTTAGGATCTTCACTTGGATAAAAGACCTTGACCTATTTTGCAGAAAACTCAGGTGGAGAAAATACTTTGATGTGTCAAATCAACAATCTCACGATAGACTAGGGATACAGGACTGCGATCTGGCAGATCTTGCAATCCTTATGGATCTATGGGAGGAAGGCTCCAAAAAAAACGGGAGAAGGTCCCTTCACCAAACTTCACCCTAAAAGTAGGAAAATGCCTCCACCACTCGACATCTTCCAACAATTGGTCACCAAAGAACTGGAAACAATAAAAATGCCTCGTTCACATGGCAGAAACTTGACTAAAAGTGCATTTGAGGCCTTGAGGACACTGGAAAAAGATAACTCCATTGTCATCAAGCCCTCTGACAAAGGGGGAAATCTGGTGATCATGAATCATGATATGTATCAGAAAATGTGTATGGATCTACCGAGGGATAAAAGTGGTTATTGGATTTTAGCCAGTGACCCAACAGACATGTATCTATCAGAACTCCAACAAATCCTTGATACAGGATTGGAGCAGAGGGTTATTGGTAAATCGGAATACCACTTTTTATTATCAAAGTGTCCGCAGATTGCAACCTTTTATGGACTCCCGAAAGTCCATAAGGGGACTACCCCTCTAAAGGGTCGACCGATAGTATCCGGCGTAAATTCCATCACACAAAACTGCGGTCTTTATCTTGATCAGGTACTGAAAGATTTTGTGGTGTCCCTTGCATCATATACAAGGGACACCATGGATTTTCTGAAAAAAACAGAGTCTCTGTGGATTGAACCTTCTTGTCTATTAGCCAGTATCGACGTTGAGTCCTTGTACAGCAGTATACCGCATGACAAGGGTCTCTTGGCTGTCACCTATTATCTTGGCACAAGAGGGAACCATTTCCAGGAACACAATCGTTTCATCCTAACCCTACTTAATTTCATTCTAAGGCACAATTTTTTTCTGTTTAGTGGGCAGTTCTACCACCAACTCAGGGGGACGGCCATGGGATTCCCTTGTGCCCCCACATACGCCAACCTCTTCCTGGGCTGGTGGGAGGACAATATCGTCTTCCCAGGTCACCCCACTTGGTGGAGTGAGAAGCTGGCCTTCTGGACGAGATATATCGATGACATCTTTGTGCTTTGGAATGGAAGTAGGAGGGAATTTACTGACTTTATGAATGTCTTAAACATCAATGACATAGGTCTCAAATTTACTTCTGAGATACAGGAAAAAAGTATAAACTTCCTGGATGTGACAATACTCAAACTAGGCAAAAAACTGGTCAGCACAATTTTTAGAAAATCAACGGCAACAAATTCCATATTACATTGGGGAAGCCACCACCTTACTCCACAAAAAAGAGGTATCCCAAGGGGACAATATTTGAGGATTTGCAGGAATTGCTCGGGTCTAAACGACTTTCATTGCGAATCAAGGAAACTCTACAATAGAATGACCGATAGGGGGTACCCTAAGAGTACACTAAGAGACGCTTTTCAGCAGGCCCTGGCAACGGATAGAGAAACCCTACTTATCCCTAAAACACGTAGGGATGAGGGTGGGGCAGAGACACGTCTTATCTCCACATTTGACATGGCCAATACTGAGATCAGGACCATCTTAAATAAATATTGGCCAATCCTACAGATGGACACAAGTGTCGCCAAAAACATCTCTACTTATCCAAGCGTAACTTATCGAAGAGGCCAGAGCCTCAGAGATAGACTGGTACACAGCCATTACACACCCCCATCTCCACCGGGAACATGGCTTGATCGTCGTCCTATTGGGATGTTTAAATCTGGGACTTGCAAAATCTGCCCATTCATCTCTACAGGCAAGTCGATTACATGCTTGGCCCAAGGACTATATTGGAAAGACCTTTAGGGAACTAAGGAAAAGGGTGGGCGAGCATGTAAACAATATTAAAAATAACAGGATCACACCAGTGGCGAGTCATGTACATGAGTATCACTCAGGGGACCCCCGCTCACTCAGCTTCTCGGCATTGGAACTTGTACCCATGTCTCCGAGAAAAGAGGACTGGGACAACAAGATTCTGCGCAAAGAAGCAGAGTGGATCTACAGGTGCCATTCGCAAGCACCGGATGGCCTTAACGAATGTTTGACCTTTACCTGTTTTTTGTAAAGTTTCTTCAAACCTCACAACCTCAAATAGAGACATTTGAAGATTCGGGAGTCTCTTCTCTCCATATCTGCCTCTAATTTTCCCGAACACTCACACAAAAGTCTCTAACTGGTCATGGGTACATAATGTACTCAACATATTATATCAAAAGGGCCAGAGCTATATCAGGCCACACCCGTGTAAATTATCCTTTAATTATCTAAATAATAGTTATTTTTTCTGATCAGGCGATTGCGTGGATCAATTGTGCGCTTCTACTGATCAGAATAGCTATAGCCTTGAAATAATTCCATCCTGTCACTGGTTTGCTGTTTTATAAATTTGGAGGGGTCTATATTACCGATGGAGATTTAGGGATGATGTAAATTAAGAGGTCAGCATAAGTGATATGCTTATGGCTGTCTAATGTGGCATTTTTAATGTGTATTAATACCAAACTAAACATTACCCACACAAAAAATGCCACTAAATAATGCCCCCCCCCCCTCCCCTGTAAACGCATAGAAAGCACCGAGTAGAAGTAAGTAATTGGAATATTCGGGAGCCAAAACTGCATATATCGCATTTGCGATTATAGCAATAGGGGAGGACCTGGAGCGCGAGCACATCGCTATTCCGGAAATGACGTCTGCGGTTCAGCAGACCGGAAGCGATGCATGCGTTCCAGGGGACCGGAAGTAGTGGCGCGTGTGTTCCACCAACCGGACATGCGGCTTCAGGTAGAAAAAAGGCGCTTCCTCTTTTAGCATTTAAATACAGCACAACTACAGGGATGCCATACTGCCCCATCAGACACGGCAGATGGCAGTCCAGACTACAGGGGGACACCTAACATGTAAGTCACCAACAATTGGAAATGTTTATGAGCAGCTCCACTGCATAGCTATAGTATTAACAGTGGGCTTTTGTATGATATCTTCCCCTTTTCCCTAGGTGACACCCTCCTCTTTATAGGAAAAAACTTTTGAATCTTCTGTTTCTCCTATATGGCCTGCCCCATCATGGTATCGACCAGGACACAGGAAATATATATAATATTATCCGGTATATTATCTGTTTCTGTCATCCAGCATGATGTTATCTATTATGTTTTAAACTGACCCCCTGATGAACCAAAACGTGGGGAAACGCGTCGGGGCTATATTCAAATAAAGGGATAAAACACTGATACTAACCACACTATAAATTCCCATTGTACAGGGCTACACAGGGCCAGACAGGGTAGGTACGGGGACAGGGTGACCCCACCATCAGGGATCATCCCTGGGCAGAGGATTATTATAGGGCGGGAACAGGGAGAGAACCATCCCTAATACCCTTATCTATGTGCCCCACTCTCCGCCCAATTCCCAACCTCATTATACAGTTACCAACGCCCTGGGAATTTATATATACCTTTATTATCTTTAAGCTATCTATTCTCCTTCACCAATTCACGGTGGTAGCTGGGCAACATCTTGTCCTATTATTATTTTGGACACCAGGTTATCAAAGGGTGTTTATATTTATGCTTTTTAGATTAAAATTAATAAAAGCTATTTTTTTTAAAAAGGGTCCACTTCCAGGTTAAAATTCACTTATACGGACACTTATACTAATCGTATACTTAATTCTACTATAATTCTTCCTGTACCAGTGTAGGCCTAAATTAAATATTTCTTTGTACAAAATGGATGTATTTCAAATGGCTGTATTTCAAATTTCTTAATCAAACCCCTGTATGTAGAGGGAGTATCTCACAGGGCCTGTACCAGTGTAGGCCTAAATTAAATATTTCTTTGCACAAAATGGATGCATTTCAAATGGCTGTATTTCAAATTCCTGAATCAAACCCCTGTATGTAGAGGGGGTATCTCACAGGACCTGAACCAGTGTAGGCCTAAATTAAATATTTTTTTGCACAAAATGGATGTATTTTGAATGGCTGTATTTCAAATTCCTGAATCAAACCCCTGTATTTAGAGTGGTTATCTCACAGGGCCTGAACCAGTGTAGGTCTAAATTAAATATTTCTTTGCACAAAAAGGATGTATTTTAAATGGCTGTATTTCAAATGCCTGCATCAAGCCCCTGTATGTAGAGGGAGTATCTTACAGGGCATGAACCAGTGTAGCCCTAAATTAAATATTTTTTTGCACAAAATGGATGTGTTTCAAATGCCTGCATCAAACCCCTTTATGATGAGGGATGTTCTCACAGGGCATGAACCAGTGTAGGCCTAAATTAAATATTTCTTTGCCCAAAATGGATGTATTTCAAATGGCTGTATTTCAAATTCCTGAATCAAATCCCTGTATGTAGAGGGGGTATCTCACAGGGCCTGAACCAGTGTAGGCCTAAATTAAATATTTTTTTGCACAGAATTGATGTATTTCAAATGGCTGTATTTCAAATTCCTGAATCAAACCCCTGTATGTAGAGGGGGTATCTCACAGGGCCTGAACTAGTGTAGGTCTAAATTAAATATTTCTTTGCACAAAATGGCTGTATTTCAAATGGCTGTATTTCAAATGCCTGAATAAAACCCCTGTATGTAGAGGGAGTATCTCACAGGCCATGAACCAGTGTAGGCCTAAATTAAAAATTTCTTTGCACAAAATGGCTGTATTTCAAATGCCTGAATCAAACTCCTGTATCTAGAGGGTGTATCTCACATGGCCTGAACCAGTGTATGCCTGAATTCAATATTGGTGCACCAAATGGCTGTATTTCAAATTCCTGAATCAAACCCCTGTATGTAAAGGGAGTATCTCACAGTGCATGAACCAGTGTAGGCCTAAATTAAATATTTCTTTGCACAAAATGGCTGTATTTCAAATGCCTGCATCAAACCCCTGTATGTAGAGGGAGTATCTCACATGGCATGAACCAGTGTAGGCCTGAAGTAAATATATCTTTGCACAAAATAGATGTATTTCAAATGGCTGTATTTTAAATGCCTGAATCAAACCCCTGTATGAAGAGGAGGTATCTCACAGGGCCTGAACCAGTGTAGGCCTGAATTCAATATTTATGCACCTAATGGCAGAATTTAAAATCTCTGAATGTAACCCAAATGTATTAAGGGTGAATCTCACAATGACATCTGCATCAAAGGCTGCCAACATTTTTTTTTTGTGCCCAAACGAGTGTTCGTTTAACAACTGAATTTGACAGCAGTATATAAGCCTGTAATTTCCCACGTGCTGATGCTGCAAGGCCTGAAAATAGTGTTTTTCAAACCCCTGAAAATAATGGTTGTATTTCTAGCTTAAATTGCACACTAACTAATCAAGATGTTGTAGATTGCCCAAAAAGTATTTTTTATTAACAGAATATGAAAGCTGTATATATTAAACTTGAATTTAACACTAGCAGTTCAGGAAAAAACAGTTTTTTTGGCAAAAAAGTGTGTTTTTCAAACCCCAGTAA
This sequence comes from Bufo gargarizans, assembly GCF_014858855.1. Lineage (NCBI taxonomy): Eukaryota > Metazoa > Chordata > Amphibia > Anura > Bufonidae > Bufo > Bufo gargarizans. The sequence continues at coordinate 205,707,456 of NC_058080.1, forward strand.
ATGATGGGTGTATTTCTAGCTTAAATTGCACACTAACTAATCCAGATGTTGTAGTTCACCAGAAAAGTGTGGTTTTTTTTGGTAACAGAATATGAAAGCTGTATATATTAAACTTGAATTTAACACTTGCAGATCAGGAAAACATTGCTTTTGGAAAAAAAAAAGTGTGTTTTTCAAACCTCAGAAAATGATGGTTGTATTTCTAGCTTAAATTGCACATTGACTAATCCGGATGTTGTAGATTGCCAATAAAGTGTTTTTTTTGGTAACAGAATATGAAAGCTGTATATATTAAACTTGGATTTAACACTTGCAGATCAGGAAAATACTGTTCTTTTGCAAAAAAAGTGTGTTTTTAAAACCCCAGAAAATGCTGGGTGTATTTCTATCTTAAATTGCACATCTGATGTTGTAGTTTGACAAAAAAAAAAATCATGATTTGCAATGTCCCAAAAGCTAAGATGCAGTGCTGGTGCACTAAGCTTGCATAAAATGGCCACCGCCTCTGCCGCCCACCTAACTAACAGAATTATTACCCTAAGTTCACACCTGAGCGTTTTACTTTTTTTTTTTATCACTAACAGGTATATTAGACGCTGTTTTGATAACAGCGTCTAATATACCTGCTACCTGGTCCTCTGGTGGTCCCTTTTGCTTGGATCGTCCACCAGAGGACACAGGTAGCTCTGTAATAAGTAGCACCAAGCACCACACTACACTATACCCCCCGTCACTTATTAACCTCTGATCACCCCATATAGACTCCCTGATCACCCCCCTGTCATTGATCAACCCCCTGTCATTGATAACCCCCCTGTAAGGCTCCATTCAGACGTCCGTATGTGTTTTACGGATCCATGGATCGGATCCGCAAAACACATACGGACGTCTGAATGGAGCCTTACAGGAGGGTGATCAATAACAGGGGGGTGATCACCCCATATAGACTCCCTGATCACCCCCCTGTCATTGATCCTGTCATTGATCACCCCCCGGTAAGGCTCCATTCAGACGTCCGTATGTGTTTTACGGATCCACGGATCGGATCTGCAAAACACATACGGACGTCTGAATGGAGCCTTACAGGGGGGTGATCAATGACAAGGTGGTGATCACCCCATATAGACTCCCTGATCACCCCCCTGTCATTGATCACCCCCCTGTCATTGATCACCCCACTGTAAGGCTCCATTCAGACGTCCGTATGTGTTTTGCGGATCTGCTGTGTCCGTGTTTTGCGGATCCACGGATCCGCAAAACACATACGGACGTCTGAATGGAGCCTTAAAGGGGGGTGATCAATGACAGGGGGGTGATCACCCCATATAGACTCCCTGATCACCCCCCTGTCATTGATCACCCCCCTGTCATTGATCACCCCCCTGTAAGGCTCCATTCAGACATTTTTTGGCACAAGTTAGCGGAAATTTATTTATTTATTTATTTATTTTTCTTACAAAGTCTCATATTCCACTAACTTGTGACAAAAAATAAAATCTCACATGAACTCACCATACCCCTCACGGAATCCAAATGCGTAATTTTTTTTTTATATTTATATTCCAGACTTCTTCTCACGCTTTAGGGCCCCTAAAAAAACAGGGCAGTATAAATACCCCACATGTGACCCCATTACGGAAAGAAGACACCACAAGGTATTTGCTGAGGGGCATATTGAGTCCATGAAAGATTGAACTTTTTGTCCCGTTAGCGGAAAGGGAGACTTTGTGAGAAAAAATAAAAATAAAAATTTCCGCTAACTTGTGCAAAAAATAAATAAAATCTTCTATGAACTCGCTATGCCCCTCATTGAATACCTTGGGGTGTCTTCTTTCCAAAATGGGGTCACATGTGGGGGATCCAAGAAGTCTGGGATCCAAATGTCTAAAATTGCCCTCCTAAAAGGAATTTGGGCCCCTTTGCGCATCTAGGCTGCAAAAAAGTGTCACACATGTGGTATCACCGTACTCAGGAGAAGTTGGGAAATGTGTTTTGGGGTGTCTTTTTACATATACCCATGCTGGGTGAGATAAATATCTCTGTATAATGACAACTTTGTATAAAAAAATGGGAAAAGTTGACTTTTAGAGAGTTATTTCTCTCACCCAGCATGGGTATATATAAAAATACACCCCAAAACACATTGCCCTACTTCTTCCACGTACGGCGATACCACATGTGTGACACTTTTTTGCAGCATTTGGATTTCAAACTACTTCTCACGCATTAGGGCCACTAAAATGCCAGGGCAGTATAACTACCCCACAAGTGACCCCATTTTGGAAAGAAGACACCCCAAGGTATTCTGTGATGGGCATAGTGAGTTCATGGAAGTTTTTATTTTTTGTCACAAGTTAGTGGAATATGAGACTTTGTAAGGAAAAAAAAAATATAATAAATCAATTTCTGCTAACTTGTGACAAAAAATAAAAAGTTCTATGAACTCACTATGCCCATCAGCGAATACCTTAGGGTGTCTACTTTCCGAAATGGGGTCACTTGTGGGGGTTTTCTACTGTCTGGGCATTGTAGAACCTCAGGAAATATGACTGGTGCTCAGAAAGTCAGAGCTGCTTCAAAAAGCGGAAATTCACATTTTTGTACCATAGTTTGTAAACGCTATAACTTTTACCCAAACCAATAAATATACACTTTTTTATCAAAGACATTTAGAACAATACATTTTGAGAAAAATTTATATAGAAATGTAGTTTTATTTAAAAAAAAATTACAACTGAAAGTGAAAAATTTCATTTTTTTGCAAAAATTTCGGTAAATTTCGATTAATAACAAAAAAAAGTAAAATGTCAGCAGCAATGAAATACCACCAAATGAAATCTCTATTATTGAGAAGAAAAGGAGGTAAAATTAATTTGAGTGGTAAGTTGCATGACCGAGCAATAAAAGGTGAAAGTAGTGTAGTGCAGAATTGTAAAAAGTGATCCTGGTCATTAAGGGTGTTTAAGCTAGGGTAGCTGAGGTGGTTAAGGAGTAAAAATGTAACTTTCCAGAATGTGAAAGGATATTGAAGGTTGTCAGATCAAGTCTGGCTCAGTAAATCTTATCACTTCCAACCCCTAAAATATTAGTGCAACCGCATTTCAACAAACCCTCGTGTCATATTACTATGGGTTACATTGTAATAGATTTAGAGGGCTCAGTCCTGTGAAAGTTCTTCGCCCACTAGGTGGGGATACTATATTGCATTGGCATCCTGTATGTAGATAAGGTTTTCTGCAACTTTTGGTTAATTAGTGTCTTTACTTTTTCTCTCAAAGCCAGTATAAGCAGGTATTGTCTATCTGAAAAAAAGTCCATTAGCATCTCAAGGGCAATAAATTGTTGTTAGTTTTTTATTGTAGCAACAGCCACAACACTAATCCAATAGTTGTTCAGATCATCAGTTAAGAGAGTACTGGGACTTGACAAATATTTATAGAAACATTTAAAAAACAACTCGGAATATGTTAGAATCCAAACATAATGCATCAATAGGAATTTGCCAATTTGTATGATGGAACACTGTGGAGCTAGCTTTCAAATATATAGCCAGGGTTTTTTTTTGTTTTTTTCTGGCTTTTTTTTATTTTATAAATTTGTTATTTTTCATTTTTCTTTGTATAGTCATGTAACAAAGAAGCATTAGGATGGTACATAAATGAGAAGAAAAAAAACAAAACATAATAATGCTAGTATACAAATTCAGATAACACTAGTCATTGTAAAATAATCATGTACATAGGTTTATAACATTTGTCTTATCAATATAGCTTCTTTTATGTAGCTAGGGAGATGTAGAAGAACACAAGAGAATGTTCCCTAGGATCGTCTCCAACGCTTCTCTAGACTGATCCCGTACATTTCACAATACTATGAATACATATAATAGAAGAAGGAAGAAAGAAAAAGAAACAGAAATGAGGAATAGAAGTAGAAACAGAAGAGTAAGTAGAGGCGGAGAGGGGGTAGGAGGGGGGGTGTACGGATATCAAGGTATCAAGTTTAAGTGTCATTGCTATTATTTAGCTAGGATCCATCTACGTCAGAGATCTCCAGGGGCTCAATATCTTGATGAATTTGTCGTGCGTCCTATCAATCCAGCTAGTCATTTCTTCAAGCCTACAAATTTGTGTCGTCTTAACTTTCATTTCTTGTACAGTAGGAGGATTAACATCTAGCCAATGTAAAGGGATTAATGCTTTAGCTGAAGCTATGATGTGCGAATTCAGGTTCTTTTTTGAAGGAGAATATTGGGGGGTTGGAAGCGCAAGTGCCACCATCTCTAGTGTTAGGTTAAAGTCGGGAATTGTTAGTTTTTGAATCAACGCTTCAATCGCCTTCCAATAGGGCTTAATCTGGGAGCAATGCCACCAGATATGTGATAAGGAGCCCACGCCAATTCCGCATCTCCAGCATTCCTTCGTAGATGCTAGACCTCTCTTGTAGAGAAAGTCTGGAGTTTTATACCACCTCGTCAGGAGTTTATAGTGATTCTCCTGTAGACGAATGCAGCAGGAGAAGCTATGAGAACTTCTCAGTATTTGCTTCACTTCAGTATCAGTTATAGTCCAATCCAATTCTTTTTCCCACTCTCTAATGTACACCGGCTTCATATCTTTTTTTTTTTTCTTCCAATTTTAAAATAGCCAGGGTTTTAAGCAAAGGAGAAAGAAGGAAAAGAGGAAGAAGAGGAGGAAGAAGATGACAAAATAAAAATCATACTTACCTAAACTATTTGTTTGTAACGGGCCAGCCGCTGCCATCTTGCTTGAAGATATGGTGCGGGTGGTGACATCATACGTCACCGCACATTTTCTCCAAGATCTTCATGCAAGATGACGGCAGCCGACCCGTTGCAAGCAAATGAATCAGGTAAGTACGTTTTTTTTTTACACTATTTCAGGTTAAATTGATTCGCTACCAAAAAGCGCAAGGAAATTTGGCTTTGCGGCGAATCAAATTTATCCTTACATTCGGATCGAAGTCCAATTCGCTCAACACTAACTGTAATTTAAGCAATTTAGTTGTCTAGTTACCAAATTCTCTTGTTGAGAGTAATTTTATATGGTAATTTTGTAATGTCTTTACTGATCCACTATATCTTCATATATACTCATCAATAACAACAACTGTAACATCAATTTTTCCATACTGTACTATATACCTATTGTTTATTATGTCACTCTTTTGTCTCATTTATTACACCCAACTTAAAGAATCAGACCCAGTAAGAGGTTATATTATATATAGTATACATTTAATATATATTTATACACAATAATTTATTACAGTGGCAAGGCAGGAGGCTCTACATATACAAGGAGCCATAAAATAATATTTTATATACTTCTATGACTCTCTTTATCAATTGCATAATCCAGAGCCTACCGACTCTCTTCCAGATTGCGACTCTCCTCCAAATTGTTTACTTTTGATCACAAACTTACAATAACATATCACACTTCCATTGCTCCCCACCTCTACACACATGTGAATGCTGAAACCTTTTACTGTTACGGAGTTCTGTTCCATCTTGTTAATGTGCCAAGCGGACTAAGCCCCAGGCCCAGATGGTTTCTCTAGTTTGCATTACAAAACCTTCTCCTTGATCTTGATCCAACATATTTTCTACATATACTGTATATGAAACCCTTTTGAACTTTAAAATAAATTGGAAGTATTGAGTAGTCTAACTCACTCTGAGCTAGATGCATTATGGACTAAGGGGTTCATTTATTAAGACCGGCATTTTAGACGACGGTCTTAATACTCCTTTAGCTGGCGGTGGATGTGCCAAATTTATGTAGAGGTGTCGGCCTCTACATAACTTCAGTGTATCCACCAGCTGTCTAAATCTATGCCAACTCCCTTGATGGTGTAAATTTAGACCATTTTCTACACCTAAAACAGGCATAGAAAATGATAAATGAGATGTTTTTCTCAGCCCATCTCCCTGGATGACAATTGCAGACATTACTTAACTTAACCTTCCTAAATATGTATACATCTACCGGAAAACCTATGTTTTCTACTCCAAGCTTATCTTTTTGACCAATGCACATCATCAGACAAGCCAGGTCTATCTCTATTCAACTCTATCCACCACTTACAGAACTCATGTCCTATTCCTTCTCTCGCAAAACAGACCCAACATGATCACCCCCAGAAATGTAAGTTTGAATTAACAATTAATAGCTAGGAAACAACCTCCTAAATATCTCTTATCAAATATCTATGGACTTCTTCAGCAACAGAGCTATCAAAACTAAATGTACATTTGTGACTTACTGGGAGGAGGATCCTGCTACTTCTCTCTCTTAAGCTGAAATCAAATAGCTCTACAGATACTCCCATGGTATGCCTTGTAGTGTAAAGCTTCAGGAAAACTTCTTTAAACTACAGTAATCTTCAGATGGTACCTCACCCCAGTCAGACTAAAATTTATGAAATGCTTGAGCTCAGGCTTACACTGGAAATGTGCCCTAAAATCAAGGACTTACTTGGTGGAACTGGGCAGTATTGCAATTATTTTGGAAATACATTATTTCATTGATCAAACACTTTTTCTCTCTCCCTACTCATTTTTGACCTCCACCTCCAAATCCTTAGTCCCATGACACTTAGTCCCATGACCACGCACCTGTGTGTGAACTGTTTTTCGGAGAGTGGCCCAAATTTTCGGGGATCACAAATCACCAGATCAGGTTGTGCACACCAGGCACAACGCTAGGAAGCATATGTGGAATAACTTGTGCGGTATCAAAGCAGCTCTTTTCTGCTGTTGTCATCCAGAATAGGTCCCGATGGTCAGAGGTAAGTTAAATAAATAAATGAATAAGTAAAAAAAAATCAACATGGCTGACATGAAATCATTATTTATAATAGAAAGCTCTGTTAAAATAATTATTTATTCTCCTGTAGTGAATATGTATTCATCTATAGTAAGTGCTGGTGGAAGGAAGCCTGAATACTACTTATTTAGTATGTTCTAAGACTTCATCGAGACCTTCAGGTACCAGGGTCTGCAGGCAAAGTATCAAGTAGGATTCTTTATTTACTAATTGTTGGAATCTATTTTTAGTGTTTGGAGGAATCCAGTCGATGATGGTGAGTTTTAGAACAGATATATTGCGATTGTGCGGTGTATCAAAATGTCTAGATATGCTATGGTGTTGTTTTGTATTACTTATATTGCTTCTATGGTTTTTTAATCTGTAAAAATATGGATTGCACACACTGTATCTGTCACGGATTAGAGTGGGGGTAACTCTAATCCGTGTGATGTTAACATAAATGGAGTCGGCTTGACCAGGACAACAGAATAAGGCCTCTTTCACACTACCGTTTTTATTTTTCCGTTTTCCGTTCCGTTTTTTGCGTTCCGTATACATGTCCTATATTTGGCCGCAAATCACAGTCCGTGGCTCCATTCAAGTCAATGGGTCCGCAAAAAAAACGGAACACATACGGAAATGCATCCGTATGTCTTCCGTATCCGTTCCGTTTTTTGCGGAACCATCAATTGAAAATGTTATGCCCAGCCCAATTTTTTCTATGTAATTACTGTATACTGTATATGCCATACGGAAAAACGGAATGGAACAACGGAACGGAAACGGAACCACAACAGAAGCAAAAAACGGAACAACAGATCCGTGAAAAACGGAACGCAAAACACTGAATTCAACATACTGTAGTGTGAAAGAGGCCTTAGGGAGCAGGTCACCTCCTAGCGCATCCCTAATCTGACCCTAACTCCTAGCTGTATGAGCCGACCCTGATGGTACTCAGGAACCTTGGATCCCTACTAACCCTCCGCAGATCCGTGAGCTAGGCGCTTGGTATACAACCTGTTCCTCCTGGACGCAGAGAAACAGTAGTCTAAACTGGCCAAGCTGCAAGGGGATAGAAACATAAACAGCCTATGGATATGGCAGGAGAGTGAAAGACTTCCACCCCTACCTGCCACAGAAACACTGACTGGATCCCGTGCTCAACTGCTGAAGTCCACACCCAACATAAAAGGACACAGCGCACACATAAAACACACAGGAACCCGGAACCATAGCTGCAATAATAACAGACACCGCATAAACATAAAATAACATCTGGAACATAAACTTATGACCACAAGGGTGGCCCTCACTGGCTGGCAGATGGTAAATAACCAGGAGGATGACTCCAGCTAACCATGGCTGAAGTACCCCTCAGCTTCAGACATTCAGAGGAAGCTAAATAGCCCAAGTGGCCACACCCACACAGGCACACACAGGAAAGGGAATTAACCCTTCCAAGACCAGACAGGGTAGTGAAGCCACTTAAAGGGGAAGTGCACACATACAGAAACCCTGTGCAATACACACAGGGAAAGTGCACACCAAACTAAAAGCACACCTACAAAGAGAGGTTGCCAGGTACAACTGCATGCACTGCACAGCAAGCTGCCTCGCAACAGCTCAGGCTGCTATACTGCGAATAACAACATGTTGCCAGCGGCAACCACAAGAGAGGAAACAAAGTAGCGGCCCTCACGTGTGACAGTATCGTGACAGTGTCTGGACTGTGTTGACAAAAATTTATATATCTTTATTAAGAGAAGTTTAAAAGTATAAATATAAAAAAATCTGAAATATTCATATAGAAAGGGATGATTCTATAGATCAATACCCAAAATTGTGGTATAAATAGTGGTGGCATATCGAGATCAGACAATGGGTGCTGATTATAGACTGGATGAAGAGTGTCATTAACTCTTAAAATAATCTATGTCTGCTCTCGATGATTTCACCGCCCCAAATAGATATAAGATAAACTGTAAATACAATATCACAATGAATGTACAAGTGCATAAAAATAATAATACTTAATGTCCATATATATGGTACACCTCTTGGCTGTCACTGGTGTGGAAACAATAGAGATGTAGAAAAAAAAAAAATACTAATGATAAACATATAAAATTAGAAATAAAATAAAAAATAATTGAGGAAAAATGAAAATAATTGGAAATAAAATGTTTTGCTCTTCAGGTTGTAGCAGTGTCTCTACATATAGTAAAGGTAAATATTTTCCCAGAAGGTTGATGATTAATGATTAATGTTAAATCATATTGGAAACATCGGTATTCATAATAATTAGTCAGATTATATTAGAAACACTGTAGTCATCACACAAATCCTCTATGTTAATAGTTATCATATACCCCTGCAGAAAATCAGACTATTGTTGTGATAAAGTCAGACCCTGGGTCTCCTCTTTGGCTCAAAGAATGTCCCTTTGTAGGGTAACTTACGCTTTTGGTATAATGTGCTGCTAGGTACCTCGCTTACACACGTCTCTCTCTGATCTGAGTTTCCAGCCGTGCTGTTGGTGTCTCACGTGACTTGTGGCGTCCCACGTGGTTAGTCACGTTACTTCTATCTGGCCAATGACTTTGTATGCTTGCGGTTCGAAGTGGATGAAGGCAGTGGGAGGTTGCATTGTTAGTTTGAGTTGAAATTAATTATAGCAAATGTGTATCCATTATAGGCATCAATAATTAGTCTGCTGGATCATGGTCTATTTTTCTTTAAATATCGATCAAAGAAATTACTGTTCAAATCCCAAACGCATTTCGAAGCAACACACGCTCCTTCTTGGGTATGAACAGAGACTGAGCTTGGTGGATTTATGTAGGCTCCTCTATTAATAAGGAGGAGGAGTATCTAGATCAGGGGTGGCCAACCTTACAGACACAAAGAGCCAAAAAAAAAAAAAACGTATGACTAGCAGGAGCCACAAGCTATACAACACACAAGTCACCATATTTTTTGCCCTACAAGATGCATCTACGTTTTAACAAAGAAAAATAAGAGAAAAAATGATTTTTCATCTGATCTGAGGTCTGATAAAGATATTTTTTTCTTATTTTTCATTAGCAGAGAAAAAAATAAAACAAATATTTTTCTTTAGACGTCAGATCAGACTCCTAAATCAGATCCCCAATCCTCATCTGACCTAAAATAAGATCCCCAAACCTCATCAGACCTCCAAAATAAGACCCCCCAATACTCGGATCAGACAACACAAATCAGACTCCCAGTGTCAAACCCTCAGTGCTCAGATCCCACCCCCTCCTTAATGCTCAGATCTCGCCCCTATGTTCAGATCTCTCCCCTTCTCAGATCTGACCCCCCCATGCTCAGACCTGACCAAACCATGCTCAAGCAAGACCACCCATGCTCAGATCTGCCCCCATACTCATATCTGACTTCCATGCTCATATCTGACCCCCATGCTCAGATCAGATGCCCATTGATAAGATCAGACCCCCATTTTCCAGATTAGGACAACCCCCCCATGCTCAGATCAGAACCTCCCATGCTTAGATCAGACCCCCATGCTATGTTCTATAATAAAAAAATATATATATCTTCCCTCTCCTGATCAGGCACTGGGCTCCTGCTACTCTGCAGACCTGTGACCTGATGAGCGTAATGTCAGGTCATAGTGCGTGTCTCCACGTACTACATTCTGACAGTGTGTGCATCAGGGCATAGTGGAAAGTGAGCTGGAGCTGCAAAGTAGCTTGCCCGATCAGGAAAGTGAGCTGGAGCTTGCCCGATCAGGAAAAGAGGTCTGAGCATGAGGTGGAGAGTGAGCCGGCCTGACTGCTTCCCAGCTCCACAGCTAGAGCTGCACTTTAAGAAGCAAAGATCTGCATGCGGCTCAAGAGCCACAGGTTGGCCACCCCTGATATAGATGATTTGATACAGGCAATTGATAATCTCTGTCTGGATTCCAGCTCAATATGTTCGCTGGGGGACGGAGATAAAAAAAAAAGAAGTCAATGAAAAAACTATCTATTATAGAGAATATTCATCACATTCAGAAATAAAAATAATTAAAAGGATGGGTGCAATAAGAGCAAAGATAGGATTGATGATAAAATTCCCAATAATCGCAGAGAAACGCAATTGCGTTTTCCACGTGATTCATATGCGTTTTTTGTATAAAAAAGGCAAAAATTAAATTCTTATTTCTATTCTTTTAGAGATCAAATGATATTATCTTGTATCATCTCAGTATATATTCTTTTTGTAGTACACTTATCTCAAGATACTTTTGTTTTCTTCATTTCAACTTGGTTTTGTGCTTGATGGATATATGTGTGGATGATGAAAAGTGGTGAGTGTGAGGATGAGGGGTGGGGGCCCTTCAGGGAGGGAAGATCGAGGTGCTGGTAGACAGACGGACCTCGATGTTCCGTCCCCAAAAGGGCATTCACCCCGGGTCTATAGAAATTCAAAAAGTTCCATTTTGGCATTGAGGCCTGAAGGGATAATGGTGTTGAATTCAAAAATTCTTCTGGATTCGACTTTGGAAACTGTCTTCTAACTTTCTCAAATGCTGTAAAAGTAAGGGATGTGGGATCTTTGTTATGGAATTCTTTAAAATGTTTAGAGACTGTATGCAGTTCATAACCTTTCTTGATATTGGAGATGTGTTAGGCTATTCTCTTTTTGAGAGTTCTTTTGGTCCATCCTATATATTGTTTATTACATGGGCATTTCAAAAGATAGATGATGTCCGAAGAGTCACATGTTAGGTGTTCTTTGATCTGGAGAGAATAGGTATTTTGTGTTGACCTTATTATTGTAGTTTTTTGGGGGAAATTTGTAGTTCTACAGTTGTTGCATCTTCCACACCTATAGAAACCATTTAATGTTAACCAGCTTGTTTGGTTTCTAATGGGCTTGTTTTTGATTGATGGGTCGATTTTTATGCCTAAATTCTGGGCTCTTGTGTATGTTATTAGTGGATTAGTAGGTAGATATGGACCTATTACTTTATCTTTCATAAGATGGTGCCAATATTTACGGATGATTTGGTCTACTCTTTTGTATTGGTTATTAAATGGGAAAATGATACTTATATTTTCATCTTTTTTTGGTATCATTTTTAGTCACTGTAGAGAACATCTAGATACTCCTCCTTCTTATTAATAAAGGAACCTACATAAATCCACCAAGCTCAGTCTCTGTTCATACCCACTGAAGAAGGATTTTTTTGACCATAGACCATGATCCAGCAAACTAATCATTGATGCCTATAATTGATACACATTGGCTATAATTAATTTTAGCTCGACCTAACCAGACATCCCCCCCTCCTCCCACCGCCTTCATCCACTTCGAACCGCAAGCATGCAAGTCACCGGCCAAATAAAAGTAACTTGACTAACCACGTGGGATGCCACAAGTCACATGAAACACCAACAGTGTGGATGGAAACTCAAATCGGAGAGAGACGTGTGTAAGTGAGGTACCTAGCAGCACATTACACCAAAAGCGTGAGTTACCATACAAAAGCACATTCTTTGAACCAAAGAGGACACCCATTTTAAATGCAGGGCCTGACTTTATCACTACAATAGTCGGATTTGCTTCTTGGGTATAGGAGACCTAATCACATAGAGGATTTGTGTGATTACTACAGTGTTTCAAATATAATCTGACTAATTATTATCAATACCGATTTCAAATATGATTTAACCTCCTCAGGACCGCCGTACGCAGGATTGCGTCCTGCCGGCGGTCCTGCTCTTCTGGGTGGACGCATATACGCGTCCTCCCGCGAGAGCCGAGATTTCCTGTGAACGCGCGCACACAGGCGCGCGCGCTCACAGGAACGGAAGGTAAGCGAGTGGATCTCCAGCCTGCCAGCGGCGATCCGAATTTTTTAACCCCTAACAGGTATATTAGACGCTGTTTTCATAACAGCGTCTAATATACCTCCTACCTGGTCCTCTGGTGGTCCCTTTTGTTAGGATCGACCACCAGAGGACTCAGGTAGCTCAGTACAGTCGCACCAAACACCACACTACACTACACCCCCCCGTCACTTATTAACCCCTTATAAACCCCTGATCACCCATGATCACCCCATATAAACTCCCTGATCACCCCCCTGTCATTGATCACCGCCCTGTCATTGATCACCCCCCTGTCAGGCTCCGTTCAGACGTCCGTATGATTTTTACGGATCCACGGATACATGGATCGGATCCGCAAAAAGCATACGGACGTCTGAATGGAGCCTTACAGGGGGGTGATCAATGACAGGCGGGTGATCACCCATATACACTCCCTGATCACCCCCTGTCATTGATCACCCCCCTGTCATTGATCACCCCCCTGTAAGGCTCCATTCAGACGTCCGCATGATTTTTACGGATCCATGAATACATGGATCGGATCCGCAAAACACATGCGGACGTCTGAATGGAGCCTTACAGGGGGTGATCAATGACAGGCGGGTGATCACCCATATACACTCCCTGATCACCCCCCTGTCATTGATAACCCCCCTGTAAGGCTCCATTCAGACGTCCGCATGTGTTTTGTGGATCCGATCCATGTATCCATGGATCCGTAAAAATCATGCGGACGTCTGAATGGAGCCTTACAGGGGGGTGATCAATGACAGGCGGGTGATCACCCATATACACTCCCTGATCACCCCCTGTCATTGATCACCCCCCTGTCATTGATCACCCCCCTGTAAGGCTCCATTCAGACGTCCGCATGTGTTTTGTGGATCCGATCCATGTATCCATGGATCCGTAAAAAATCATGCGGATGTCTGAATGGAGCCTTACAGGGGGGGTGATCATTGACAGGGGGGTGATCACCCTGATCACCCTGATCACCCCCTGTCATTGATAACCCCCCTGTAAGGCTCCATTCAGACGTCCGCATGTGTTTTGTGGATCCGATCCATGTATCCATGGATCCGTAAAAAATCATGCGGATGTCTGAATGGAGCCTTACAGGGGGGGTGATCAGTGACAGGGGGGTGATCACCCTGATCACCCCCTGTCATTGATAACCCCCCTGTAAGGCTCCATTCAGACGTCCGCATGTGTTTTGTGGATCCGATCCATGTATCCATGGATCCGTAAAAAATCATGCGGATGTCTGAATGGAGGCTTACAGGGGGGGTGATCAGTGACAGGGGGGTGATCACCCTGATCACCCCATGTCATTGATAACCCCCCTGTAAGGCTCCATTCAGACGTCCGCATGTGTTTTGCGGGTCCGATCCATGGATCCGTAAAAATTATACGGACGTCTGAATGGAGCCTTACAGGGGGGTGATCAATGACAGGGGGGTGATCAGGGAGTCTATATGGGTGATCACCCCCCTGTCATTGATCACCCCCCTGTCATTGATCACCCCCCTGTAAGGCTCCAGACATTTTTTTGGCACAAGTTAGCGGAAATTTTTTGTTTGTTTTTGTTTTTTCTTACAAAGTCTCATATTCTACTAACTTGTGTCAAAAAATAAAATCTCACATGAACTCACCATACCCCTCACGGAATCCAAATGCGTAAACATTTTTAGACATTTATATTCCATATATACCATTTTTTTTTTTGCCCAAACATTTTTTTTTAATCAAAGACATGTAGAACAATAAATTTGGCGAAAAATTTATATATGGATGCCGTTTTTTTTGCAAAATTTTACAGCTGAAAGTGAAAAATGTCATTTTCTTGCAAAAAAATCGTTACATTTTGATTAATAACAAAAAAAGTAAAAATGTCAGCAGCAATAAAATACCACCAAATGAAAGCTCCATTAGTGAGAAGAAAAGGAGGTAAAATTCATTTGGGTGGTAAGTTGCATGACCGAGCGATAAACGGTGAAAGGAGTGTAGTGCCGAAGTGTAAAAAGTGGCCTGGTCATGAAGGGGGTTTCACCTAGCGGGGCTGAAGTGGTTAACATTAATCATTAATCATCAACCTTCTGGGACAATATTCACCTTTACTATAAGTAGAGACACTGCTACAACCTGAAGAACAATATTTTTTTTCAATTATTTTCATTTTTCCTCAATTATTTTTTATTTTATTTCTAATTTTAAATGTTTATTATCAGTATTTTTTATTATTTTCCACATCTCTATTGTTTCCACACCTGTGACAACCAAGAGGTGTACCATATATATGGACATTAAGTATTATTATTTTTATGTGATTGTACTACAGTCATTGTGAAATTGTATTTACAGTTTATCTTATATCTATTTGGGGCGGTGAAATCATTGAGAGCAGACATAGATTATTTTAAGAGTTAATGACACTCTTCAACCAGTCTATAATCAGCACCCATTGTCTGATCTCGATATACCACCGCTATTTATACCACAATTTTGGGTATTGATCTATTGAATCATCCCTTACTATATAAATATTTCAGATTTTCAATATTTATACTTTTATAGTTCTCTTAATAAATATATTTTATTTTTTTGTCAACCCAGTCCAGATACATTTTGTGCCATCCATATTTTTACAATCTGCTGTTTTTCACACCAGGCAAGGGGTACGCCTAGGATAGAGCACCACAATCTAGAGGGTCTGAACAAGAGCCACTATAAATCTCTTTGTTATCTACCTAAGGTTTTTTAATCTGGTCCTCATACACTGAGTTGTTCGTCCTACATATTGCAGGTTGCTTGGAAACTCCAAAAGATAGATAACAAAAGATGACCCCCAGTCCAAGTGCGTTTTTATTAAAAAATTTGCCCCTGTTATAGATGATGTAAAATCTTGATTGTCCAGGGGAGATGTTCCTGCATCATAAACATTTTATGTGTTAGTAATTGGTAATGTCTGATGGTATCCTAAGTATTTGGGGGCATGCCTAGCTTTTTTCATTTTTTCATTAATGAAGTGGGAGGAGTGTGAATGAGTGAGTGACGTTACACTGCCGGCCTGCCCGCCGCTTTGATAGTGAGTACTACTACAGAGGATTCCGCTAGTTTAAAGCAGAGCCACTGCTTGAAGATTACTTAAATGTACTTTACATATGAAAACTGCTGTGAGCAGGGCCCGGTGCAGTCACTGTACTCCATTACACCAGGGCCCGCTCATAGCACTCTTTATATGTAAAATCTTTTTATGTAATGCTCCAGCAATGGCTATGCTTTCTTCTGTAACAGTACTAACTGTTCAAAGCAGTGGTCCTGCCAGCGCGTGACGTCACTCACTCAGTCATGTTCCTCCCACTTCATTAATGAAGCTGGCAGGAGCGTGACTGACTGAGTGAGTTACGCTACGCTGCCGACTGGACCGCTGATAGGGAGTACTTTTACAGAAGAAAGCATAGCCATTGCTGGAGCATTACATAACAAGATTTTACATATAGAGATTGCTGTGAGCGGGGTCCGGTGGTGTAATGGGGGTCACTATTCACACAGGGACAATATATTGTGACACGTATGATACTGTGACCAACATAAGATCCTCTTATGCTGGTCACAGTATCATATGTGTCAAGGTATATTGTTCCTGTGTGAATAGTGATCCCAATTACATAAGATGCTATACCTGTATGTGTATGATCCACACATCCCCCATAGCAGTGTATCATCCACACATCCCCCATAGCAGTGTTTCATCCACACATCCCCCATAACAGTGTGTCATCCACAGATCCTGCATAATAGTGTCCTCCACAGATCTCCCCATAACTGTGTATCATCTACAGATCCCCATAGCAGTGTCATCCACAGATACCCCATAACAGTGCCATCCACAGATACCCCATAAAAGTACATTATCCAAAGATACCCCCATAACAGTGTCATCCACAGACCACTATTAGATAAAACCCACCAAAAGCACACCTTTTGGTTCAAAATTTTTTTTAATTTTTTTCCTCCTCAAAAATCTAGGTGCCTCTTATAGTATCATCAGGTTTGTCTTATAAAGCAAAAAATACGGTATATATATATATATATATATATATATATATATATATAAAATCAAAAAAAAGGCAGCACTCCAAGGAAAAAATGAAAAAACAATAATCTTTTATTCACCCATGTGGGCAGCGCAACGTTTCGGCTCAGCACTAGAGCCTTTCTCAAGAGGAAGAGAAAGGCTGTAGTGCTGAGCCGAAACGTTGCGGTGCCCACATGGGTGAATAAAAGGTGATTGTTTTTTCATTTATCATTTTATCCTTGGAGTGCTGCCTTTTTTTAAATATTTTGTATACAAGGACTGCTTATCCTTTGGGCCGTGGGGCCGTGCACCCTTCTACTGATTGAACCCTCTGTGCTGCCTCATTTTTTATATCTATCTATATATATATATATATATATATATATATATATATATATATATTTACCTACTAGCAATTATTTATTTGCCTTTATATAATATATTTGCACAATGTTTCATTCAACTTTTAATTATTTATGCTACTAAACGTATCTGTGGACTGAACCTGTCAATATAATGATTTCCTGTTTTTTGTGTAAATTCTGATGTGTACCACTACTCTGGGTCGCCGACGGAGCATCAGTGAAACGCGTAGCTAAACTAAGACCCGATCACTTTGTTTATGTCTAGTTTTATACTAAAATAAAATGCTCCTACAGCCTTCCAATGGATGCTAACAGTTGTTAACATATTTCATGTAGAAGAACTTGGGAGACTAGAGAACACACTCAATTCACCAAAACCTGGAATAGTTGTATAAAATATTGTACCTTCAGCACCTTCCTGCAGGCTATTTCCTCCACATTTCTTGACCTGCCATGCCACTGTCCCTCTTCTCCCCTTCTCCTCCCCCTGTTCATTTAATATACCCTTCATATGTTTATGATTTATTTGACATTAAACCTACAGATTCAGGCTCTGCTTCACTATATTTACTATATCCTGAATTCTTAGATATAACTGTTTTGTTTTGATTCCTTTTACCATGGATACACTCCTTTTTATTTTCCTTGATAACACTCATCTGACCTCTCTTTCCTAAAAAGTTATCACTGTGTCTAACTCGGTCTTGTTATGGTGCACTAACCATGTCTGTACTTGTTTAAAACCATAATAAGATAATTTGAAAAAAGCTTGCTATTTGCTACCACAGGCTACCATCTGTTTACACATACTGATGTCACAGGGCACCGGCTTCGCACTCCTTCCCCTCAGCACCGCCAGCGCCATGCAGTAAGTTCGGAGCGAGGACATGCGCTGTGTCCTCGTCTCCACAGCAACGGGTGGCAGGGAGGACCCGGCCACGCACGCCTCCTTAGCGTGGGTGGCGTCCTCCACTCCGATGGTTACTGTGAGCAGGCTGAGCGCTGAGCTTGGCACTCAGCGCTCAGCAGTATGCTGGGGGAAGAGTCATGTGACGCTGGCCACGTTACATGACTCCTTCCCTCCTCTATTTAAATGGCAGCCTACTGGCCACAGGTTGCCTGTGATTAAGGTCCTATACCTTGTGTATCTTCATCTGTGGCATTGCTGTTTTAGTATTTGAATCTCGGCTTGCTTTTTTACTTCGTCCCTTGCTTGCTCCTTTTGTTCGGTTGCATCTCCTGGTATTTGACTCCTGCTAAGACTTTGACTTGTCCTTGCCTGATCCCTGTGTCTAAGTTGCTTCTCCTGGTAGTTACTCCAGGTTTGCGCCCCGACTTTGCTTCTGCTTGCCCCCTGGTACCGCGTTGACCTCCTGGTTCAGACCTTGCTTGTTTGACTACTCTTGTTTGTCTCTCTCTCCCGCACTTATTCAGGTTAGGGATCGCAGTCCAGTTGTGCTCCGTTACCTAGGACGAGTAAGTGCAAGTAGGCAGGGACAGAGGTGCAGGTGGAGTCAGTTTGGCACCTTTTCCCACCCCCTTCCCTTGACAACAGATACATACTGATATATGTCAGTGTCACTTTGGCATGACTAATACTGTCTTGGCATAACAAAGCATGAAATTGGTTGCATGCAGTCCTCGGAGACCTCAGTGTCACAACTTTTCAGGGCGATTGGGGCACTTTCATTTTAGTATATTCAGACCTGAATTAAATGTGATTGTCATTTTGACTAAATTGGACCCACAAGTTTTGGAAGATTTGTTCATCTTTACTATTTATACTCAAACCAAAAAAACTACATAATGCAACTTTCTCTGCTGACTAGGTCTAAAATGTGTCAAAACTTCCTGTTCTTTACAGGTGTTTTTTCAATAGCTATTGGATTATCACCGCAGGGAAAATTAGAATGAGAAATAACACGACTGTATAAATAACACAGGATCCTGGCCTATGAGCACGTCACAGAGACTGCCTAGAAAAAACTCTCATGGATGTCAGGTAGGTCCTATCCTTTCCAATGTGTCTTTGGCCCATATGGCTGCTCTCAAATAACAGGAAGCTTGGCATAATATTAGGCCTAGTGACCAGTGTTAAAACTTTATGATATGTTGTAGCTGGAGTATATAAGCTATGAGGCAAACTATATACTGTATGAGGTTGCAGCCTTGGTTTATTACAGCTTTATTATTGGAGGTATCTTTGCAATTAAAAGATGGGCAAACATCAAAAATATTAACTACTAAAGTGTAATTTTTTTTTAGTTACAAACATGTTTTATGTGAATAAATTCAGTATATGTAAAGGTAAACCTTCTGAGAATAAATCTTATGAAAAATGTAGAGTACAAGTTTTTGATACTATTCCAAAGTGACTAAGTGTGTAGTGTTCAAATACCAAAGAGCATCTAAGCTCTAATGAAATTTGATTAACATTGCTTGACATAGTAACTGGCAGGACTGTCTCTTGGCTCATCGCCACTTAAGTTAACATTTGTTCTTTACTTCATATTTATTTTATTTGTTTACTTGGAACAGACTAAAACCATTGCAAACAATGTGCACAATCAGTCATACAACAGATTTGATGGATCTGCAGTTCCTATTTTATGTACTCAAAAACAAAATGTTTAGAAAAATGTTTTAAAATACAGTATGACAAATAAAACAATTTAAGCTTAAAGATAAAAAAAACATTAACTAAATATATATATTAAAAAAATCTGAATTAGCTTTCCTTTTTTTCCTTTTGACAAATACTGTTTTCTTTGCCAAAAACATTGAAATAAAATATTCTTATTAAAACCTGCATTGAAAACAAGAACAAATTGATATTTTGTTCAGTTTACAGATAAAGCTTAGTTTTAATAAGGCATAACATCACAACAATAAATACACATCTACATGATCCTTTATTGTTAGATACTCACACTATAATAATGAGAGTTTGACATTTATTAGTCCCTTTTATGAGTCTCAGTTACAATTAATGTTGAATCATATAACATTGACATTTACTGTGTAGAAGAAGCCAATTGTGAACCATAAAACAACTCCCAATGCTAAATTTCATATAATGACACAGTTTGTACAGCATTTATTCTGTATTATCTATTGTATATTGACACCATTCCTACACAGAATTAATGTCATGGTAAAGTGGATCTTTTGAATTGTTGCTTCCATATATATATATATATATATATATATATATATATATATATATATAATCTTTTCCTGGGGCAGCAATGACAGACTTCTCATCAAGCAGAGGGTTTTCAAGTTCAAACAGTGCTTTGTCATACGGCACATCAAACTTCCAAGTTTGCCATCACTTGGCACGATGAAGTCACAGCTTCAAATCACAACATGTTACATCAACACAAAACAATAAATCCTTGCCCGGCTTGGGTCTCACTATACAGAGGTTTTCCCTAACTCACCTCTAGCTCAGTGTTTACACTGTGGTATTTGGCTTCACTCAGCCATGCAGTCAGACAGCTTCCTAGCTGTGACCAATGAAATCCATTGGGATCTCAGACCACCAGTCCTCCTGACAGTAACCTCGCAATACTTTAGGAGAAGAGGTTCAGCAGTCACCCCTGAGGTGTTGCTGGCCCCCCCCCAAAAGTCAGGCTTTAATCAGCCTTGTTGCCCCCCCCCCCCCCCCCCCAACCCTCCTGGCTGGGACCACCTAGAAACTCTGCAGGCTTCCATTTCAACTCCTCAACTCTTCCCCCAGACACACACTGAGGAGTAATTTATCCTTCAGTGATTATTCACAGCTGGCCTCACCTCAGGCTATAACTGTAGCGGACTACGGGTGTGGACTAAGAGAATCCCACTACCATAGTGTCTCCCAGTCCAAAGAAGACCATATAACTTAAACAAACCATCTTCAGCAAGTTATGCATTGCTGAAGTAAAAAATCTCTGGATTTCTGTTACCTCATCCTAACTAAACTGTGCACTGTGCACTGTGCACTTCACTATATATATATATATATATATATATATATATATATATATATATATATATATATATATATCATAATATATACAGTGGATATAAAAAGTCTACACACCCCTGTTAAAATGTCAGGTTTCTGTGATGTAAAAAAATGAGACAAACATAAATCATTTCAGAACTTTTTCCACCTTTTAATGTGAACTATAAACTGTACAACTCAATTGAAAAACAAACTGAAGACTTTTAGGTAGAGGGGAGAAAAAATATAAAAATAAAATAATATGGTTGCATAAGTGTGCACACCCTTAAACTAATACTTTGTTGAAGCACCTTTTCATTTTATTACAGCACTCAGTCTTTTTGGGTATGAGTGTATCATCATGGCACATATTGATTTGGCAAGATTTGCCCACTTTTCTTTGCAAAAACACTCCAAATCTGTCAGATTGTGAGGGCATCTCCTGCGCACAGGCCTTTTCAGATCACCCCACAAATTTTCAATCAGATTCAGGTCTGGGCTCTGGCTGGGCCATTCCAAAACTTTAATCTTCTTCTAGTAATGCCATTCCTTTGTTGATTTGAATGTATGCTTTGGTTCGTTGTCATGCTGAAAGATGAAGTTCCTCTAAATGTTCAGCTTTCTAGCAGAAGCCTGAAGGTTTTGTGCCAATATTGACTGGTATTGGGAACTGTTCATAATTTCCTCTAGCTTAACTAAGGCCCCAGTTCCAGCTGAAGAAAAACAGCCCCAAAGCATGATGCTGCCATAACCATGCTTCACTGTGGGTATGGTGTTCTTTTGGTGATGTGCAGTTTTGTTTTTGTGCCAAACATATCTTTTGGAATTATAGCCAAAAAGTTCAACCTTGGTTTCATCAGATCATAACACCATTTCCCACATGATTTTTGGAGACTTCCGATGTGTTTTTGCAAAATGTAGCCTGGCTTGGATGTTTTTCTTTGTAAGAAAAGGCTTTCATCTTGCCACTCTACCCCATAGCCCAGACATATGAAAAATACGGGAGATTGTTGTCATATGTACCACAAAGCCAGTACTTGCCAGATATTCCTGCAGCCCCTTTAATGTTGCTGTAAGCCTCTTGGTAGCTTCCCAGACCAGTTTTCTTCTTGTATTTTCATTAATTTTGGAGGGGCGTCCAGTTCTTGGTAATGTCACTGTTGTGCCATGTCTTCACTGTGTTTCATGGTATATCTAATGCCTTGAAAATTCATTTATACCCTTCTCCTGACTGATACCTTTTAACAATGAGATCCCTCTGATGTTTTGGAAGCTCTCTGTGGACCATGGTTTTTGCTGTGGGATGCGACTAAGAA
This sequence comes from Bufo gargarizans, assembly GCF_014858855.1. Lineage (NCBI taxonomy): Eukaryota > Metazoa > Chordata > Amphibia > Anura > Bufonidae > Bufo > Bufo gargarizans. The sequence goes on from NC_058080.1 coordinate 205,729,897, forward strand.
TATTTCAGGAAAGACCAACTAGAGCAGCTGAACTTTATTTGGAGTTAATCACTTTAAATGATGGCAGCTGTATGCTGACTCTTATTTAACATGATTTTGAATCAGATTGCTTAATTCTTAACACATTTTAACTCTTATAAGAGGGTGTGCACTTATGCAACCACATTATTTTTTTTCACTACATCTAAAATATTTCAGTTTGTTTTTCACTGCATTTGTGGGAGGGGCATAGGGTACTTATCCTGCCGCACGGCCTCTCCAGGCTGTCGGCATCGCGTGGTGCATCTCGTATTGCGGTGACGTCATCCGGGTGCGACTTCTGGTTCCGGCCTTCCCTGTATCGACGAGCAGCGGTGGCGGTACTCCTCTCCTGCGCGGCGAATATTGGTAAGCTAAAATCGGACCCGTTCGCTCTGCCACCCGTCGGCATGTCCGGGCGGCCGCCGCCAGCCTCACGTTCCCCCCAGTTCATCCCCGCTTACTGCGCTCCCTCCGCACGCCACGTGCATAGCGGCCCCTGCTGATTCCCCGGTTGGTCCCACACACATATACGGCAGTGGCCAGCAGCTGGGTATTCAGGGGCCGCGGGCAGCAGCAGGGACCCTGCCATCAGCAAGCTGCGGAGACATCCACCGGGGAACACAGGCCGCTTCTCCCAGCCCGACGCTACTTGCAGGGGGCGCTGCGTGGTCTCCTCCTCCCTCCTGCAGTTCTCATTGCCGCTGGCAGAGACAGCAGCAGACGGGGATGCGGAGAACTGCGCTTCCAACCTGTGAATAGATCAGGACACTGCCATAGCATAGGCACAGCTCTTCTAATGTGCCAAGCAGTCTCCTGCAGGGTTAGTGCCTGCTGGAGCACGCCATTACTCTACAGAGGAGCAGCCCCTTACCCACCTCTGGGGGCTGAACTCAGACACAGCATGCGTGAGAGTGGGGTGCCAGGGTCCTCTGCTCAGGGCAGGTCCGCTCTGCCGCAGCTCCCCCAGGTCTTGGTACATTCCGATCATTTAACCGATCCTGTGCCGGAGCTGAGGTGGGGGGAGCTCGTCCAGGACAGATCGTGAGGCAGGTCAGGGCCCTTTCCTGGCTCCTGGCCCGCTGCACGGCGCAGGCATGTCATTCGCTCTTCACCAGCTCCCCCCCTCGTCTATTGTCATGCCCCCAGTTCTCTGAATGCCCTGCATTTGGGTCCGCCATTCAGGGTCACATCCAGAGGTCACATTCCGCCATGAGTCGCAGCATCCACAACGCCTGGGTTCCCTTTTCCACGCCAAGGGACCCTTCCCGGTCCAGTCCAACGGATCAGCGGGTCTGGCCGGTGGAGAACCCTCCCCGTTTACCATGCTGAGTCTCATCAAGCAACACTTGCACTGAAAAAAAAACAACAAAAAAACACTTCTTCACCTTTCAGTCCAGCTCTGTCACACGCTTAGATTTCAGTCCAGCTCTGTCACACGCTTAGATTTTCCTTATATTCTATTGCCTGGTCCATCATGGTTTTCTCCTTCCGGGTACGTTCAGGTTGACTTCATTTCCTGTTTCGCACTTATACGTCCGGGTTGTTTCGTGTCCTGTTGCCTGATACATTCAGGTTCTCTTCGTGTCCTGTTGCCTGATATGTTCAGGTTCTCTTTGTGTCCTGTTGCCTGATACGTTCAGGTTTTCTTCGTGTTCTGTTGCCTGATACGTTCAGGTTTTTCTTCATGTCCTGTTACCTGATACGTTCAGGTTTTCTTCGTGTCCTCCTGCCTGATAAGTTCAGGTTTTCGTTGTGTCCTGTTGCCTGATACGTTCAGGTTTTCGTCATGTCCTCTTGCTTGTTACGTTCAGTTTTCTTCATGTCCTCCCCTCCTGATACGTTCAGTTTTTCGTGTCCCGTTTGCCTGACACGTCCTGGGTCACTCCGTGTCTTTTTGCCTGTCATGTTCAGGTTTTCGTCATGTCCTGGTCCTGAGATTCAGGCCCTCTTTTGTCCTGTTTGTCTGATCTGCTTGTTTTTCGTTCATCGTTCCAAATCTTTTTCGTTGTCTACTCACGCCACTTACGTCGAACTCCTCTCCTACTGTCCTGTCACACTTCTTGTCTTCTTGCCTCGTAAGTGTACCTATCACGGTCAGTTCATGCTTCTTTACCTGTCATGCTCGGGTCCTGTTGCTCTCCGTTGCCATCACGTGCGGGTCATGTCACCTCACTGCCTGCCACACTGGTAAATTCCACGCTGGCATCCAGTAGGGGCTTCGTCACCAGATGCGTCTCGGCCCTCAGTCTTGTTTACAGGGCCCTACGTTTCTAAATCACCTGTCACGCCAGGTCATGTTTCATTCACTACCTGATACGCTCAGGCCACATTGTTTTTCCCTGACTCCGTCAGGTCTTGTCCTTCCGTCGCCTGATACCGTTCAGGTTATTCCACGTTACTTCTGCCTGACACGTTCAGGTCAGTTTCGTTGGCCCTGGGCATGCTTTCTGTCCACTCATCACGGCACCTGGCATGTGCCACTCGTCTACACAGCACCATCTTTCATCTCCTTCAGAACCAACTCCTGGCGCACCCTGGGTCTCCAATCCGATCATTCTGCACCGTCTATTATTTTTCGTAATTTCCTGACACGCTCAGGTTGTCATTTCTTTTCTCCTTATTCAGGTTTCGTTCTTCCTGATCATCATCTACGTAAGTTCAGTTTCAGAATATGTTTTGGTGCACCTTCTTCCTCACTTACCGATCCCAGGTTCGCGGGGTGTGAAGTTTTCACCCTCTTCGCGGACATACCCGGGCATTTCGATTGCGCCCAGTGTTTCATTTAATTTCCATCCTAACTCTTCTTGGCTCCAGGTAAGTTTAAAAAAAATAAATAAAAAAATCTTGGTATTGCATGGGGTTTGTCATTTCACTTCAGATCCTCCCAACAGGGTCCGGCTCGAACGGTGTGCCCATATTCATCGGTATCATGTCCCATGTATCCGACATAGAAGACTCGATGTCTATCCCCGAGTCAACGATCTTCGAAGCAGCCAACCGAGCTTCATACAGACATTGGACCATCCCCAGGTTGATCACTGAGCTCAAAAAGAAGGGGATCCGCCACTCTGCATCAGCGCGAAAGGCCGAGCTATACCGTCTGCTCTTTCCCGAATCGCCCAGGGCTCCTGAACCACCCAGAGCCTCCGAAGGCCTGGTCTCCATGTCTACCATTCAACTATCCCTGACCCAACTCCACGCAACCATCAACAACTTAGCGTCATCAATTTCAGACATCGATTCCAGGCTCCAGGCCATCGAGAACAAGGGTTCCACGTCTCCTCCTCCCCCAGAACCCGAAGCCGTTCCTTCCACTTCCCGGTCCAACACCCCAGGTACAAGTCTTGGCACTCCTGACATCACCCCCACTTTCTTTGTGCCAGAAAATATCAGGCATGATATTCTGGCAGGAAAGGACATCAACTTAGCCGCCATCCTGATCTCCACCCACGACACAGTCGAAAACCGGACAATTGCCTGCGGTGATGTATCGGTGGTGCTCAGGTCTAAAGATGTCCGCCTCAATAGGAAGCTTACCATCCCCGAATTCATGCTGACCTTCAGCTTATACCGTGACATCGTGTGCTTCGTGCATCCCCACCGCAGGGAGGAACTAGATACGTACCTGTGCAGGATCACCGAGTTAGGGTACAAATACGGTGGCTCCGCCTTCTATGAATACCACCGGTCATTTTCCGCAAAGGCAGCAGCTGCGTTCCTCCAATATCAGCACGTCACCAACTGGGCTGTCTTGGACATGGAGCTCTTTTGCAGGCATTTTGCCGGCCAGAAAGCCCCAGCTTGTTCCGGCTGCCAATCAGTCCCCCATTCTTCCGATTGGTGCCCCCATGTCTCCAACCCACCCCCTGCCAGGCCAATAATCAACACCGGAGCGCAGAAATCCAACCCCTTCACGGACAAACTCGGCCGTCCCATCACCTTCTTAGGGAAGAATCAAATATGCAATAATTTAAACTTAGGTTTCTGCAGTTATGACAAGTGCAAAGCATTACACATTTGCTCCATCTGTTTTAGGGCCCACCCTCAGTCCTCCTGTTCCCAGCGAACGGCCAAACGCTCCTGACTAGGCGGGGTCAACATTGACCTGTTACTCTCCCTCCTCCAACAACACCATGACCCCAATTTCATCCTGTTTCTCAAACAGGGTTTTTCCAAGGGTTTCCATACAGGGTTAGTCATCCTTCCGCAGGTCACTCATGAATGCCCCAACCTTCTCTCATCTTTGGCGGATCCCGTGGCGGTGGACGAATTGTTGGAGGCTGAATTGCAGAATGGCTTCATGATTGGCCCATTTGCCGAATCCCCTTTCCTTGTGTACCGGGTCAGCCCCATAGGCTTAGTTGTTAAGAAATCCTCAAATAAAAAAAACATTAATCTACGACCTGTCTGCTCTTCGTGCATCCAGCACCCCCAGCCTAAATTCTCTGGTCCCGTCAGATGAATTCTCCATGCAGTATTCTTCTCTGGACGAGGCCATAGAACTCATTTTACAGGTCGGAGCAGGAGCTTGGTTGTCGAAGGCTGACATTTCAGATGCCTTCAAGTTGCTGCCAATTCTGCCTCACCTGTGGAAGTTCTATGGCATCAAATGGAGAGCAAAGTATTATTTTTCCACCCGCTTGACGTTCGGGTCAAAGAGCAGCCCCTGGCTCTTTGACCAGTTCGCCCAAGCACTTCACTGGATTCTGGTCAACCATGCTCATTGTCCGAGGGTGATCCATTACTTGGACGACTTCTTACTCATCGAGCAGGCCGAACAAGTCCCGGACAGGCTGGACAGCCTCCTCAGCCTGTTCAGTCACCTGAACGTCCCAGTGGCCCCATCAAAGGTTGAGGGCCGCTCCAGGGTAATCACCTTTTTAGGTATCACCCTGGACACCGTCAAAATGGAGGCCAGCCTTCCCCTGGACAAGTTAATTAGGCTAAAGGACTCAGTGGCCAGGCTCGTGGGTACCCGCACGGTGTCAAAGTTGGAACTCCAATCGTTGTTGGGGTCTTTCAACTTTGCCGCCAGGATCATGCCCCAGGGCAGATCATTCACCTCCGGCCTACTCAGACTCCTCCCAACAGCCTCAGATCAGCATGCCCTCATCCACCTCGGACGCGATGCGTTGGCGGATCTGGCCATGTGGTCAGTTTTTTTGTCCAGCTGGAACGGCATCTCCCTCTTTGTTCCCCAGTGGTACGATGCCTCCCCCTTGGTGTTTTCTGATGCTGCCGCATCCCTCGGTTTCGGAGCCATCTGCGGGGACCAATGGTTTGCGGGTCCTTGGCCCGCGCAGGTCTCTTTAGACCAGGAGGCCGCCAAGTCCTCTCCCCTGCTCGAAGTATACCCCATCATTGCAGCAGCTCTTGTCTGGGGGCAGTCATGGAGAAACAGGCCAGTATGCTTCATGAAGGACAACCAAGCGGTTGTCGACATCCTCTCCAGGGGTAGGTCCAGCTCCCCCAAGGTCATGCATCTAGTTCGCAAACTCACCTGGCTATCTTTGCAACACAACTTCCATGTCATCTGCAGGCACATAGAGGGCAAAAAGAACCCCGCTGCCGATGCCCTGTCCCGATTAAACTTTAATTTATTTTTTCAGGTCATGCCAGGAGCTCGGAGAGTCGGAATCAACCCTCCAGGGTTCAAAGCCCTGATCATGGACTAGATAAGTACATTTCCGCAGCCCACGTTCTCATCCGCAAGTCGCTCTCGGCTAATTCTGCCCGGAACTATCTAACGGGGTGGAACACCTTCAGACGGTTTTCACGCCTTCATCCTAGGGGGAACAGGGATAAGGTCTCCTTCGTCCTGGCCTTCTTGGCATACTGCCACAAGGATCTCCAGTTATCCCACAACACCATTAGACTTTACCTAGCGGGCATCCAGCATCACCACATGATCAATCATCCCAGTCATATCTCCTTCTTTTCTTCCCAGGCAGTCAAGGCAGTCTTGAGAGGCATCCAGAAGCTCTCCTCTCCGTCCACTCCCACCAGACAACCGGTCACAGGGGATTTATTTCAAAAAATGTCTGCCGCCCTAGATGGTAGTCCTTTTGGCCCATTCAAAAGTTTGATCCTCAAAGCTGCCCTCTACCTCAGCTTCTATGGGTTCCTCAGGCCAGGGGAATTCTGCTGCACCTCAGCCCAAAACTTAGGGCCAGCAATTAGTCAGCTCCACCGTAATCTTGACCATTTCATTTTCCTCCTACCGTCCTCTAAAACCTCCCAAGTCGGTCCACCGGTTCAGATCGAGTACTTCAATTCCTTCAATCCTTGGTGCCCAGTGGCAGTGTTCAACCAACTGCTCTCCACTCTCCGTGACAGAAATCCCGACAGTCCCTTACTGACATTTCCCGTGCTCTCACTGACTTCTGCGCAGTTCATCAGACACATTCGCACTCTAGCTTCGGGTCTAGGGTTTCACGCTGCCTCCATATCCGGGCATTCCTTCCGAATCGGGGCCGCGTCCGCAGCTTCCAAACATGGCGTCCCAGCTCACATCATACGGAAGATGGGACGGTGGCAATCTTCATGTTTTTCCCGTTACATCCCACATCCACGGGTCGATATCACCAAAGCTTTTTCTAGTTTGGTTCTGTAATTTCTCAATCAATAAACTGCCTAAATTCATGTTTTGCCCCATTTTCTGGCTTACCCACGTACATGGCTAAAGGCACACCACTAGCCAAGTTAGGTTCAACCGTGTCCAGTTTCTCTCACCTTCATCCAGCGCCCCCCCCCCCCCCCCGGAGCCTTGACCACAAGTACAGCAGGCTGGATTTCCAGCCTGCATTTGTGGGAGGGGCATAAGGTACTTATCCTGCCGCACGGCCTCTCCAGGCTGTCGGCATCGCGTGGTGCCCCACCCTACCCTCCCTCATTTCCAGTCTCGCTTCAAGCTCAGACTTCTTGGGTTTGCCCCCTTTTCAGGCTTACCCGCGTACATGGCTAAAGGCACACCACTAGACAAGTTAGGTTCAACCATGTCCAGTTTCTCTCACCTTCATCCAGCGCTCCCCCCGGAGCCTTGACCACAAATATATATATATATATATATATATATATATATACACAAAATTGTTAGTACCCTTTGGTTAAAAAAAGAAAAATCCACAATGGTCATTAAAATAACTTGAAACTGACGAGTAATAAAAATTTACTGAAAGTCGGATAATGAAAATCAAACACTTCTTTTGAATTATGGTTCAACAGATAATAATAATAATCAAAATAATGAAACTGGTCTATACAAAAATGATAGTACTCCTAGAAAAGATTTAAAATACTAATTTGACCATTGGGATATGTAAACTAAGGTGTGTACTGTAATTAGCATTACTGGTGTCATCAAACTTTTAATTAGCCCATGTAAAGGGTGAAAAGTAGCCACCTTGTTGATTAGTATCATGGTGGGTACTAGGGATGAGCAAATCAACTTAGGATGCTTCATTTGGAACCGAACCCAAGTTCGGTACAAAGGTTTTTCACAGTAGAAATTAATTTACAAGGTTATTACCTGAAGTCTCGCAAGACTTTGTGAAGTAATAACTTAGGCTCATCTGAGCCAATACATTCTAATACTGTACAGTGTGCTCGCTCCGTACAGTATTCTAACAAATTTTGATGCAAATCGACTTCGGATGAAGCATCCGAAGTTGATTTGCTCATCCCAAGTGAGTATCACGCTGAACATGGTCCAAAGAAACTGAGGAGAGAATAGTCTCAAGAGATTAGAACAAACATGTTAAAGGTAAAGGCTATAAGACCATCTCCAAACAGCTTGATTTTTCAATTGCACTTATTCAGAACTTTAAGGTCTATGGTACTGTAGCCAACCTCCGTAGATGTGTTCACAACAGGAAAATTGATTATATATATATTTTTTGAAGAGACGGATAATACGAATGGTAACCAAATAGCCCAGAACACAGTCTAAACAGATCAGAGGTGAACTCCAAGTCAAGGTTCATCAGTGTCAGTTAACACCATCTCTCCCTGTCTTAGCCAAAGTGGACTTAACTTCTTAAGGACACATGACGTACCGGTACGTCATGTATGGTTCCGATCACCGCCGCAGGGCCGGCGGTGATCGGAACCCGGTGCCTGCTCAAATCATTGAGCAGGCACCTAGGCTAAATGCCCCGGGGGGTCCTCTGATCCCGCCATGTCGGCGATCGCAGAAAACCACAGGTCAATTCAGACCTGCGGTTTTCTGCGTTTCCGGGTTATTCAGATTTCTGAAGACCCGATAACACGGAACAGGATGGTGATGGTGGTGTGATTTCACCCCACCAATCACCATCCAGCGATCCTGAGTGGTGATGGTGACATCACCACTCAGGATCGCTTCTGATTGGTCTGTGGGCGGTCCGGCGGGATATTCAAAAGAGGCAGGCGCTCCTCTCCTCCTCCTTTTGTGTTCCGGAGCCAAGGAGAGAGGAGCTGCCTCCACGTGTGTCCGCCATCACTGCCAGCACCCTGATCTGTGCCTCCAGGACCCGATCTGTGCCCCCAGCACCCCATCAGGTACATAGGGACAGCATAGGGAAAGTTTGGGTTAGGCAGGGGAAAAAAAGGGAAAGTTAGTTTGTGAACTTTTCATTGCATCACCCTAAGTTAGGGTGTCTGGGGTCCACAGCACAGCTGCGTGACCCTAGACCCCCCAGGGGTGCTGCCGCTTGCCCCCCTGCCCCCCCCACACTTTTTTTGGGTGCAGGATTTTTTTTTTGTGTACGCTGCCTGTGGCCGGCACTCTTAGCGTCCGGCCACTGTTAGCGCATCGCACACCCCACCGCTGATCAACTTCGGATGGTTGATCAGCGGTTTTGATTTTATTTTTCACATTTTTTGGCCTTTTTTTTGTTAGTTTTTTTTTTTCTGTTAGTTTTAGGGTTAAGTCCGCGAACACCCGTGACCCCACACACACGCACACAAAATAAAGATTTCCACACACGCACATATACACGCAGACACACACTCCCTTATGGCCCGCCGGACGTTCTCGGCCGAGTAGGCATACGCCCAGCTTGCTTCCGACTCCGAGAGTCCCAGTGAGGATGACCCTACATTTCTGTTATCATCCGCGTCCTCCTCATCATCTAGCGATGATGATGAGCCCCCAGGGCGGCGGAGACGCCGCCAGGCGGAGCAAGGGGACCGCCATGTTAGGGACCCTGTGGCCCAGTCTAGTACGAGCAGCTCTGGGGCTCGTACTGGTTTCCCGGCCCACCAGTTAAATCCACCGGAGCACACTGCCGGTGAACTTGTCTGGTGTAGCCCAGAACGATACGAGCCTGTGATTCCTGATTTTGTAGGCCAATCAGGAATCCAGATTTCCACAGTGGGCTACACTGAATATGACTTTTTTTGTCATTTTTTCAGTGATCCACTGGTAAATCTGATGGTGGAGCAGATGAATCTGTACGCCCAACAGTTTGTCGCTCAACACCCGGGCTCCTTTTTGGCCAGGCCCGTTGGCTGGATGCCTGTCAGTGCAGCCGAAATGAGGACATTTTGGGGCCTCGTGCTGCATATGGGCCTGGTCAAGAAACCCAGTGTCAGGCTGTACTGGAGTGGGGACGTCCTATACCAGACCCCACTATACAGTACGGCCATGACACGCTCCCGGTTTGATGCCATCCGGAAATGTCTGCATTATTCCGATAATGCAGCATGTCACCCCCGAGGTGATCCTGCCCATGACCGTCTGTATAAGATACGGCCGGTCATCGATCACTTTGGGGCCAAATTCATGTAGGCCTATGTACCTGGAAGGGAGGTCGCGGTTGATGAGTCTCTCGTTGCGTTCAAGGGGAGACTCATTTTCCGCCAGTATGTGCCCTCCAAGCGGGCGAGTTATGGCGTGAAGCTATACAAAATTTGTGAGAGTACCTCAGGGTACACTTACAAATTTCATATATACGAGGGGCGAGATTCCCGGATTCAACCCCCAGAATGTCCCCCCACTCTGGGTGTTACCGGGAAACTTGTGTGGGACCTTATGTACCCACTGCTGGATAAGGGTTACCACCTGTACGTGGATAACTTTTATACCAGTATCCCCTTGTTCCAGTCCCTTGCCACCAGATCCACGTTCGCTTGTGGGACCGTGCGGAAAAATCTATGCGGCCTCCCTGCCCTCCCCCTCCAGGTACCTATCCCCAGGGGTGAGACCCGTGCCCTTACCACTGGAAACCTGTTGCTGGTCAGGTATAAGGACAAGAGGGATGTCCTTATGCTTTCCATAATTCATGGTAACGGCATTACCCCTGTCCCTGTGCAAGGTACCGCGGCAACAGTCCTCAAGCCCGATTGTATCGTCGCCTACAATCAGTATATGGTATATCTCTCTAATCAAGTCCTCAAGCCATATAACGCCATGCGCAAAACCTGGGCATGGTACAAAAAAGTTGCGGTCTACTTGGTACAGGTTGCCATGTACAACTCTTTTGTACTATCCCGAAGCGTTGGCAGCACAGGAACATTCCTCCAGTTCTATGAGGCAGTCCTCAAGGCCCTGATCTTTTCGGACCGGGAAAGAGCAGGCGGGAGTACCTGGGGAACTGTAGGCGCCCGGATCGTCCCTGGCCAACACTTTCCAGGTGTGGTCCTCCATACTGGAAAGAAGGGACGAACCCAAAAAAGGTGCAGAGTGTGTCACAGGAGGGGGATACGGAAGTACACCACTACTCAATGTGACACGTGCCCCGATCATCCGGGCCTCTGCATTATTGGTTGCTTCAGGGAGTATCACAGTTCCATGGAGTACTAAATTTATATCCCAATTTAGCACTGACATCGGATAAAAAAAAACTGGTTTTCAGACTCGAGACACCCAAAAAAGCTAAAATAATTGATTAAAAGTAGACATATTAGGTATTGCTGCGTCGGTAATAATCTCCTCTATAAAAATACCCCATGACCTAACCCCCCAGATTAACACGGTCAAGGGAAAAAAAAAAAAAGGTGCAAAAAAAGATTTTTTTTTGCCACCTTACATAACAAAAAGTTTGATAGCAAGCGATCAAAAAGTCATATAGCCCCCAAAATAGTGCCAATAAAACCGTCCGCTCGTCCCACAAAAAATGAGCCCCCACATAAGATAATCGGATAAAAAAAAGACATTTAGACTTTAGAGATACAAACATTTTTTTTGTATCAAAAAGGATAATATAGTCTAAAACCTAAATAAATTTTAAAAAAGTAGACTTATTAGGTATTGTCGCGTCCGTAAGAATCTCCTCTATAAAAATACCCCATGACTTAACCCCCCAGATTAACACTGTAAAAAAAAAAAGGTGCAATGAAAATAATTTTTGGTCACCAAACATAACAAAACATTTAATAGCAAACGATCAAAAAGTCATATAGCCCCCAATATAGTGCCAATAAAACCATCCGCTCGTCCCGCAATAAATGAGCCCCCACATAAGATAATCGGATAAAAAATAAATAAAAAAATGACACAGACTTTAGAGATACAAAAAATGTATTTTTGTATCAAAAAGCATAATATAGTCAAAAACCTAAATAATTGTAAAAAAAAAGTAGACTTATTAGGTATCGCCGCATCCGTAAGAATGTCCTCTATAAAAATATCCCATGACCGAACCCCCAAGATTAACACGGTTAAAAAATAAATTTAAAAAACGGTGCCAAAAACGCAATTTGGGGCACTTTTCCATTTCAATCTGTTTTTTCCGGTAACAAAACAAGGGTTAACAACCAAATAAAAGTTAATATTTATTACCCTGATACTGCAGTTTACAGAAATGCCACATTTGTGGTCGTAAACTGCTGTATCAGTAAAAGGGAGGACACAAAAGGAAAGGACCGACATGGTTTCTGGAATGCCGATTTTGATGGCCTTTTTTTATTGACACCATGTCCCTTTTGAAGCCCCCCTGATGCCCCCTAGAGTAAAAACTCCCTAAAACTGTTTCTGTAAACCGTAGAGTCAGGGCAATAAAGATACAGTCTTGTTTGGCTGTTAACCCTTGCTTTGTTAGTGGAAAAAATGGGTTAAAATGGAAAATAAGGCAAAAAAATGAAATTTTCTAATTTCATCCCCATTTGCCAATAACTCTTGTGCAACACCTAAAGGATTAACGATGTATGTAAAATCAGTTTTGAATACCTTGAGGGGTGTACTTTCTTAGATTGGGTCACTTTAAGGGATTTTTTACTCCAGGGGTGAATTAGGGGGGTTGAAACAGGACACAGTATAAATAAACTGGTCCATAGAAATCAGCCCTCCAAAAACCAAATAGCGCACCTTTCACTCTACGCCCCGCTGTGTGGCCGTACAGTAGTTTACGGCCACATATTGGGTGTTTCTGTAAACGGCAGAGTCAGTGCAATAAAGATACAGTCTTGCTTGGCTGTTAACCCTTGCTTTGTTAGTGGAAAAAATGGGTTAAAATGGAAAATTAGACAAAAAAATGAAATTCTCAAATTTCATCCCCATTTGCCAATAACTCTTGTGCAACACCTAAAGGGTTAACAATGTATGTAAAATCAGTTTTGAATACCTTGAGGGGTTTAGTTTCTTAGATGGACTTCAGACCTGAGCTGGTCCCTAAAAATTGGGTTTTTGTAAATTTCAGAAAAATGTCAAGATTTGCTTCTAAACTTCTAAGCCTTGTAACATCCCCAAAAAATAAAATATAATTCCCAAAATAATTCAAACATGAAGTAGACATATGGGGAATGTAAAGTCATCACATTTTTGGGGGGTATTACTATGTATTACAGAAGTAGAGAAACTGAAACTTTGAAATTTGCTAATTTTTCACATTTTTTGGTAAATTAGGTATTATTTTGTGCAAAAAATAAAATAAAAATTTGACTTCATTTTACCAGCGTCATGAAGTACAATATGTGATGAAAAAACAATCTCAGAACGGCCTGGATAAGTCAAAGCGTTTTAAAGTTATCAGCACTTAAAGTGACAGTGGTCAGATTTGCAAAAAATGGCCTGGTCCGTAAGGTGAAATAAGGCTGTGTCCCTATTGGGTTAATGGAACACAAATGATAAGGAAGCCACTGTTGAAAGCAAGTAATAAAAAACTGAGACTGGAATGTGCAAAATGCATATTGACAAGCCACAAAGCTTCTGGGAGAATGTCCTGTTTGGCAAGTCACATAAAAAAAAAAAAGCATAAAAATAAAAGAAAATCGCATCTACTGTGAAACATTGAGGATGCTCTGTTTTGTTTTGGGGCTACTTTGCTGCATCTTGCACAGGGTATCTTGTATATGTGCAGGTTGCAATGAAATCACATGACTATGAAAGCATTCTGGAGCAAATGTGCTTACAAGTTCAGAATGCCTGGTCTTAGTTGTAGGTCATAGGTCCTCCAACAGGATAATGACCCGAAGCACGCAGCTAAAACCATCCAAGAACGGCTAAGAGCAAAGCATTGGACTTCTATGAGCCTTGATCTAAATCCTAAATCATATTGATAAATCCACACACATTAAAGGGCATTAAGTATAATCCTTACTCCCACTGGACTATTTTTCTCTTGCAAGGACTTTACTCCTTGTGGTGTACATTTCACCTTTACAATACCACAAAAAAGTGACAGTAGTTAAAACCACCATGTAAGGATGAGCGAACCAGTTTGAACTGAACAGAGTTCGGTCTGAACTTTCCTATTTTTCAGACTGAAGATGAACCTGAATCTTTCCGGGTTAGTTTCAGACGAATCCACTATAAGAAGCGGTCTTTCATGACCCTGAGAGAAAGTGTGTGTGCGGGAAGCTTGCCCTGATTGGCTCCCAGGCTTACAGACAGCCCAGATGAGCCAATCAATGCTGAAGCAGGCTAGGAGGTGCCTTAGCAGAACAGGCAGAATATCATTCTGTGCTGGGCTGTGAATGAGGGTGGTTGGTGTGACAGTGTTTTCCAGGTAAACTATCAAAGGAAGTCAGGGAGAATAAGAAATCAATCAGGGACAGTCATAAATCAATGAAGCTTATTGTCAGGGAAATTGAAGGGAAAGGCTAGGATTCCAAAGCAAAATTGTGTGTGTTGTGTAGAATAGGGGCAAGCAGGTCAGACAGGCAAGGCAACTGACAGGGAGAGAGAAGACAGGAGCTGTGGCTGGCTGTGTCTGCTATCAGAAATGCAGGTGCTGCAGTGCAGACCTCAAACGCAGCTACCTACAAGCAAATCCTTTCATTTTTCCCCCATTTTTGCAGAAAACCTTCTTTTGTGGGGCACAAATTAATTAAGCAGCATATACGCTCACCTAAAGAATTATTAGGAACACCTGTTCTATTTCTCATTAATGCGATTATCTAGTCAACCAATCACATGGCAGTTGCTTCAATGCATGTAGGGTTGTGGTCCTGGTCAAGACAATCTCCTGAACTCCAAACTGAATGTCAGAATGGGAAAGAAAGGTGGGCTACAACAGCAGAAGACCCCACTGGGAACCACTTATCTCCACTATAAATAGGAAATAGAGGCTACAATTTGCACGAGCTCACCAAAATTGGACTGTTGAAGACTGGAAAAATGTTGCCTGGTCTGATGAGTCTCGATTTCTGTTGAGACATTCAAATGGTAGAGTCCGAATTTGGCATAAACAGAATGAGAACATGTATCCATCATGCCTTGTTACCACTGTGCAGGCTGGTGATGGTGGTGTAATGGTGTGGGGGATGTTTTCTGGGCACACTTTAGGCTCCTTAGTGCCAATTGGCCATCGTTTAAATGCTACAGGTGAGTGTATAGCTGATTACTGCATCAGTACCCAAGGTGTAGCAGCAACCTATCTGTGTGTATTAATGTGAAATTGAGGGTCAAGCCTATAGATGAGAAACATTTTCACAAAAAATTAGATTCAGACGTTTCCACAAATTAAAAAAAAAAAATTAGTTTGATACAAATTTATTTGCGTCAAATTACATTAAAAAAGGCTATTTCCTGGCTGCAGAGAGACTTTATAGTGGTGTAGAACACTGTACCTTGCAGAAACACGCATATGGAGTCTGCTGTGGTAGTGAAATAATACTATGAGTCAGTATGACATGCAGATGACAAGTGTCGCTCTTAGAATCACTGCACACTTAACTTATTTGGGCAGTCACGGGGCCAAAACTGACCAAATAACTCAAGTATGAACTTAGCTTTACAAGTCGATGTTAGCGTCAAGAAGAAGCTAACTGCTTTTACACCATTGTCAGTTGATTCCACATAGATGTCTACAGAACCTGTTCTATTAAACACGTATACAAGTAGAGCCCCCCGCCTCCCTGAGAGTGGAGAGGGTATCAGCAGTAAGTTTGTGTTAATGTCACTGATTATTTTGCTCTTCCTCTGATTCGTCAGAACAATAACCCCCAAAAAACAGGTCCTGTCTGTTGGGCATCCACCTTTACTCAGTCGGCATTTGGTGAGTAATCCATCAGTATTGCTAATGCCCAAAAAAACAGGAGTGGATCCAAAACAGAGATGACCGAGTCAACCATTCAAGAACCGCTGGGTTGCTGGTCAAGACACATCTCCTAGATGACACCGGGAGCTCAGGCCTCTCGCTGTGACTCCTGCTGCCACGCCTCCTTACTCTGCTGCGACCTGTGCCTCCGCCAGAAACATTTAGGCCTCTGTCACTCCCCTGTGCAAGGCCTGGCACTGCTCTGTCTGATATACTGTTAGATTTGATAAATAAATAAAAAGTAAGTTAAAACACCCCAAAAATGTCTGTAATTTTCTCACTTCACCACACAACAGCAAAAAAGGGCTTTAGAACATATAACTGCACCGCTGAACAGCACATATATTTTTCTTTTGCCACTGATACACGCAAAGAAGGGCTTGAGAACATTTAACTGCAAAGCTGAACGGCAAATATTTTAATATTTTGCCACTATTACATGACAAAAAAGGCCGTATAACATATATAACTGCACCGCTGAACGGCAAATATATTTTTATTTTGCCACTAATCCACGCCACAAAAGGCTTTAGAACATATAACTGCAAATATATATTTTATTTTGCCACTATTACATGGCAAAAAGGGCTTTATAACATATAACTGCAACGCTGAACGACAAATGTATTTTCTTTTTTCCACTTATACGTGCCACAAAAGGCTTTAGAACATATAACTGCTCTGCTGAGCAGCAAATATATTTTTCTTTTGCCACTGATACATGCCACAAAAGGCTTTAGAACTAGAGTTGAGCGGACACCTGGATGTTCGGGTTCGAGAAGTTCGGCCTGCAAAAGGCAGCAACGTGTAGGTAAATCCCATGCAAACAAATGTGGAAAGGGAAATTAAAATAAAAATAAAATAAATAAAAATTAACCAATATCAATTGGAGAGAGGTCCCATAGCAGAGAATCTGGCTTCATGTTACCAACCACTGGAACAGTCCATTCTCAGATATTTAGGCCCCGGCACCCAGGCAGAGGAGAGCGATCCCGTAACAGAGAATCTGGCTTCATGTCAGCAGAGAATCAGTCTGCATGTCATAGCAGAGAATCAGGCTTCACGTCAGCCACCACTGCAACAGTCCATTGGCATATATTTAGGCCCAGCACCCAGGCAGAGGAGAGAGGTCCCGTAACAGAGAATCTGTCTTCATGTCAGCAGAGAATCAGTCTGCATGTCATAGCAGAGAATCAGGCTTCACGTCAGCCACCACTGCAACAGTCCATTGGCATATATTTAGGCCCAGCACCCAGGCAGAGGAGAGAGGTCCCGTAACAGAGGATCTGGCTTCATGTCAGCAGAGAATCAGTCTGCATGTCATAGCAGAGAATCAGGCTTCATGTCAGCCACCACTGCAACAGTCCATTGGCATTTATTTAGGCCCAGCACCCAGGCAGAGGAGAGAGGTCCCGTAACAGAGGATCTGTCTTCATGTCAGCAGAGAATCAGTCTGCATGTCATAGCAGAGAATCAGGCTTCACGTCAGCCACCACTGCAACAGTCCATTGTCATATATTTAGGCCCAGCACCCAGGCAGAGGAGAGAGGTCCCGTAACAGAGAATCTGTCTTCATGTCAGCAGAGAATTAGTCTGCATGTCATAGCAGAGAATCAGGCTTCACGTCAGCCACCACTGCAAAAGTCCACTGTCAGATATTTAGGCCCAGCACCCAGGCAGAGGAGAGAGGTCCCGTAACAGAGAATCTGTCTTCATGTCAGCAGAGAATCAGTCTACATGTCATTGCAGAGAATCAGGCTTCACGTCACCCAACATTGGAACAGTCCATTGGCATATATTTAGGCCCAGGCACCCAGGCAGAGGAGAGAGGTCCCGTAACAGAGAATCTGGCTTCATGTCAGCAGAGAATCAGTCTGCATGTCATAGCAGAGAATCAGGCTTCACGTCACCCAACATTGGAACAGTCCATTGGCATATATTTAGGCCCAGGCACCCAGGCAGAGGAGAGAGGTCCCGTAACAGAGAATCTGTCTTCATGTCAGCAGAGAATCAGTTGGCATGTCATAGCAGAGAATCAGGCTTCACGTCAGCCACCACTGCAACAGTCCATTGGCATATATTTAGGCCCAGCACCCAGGCAGAGGAGAGAGGTCCCGTAACAGAGGATCTGGCTTCATGTCAGCAGAGAATCAGTCTGCATGTCATAGCAGAGAATCAGGCTTCATGTCAGCCACCACTGCAACAGTCCATAGGCATATATTTAGGCCCAGCACCCAGGCAGAGGAGAGAGGTCCCGTAACAGAGAATCTGTCTTCATGTCAGCAGAGAATCAGTCTGCATGTCATAGCAGAGAATCAGGCTTCACGTCACCCAACATTGGAACAGTCCATTGGCATATATTTAGGCCCAGGCACCCAGGCAGAGGAGAGAGGGCTCGTAACAGAGAATCTGTCTTCATGTCAGCAGAGAATCAGTTTGCATGTCATAGCAGAGAATCAGGCTTCACGTCACCCAACATTGGAACAGTTTATTGGCATATATTTAGGCCCAGGCACCCAGGCAGAGGAGAGAGGTCCCGTAACAGAGAATCTGTCTTCATGTCAGCAGAGAATCAGTTTGCATGTCATAGCAGAGAATCAGGCTTCACGTCAGCCACCACTGCAACAGTCCATTGGCATATATTTAGGCCCAGCACACAGGCAGAGGAGAGAGGTCCCGTAACAGAGGATCTGGCTTCATGTCAGCAGAGAATCAGTCTGCATGTCAAAGCAGAGAATCAGGCTTCATGTCAGCCACCACTGCAACAGTCCATTGTCATATATTTAGGCCTAGCACACAGGCAGAGGAGAGAGGTCCCGTAACAGAGAATCTGTCTTCATGTCAGCAGAGAATCAGTCTGCATGTCATAGCAGTGAATCAGGCTTCACGTCAGCCACCACTGCAACAGTCCATTGGCATATATTTAAGCCCAGGCACCCAGGCAGAGGAGAGAGGTCCCGTAACAGAGAATCTGGCTTCATGTCAGCAGAGAATTAGTCTGCATGTCATAGCAGAGAATCAGGCTTCACGTCACCCAACATTGGAACAGTCCATTGGCATATATTTAGGCCCCGGCACCCAGACAGAGGAGAGGTTCATTCAACTTTGGTTAGCCTCGCAATATAATGGTAAAATGAAAATAAAAATAGGATTTAATGAGGAAGTGCCCTGGAGTACAATAATATATGGTTAACGGGAGGTAGTTAATGTCTAATCTGCACAAGAGATGGACAGGTCCTGTGGGATCCATGCCAGGTTCATTTTTATGAACGTCAGCTTGTCCACATTGGCTGTAGACAGGCGGCTTTGTTTGTCTGTAATGACGCCCCCTGCCGTGCTGAAAACACGTTCAGACAAAACGCTGGCCGCCGGGCAGGCCAGCACCTCCAAGGCATAAAAGGCTAGCTCTGGCCACGTGGACAATTTAGAGACCCAGAAGTTGAATGGGGCCGAACCATCAGTCAGTACGTGGAGGGGTGTGCACACGTACTGTTCCACCATGTTAGTGAAATGTTGCCTCCTGCTAACACGTTGCGTATCAGGTGGTGGTGCAGTTAGCTGTGGCATGTTGACAAAACTTTTCCACATCTCTGCCATGCTAACCCTGCCCTCAGAGGAGCTGGCCGTGACACAGCTGCCTTGGCGACATCTTGCTCCTCCTCTGCCTTGGCCTTGGGCTTCCACTTGTTCCCCTGTGACATTTGGGAATGCTCTCAGTAGCGTGTCTACCAACGTGCGCTTGTACTCGCACATCTTCCTATCACGCTCCAGTGCAGGAAGTAAGGTGGGCACATTGTCTTTGTAGCGTGGATCCAGCAGGGTGGCAACCCAGTAGTCCGCACACGTTAAAATGTGGGCAACTCTGCTGTCATTGCGCAGGCACTGCAGCATGTAGTCGCTCATGTGTGCCAGGCTGCCCAGGGGTAAGGACAAGCTGTCCTCTGTGGGAGGCGTATCGTCATCGTCCTGCCTTTCCCCCCAGCCACGCACCAGTGATGGGCCCGAGCTGCGTTGGGTGCCACCCCGCTGTGACCATGCTTCATCCTCATCCTCCTCCACCTCCTCCTCATCCTCGTCCTCCTCGTCCTCCAGTAGTGGGCCCTGGCTGGCCACATTTGTACCTGGCCTCTGCTGTTGCAAAAAACCTCCCTCTGAGTCACTTTGAAGAGACTGGCCTGAAAGTGCTAAAAATGACCCCTCTTCCTCCTCCTCCTCCTCCTTCTCCTCCTGGGCCACCTCCTCTTCCATCATCGCCCTAAGTGTTTTCTCAAGGAGACATAGAAGTGGTATTGTAACGCTGATAACGGCGTCATCACCACTGGCCATGTTGGTGGAGTACTCGAAACAGCGCAACAGGGCACACAGGTCTCGCATGGAGGCCCAGTCATTGGTGGTGAAGTGGTGCTGTTCCGCAGTGCGACTGACCCGTGCGTGCTGCAGCTGAAACTCCACTATGGCCTGCTGCTGCTCGCACAGTCTGTCCAGCAAGTGCAAGGTGGAGTTCCACCTGGTGGGCACGTCGCATATGAGGCGGTGAGCGGGAAGGCCGAAGTTACGCTGTAGCGCAGACAGGCGAGCAGCGGCAGGATGTGAACGCCGGAAGCGCGAACAGACAGCCCACACTTTATGCAGCATCTCTGACATGTCGGGGTAGTTGTGAATGAACTTCTGCACCACCAAATTCAGCACATGCGCCAGGCAAGGGATGTGCGTCAAACCGGCTAGTCCCAGAGCTGCAACGAGATTTCGCCCATTATCGCACACCACCAGGCGGGGCTTGAGGCTCACCGGCAGCAACCACTCGTCGGTCTGTTGTTCTATACCACGCCACAAGTCCTGTGCGGTGTGGGGCCTGTCCCCCAAACATATGGGTTTCAGAATGGCCTGCTGATGTTTACCCCGGGCTGTGCTGAAGTTGGTGGTGAAGGTGTGTGGCTGACTGGATGAGCAGGTGGAAGAAGAGTAGGAGGTAGCCGAGAAGGAGGAGGTGGCAACAGGAGGCAAAGAATGTTGCCCTGCGATCCTTGGCGGCGGAAGGACGTGCGCCAAACAGCTCTCCGCCTGGGGCCCAGCTGCCACTACATTTACCCAGTGTGCAGTTAGGGAGATATAGCGTCACTGGCCGTGCTTACTGGTCCACGTATCTGTGGTTAGGTGGACCTTGCTACAGATGGCGTTGCACAGTGCACACTTGATTTTATCGGATACTTGGTTGTGCAGGGAAGGCACGGCTCTCTTGGAGAAGCAGTGGCGGCTGGGAACAACATACTGTGGGACAGCAAGCGACATGAGCTGTTTGAAGCTGTCTGTGTCCACCAGCCTTAATGACAGCATTTCATAGGCCAGTAGTTTAGAAATGCTGGCATTCAGGGACAGGGATCGAGGGTGGCTAGGTGGGAATTTACGCTTTCTCTCAAATGTTTGTGAGATGGAGAGCTGAACGCTGCCGTGTGACATGGTTGAGATGCTTGGTGACGGAGGTGGTGGTGGTGTTGGTGGTACATCCCCTGTTTGCTGGGCGGCAGGTGCCAACGTTCCTCCAGAGGCGGAGGAAGAGGCCGAGGCGGCAGCAGCAGAAGAGGCCGAGGCGGCAGCAGCAGAAGAGGCCGAGGTGGCAGCAGCAGAAGAGGTAGCAGGGGGAGCCTGAGTGACTTCCTTGTTTTTAAGGTGTTTACTCCACTGCAGTTCATGCTTTGCATGCAGGTGCCTGGTCATGCAGGTTGTGCTAAGGTTCAGAACGTTAATGCCTCGCTTCAGGCTCTGATGGCACAGCGTGCAAACCACTCGGGTCTTGTCGTCAGCACATTGTTTGAAGAAGTGCCATGCCAGGGAACTCCTTGAAGCTGCCTTTGGGGTGCTCGGTCCCAGATGGCGGCGGTCAGTAGCAGGCAGAGTTTCTTGGCGGCGGGTGTTCTGCTTTTGCCCACTGCTCCCTCTTTTGCTACGCTGTTGGCTCGGTCTCACCACTGCCTCTTCCTCCGAACTGTGAAAGTCAGTGGCACGACCTTCATTCCATGTGTGGTCTAGGATCTCATCGTCCCCTGCATCGTCTTCCACCCAGTCTTGATCCCTGCCCTCCTGTTCAGTCTGCACACTGCAGAAAGACGCAGCAGTTGGCATCTGTGCTTCGTCATCATCAGAGACTTGCTGAGGTGGTATTCCCATGTCCTCATCATCAGGAAACATAAGTGGTTGTGTGTCAGTGCATTCTATTTCTTCCACCGCTGGGGAAGGGCTAGGTGGATGCCCTTGGGAAACCCTGCCAGCAGAGTCTTCAAACAGCATAAGAGACTGCTGCATAACTTGAGGCTCAGACAGTTTCCCTGATATGCATGGGGTTGGTTTTCAGGCGCCATCTGTGCGCTTTCTGCAGAAGACTGGGTGGGAGATAATGTGAACGTGCTGGATCCACTGTCGGCCACCCAATTGACTAATGCCTGTACCTGCTCAGGCCTTACCATCCTTAGAACGGCATTGGGCCCCACCATATATCGCTGTAAATTCTGGCGGCTACTGGCACCTGAGGTAGTTGGTACACTGGGACGTGTGGATGTGGCAGAACGGCCACGTCCTCTCCCAGCACCAGAGGGTCCACTAACACCACTACGACCATGTCCACGTCCGCGTCCCTTACTAGATGTTTTCCTCATTGTTATCGTTCACCACAACAACAAAAATATTATTTGGCCCAATGTATTGAATTCAAATTCAGGCCTTTTTTTACAGACACCTAACACTATCTGGCTATCTATTTAGGTACCGTATTACACTAATACAGGCACAGCAGTAACCACAGATTTAGCTGACTATGAATTTGAGGCCTAGTATTTAGGCGTGGGTGACAGGTATACGTTTTACAGAAAGAATTAGACTGGGATTTGCACAGTAGCGTGTGTGTGAAGTTAATGAGAATGACCCTATCAGCACCTTGATTCTGATATACCCTTTTAGGGATGTATTTAAAGTAGACCTGATACAGCAGAAACCACTAAATTAGGAAATTGCTAAATTGGGAATTGTATTTCAACCCAGAACAAAAACTGTGCTTTGACGGACACTAAATAACTTGCCCAGCCACAACAGTACAGCAGTAACGACAGATTTAGCTGGATATAAATTTGAGGTCTAGTATTTAAGCGCTGGGTGACAGGTATACGTTTTACGGACAGAATTAGACTGGGATATGCACAGTAGCGTGTGTGTGAAGTTATTGAGAATGACCCTATCAGCACCTTGATTCTGATATATAGTGTTGAGCGCGAATATTCGAATATCGAATTTTTTCGCGAATATCGGCACTTCGCTAATTCGCGAATATTTCGAATATAGTGATATAAATTCGATATTTCGAATATTCATTTTTTTTTTTTTTTTATATTTTTTTCTTTCCCACTTCCCTAAAGTTGTTCTTACCTGTCCTTTGGATTCCTGGCTTCCTGGCTGCTCCAGTCAGTGCCCGTTGCCGCTCCTGCCTTTCTGCCTTGACTTCCGTGCTCATGGAGCACCATGGGAACGTCTCCATATACTAGAATGTACTGTCGGATTTGAGAATTACGTTGAAATCACAATTCGATTATTTCAAGTTATAATAATCGAATTTCGATTTTAACTTAGCACTGCTATAGTCCATTTTAGGCTAGAATTAACGAATATGGACTATAGCAGTGCTAAGTTAAAATCGAAATTCGATTATTATAACTTGAATTAATCGAATTGCGATTTCAACTTGGACCTGGTTTACTATGGTTGGCTTGGTAGAATTAGCGAATATGACGAATATATTTGTTATATTCCACAAAACGAATATGGCGAATGTATTCGTTATATTTCACAAAACGAAGATAACGAAATATTCTCCATCTTCGTTTTAGCTACCTATTCATCAACTTCGCTAATTCTAGCAATCATATAGGAAAGTTTACTATAGAGACAGCTAAGTTTAATTCGCTATGCGATTATATGACTGCTTTTTAAAAAAAAAACAAATAGAATAATTATAATACCTGATAATTATTATAATTATTCTATTTATAAAAAAAAGCAAAGTAATATAATCGCATAGCGAATTAAACTTAGCTGTCTCTATAGTAAACTTTCCTATATGATAGCTAGAATTCGCGAAGTTGATGAATAGGTAGCTAAAATGAAGATGGAGAATATTTTATTATCTTCGTTTTGTGGAATATAACAAATACATTCGCCATATTCGTTTTGTGGAATATAACAAATTTATTCGTCATATTCGCTAATTCTACCAAGCCAACCATAGTAAACCAGGTCCAAGTTGAAATCGCAATTCGATTAATTCAAGTTATGATAATCGAATTTCGATTTTAACTTAGCACTGCTATAGTCCATATTAGGCTAGAATTAACAAATATGGAATATAGCAGTGATAAGTTAAAATCGAAATTCGATTATTATAACTTGAAATAATCGCATTGCTATTTCAATAGGAGAGTAGCCTTTAAGTTAAAATCGAAATTCGATTATTATAACTTGAAATAATCGAATTGCGATTTCAATAGGAGAGTAGCCTTTAAGTTAAAATCGCAATACGCGATTATTTAAATCGCATATTAATCGCGATAACAAGAATAATGACGAATATTCGATTTCGACGAATATAAAACGAATATTCTATCGAATATTTGCGAATTTCGTCGAAATCGAATATGGCACCTGCCGCTCATCACTACTGATATACCCTTTTAGGGATGTATTTAAAGTAGGCCTGATACAGCAGAAACCACTAAATTAGGAATTGTATTTCAACCCAGAACAAAAAATGTGCTTTGACGGACACTAAATAACTTGCCCAGCCACAACAGTACAGCAGTAACGACAGATTTAGCTGGATATAAATTAGAGGCCTAGTATTTAGGCGCTGGGTGACAGGTATAGGTTTACTGACAGAATTAGACTTGGAAATGCACAGTAGCGTGTGTGTGAAGTTATTCAAAATGACCCTATGTGCACTTTGAATCTGATATACCCTTTTAGGGATAAATTTAAAGTAGGCCTGATACAGCAGAAACCACTAAATTAGGAAATTGCTAAATTGGGAATTGTATTTCAACCCAGAACAAAAAATGTGCTTTGACGGACACTAAATAACTTGCCCAGCCACAACAGTACAGCAGTAACAACAGATTTAGCTGGATATAAATTTGAGGCCTAGTATTTAGACGCTGGGTGACAGGTATAGGTTTACTGACAGAATTAGACTTGGAAATGCACAGTAGCGTTTGTGTGAAGTTATTCAGAATGACCCTATGTGCACCTTGAATCTGATATACCCTTTTAGGGATAAATTTAAAGTAGGCCTGATACAGCAGAAACCACTAAATTAGGAAATTGCTAAATTGGGAATTGTATTTCAACCCAGAACAAAAAATGTGCATTGACGGACACTAAATAACTTGACCAGCCACAGCAGTACAGCAGTAATGACAGATTTAGCTGGATATAAATTTGAGGCCTAGTATTTAGGCGCTGGGTGACAGGTATAGGTTTACTGACAGAATTAGACTTGGAAATGCACAGTAGCGTGTGTGTGAAGTTATTCAGAATGACCCCATGTGCACCTTGAATATTATATACCCTTTTAGGGATAGATTTCAAATAGCTCTGATACAGCAGAAACCACTAAATTAGGAAATTGCTAAATTGGGAATTGTATTTCAACCCAGAACAAAAAATGTGCTTTGACGGACACTAAATAACTTGTCCAGCCACAACAGTACAGCAGTAACGACAGATTTAGCTGAATATAAATTTGAGGCCTAGTATTTAGGCGCTGGGTGACAGGTATAGATTTACTGACAGAATTAGACTTGGAAATGCACAGTAGCGTGTGTGTGAAGTTATTCAGAATGACCCTATGTGCACCTTGAATATTATATACCCTTTTAGGGATAGATTTCAAATAGCTCTGATACAGCAGAAACCACTAAATTAGGAAATTGCTAAATTGGGAATTGTATTTCAACCCAGAACAAAAACTGTGCTTTGACGGACACTAAATAACTTGACCAGCCACACCAGTAACGATAGATTTAGCTGGATATAAACTTGAGGCCTAGTATTTAGGCCCTGGGTGAGAGGTATACGTTTACTGACAGAAGTAGACACTGGGATATGGCCAAAAATAACCACACTATTGATGGTTAAATGCACTTGGTGTGACAGCTTTTTTTTTTTTTTTTAAACATATTTATTTTATTTTCAAAGCCGTAAAGCATGACAGTAGGTTACAGGGTAAAATGTAACATAGAAAAGGTACATAATCTTCAGCAGTATAAGATTCAGGCATCAATGTAGAGGAAGCACGCATTTAAGTGACCAACAGATGCAGACCAGGTACATTGTGTGTTTATTCTGACCATATTTACAACAACTTGTGTGTGGAGAAAGCTCTCCCATCAGGTTCAAGGGCCTATAACTATGCGCGGACCTGTCTAGTCCTGAGTAGCTTAGATGTTGTTCGGGTTAAGGTGTCGGAAGCAAACCTATACGTAAGGGTCAGTCTAGGCTTAAAAAAACTTGAGCTGTATGTGAGGTATAACAACAGAGCATCTGAGATAGGAGGTATAGACAGCCAGGGGGGGAAAAGTGCCTATGAGCTATTGGAAAAACCTGAAGGTGGACCAGAGTGGCCAACGCTTCAAGAAGGCTGGGTGTGTGCGAGATTCCCACGCAGATAGTTCTTCAAAACGATAGAGCTGGTCCACCTTAATCTTCCACTGTTCAATTGTTGGCAATGAGGTCTGAAGCCAGTGTTTGGGGATAAGTAAACGAGCTGCAATCAAGAGCTGTTTGAAGAGATAACTTGGAGGGGGTTGATTTGCGTCTTTATAATGGGACAGCAATGCGCCAAGTGGAGATATCTTTACAGATTCACGGCATATTTGGTTGCTTAAGCGAAAGATGTCCGCCCACCATTTGCTAATAACTGGACAGTTCCACCAAATATGGAGGAAGGTCCCAGTCTCCTCGGAGCACCTCCAGCACTCGTCCGAGGAAGATACGGCAAAGTGTGCAGATCTAGATGGGGTAATATACCATTGTGTCAGTATTTTGTATCCATTTTCCTGGATGCGCACGCATCGGGAAACCTTATGGGGGGTGTTAAATAGGTCGGGAAGGTCATTAAAAGATATAGTTAACCCAGTTTCTCTTTCCCAGTTGTGTATAAAAGATGGTTTGGCGATAAGTGGTGGGGTACGCAGTTTGCCATGTATTTGCGATATTATTTTTCTCCGGGGTTTAGGTTTGATGATGAGGGCTTCGAAACTAACCTATTGGACGAAAGAGTTCACCACCAGTATTGTTTCTTATTAGAAAAGACCTAATGTGAGGGATCAAGGTAAGGTCACATGGGCTTGGGTTAAGTAAGGTATGAATGGCTTTGGTCTCTAATAGCTTTCCCGGGAGGTCCAGGAGGTTTCTAATGGGCAAAGAGGAGGATTTGATACGTTTAGAGGAAGACTGCATCAGTATTGGAGAGAATGTACCTAAGATATCTGCAACCGTCAGGATTGGGGAAGGAAAGGGAATTGAGCAATGGGAGAAGTTCAGCCATCTCCAGGCGTCCAGTGTTGCTTTTAGAATTGGATAGTTAGGCAGTGGTATATGTGGGGGAAATTGGTGACCTAGTAAAGCTGTCCAAAAAGGAACGTCTAGTATGCTTTGTTCTAGGCTAACCCAAGGTTTGTCAGTAGGGTTGCGGAGCCAGTCAACTGCTCTAGCTAATAGTAT
This sequence comes from Bufo gargarizans, assembly GCF_014858855.1. Taxonomy (NCBI): domain Eukaryota; kingdom Metazoa; phylum Chordata; class Amphibia; order Anura; family Bufonidae; genus Bufo; species Bufo gargarizans. The sequence goes on from NC_058080.1 coordinate 205,757,136, forward strand.
CGCTTTTCCATACAGTTCGGGGTCTGGGAGGCCAATGCCGCCTAGCTGGCGTGGATGGGCCAAAAGTTTGTAGGAAAGTCTGGCCTTTTTGCCATTCCATATGAAGTTTCTAAACTTCTGTTTCAGGGATGTGTAAAAGGAATTGGGTATAGGGATTGGGAGGACCTGTTGCAGGTATGTCAGGCGCGGTAAGATCAATGAAGTAAGAAGATTTTTACGCCCAAACCAAGATAGCATAGGCGCCCTGGTCTGTAAATCGTCTATGGCTGTAATTAGAGAGTTTTTAAGGGGGGTGTGTCATGGAACCATGAACCAGACGTACAACAAGAGATAAGTGGAAAATAAGAAGGTTTTATTGAAGAGCAAGCCGTAAGCAAAGTCCGAACGGATGGCTAAACCGAATCAGGGTCTTGCGGAGACAGAGGTCAGGAACCAGAAGGGTAGTCAGACGAAGCCAGGAACAGGAACCAACGGGGTAGTCAGACGAAGCCGGAATCAGGAACCAACGGGGTAGTCAGACGAAGCCGGAATCAGGGACCAACGGGGTAGTCAGACGAGGCCAGGATCAGGAACCAGAAGCAGCAGCAGTCTTGGAAGCATGTGAACACAGGAGGACCAAGCAAGGAACTGAAGCCACAGACCTCCTATATATATGAGCTGGGCATCCAGCTCCTCCCAGTGGGAAGGAGGAGCCGCAGGGTGGGAGGCTACAAGAAAACCCAGAAACCAAGATGGCCGCCAGCACATGTCAAACGAAGGGAACAGCAAGGAGGTAAGACCATGACAGTACCTCCCCCTCAAGGGCCCCTCCTCCGCGGAGTAAGGAACGGTTTCTGAGGGAAGCGTGCGTGGAAGGCTCGGAGCAAAGCAGGAGCATGGACATCTGCGGAGGGAACCCAGGAACGCTCCTCTGGACCATAACCACGCCAATGGACCAAAAACTGCACCCGGTCGTGGACCAGGCGTGAGTCCAGGATATTGCTCACCTCATACTCCTCACGATTGCCCACTTGGACCGGACGAGGCCGAGGAATCGAGGAAGTGAAACGATTACACACCAGTGGCTTCAACAGGGAGACATGAAACACGTTGGAGATCCGCATGCCAGGAGGAAGCGCAAGGGCATAGGCTACCGGGTTTACCCTGCGAAGCACTCGGAAGGGACCAACAAAGCGAGGCGCCAGCTTGGGAGTGGGCACTCGAAGGTTGAGGTTGCGGGTGGACAACCATACGCGGTCTCCGACCTGGTAGGAAGGAGCGGGCGCTCGTCTGCGATCAGCCTGGAGTTTCTGGCGCTGCGCAGAGACCTCAAGGGACCTCTGGATCTGTACCTAAGAAGCACGTAGGACGGAAAGGTGATCCTCCACAGCCGGAATATCCTGGGGAGAGAATACCTCCGGTAACACGGCAGGTTGGAACCCATAATTGGCCATGAAGGGAGACGTCCCAGAGGAAGAGTTCACCGCCGTGTTCCTGGCAAACTCAGCCCAAGGCAGGAGGTCAACCCAATTGTCTTGGTGATCGGAGACATAGCAACGAAGGAATTGCTCCAAGGCCTGATTGGATCGTTCTGCGGCCCCATTGGACTGAGGGTGGTAGGCCGAGGAGAAAGAGAGATGAATCCCCAACTGGGAGCAAAAGGCGCGCCAGAACCTGGACACAAACTGACTCCCCCGATCCGACACAATCTCCTTGGGCAAACCGTGCAACCGGAAGACCTCCCTGGCAAAAATCGAGGCCAACTCTTGTGCAGAGGGTAACTTCTTGAGAGGAACACAGTGGCACATTTTGGAAAACCGATCCACAATCATGAGAATGACCGTATGGCCTCGGGATGCAGGGAGGTCCACAATGAAATCCATCCCCAGGTGTGACCATGGACGCTCCCCGGTGGCTATGGGTTGCAAAAGGCCCAACGGAAGGTGCCGAGGGGACTTACTCTGGGCACAAACGGAGCATGCCGCTACATATGCGGCGATGTCGGAACGTAGAGAAGGCCACCAGAACAGACGTGAAACCGCCCAGGACAGCTGATTCTTTCCAGGGTGCCCCGCGGCCTTGGAGTTATGGTAGGTTCGCAACAACCGAGTGCGCAACTCCTCAGGCACAAAACATCTGCCGTTGGGTCTCCCAGAGGGAGCACCAGATTGAGCCGCCAAAATCTGCTCACCCAGAGGAGAAGTCAGGCTGGTGCGAATAGCGGCCAGGATCTGATTCGGGGGTATGACCGTAGTCGGAATCGACTCCTCCCCGGACAGCTCGGAGTACTGCCGTGATAAGGCATCCGCTCTGATGTTCTTGGAGCCGGGTAGGTAGGAGACCACGTAATTAAAACGTGACAAGAACAGAGCCCATCTGGCCTGACGTGGTGTCAATCTCTTGGCCTCAGAGAGGTAGGTCAGATTCTTGTGGTCCGTCAGGATGAGAACCGGAACCACCGAGCCCTCGAGCAAGTGCCTCCATTCTTTAAGGGCCTGCACGATGGCCAATAACTCCCTGTCACCAATCTGATAGTTGCACTCCGCGGAAGACAGTTTCCGGGAGTAAAACCCACAAGGAAGCAGAGGACCCTCTGGTGTTCTACGCTGAGACAGGAGGGCGCCTACTCCCGTCTCAGACGCGTCCACCTCGAGGACAAAAGGCAACCCAGGGTTGGGATGCGACAGAATCGGAGCCGACACAAAGGCGGACTTTAGAGCCTCAAAAGCTCGGATGGCCTCGAGCGGCCAGACCTGAGGATTACTGCCCTTCCTGGTCAGATCCGTGAGAGGCTTGGCTAGCATGGAAAAGTCCCTGATGAACTTCCGATAATAATTGGCGAAGCCCAAAAAGCGCTGCAGGGCACGAAGCCCACTGGGCTGGGGCCACTGTAAGACAGCCGAAACCTTCTCAGGATCCATGGAGAACCCCTCAGCGGAAATGATGTAACCTAAGAAGGTTACCTGGGATCGGTGAAATTCGCATTTCTCAAGCTTACCGAACAGCTTGTTCTCTCGTAAGCGTTGCAACACTCGTCTGACATCCAGAATGTGGGCCTCCATGGATGCAGAATATACCAAGATGTCATCCAAATAGACCACCACACACTGCTGCAACAGGTCACGGAAAACATCGTTGATGAATTCCTGGAAGACTGCGGGCGCATTGCACAACCCAAAGGGCATAACCAAGGATTCATAATGACCGGTCCTGGTGTTAAACGCGGTCTTCCACTCATCGCCCGCCTTGATCCTTACCAGGTTATATGCCGCCCTCAGGTCGAGTTTGGTAAAGACCGTGGCCCCTTTGAGGCGATCGAACAGCTCGGAAATCAAGGGTATCGGGTAAGCGTTCTTGATCGTGATGCGATTGAGACCCCTGTAATCGATGCAAGGCCTCAACTCGCCGCCCTTCTTTTTCACAAAGAAAAATCCAGCCCCTGCCGGGGACGAGGATTTGCGAATGTGTCCGCGTGAAAGCGCCTCCCTCACGTACTCCTCCATGGCCTCATTCTCCGCTACCGACAGTGGATAGACTTTGCCACGAGGAGGAACGGCACCGGATTGTAACTCTATGGCACAATCGTATGGGCGGTGCGGAGGTAGGGCAACCGCGCGCACCTTATCGAATACATCCCGGTACTCTTCGTATTCAGGAGGCAACAGAGAGTCCGAGGAAGTACACAGCAACTTGACAGGCCCATGGATGCAACTAGCCCCACACTGCGGTGACCACGAGAGGATCTCGACCGATCTCCAATCGAAAGTCGGATTATGCTTCTGGAGCCAGGGGTACCCCAAGACCACCGAGTAGTGTGGAGACGAAATAACCTGGAGACAGACCGACTCTCTGTGAACGGCACCAATGGCTATCCCCACTGGAAGGGTCTCATGAGTCACGTGTGGCGGCAGAAGGGGTCTGCCGTCTATCGCCTCAAGAGCCAGTGGGGAACCTCGAGGCTGCAGAGGAATGGAATTGGCGGCAACGAACACTCTATCAATGAACAAACCACCAGCACCAGAGTCCACCAACGCCTGGGTCGTCACCGAGCCCCCGACCCAGGAGAGGACAACCGTGATCAGTGGTTTGTCAACACGGGAAACCGGGGACGAGGAGACTCCACCCAAGATCTGCCCCCGACAGGACCTCAGGTGCGAGCGTTCTCTCGGACGGTTCGGACATGCCAACCGAAAATGCCCACCGAGACCACAGTACATGCATCGGCCCTCGCGTCTCCGGAGTACCCTCTCCCCCTCAGACAGGCGAGCAAACCCCCGCTGCATGGGTTCACCCCCAGACAAGTCATCCCCAGGAGGCGTGGGAGGAGAGGGAGGCACGGGTGGGACAGCAAACGTAGGCGCCAATCTGTTAGGAGACCTCCGCAGGCTCTCCTTAAAGGAAGGTCTCTCCCTGAGTCTGGTGTCAATCAAAATCAGGAAAGAAATAAGAGACTCGAGCTCCACTGGTAGGTCCTTAGCTGCAACCTCATCCTTCAAGGCATCCGAGAGACCATGAGAGAAAGCAGCGACCAGAGCCTCATTATTCCAGCCCACCTCTGCTGCCAGGGTACGAAACTCAATGGCGTATTCAGCTACGGATCGTGAACCCTGTCTGATGGACATAAGGAGCTTCGCAGCAGAGGCAGCACGAGCCGGCACATCGAATACCCTCCGAAGAGAAGAAACAAAACCGGAAAACTCGGCAACCACCGGATTGTTGTTCTCCCATAAAGGGCTGGCCCAGGCCAAGGCCTTGTCCGAGAGCAGCGAGATCAAGAAGCCCACCCTTGATCTCTCAGTAGGAAAGGCATGTGGCAGCAACTCGAAGTAAATGCCCACCTGGTTAAGGAAACCTCGGCACTGAGTTGGCTCTCCCCCAAAGCGCTGTGGAAGGGGGGCAGAACCGGTCATACCCTGAAACACCACAGGCGCAGCAACAGGTGTCAGGGTAGACTCTGGCGCAACAACCGGAGCGGCAGTAGGAGCGGGCCCAGGAGCGACAACCGACCCATCGGCAACGGAAGCTAAATGAGCCGTGCGTTCAAGCAGGGTTTGCAACGCCACAGCGAACCGACCCAACAGGTGATCCTGCTGATCAAGTCTGGCAACCAGCGTAGGTAGCGAGGGTGGCCCTGTACCGTCAGAATTCATGGCTTGGTCCTAATGTCATGGAACCATGAACCAGACGTACAACAAGAGATAAGTGGAAAATAAGAAGGTTTTATTGAAGAGCAAGCCGTAAGCAAAGTCCAAACGGATGGCTAAACCGAAGCAGGGTCTTGCGGAGACAGAGGTCAGGAACCAGAAGGGTAGTCAGACGAAGCCAGGAACAGGAACCAACGGGGTAGTCAGACGAAGCCGGAATCAGGAACCAACGGGGTAGTCAGACGAAGCCGGAATCAGGGACCAACGGGGTAGTCAGACGAGGCCAGGATCAGGAACCAGAAGCAGCAGCAGTCTTGGAAGCATGTGAACACAGGAGGACCAAGCAAGGAACTGAAGCCACAGACCTCCTATATATATGAGCTGGGCATCCAGCTCCTCCCAGTGGGAAGGAGGAGCCGCAGGGTGGGAGGCTACAAGAAAACCCAGAAACCAAGATGGCCGCCAGCACATGTCAAACGAAGGGAACAGCAAGGAGGTAAGACCATGACAGGGTGTAGTTTAGGGAGAAGAGATCTGAAATTTGGGGGCTGATCTTGACTCCTAGATAAGTGATAGTTGGGGAAGACCAATTAAAGGGGGAGTTTTTCATCAGTAGGGACTTGGTATGAGCGGATATTCCCAGCGTAAGGATCAGCGATTTGCTAGTATTTATCTTAAAGTTTGAGATGGAACCATATTGTTGTAGGTGATTTTGTATATGAGACAGGGAAGTGATGGGGTTTATTGTCATGATCATAACATCATCGGCAAAAGCCGCAATTTTGTGGTCCCTACCTCCCAAAGTAAAGCCTCTGATATTATGGTCTTTCCTAAACGTGGATAAGAGGGGTTCCATTGCCAACACAAAAAGAAGGGGGGACAGGGGACAACCTTGGCGGGTGCCATTGTGTATACGAAAGGGTAATGAAAGACTGCCATTGACCATTACCAGGGCAGTGGCCTGTGCATACATAGCAAAGATCGCTTGGACATAGGGACCAGGTAGGCCAAAGCCCAGTAGAGTTTGTCTCAAATATATCCAGTTGATCCTGTTGAACGCTTTTTCTGCGTCGGTGCTAAGTAGAAGGAGAGGGGAAGAGGTGTGTTTAGCATGACACATTGCGTTGATAACTCTCGTAGTGTTTTCTTTGCCTTCCCTATTGCGGACAAAGCCCACCTGGTCCCCATGTATCAAAGAGGGAAGGAAGTTTGCCAGTCGGTTGGCTAACATTTTAGCTAACAATTTGAGATCCAAATTCAGAAGGGAAATGGGTCTGTAATTTGCGCAGAGTTTGGGATCCTTTCCCTCCTTGGGGATCAGTGCTATGTGTGCAGAGTCATGTCTCTATACAGGGCATTACCCTGTAGTGCAGAATTGCATACGTTAAGAAGGTGTGGGAGTAGCTGGGTCTTAAAAGCTTTGTAATATGATGACGGAAGGCCGTCGGGGCCAGGGCTTTTCCCCAGGGGTAGTTGGGAGAGAGCTACGGAAAGCTCCTCGATTGAGAAAGGAGCTGCCAGTAAGGTTCTCTGATTATCAGTGAGCTGAGGGAGGGTGTTCGCCTCTAAAAAGGAGGAAATTAAAGACAGATGGGTTTCAGAGGATGGAGGGGGCGGGATGTTGTAAAGCTCTTCATAAAATGCTCTAAATTGATTAGCTATTTAGTTTGTGGTGAAAATGGTATCACCATTTGGGGACCTTAATTGATGTATATAATTGCTGTCTCTTCTTGCCTTAATTCTATTCATCAAGAACTTGGTAGTCTTATCGCCATGAGCATAAAATTTATGCTGCGAGTTTAAATAGTATTTGGCGGATTTCGCATCCAATAAAGCTTTCAGTTCTGCTCTGAGACTAGAAAGGTCTTGGCGCTGAGAATCGGCTAGGGAACGTTTATGTAGGGTCTCCAGTTTTTTAATTCTAGTAAGAAGAGATGCTATCTTTTGTTCCCTGATTTTCTTAATGTATGATCCAATACTAATGAAGTGTCCCCTTATGAAGGGTTTGTGTGCATCCCAAAGAGTTTGAGGGGATAGAGAAGGGTCAGTATTCAGTTTAAAGTACTCCTCTAGTAGGGAAGAAATTTTTGCAATGATTTTGGGGTCTCCTAAAATGGATTCGTTCAGACGCCAGTTAAAGCTTGAGGGATTGCGTGTAGGGGACGTGACCGTAAGAAAAACAGGTGCATGCTCGGATATATGGATAGATCCAATCTTGGCCTCTGAACAGTGCTGGAGGTGCTCCTTGGACACAAATAAGTAGTCGATACGATGGTACGTATTGTGTACATGTGAAAAGAAGGTGTAGTCTACATCGCTGGGATGGAGGGAACGCCAAGAGTCGACCAGGTGCAAGTTCCAGAAACTCACTTCTCAGTGAGTTCAGGGAGTGAGCTGATTTATGGGAAGATATATCTAGCAGAGGGTCGAGCGCAATATTGAAGTCGCCTCCCAGCACAACAATACTTTCTTTAAAGGACTCAGTTAGTTTATACAAGCTGGCAAACCAGGATAATTGTTTGTTGTTGGGAGCGTACAAATTAATAAATGTGTATATCTGAGGGCCTATATTCCCTTTCACTAAGAGATATCTCCCCTCTGGGTCTTGAGTATGTTCTGAGTATTTAAAAGGAATTTTTCTTTTAAAACCGATGCTGACACCTCCGGAAGCAGACGAATTACCCCCACAGTGGAACCATACAGGATAATGTGAAAATTCCAGGTTGGGGTAATGGTTGAACCGGAAGTGTGTCTCCTGGAGAAGCAACACATCTGATCCCTCTTTGCGTAGCATTGCCAAAATTTGGCTTCTCTTAGAAGGAGAGTTAAATCCTCTCACATTGTAGGTGGCAATTTGTAGATCAGTCATGGTGGTTTAGTGAATGGGGATCAAGGCGCGTCAATGTGTCAGTCCCCCAGGGGAGAGCACTTACCGGTGAGGCGTCGGTCAGCTGGTCAGAAGAAAAGGATGAGATCCATAAGCTAGAGTGGAAACCTCTACTGAGATGTGACAATAGAATCATGTACCTTAGAACAAACCGGGGAAAAAAAGAAAACATTAGAACAGGAAAAAAACATTTCAAGCATAGGGTCACCCCTAAGCTATTCATCTTGGGGGGAATAAGGTCTACAGACCAAATTGTGTGCCGTCTAGCACAATAATAAGCAGCCTACATGAGATGAGAGGTCCCTATAGTAAGGTAGAAGGTGTTGAGTATTCATGAAAAAGGCCAGCTAACTAGTGGCAGGGACTGAGCAAAATTTGCATTAAGAAATTGGACAGAGCTGACAGATCAATTAGGTAGAAAACAAGAGAGTGAGAACCAAGTGACGAAGGGTCACAGGGGAAGCGGGGGTGGAGAAACATAAGGGATGACAGACGGACATTAGGTTACATCAAATGGTTAAAACTTCTCTGTGTTTCGCTGAGACAAGTCTGGTCCGTAAGATGTCCGTTGTTGTTCGTTCAAAGGTAAATGTATGAAATTCTGAGAGTCAGGATATAACGAACGAGAGACAGGAATGGACTGAAAAAAGTTCACCGGTCTTGGGTAAGTCTCTTTGGAGTCAGTTGCTTCCCTCTCTTACCCGTTTTATGGGCTTTAGGAGTATGCATCAAGGTGAAAGGCGTAACGGTTGGGACCTCTGGGAGTGCAGCAACGTCTTGAAATAAGTCCCAATTTTCAATCTGGAAGGGAGGGATTTGCAGAACGTCGTACATTGCATCCAGATCCGAGTGTGAAGAAATATTAAAACGACGTCCATCTTGAGTAAAAGATAAGCCAAACGGAAAGTTCCATTTATATTGGATCCTATTAGCATGTAGCCATTCTGTCAAGGGTTTCATGACCCGGCGCTTTCTGAGTGTGGAGGGAGCTAAGTCTTGATAGATGGATACTTGCGCTCCTTCAAAAACGATATCAGGGCGGTTTCTGGGCGCTTCTTGAACCGCAGCCTTCACTTGGAAATTTAGAAATTTACAAATTATGTCCCTGGGGGGATCTTCTGCTTTGGGCTTAGGGCGTAGAGCCCTGTGGGCTCTCTCCAATGTTATTTCTGGGGTGAAATTTGGGCCCAGGAGTGATATGCAGAGATGTTTGACCGCATTTGGGACGTCTCCTGGGGCAACAGTTTCGGGAATCCCACGTATCCGGAGGTTGTTGCGGCGCCCCCTGTTCTCCTGGTCTTCCAGGGCATTATGCAGCTCATTGAGGTAAGCGCTGCACTTCTGTAGTGAGGTAGACGTGGCTCTCTGATGTTCCAGAACCATGATCTGCTGGGTCTCAAGGGCCTCCACCCTGTCCCCCACTTGCCTCATGTCTTGGCGCATTGCCGCTATCTCACTCAGAACAGGCTCCATGGCCTTGCACAGGGTCTGTTTTAAGTAGTGCCGGGTTATGGGGAGAGTCCCTTTACCTTGCGGCTCATCGGAGTCACTTTCATCGTCGGACTTCTCCTGCGCGCTGGCTCTGTGGGGCTGTGTAGGCTGAGTCGGCGCCATCTTAGGTTCTCGCGCCACGAACGAGGCCGCTGCCTTTTTAATAAACTTGTCCATTTCTCCGCTCGCTGGCAGGGTTTTTTGCAGAGTCGGATGTTTGCCGAGTTTAGGGTTGCCAATTTTCACCATGGTGAGGCTGATGGCTGTAGATTGCTAGTGGTTTAGACGGCGGTAGTGCAGGAGCTCAGCAAAGTGCGGCCATCTCAGACCGGCGCAGGCTCCGCCCCTTTGGTGTGACAGCTTGACCAACCACACTACTGAGGGTTAAATGCACTTGGTGACAGGCGCAGCTTGCCCCTGATGTAGTATATGGCCAAAAAATAAACAGACTATTGCTGGTTAAATGCACTAGGTGTGACAGCTTGACCAACCACACTACTGAGGGTTAAATGCACTTGGTGACAGGCGCAGCTTGCCCCTGATGTAGTATATGGCCAAAAAATAAACAGACTATTGCTGGTTAAATGCACTTGGTGTGACAGCTTCACCCTGATGTAGGATTTAGCCAAAAAACAACCACACCATTGAGGGTTAAATGCACTTGGTGACAGGCGCAGCTTGCCCCTGATGTAGTATATGGCCAAAAAATAAACAGACTATTGCTGGTTAAATGCACTTGGTGTGACAGCTTGACCCTGATGTAGGCTTTAGCCAAAAAACAACCACACCATTGAGGGTTAAATGCACTTGGTGGCAGCTTGTGCTTGGCACAACACAAGACACAAAATGGCCCCCGATCACCCCAGAAAAAAGTGACTGAAAAACGCTCTGGGCAGCCTAAAAACAGTGAGCAATTCAATAGCAGCAGTTCAATCATCCACAGCTGCAGATCGATCACTGGATGGAGTCTTTTGGAGGAGTTAATCAGCCTAATCTTGCCCTACTGTCGCAACTGCAACCTCTCCCTATACTGATCAGAGCAGAGTGACGGGCGGCGCTATGTGACTCCAGCTTAAATAGAGGCTGGGTCACATGGTGCTCTGGCCAATCACAGCCATGCCAATAGTAGGCATGGCTGTGACGGCCTCTTGGGGCAAGTAGTATGACGCTTGTTGATTGGCTGCTTTGCAGCCTTTTAAAAAGCGCCAAGAAAGCGACGAACACCGAACCCGGACTTTTACGAAAATGTCCGGGTTCGGGTCCGTGTCACGGACACCCCAAAATTCGGTACGAACCCGAACTATATAGTTCGGGTTCGCTCATCCCTATTTAGAACATATAACTGCACCGCTGAACGGTAAAAATATTTTTATTTTTTCCACTATTTTATTACAAAAGGGGCTTTAGAACATATAACTAAACCGCTGAACGGCAAATATATTTTTATTTTGCCAGAATTACACAACAAAATGGGCTTTAGAACAATGTACATAAGCATTACGTTACTTTTGTATCTTTCACCAACACTCAGTAATCATTGTACCTGGACAGTGTTGGTTCCGAATCTGGCTGATTCGGTCCAGATGACTTCGCTTGAGGTCTGACCATTTTTTTTTAAATGGCCAGATGCCTGTGCTGTCTGCCGTGATCCTGCCACAGTTCAAACCGGAGACGACGGACAATTGTTTGTTTTTGTTTCTGGGATGGGGTCTCGTCTTACCCATTCTGCAACACGAGCCGCCGGATAAAAAAAGGAAGCATTTAATCTCAAATATTTAATAAACTATGATTACGCAACTTTAACATTAGTGGCAGGGGAGTACGTCAGGCTATTCCAGGAAGGTGAACAGCCGGTCGGATCCATCCTGCCGCTAGTTCACCTATGCTCCCAGACCGTGGCATAGCTAGAAATGACTGAACCCCACAGCAAATTTTTAAATGGGGGCACCCTACCCCAGTAATTTTTTCACAACCCATTCCTTTCATGCCACCCCCATTCCTGAGGCTAGTAAAGATCGCTCTCTCAAACCAGGCCCGGCAGCTGTTCCATCCGTTTTGTACACTGTCTATAATGTCACTATATATAATTTCATTGTGTAATACTGTTGAGGGGGCCCTGACCAAATCCTTTAGTCCTCCTCCTCCTGGATGGGCCCCTTATGGGTCAGGGCCCCAAAGCAGCCGCTTCCCCTGCATCCCCTGTAGCTACGCCCCTGCCACCAGAATGACGATCCGTCCACATTTACTATAATTGTGGCAGGCAGGGGCATAACTATAGGGGAAGCAGGGGAAGCAGGGGAAGCGTCTGCTTTGGGGCCCTGACTCAGAAGGGGCACATCCAGGAGGAGGAGGACTAAGAGATTTTGTCAGGGCCCCCTTGACAGTATTACACAATTAAATTATATACAGTGACAGTATAGACAGTGTAGGAAACAGATGGAACAGCTGCTGGGCCTGCAGCTACACCACTGGTGGCGGGGGCAAAGTTCCGGCAGGAGCAATGCAGCACACGGTGAGAGGAAGCTCTGCATGTTGTAGTTTAAGTACGGGGAACCGATCGCCATGCGCTGCCTTGATGCTGCCGTAACTAACCCATAGCCACCACCATGTCATCATCATATCAACCACCAAACCAAAAATTATTATTGTTTGAAAGTGAAATATTAGATTTAAAGTTAACAATAACTTATAACATCTGATTGTATTGAAATTGTATGTGTGTGGGGTATAAGCTATTGTATATTGGCCATCTGAGGAGAGGTGTACCTGTCTATTGACGTGACTGCATAAATGAACCAGCAAATACTGAATGTCAAAAATTACTTCTCCTGACCAACAGGACACTTATTAGAATCTTTAGACTAGACATCCTCACACTGCGGCCTTCCAGCATACTGCGGCCCTCTAGCTGTGGCAAAATTACAAATCCCATCATTCCATGACAGCCTACAGCTATCATCCTATAGAAGGGCATCATGGGAGTTGTAGTTTGACAACAGCTGGAGGGCCACAGTTTGAGGATGCCTGCTATAAACTGTGTGTATTTTTGTGTGTGTGTGTTGGGGGTGGGGGGTGGTCGGAGGGGGTGTGGGTTTGAGGGGGGGTTTGGTGGTATGTAGTGTGGGTATATTGTGTGAGGCAGGAAATTAGATGTGCAATGTGCATATGATATAGATTTGTCTGCTATCCATACATAATGACATGTTGGCCACATGTATGTATGGATAGCATATAAATATATAGCAGATGCCAGTGAGATAGTGCTTTGATGGCAGACCAACCATTTGCCATATCAAAAATGCTTAACTATTTATTTTAGTAATACAAATAAAATCACATTTTATCTTGTATGAGTAGATGTTAATGATTATGTGAAATAAATATTGTTTTTGAATGTCAACAATACTTGTTTCCACAAATCATTTATATCTAATCAAAGTATGTGCAATGCGAATTTAAATGTCATGCGAAAAGGATATTTCCGAAAACTTTAATTCCATAAACCTACATAAGAATATTAGTAAGATAACAGTAAACAAGCGTGTGAGTTGTAATGTTCATTTACTTACTATGACAAGGATCTCTTCCTCCACTTGTGAGAATTTGCTTGCCACCATCTTTCGATTCGCATCCACAAGTCATCTCAATAACACACTTTTTTCTAGATGAAACCGGTTCCTTCCTACCAGGAGTGACTCACGATATAAACATTTCATTGCTGTTTCCGAAATGTGTATATTACGAATATTCGCTATATTGCTATAACTTGAGAATATATTGCAATATAGCGAACATTCGTAAAATACACATATAGACTGCAATATAGCTAATACAGTGCTATAGTATTTTTTTCTTATAGGGAAATTTTTTTCAAAAAATGAAGTTCATAAGAGACCAAAAAAATTTGACTATAAAAAAAGTATTTTAGCACTATATTACTTAAATTGCGGTCTGTGTATTTTAGGAATATTCGCTATTTTGCTATAACTTAGTTTTTTAGAATATTCATCATATTCTAAAACAAGAACATTTTGCAATATAGTGAATATTCGTAAAATACACATATAGACTGCAATATAACTAATATAGTGCTATTTCTTTTTATAGGGTACATTTTTTCCAAATCTGAAGTTCAGAAGAGACCCCAAAAATTAGACTATAAAAAAAATTATTTTAGCACTATATTACTTAAATTGCAGTGTATATGTGTATTTTACAAATATTTGCTATATTGCTATAGCTTCATTTTTTAGAATATTTGCCATATTCTAAAACAAGAATATATAGCAATATAGCGAATATTCGTAAAATTCACATACCATTAGCAAAAGAATAGAAAAGTTTCACTATACTGTTAAAAATCGCAATACGTGAATAATTAAATTGCATATTATTCGCAATAAATAGAAAAATGACCAATATTCAATCAAATATTCGCGAAATATCGCAAAATCGAAAATGGTACCTCACGCTCATCACTACTGATCGGCATCATGCATGGCATTATGGGTGATCCCGCCTTCCCAGAGTTCCTCGCTCCATGTCCTGACATGTGCAGCAGCCATTTTAGGAAAAATGCGATTTGTTACCACGAAGCGTGAGGAAATTCGGATTCAGTGCAAATCGAATGTTTCCTGAAAATCAGATCAAATTCTACTTTGTCAACTTCGATTCGCTGATCTCTAATTAACACTTTTCTATACTTTTTGAATGGATTCATTCACATCCTTTTCCAAGTTTACATTGTTTTAAAATATTAATACAAATGAATTGAGAAGAGAAATTAAAGAAAATGAATACCGTAGAGAAAAACAAGACTTGTTACTGTGCACATGAAAAAAATCTATTTACTGTGGTATAATTAAAGAAAACTTTTTATAGGGAGAATAGAACAGATTTAATGCAACATTTTACAAATGGGAAATAAATCAAAAATTGATGAAAGAAAATAAAAAAAAGTGTGTTGTAATTAAGTATAGTTCTCAGTGGAGATGAGTAGCCTTGTTTGTTGAATTAAGGTATTAAAATATACAAGCGTATTTAATGGGGCAACATAAAAGCAAAATGCAAATGTGCTCATCTTTTGCTCTTAGCAGCTATCGTAATTCAACAATAGTTTTAACAGCTATATAAATTTTCCAAATACATTTTATATCACATTTCTGATTTGCTCAATCGTCTCTGGAAATCCATTATTAAATTTAGGACTGTCTAATTTATTCCATTTCAACAAACATTTTGTATTCCAATGATATTTAACAGCTATTTTCAGTATTTGTAAGAGCCACATATGAGTAGTAATAAAGACAGACAAGGGTGAAATTATAACTTTGACAATACCATATTTGTTGCTATAAATCTTATACCACAATATACAGATGTATGACCATGTGTCACATACCGTAGTTTTCTATAATAGCTATTGCTTTGATGGTGCCCCTGTATTGGGGTAGCCAAATATTTAGAGTAATTAATATGTATTTTAACCACCTTTAGACATAACACAAACAGGTACTGTAATATAATGTAGGAGAGAGAAGTAGAATAAAATCAAATGTAATGAATTTATCTGCTAGAGGTATCTGGTCAGACAGGGACGTTTCTGAAATCAACTTTCCAAGCATTAGAAAAAATATTCCAGAGACTTCCAACTAGTGGCTGTGATTTGGGATAATGATTGAGTAAAAGGGCCATAAAGCACAGCTATCGCAGGGGGTTATAAACAGATGTGGTGTTATTAATAGTGTTGAGCAAGCATGCTCGGCCGAACACCAGTTCAGCTCGAGCATCGCTATGCTCGTCACATCGCAGTGTTCGGCCGAATACTGTGTATCCTCATGCACAATTGAATACAATGAAAATCAATGGGAGACCCAAGCATTAAACCAGGCACCCCCTGCTCTGAAGAAAAGAGGGTGTCTGGTTCACAGAAAAAGGTTAGAAATTGATGGAAACACCACCAAAATGGTTTGATAACAATATGGGAAAGATGTCTTGATGCATATATGCTATATGCTATATGCCAAAAGCCGGGTATGTGCAAGCCAACAATCTATCCATGAGACACATACAATCAGCATACCTTACAATGGCAGCCTTGTGCATTATGAGACATTCAAGACCAGCCCTCATCTGACTGAGAGCCAGTAAGCCTCAAAGTTGCTTCATAACTGTTGGATGGCTTGGGTGGACCTGCACACCTAGATCATTATCATTAGGGTGACAAAAAGTTTTCTGATTGCCCTAACATAATATTCAATAACCTTTCTATACAGTTTGTTCATGTAAACTCATTTGCATAATCGTGGGTATATGCAAATTAGCTGAATCCGTTTGTTTTGCAGCTGAAACTCCATTTGCATGGAGAATTCAGAATAAAAATTGGTGATTAGAATATTTGCGATCAACACTACTCATGAACAGCACCATTTATTGGATTCATAGTCTTATGAAAAGATTATGGATACAATAGATGGCGCTGTTCACAACTAGAGTTGAGCGGACACCTGGATTTGCTGGGTTCATCCGAACTTTGCCGAAAAGTTTGAGTTCGGGACCCGAACTTGACCCCGAACCCCATTGAAGTCAATGGAGACCTGAACTTTTGGGCACTAAAATGGCTCTAAAAAAGTCCTGGAAAGGGCTAGAGGGCTGCAAAAGGAAGCACAATTGGGGTAAGAGTAGGACAATTGCCCTGCAAATTTGGATAGGGAAATAACTTAAAATAACATAAAATACATACAAATTTAAAATAAACGTTCTAAACCTGAGCACAAGTGAGTGATAGTGGCACCTTCCACCCTGCAAACAGAGGATGTGGCAGCAACGCCACCACGTCTTACACTTACACTAGAGAGAAAGAGAAAGAGAAAGAAGAAGTACCCCCCTACCCACCTGCAATCCCTGGCCCTGAATGCCAGGATTTCAAAATTCCTAGCCTTTGAAATGCTGTTATTCCGTCTGGTGGAGATGGAGACTTTTAAAAAACTTATGGCGGTGGCTGTTCCACAGTACGTAGTTCCCAGCCACCACTACTTTTCCATGCGAACCATCCCTTCCCTGCACAACCAAGTGGCAGACAAAATCAGGTGTGCACTGCGCTATGCCATCTGTTGCAAGGTCAACATAACCACCAATATGTGGACCAGTAAGCACGGCAGGGACATTATATCTCCCTAGCAGCACACTGGGTAAATGTAGTGGGGGCTGGGCCTGAGTTGGATATCAGTTTGGCGGATGTCCTTCCGCCCCCGAGGATTGCAGGGCATTTATCTTTGCCTCCTGTTGCCTCCTCCTCCTACTCCGCTTTCTCCTCCTCTACCACCTCCTTATCTGCTCAGCGTAACACCTTCACCACCAACTTCAGCACAGCCAGGGGAAAATGACAGCAATCAGTTTTAAAACGTATCTGTTTGGGGAACAAACCCCACACCGCGCAGGAGCTGTGGAGGAACATGGAACAACAGACCGATGAGTGGTTGGTGCCATTGAGCCTCAAGTCCAGCCTGGTCGTGTGCGATAATGGGCAAAATCTCGTAGCAGCTCTGGGCCTAGCCGGTTTGACTCATATCCCTTGCCTGGCACATGTGCTGAATTTGGTGGTGCAGAAATTCCTGAACACCTGACAGTGAAAATCAATTCAGTAAATACATCTGTTAGATTCTGGGGGACAAATTAACTTTTATTGGCGGTCAACGACCCCTGCGGCCTAAGCTGCAGATGTGACAGGAAAATAATTTTCTTAAATTTGTCAATTAGATTGTTGGGTAGCATTTCCACGGTTAGTAGGAATTTTTATGATAAATAGTAACAAAAAAGATACAAGGAACATTTCCACAAGAAAAAATTAACCTCACCAGCCTCCCAGCCTATACCCCCTTCACTCAAACCATTCATTCATGCCTATTCACACACTATTTACAAATTTATTTATAAACATATTTACATAACTATAAGGCAGATAAACTAAATAAACAAACAAAACTATATGCATGACTTACCCTTAACTTCTAAGGCCAGTCCTATACAAGTGGCTCGGAGGGTAGGTCCCTGCACCAACATAGGCCAGGTACACAATTGTCCAGCCAGGGCACAGTTCTGGAGGATGAAGAGGAGAAGGAGGAGGAGGAGGAAGAACAGAGAGCAGCTCATGGGCATCACTGGAGCATGGCTGGGGGATACGGAGGACACAGACGATACACCTTCCACAAAGGACAGCTTGTCATTGCCTCTGGGTAGCCTGGCACACATGAGCGACTACATGCTGCAGTGCCTGGGCAACGACTGCTGAGTTGCCCACATTCTAACCAGTGCTGATTAGTGGGTGGCCACCCTGCTGGATCCTCGTTACAAGGACAACGTGCCTTCCTAATTCTGTCACTGATCGGAAGAAGTGAAAACTCGTATACGCGCTGCTGATGGCATTCACACCTGACACCCGGTACTCAGAGGAAGCACAAGGCGAAGGCAGAAGAGGAGGAGGAAGAAGTCGCCAATGCAGCTGGCTCACCACCAGCACCTCAGAAGGCAGGGTTAGCATGGCCAAAATGTGGAAAAAGCTTTGTCACCACGCCACAAGAACCAGCACCACCAGCTGATATGGAACATCTTAGCAAGAGGCAGCATTTCAGCAACATGGTGGAATAGTATCTGTGCACACACATACACATACTGACTGATGGGTCTACTGAGGGGCGTAGCTGCAAGGGAAGTGGCTGCTAAAAGACATTGTCAGGGCCCCCTAAACAGTATTACACAATGAAATTATATACAGTGGCAGTATAGACAGTGTAGAAAAGGGATGGAACAGCTGCCAAGCCTGATCTGAGAGAGCGATCTTTAGAAGCCACAGGAATGGAAGGGGTTGTGAAAAAATTACTGGGGGAAGGGGGCCTCATTCAAAAATTTGCTGTAGGGCTGAGTAATTTCTTGTTGCCCCATTTAACTTCTGGGTCTCCATATCGGGCACATGGCCTGAGTTTGCGCTTTACGCTTCGGAGGTGCTGGCCTACCCTACAGCCAGTGTATTATCTGAACGTGTGTTTAGCACGGCAGGGAGCATTATCACAGTCAAGTGCAGCCACCTGTCCACAGCCAATGTGGACAAGCTCACGTTCATTAAAAAGAACCAGACATGGATCCCTCAGGACTTGTCCGTACCTTGTGCAGAATAGACATGTATACTGGCCTCACCCAAACATTGTTATACTCCAGCGCACTTATTTTTTGTTTTCCTTTTTATATTTCCCAATGTTTTGGGGTCTACCCCAATTTATAAAAAAAAAACTAAAACAAAAAACAGTGTTGTTGGCAACTAGTGATGGTCTTGCGGTTTGCAGCAAACTTTGTTCGTTCGCGATTCGCCGAACATGCGAACATATGGCGATATTCGCTCCCGCCATATGCTATAGGTGTACTATTGATAGGTGTGCAGTACA
This sequence comes from Bufo gargarizans, assembly GCF_014858855.1. NCBI lineage: Eukaryota > Metazoa > Chordata > Amphibia > Anura > Bufonidae > Bufo > Bufo gargarizans. The sequence goes on from NC_058080.1 coordinate 205,776,074, forward strand.
GAGAGGTGTAATACACTTATAATATACTTTCTAACATAGAAAGCATATTATAGTGATTTGTATTGTGCAGCAGTGGTGACCAGTTCTGCAGCGATACTGCAGCTACACAGAGTGACAAACGCAATTAGAACAAATAATTATAACTGGTGTGATATACCAGTCACCCCCTTAAAAAATCTGATAGAATCGGGGTATTGATATACCAATAATATACTTTCTTTATAGTGCATTTGGGTACAGCAGCATTTGTTTGCGGTTTTGCTGTGTTCCCTCTGCTACACACAGGGACAAATGGTATTGGAAAAAAAAATTATAACTGGTGTGCGCATACGTGAAAATTATATTGCCGATATTTCGCATTGAAAAAAATAATGAATGGAGATAGCAAATTCGAATAATACATCTGGTATGTCACTGTCCATGTTGTGGGACTATTTGTGCACTTCTAGTAATTATTTCTTGGCTGCAAATATAAGCTTAAGGTGTTTCAGGTTCGTCTGCCATTAAAATGAATGGGACCCGTCATGATATTCGTCCATCACTATTGGCGACTACCTTTGGCTTCACAGCCAAAAAAGGCTTTATGTCAGGCAACAATGTAACCACCAATTTTAATGAATTAAGTTCCCTGTCAGTTATGCAGTGCAGGGGGACTTCACAGCAAGAAATGGGTTTATGTCACCCAACAATCTAACAGACGGATTTACTTAATATCGTTCTCTGTTAGTTATGCTGTGTAGGGGTACTTCAGAGCAAGAAATGGGTATATTTCACCCAACAATGTAACAGACGAATGTTATAAAATTACTTCACTGTCAGGTATGCAGTGCTGGAACACACCCTCCAAGCCATTTGTGAATGCCTGGCCTGATAATCGTGGAAATGTCCCCCCCCCCCCCCCCCCCCACAATCTAACAGCTGTATTTACTGGTTTTATTGGACTGTCAGAAATGCAGCGCAATCTGAAAATGTACTATCTAGCACAAAAAGTGTGCTTTTTTCAAACAACAATGTAAATGCAGTATTTAAGGGTTTAATTGGACTGTCAGAAATGCAGTGCATGCTGCAAATGTACTATCTAGCACAAAAAGTGTGCTTTTTAAACCAAAAATCTAAATGCAGTATTTAACGGTTTTATTGGACTGTCAGAAATGCAGTGCAGGACAAAAAATTTACTTTCTAGAGCAAAAAATTTGAATTTGTCAACTGACAATGTAACAGCAGTATTTACTGGTTTTAATTGACTGTCAGATATGCAGTACCGGTGTCAGAAAGAGAAAAAAAATTGCTTTAGGTCACACAAATATGTGACAGACTAATGTAATTGAATTATTTTCACTGCCAGGTATGCACTGCAGGCCGCAGGGGTACTTGACCGCCAAAAAAAGGGAATTTGTCCCCCTTGAATCTAAAAAATGGATTTAATGAATAGATTTTCCCTGTCAGATATTCAGCACAGGAGTAGTTCAAAGAAAAAAATGGGAATATGTCCTCCCCCCGGGGCCCCGAAGTCACAGACGGATTACCTATATTATTTTCCCTTCCCGTGGCACATATGCAGTGCAGGTGTCCTTAAAAAATGGCTAGATGTTGCCCACTGAGCTACCAGAACAGGATTAAGGCTGTGTTCACACCTGAGCGTTTTACAGCGCGTTCCTACGTGCTGTAAAACGCTCAACAAGGAGAAACCAATGCTTCCCTATGGTAATGGTTCTCACCTGGGCGTTTTACAGCGCGTACGATCGCGCTGTAAAACGCCCGACGCCCCAAGAAGTACATGAGCTTCTTTGGGACGTCTTGTCGCACGTTCCCGTACATAGACTTCCGGGAACGTGCGACAATGGGCGTTCGCTTGTCTCTGTATGCGCGATTGTAAACGCCCGTACAATTGCGCATACAGAACGCTCCATCGTGAACGCTCAGGTGTGAACCCAGCGTAAAGTAATGTCCCTGGCACACATGCAGTTGCAAGTTCACTGCACTTGCAAAAATGGTCGCCGACACCCATCTAACAAAGTGACTGATTCAAGCTTATTTCTCTGTGGTACTGGGCTCATAGGTACAAAAATTTAGCATAGCACCCACAAAAATGATCGCTGTAATTTTCAAATTTAAAAACACCAAGGATTGTTTCCTAATCTCTCCCTCACAGCAGCAGCATCCTATCCCTACACTAATAAGAGCAGAGTGACGTGCATGTGGCGCTAGGTGACTCCAGCTTATATAGAGGCTGCGTCACATGCTGCACTGGCCAATCACAGCCATGCCATTAGTAGGCGTGGCTGTGATGGCTTCTAAGGGCACACAAGTTAAACGCTTGATAATTGGCTGCCCTGCAGCCTTTCAACAAGCGTCATTAAGGCTAGGTCTACACGATGACATTTGTTGTGCAACATTTTGTTGCACTAATGTCGCGCAACAATTTTTAGAATGGCAGTCTATGGTGTCGCACTGCAACATGCAACATGCTGCGACGCGACAGTCGCTGAAAATCCATTCGAGATGGATTTCTCTGCGACTGTCGCAGTCGCAGCATGTCGCATGTTGCAGTGCGACACCATAGACTGCAACTATAAAAATTGTCAAGCGACATTAGTGCAACAAATGTTGCGCCCTATTTGTTGCGCGACTTTTTGTCGCGCAACAAATGTCGTCGTGTAGACCTAGCCTTAATCACCGAACACGAACCCGAACTTTTACGGAAATGTTCGGGTTTGGGTCCGGGTACCAAAAACCCTAAAGTTCAGCTATGGTTTTGGTTCGGTCAACCCTATTCATGACTCATGAACAGCACCATCTATTGGTTTCATAGTATTGTAACAAAACTATGAATCCAATAGATGCCGCTGTTTATGACTCATGAACAGTGCCATCTATTGGTTTCATAGTCTTTTTTTATTAGGTTTTATTAGGTTTTGATATAATTTGCGCATTTACATTTAAAGTTACATATTGGATTAAATTACAGGTCATATTTTGGGTTGAGCAAACTCGAACTGTAAAGTTCGGGTTCGTACCGAACTTTAGGATTTTTTGACCCCGGACCCGAACCCGAATATTTCAGTAAAATTTCGGGTTTGAGTTGAATGTTTGGAGATTTAATATAGCTTTTTGATTGGCTGCAGGCCTCAATGGTAAGGTGTGTCTTTTTGCTGATGACACAAAGATTTGTAACAGGGTTGATGTTCCTTATCCATATCTCCAGAAGGATATTGATACTTTGGAGAGAGTTCAGATAAGAGCTACTAAACTAGTACATGGATTGCAGGATAAAACTTACCAGGAAAGATTAAAGGACCTTAATATGTATAGCTTGGAAGAAAGACGAGACAGGGGGATATGATAGAAACTTTTAAATACATAAAGGGAATCAACAAGGTAAAAGACGACAGAATATTTAAAAGAAGAAAAACTGCTACAAGAGGACATAGTTTTAAATTAGAGGGGCAAAGATTTAAAGTAATATCAGGAAGTATTACTTTACTGAGAGAGTAGTGGATGCATGGAATAGCCTTCCTGCAGAAGTGGTAGCTGCAAAAACAGTGGAGGAGTTTAAGCATGCATGGGATAGGCATAAGGCCATCCTTCATATAAGATAGGGCCAAAGGCTATTCATAGTATTCTGTATATTGGGCAGACTAGATGGGCCAAATGGTTCTTATCTGCCGACACATTCTTTGTTTCTATGTTTCTATATGTTTGGTTAAAAAAAGGAATATTTATTAAACCATTTTAAATATATAAAAAATGATATATACAGGGAGTGCAGAATTATTAGGCAAATGAGTATTTTGACCACATCATCCTCTTTATGCATGTTGTCTTACTCCAAGCTGTATAGGCTCGAAAGCCTACTACCAATTAAGCATATTAGGTGATTTGCATCTCTGTAATGAGAAGGGGTGTGGTCTAATGACATCAACACCCTATATCAGGTGTGCATAATTATTAGGCAACTTCCTTTCCTTTGGCAAAATGGGTCAAAAGAAGGACTTGACAGGCTCAGAAAAGTCAAAAATAGTGAGATATCTTGCAGAGGGATGCAGCACTCTTAAAATTGCAAAGCTTCTGAAGCGTGATCATCGACCAATCAAGCGTTTCATTCAAAATAGTCAACAGGGTCGCAAGAAGCGTGTGGAAAAACCAAGGTGCAAAATAACTGCCCATGAACTGAGAAAAGTCAAGCGTGCAGCTGCCAAGATGCCACTTGCCACCAGTTTGGCCATATTTCAAAGCTGCAACATCACTGGAGTGCAATACTCAGAGACATGGCCAAGGTAAGAAAGGCTGAAAGACGACCACCACTGAACAAGACACACAAGCTGAAACGTCAAGACTGGGCCAAGAAATATCTCAAGACTGATTTTTCTAAGGTTTTATGGACTGATGAAATGAGAGTGAGTCTTGATGGGCCAGATGGATGGGCCCGTGGCTGGATTGGTAAAGGGCAGAGAGCTCCAGTCCGACTCAGACGCCAGCAAGGTGGAGGTGGAGTACTGGTTTGGGCTGGTATCATCAAAGATGAGCTTGTGGGGCCTTTTCGGGTTGAGGATGGAGTCAAGCTCAACTCCCAGTCCTACTGCCAGTTTCTGGAAGACACCTTCTTCAAGCAGTGGTACAGGAAGAAGTCTGCATCCTTCAAGAAAAACATGATTTTCATGCAGGACAATGCTCCATCACACGCGTCCAAGTACTCCACAGCGTGGCTGGCAAGAAAGGGTATAAAAGAAGAAAATCTAATGACATGGCCTCCTTGTTCACCTGATCTGAACCCCATTGAGAACCTGTGGTCCATCATCAAATGTGAGATTTACAAGGAGGGAAAACAGTACACCTCTCTGAACAGTGTCTGGGAGGCTGTGGTTGCTGCTGCACGCAATGTTGATGGTGAACAGATCAAAACACTGACAGAATCCATGGATGGCAGGCTTTTGAGTGTCCTTGCAAAAAAAGGTGGCTATATTGGTCACTGATTTGTTTTTGTTTTGTTTTTGAATGTCAGAAATGTATATTTGTGAATGTTGAGATGTTATATTGGTTTCACTGGTAAAAATAAATAATTGAAATGGGTATATATTTGTTTTTTGTTAAGTTGCCTAATAATTATGCACAGTAATAGTCACCTGCACACACAGATTTCCCCCTAAAATAGCTAAAACTAAAAACAAACTAAAAACTACTTCCAAAAATATTCAGCTTTGATATTAATGAGTTTTTTGGGTTCATTGAGACCATGGTTGTTGTTCAATAATAAAATTAATCCTCAAAAATACAACTTGCCTAATAATTCTGCACTCCCGGTATTTCGAATATAGTGCTATAAATTCAATATTTCGAATATTCGTTATTTTTTTATTTTTTTATTGTTATATTTTTTTCTTTCCCACTTCCCTAAAGTAGTTCTTACCTGTCCTTAGGATTCCTGGCTTCCTGGCTGCTCCAGTCAATGCCCGTTGCCGCTATTGCCGACTTCCGTGCTCATGGAGCACCATGGGAACGTCTCCATACTAGAATGTACTGTCGGATTTGAGAATTACGTTGAAATCGCAATTCGATTAATTCAAGTTATAATAATCGAATTGTGATTTCAACTTGGACCTTGTTTACTATGGTTGCTTGGTAGATTTAGCGAATATGACGAATGTATTCGTCATAGTCCTCAAAACGAAGATGACAAAGTATTTTCCATCTTCGTTTTAGCTATCTATTCGTCAACTTTGCTAATTCTAGCAATCAAATAGGAAAGTTGACTATAGAGACCGATAAGTTTAATTTGCTATGCGATTATATTACTTAGCTTTTTTTTAAAATAAATAGAATAATTATAATACTTGATAATTATTATAATTATTCTATTTATAAAAAAAAGCAAAGTAATATAATTGCATAGCGAATTAAACTTAGCTGTCTCTATAGTCAACTTTCCTATTTGATTGCTAGAATTAGCGAAGTTGACGAATATGGAGCTAAAACGAAGATGGAGAATACTTTGTTATCTTCGTTTTGTGGAATATTCCGAATACATTCGTCATATTCGCTAATTCTACCAAGCCAACCAAGTTGAAATCGCAATTCGATTATTATAACTTGAATTATTGAATTGCGATTTAAACTTAGCACTGCTATATTCCATATTCGTTAACTTTGTTAATTCTAGCAAGCTGACCCATTAGAAACACAGCTCTAAGTTAAAATCGCAATTCGATTATTATAACTTGAATTAATCGCATTGCGATTTCAACTTGGACCTGGTTTACCATGGTTGGCTTGGTAGAATTAGCGAATATGACAAATGTATTAGTCATATTCCACAAAACGAAGATAACAAAGTATTCTCCATCTTCATTTTAGCTACCTATTCGTCAACTTTGCTAATTCTAGCAATCAAATAGGAAAGTTGACTATAGAGATAGCTAAGTTTAATTCGCTATGTGATTATATTACTTAGCTTTTTTTTATAAATAGAATAATTATAATAATTATCAAGTATTATAATTATTCTATTTATTAGGCATAGCAGGGGTTCATTCACGGAGGAGGAGGAAGTCAGGAAGAGGAGGCAACAGGAGGCAAAGAATGATGCCCTGCGATCCTTGGTGGCGGAAGGATGTGCGCCAAACAGCTCTCCGCATGGGGCCCAGCCGCCACTGCTTTTACCCAGTGTGCAGTCAGGGAGATATAGAGTCCCTGGCCGTGCTTACTGGTCCACGTATATGTGGTTAGATGGACCTTGCCACAGATGGTGTTGCGCAGTGCACACTTGATTTTATCCGATACATGGTTGTGCAGGGAGGGCACGGCTCTCCTAGAGAAGTAGTGGCGGCTGGGAATGACGTACTGTGGGACAGCAAGCGACATGAGCTGTTTGAATCTGTCCGTCTCCTCCAGCCTGAATTACAGCATTTTAAAGGCCAGTAGTTGAGAAATGCTGGCATTCAGGGCCAGGGATCGAGGGTGGCTAGGTGGGAATTTACGCTTTCTCTCAAAGGTTTGTGAGATGGAGAGCTGAACGCTTCCTTGTGACATGGTGGAGATGCTTGGTGACAGAGATGGTGTTGTTGGTGGCACATCCTCTGTTTGCTGGGTGGCAGGTGCCAACATTCCTCCAGAGGCGGAGGAAGAGGCCGAGGCAGCAGCAGAAGAGGGAGCAGTAGGGGCCTGAGCCCTTTCTTGGTTTTGAAGGTGCTTACTCCACTGCAGCCCGTGTCTCGCATGTAGATGCCTGGTCATACAGGTTGTGCAAAGGTTCAGAACGTTAATGCCTCGCTTCAGGCTCTGATGGCACAGTGTGCAAACCACTCGGGTCTTGTCGTCAGCACATTGTGTGAAGACGTGCCATGCCAGGGAACTCCTTGAAGCTGCCTTTGGTGTGCTCGGTCCCTGGTGTCGTTGTCCAGTAGCAGGCGAACTGTTTGGTAATGGCTACTCTGCTTTTGCACCCTGCTCCCTCTTTTGCCTCGATGTTGGCTCGGTCTCACCACTGCCTCTTCCTCCGAACTCTGAAAGTCAGTGGCACGACCTTCATTCCATGTGGGGTCTAGGACCTCATCGTCCCCTGCATCGTCTCCCACCCAGTCTTCCTCCCTGACCTCCTTTTCGGTCTGCACACTGCAGAAAGATGCAGAAGTTGGCACCTGTGTTTCGTCATCATCAGAGATGTGCTGAAGTGGTATTCCCATGTCCTCATCAGGAAACATAAGTGGTTGTGCGTCAGTACATTCTATGTCTTTCAACCCTGGGGAAGGGCTAGGTGGATGTCCTTGGGAAACCCTGCCAGCAGAGTCTTCAAACAGCATAAGAGACTGCTGCATGACTTGAGGCTCAGACAGGTTCCCCGATATGCACAGGGGTGATGTGACAGACTGATGGGCATGGGTTTCAGGCTCCACCTGTGCACTTTCTGCAGAAGACTGGGTGGGTGATAATGTGAACGTGCTGGATCCACTGTCGGCCACCCAATTGACTAGCGCATGTACTTGCTCAGGCCTTAACATCCTTAGAACGGCATTAGGCCCAAACCAAATATCGTTGTAGATTCTGGCGGCTACTGGGACCTGAGGGAGTAGGTTCAGTCGGACGTGTAGCTGTGGCAGAACGGCCACGTCCTCTCTCTGCACCAGAGGCTCCACCAACTCCACCACCACAACCATGACCACATCCCATATTAGATGTTTGCCTCATAGTTAGCGTTCACAAAGCAAAGTAAAAAGTGGTTAAGTATGTTAAAAATAATTAACCACAAATATAAACCCTGATGTAGGGTATTGCACTCTATTTTTTATATTTTTTTACTCTATATGACACCGGTATTTGTGGCCTAAATGTGCCACTCACTTATGAACGTCTTATCCCAGATGTGCAGTATATCATAGGCTTTTTTCACCCCAGTAACCAAAAAGCCGTATTTATGGCCTAAATGTGACAGTCACTTATGCATGTCTAATACCAGATGTGCAGTATATTAAAGGGTTTTTTACCCCAGTATGCCAAAGCCGTATTTATGGCCTAAATTTGACAGTCACTTATGCATGTGTAATCCCAGATGTGCAGTATATGAGAGGGTTTTTTTCACCCCAGTAGCCAAAAAGACGTATTTATGGCCTAAATGTGACAGTCACTTATGCACGTGTAATCCCAGATGTGCAGTATATTAGAGGGTTTTTTCACTCTAACCAAAAAGCTGTATTTCAGTCCTTTATGTGACAGTCACTTATGCATGTGTAATCCCAGATGTGCAGTATAGTAGAGTGTTTTTTAACCCTAACCAAAAAGCTGTATTTCTGTCCTAAATGTGACAGTCACTTATGCTTGCCTAATCCCAGATGTGCAGTATATTAGAGGGTTTTTTAACCCTAACCAAAAAGCTGTATTTCTGTCCTAAATGTGACAGTCCCTTATGCTTGTCTAATACCAGATGTGCAGTATATTAAAGGTTTTTTTCACCTTAACCAAAAAGATGTATTTCTGTACTAAATGTGACAGTCACTTATGCACGTGTAATCCCAGATATGCAGTATATTACAGGGTTTTTTACCCCAGTATGCCAAAGCCGTATTTATAACCTAAATGTGACAGTCACTTATGCATGTCTAATACCAGATGTGCAGTATATTAGAGGGTTTTTTACCCCAGTATGCCAAAGCCGTATTTATGGCCTAAATGTGACAGTCATTTATGCAAGTCTAATACCAGATGTGCAGTATATTAGAGGGTTTTTTCACCCTAACCAAAAAGCTGTATTTCTGTACTAAATGTGACAATCACTTATGCATGTGTAATCCCAGATGTGCAGTATATTAGAGGGTTTTTTACCCCAGTATGCCAAAGCCGTATTTATGGCCTAAATGTGACAGTCACTTATGCATGTGTAATCCCAGATGTGCAATATATTAGAGGGTTTTTTCACCCTAACCAAAAAGCTGTATTTCTGTCCTAAATGTGACAGTCACTTATGCACGTGTAATCCCAGATGTGCAGTATATTAGAGGGTTTTTTCACTCTAACCAAAAAGCTGTATTTCAGTCCTTTATGTGACAGTCACTTATGCACGTGTAATCCCAGATGTGCAGTATAGTAGAGTGTTTTTTAACCCTAACCAAAAAGCTGTATTTCTGTCCTAAATGTGACAGTCACTTATGCTTGCGTAATCCCAGATGTGCAGTATATTAGAGGTTTTTTTTAACCCTAACCAAAAAGCTGTATTTCTGTCCTAAATGTGACAGTCCCTTATGCTTGTCTAATACCAGATGTGCAGTATATTAAAGGGTTTTTTCACCCTAACCAAAAAGCTGTATTTCTGTACTAAATGTGACAGTCACTTATGCACGTGTAATCCCAGATATGCAGTATATTACAGGGTTTTTTACCCCAGTATGCCAAAGCCGTATTTATAACCTAAATGTGACAGTCACTTATGCATGTCTAATACCAGATGTGCAGTATATTAGAGGGTTTTTTAACCCTAACCAAAAAGCTGTATTTCTGTCCTAAATGTGACAGTCCCTTATGCTTGTCTAATACCAGATGTGCAATATATTAAAGGGTTTTTTCACCTTAACCAAAAAGATGTATTTCTGTACTAAATGTGACAGTCACTTACGCACGTGTAATCCCAGATATGCAGTATATTAAAGGGTTTTTTACCCCAGTATGCCAAAGCCGTATTTATAACCTAAATGTGACAGTCACTTATGCATGTCTAATACCAGATGTGCAGTATATTAGAGGGTTTTTTAACCCTAACCAAAAAGCTGTATTTCTGTCCTAAATGTGACAGTCCCTTATGCTTGTCTAATACCAGATGTGCAGTATATTAAAGGGTTTTTTCACCTTAACCAAAAAGATGTATTTCTGTACTAAATGTGACAGTCACTTATGCACATGTAATCCCAGATATGCAGTATATTACAGGGTTTTTTACCCCAGTATGCCAAAGCCGTATTTATAACCTAAATGTGACAGTCACTTATGCATGTCTAATACCAGATGTGCAGTATATTAGAGGGTTTTTTACCCCAGTATGCCAAAGCCGTATTTATGGCCTAAATGTGACAGTCATTTATGCAAGTCTAATACCAGATGTGCAGTATATTAGAGGGTTTTTTCACCCTAACCAAAAAGCTGTATTTCTGTACTAAATGTGACAATCACTTATGCATGTGTAATCCCAGATGTGCAGTATATTAGAGGGTTTTTTACCCCAGTATGCCAAAGCCGTATTTATGGCCTAAATGTGACAGTCACTTATGCATGTGTAATCCCAGATGTGCAATATATTAGAGGGTTTTTTCACCCTAACCAAAAAGCTGTATTTCTGTCCTAAATGTGACAGTCACTTATGCACGTGTAATCCCAGATGTGCAGTATATTAGAGGGTTTTTTCACTCTAACCAAAAAGCTGTATTTCAGTCCTTTATGTGACAGTCACTTATGCACGTGTAATCCCAGATGTGCAGTATAGTAGAGTGTTTTTTAACCCTAACCAAAAAGCTGTATTTCTGTCCTAAATGTGACAGTCACTTATGCTTGCCTAATCCCAGATGTGCAGTATATTAGAGTTTTTTTTTAACCCTAACCAAAAAGCTGTATTTCTGTCCTAAATGTGACAGTCCCTTATGCTTGTCTAATACCAGATGTGCAGTATATTAAAGGGTTTTTTCACCCTAACCAAAAAGCTGTATTTCTGTACTAAATGTGACAGTCACTTATGCACGTGTAATCCCAGATATGCAGTATATTACAGGGTTTTTTACCCCAGTATGCCAAAGCCGTATTTATAACCTAAATGTGACAGTCACTTATGCATGTCTAATACCAGATATGCAGTATATTAGAGGGTTTTTTAACCCTAACCAAAAAGCTGTATTTCTGTCCTAAATGTGACAGTCCCTTATGCTTGTCTAATACCAGATGTGCAGTATATTAAAGGGTTTTTTCACCCTAACCAAAAAGCTGTATTTCTGTACTAAATGTAACAGTCACTTATGCACGTGTAATCCCAGATATGCAGTATATTACAGGGTTTTTTACCCCAGTATGCCAAAGCCGTATTTATAACCTAAATGTGACAGTCACTTATGCATGTCTAATACCAGATGTGCAGTATATTAGAGGGTTTTTTACCCCAGTATGCCAAAGCCGTATTTATGGCCTAAATGTGACAGTCACTTATGCAAGTCTAATACCAGATGTGCAGTATATTAGAGGGGTTTTTCACCCTAACCAAAAAGCTGTATTTCTGTACTAAATGTGACAATCACTTATGCACGTGTAATCCCAGATGTGCAGTATATGAGAGGCCTTTTCACCCCAGTATACCAAAGCCGTATCTATGGCCTAAATGTGACAGTCACTTATGCACGTGTAATCCCAGATGTGCAGTATAGTAGAGTGTTTTTTAACCCTAACCAAAAAGCTGTATTTCTGTCCTAAATGTGACAGTCACTTATGCTTGCCTAATCCCAGATGTGCAGTATATTAGAGTTTTTTTTTAACCCTAACCAAAAAGCTGTATTTCTGTCCTAAATGTGACAGTCCCTTATGCTTGTCTAATACCAGATGTGCAGTATATTAAAGGGTTTTTTCACCCTAACCAAAAAGCTGTATTTCTGTACTAAATGTGACAGTCACTTATGCACGTGTAATCCCAGATATGCAGTATATTACAGGGTTTTTTACCCCAGTATGCCAAAGCCGTATTTATAACCTAAATGTGACAGTCACTTATGCATGTCTAATACCAGATATGCAGTATATTAGAGGGTTTTTTAACCCTAACCAAAAAGCTGTATTTCTGTCCTAAATGTGACAGTCCCTTATGCTTGTCTAATACCAGATGTGCAGTATATTAAAGGGTTTTTTCACCCTAACCAAAAAGCTGTATTTCTGTACTAAATGTAACAGTCACTTATGCACGTGTAATCCCAGATATGCAGTATATTACAGGGTTTTTTACCCCAGTATGCCAAAGCCGTATTTATAACCTAAATGTGACAGTCACTTATGCATGTCTAATACCAGATGTGCAGTATATTAGAGGGTTTTTTACCCCAGTATGCCAAAGCCGTATTTATGGCCTAAATGTGACAGTCACTTATGCAAGTCTAATACCAGATGTGCAGTATATTAGAGGGGTTTTTCACCCTAACCAAAAAGCTGTATTTCTGTACTAAATGTGACAATCACTTATGCACGTGTAATCCCAGATGTGCAGTATATGAGAGGCCTTTTCACCCCAGTATACCAAAGCCGTATCTATGGCCTAAATGTGACAGTCACTTATGCACGTGTAATCCCAGATGTGCAGTATATTAGAGGGTTTTTTCACCCTAACCAAAAAGCTGTATTTGTGTCCTAAATGTGACAGTCACTTATACACGTGTAATCCCAGATGTGCAGTTTATTAGAGTGTTTCTTCACCCTAACCAAAAAGCTGTATTTCAGTCCTTTATGTGACAGTCACTTATGCACATGTAATCCCAGATGTGCAGTATATTAGAGTGTTTTTTCACCCTAACCAAAAAGCTGTATTTTTGTCCTAAATGTTACAGTCACTTATGCTTGTCTAATCCCAGATGTGCAATATATTATAGGGTTTTTTAACCCTTACCAAAAAGCTGTATTTCTGCCCTAAATGTGACAGTCCCTTATGCTTGTCTAATCCCAGATGTGCAGTATATTAGAGCTTTTTTTTTACCCCAGTATGCCAAAGCTGTATTTCTGTCCTTGCAGATAGGATATACTGGTGCACTATCGTTGCATAAACTGGCTGACGATCATGTATTGATATTGACTAACTGAAGAAAAAAAAGTTTGTTTTCAGCAGGAGTTGGCTCAGGGCAGGCTTAAAAAAATTGTGCACTGCACCCACAAAACACTTTTTTCTGTAGATCACTGAGTACATAAACCAGTTCTTGATAAGATTTCTCCCTGATCTCTCCCTCACAGCAGCTGCAGCCTCTCCCTATACTAATCCAAGCAAAGTGACGGGTGGCGCTACGTGACTCCAGCTTAAATAGAGGCTGGGTCACATGCTGCGGTTGGCCAATCACAGCCATGCCAATAGTAGGCATGGCTGTGATGGCCTTTTGGGGCAAGTAGTATGATGCTTGTTGATTGGCTGCTTAGTATGACGCCGAACACCGAACCCAAACTTTTACGTAAATGTTCGGGTTCGGGACCTTTACAGTTCGGGTTCGCTCAACTCTACTCTAGAGATAATCCACTATGTAATGAACTCTTCTGCCTTCCCTTCATGAAAACATTGCAAATATCATTGTCATGTAACATTTAAACAGAAGGATTTTTTTTATTATTTGTCAGAAAGTACATTTAGTAAGTATCATCTTGGTACCTTCAGTACTACAAAACCGTTATTCTTCGAACATTATGATAAGTTATTGTTTTCCAAATATATAAAAATAAATTGGAGCATTCAAGACTAGTGTTGAGCGCGAATATTCAAATTATGAATATTTATCGCTAATATCGCAACTTTGAGAATTTGTGAATATTTTGAATATAGTGCTATATATTTGTTATATCGAATATTCAGCATTTTTTTCCATCTGAAAACATGATTCCTCCCTGCTTGTTGCTTGTGCGCCAATGAGCCATTGTCCCACAAGCAACGTAAGCATGGAGGAATCAAGACTCCAGATGGAAAAAAAAAAATACAAATATTCTAAAAAAAAAAAATAATATAGCACTATATTGAATATAGTGCTATATGTATATTCATTTTTCGTCATTTTATTCCATCTGAAGTCAGGATTCCTCCCTGCTTAAGTTGCTTGTGGGACAATGACGGTTCACTTCAGATGGAAAAAAAATGACAAATATTCTAAAAAACAAATATATAGCACTATATTCAATATAGTACTATATAGCCTTTTTTTTGAATATTCGTCATTTTTTTTCCATCTGAAGTCATGAATCCTCCCTGCTTAAAGTATAACTGTCATATTTTTAATTTTTTGGAGTATTTGATTGCAGTGATTAATATCTCCTTGGTGGCCCTATTTCAACTTTTCACTGTGTATTCAATTACCCCTTAATTCCACAGTTTTGTTCCCTGTACTGCCTACTTTTACCTGTGCTTAAAATAGGGTTGCTAGGCATGGTCCGTCTCTCTGTTGAAGGACGGAGGACGCAGAAGCACGCAGCGTGCAAGGTCACATTACTGACAGCCAGGGACTGTAAGTAAATGATTAAAGCCAGGTCCTGCCCAGCAGCTGATAACAGTGCCGGGGCTGTGTGCACTTCTCCCTGTCCCTGCACTTGGCAGACGCTCCCTCACTCAGCAGAGCTGGAGAAGTAGAGTTGAAGCAGTGCAGACCAGGGAATGGAGATCTGCCATTTGCTCAGTGTATAAATGAAAGCAACATGTGGTAAGAGGAACCCTTTGTGCTGCAGGAGATAACCCTTTAGGGGGAGGGCTCTGGTTACTGACACTTTTGGGGGGCTATTGTTACTGGCTAGTGAGGGCAGGCGGGATTAGCCTCAGGGTGAGGGCAGTGGCGGCCATCTTAACTAAATTGTGAAATTGCAGTTTTATGCAGACTGGTTGCTAAGGGCTGAATCTTATTAAATATGGGGTAAGTCAGTCTAATAGTGACTGATTCTGGAATATCATGTTATTAGTAACTACATATATGAAAATTGAAATTAGGGTCTAAGTGTGACCGTTATCCTTTAAGTTGCTTGTGCGCCAATGACTGTTCACTTTAGATGGAAAAAAAAAGACAAATATTCTAAAAAACAAATATATAGCACTATATTCTATAATGCTATTTATTCCTTTTTGACCCACTTCGTATTCCGCAATTTTTACAGTGCAGATTTTTCGGAATCACGAAAATAATCTTACGCGATTTTTACATTGCAGATTTAATCTCAAAAGCGAATATTAGCAAATATATGACGAATATTCGCAAAATATCCCAAATTCGAATATTGCCCCTGCCTCTCATTACTATTCAGGACTATATAACTACTGTGAAAAATAAAAAATAAATGTGAAAAATAATTTAGCTTTGTTTATTGTGCAAAACCCGAAAAGCAGAAAAAAAAAAATCTGAATTCAATGGAAATACACAAATAGCCTAGGTATCATTTGTGAAATCAAAATGACTATAGTGATTAGGTTTCATTTTTATTGTAATTGAAATAGAAATATTAAGTACAAATAATTTATATTTCATAATAAGACTCTCAAAGTTAATCTTTATCAAGATTCATAAGAAATCATTGCAGGAATAATATCTTTCCCAAGTCCTATGATTGCTTTTAAATTAGGTGCAAATTAAGCATCCATACCAGCAATGCAGGTCCCAGAACCTTCAATTAAAAATCATGATGCGTAGATTTGCCATCATGCTTTAAATGTAAATTATAGAGAGTACTACGTTCAGGGCTAGCATGATGACAGATTTAACGAGTTCAGTTCATTTGACCATAGAACATTAGATTAATAAAATTTGAACAAATGCATTTACTGAGCTGCTGGTAAATTATATTTTCTTTTGAAAAGTTTGCAGGTTTGCTAAAACATCAACAAAAATGCAATTTAAGCTTATAGGATTTTTTTTTAAGTTTATGTGATTCATATTCGTAATGTTTTGGGAGAATGAAATCAAATATGATTTTGTGAAAATGAGTGCTGTATAAGTGATTTATTTATAGATGGTGTATTTATTTAATTTTATTTTGCCTCTTTAGAAAATTTAGCCATAAATATTATTTAATGGTATATTGTTATGCTCTCTAATTATAAGTCCCCATGCACACATCTTTATTATGACTGCACAGAACCTCCAAGCTATACAGGGCTATACTAGGCACGCACAGCATTCTAAAGAGCCCTACTATATTCCCATATGCCTCTGCTTTCAGAAACTATGCCTGTTCAATCGGACTCCATATTGCAAAATATTTTTTTAATTCAGTAGTTTCCTGCCTGGATTTAGGACACCATGCTGGATTAGGTGGGCTCAGATATCTCTTTATTAAAATATATATATATATATATATATATATATATATATATATATATATATACTAAGAACTGCATATTCTATTATAATATCTAATGAGGTATTAGTTTAGATATTGTTTGCGAATTTAGTGCTTTGAGAGTGCTATTTTTTTATTTATTTAAACACTTCCAGACTGGGTTATTTACCTCCTTCTTGACCAGGCCTAATTTTGCAAATCTGACATATGACCTTTTCTGTGGGAATAACTTTGGAAGACTTTTATTTATCCAAGCCATTCAAAGAATGTTTTCTCGTGACACATTGTACTTCATGTTAATGGAAAATTTGAGTCAATATGTTTTAACCTTTATTTATAAAAAAATCTAAAAGTTAATTTATTTATTAATTAACATTCCTAATATGTCTACTTTATGTTGGCATAATTTTAGTAATGCAATTGAATTTTTTTAGGAAGCTAGGTTTAGAATTTCAGAAGCAATTTTTGAAATTTTTAAGAACGTTTCCAAAGTCAACTTTTTCAAGGACCAGTTCAGTTCTCAAGTCACTTTGTGGAGCTTACATAATAGAACCAACCCATAAATGACCCCATTTTAGAAATAAAACGCCACTATTCAACACTGGTTTTAGAAATGTTGTTAACCCTTTAGGCATTCAACAGGAATTATAGCAAAATATAGGTGAAATTTCAAAATGTCACTTTTTTTGCAGATTTTCTATTTTAATCAACTTTTTACTAGAAAACATCAACCGTTAATAAGAAAACAAATATTTATTACCTTATTTCTGCAGTTTGCAGAAACCCCCCATATGTGGTCGTATACCGCTGTTTGGGCACACGACAGGGCACAGAAGGCAAGAAGCGCCATATGGTTTTTATGAGGGTATATTTTGCAGGAATGGTCTTTGGGCACCATGTTATATTTGAAGAGGCCCTCAGGTAACCCCATAGTAAAAAAAAAAAAAAACTAATATTGCCCTGAGAATAATCCCGGGTGCCGCTGCTGGTTTCCGATTGAAAGCCTGCCTGGAATTAACAATTGTAATTTAAATAGAAACTGTCAGGTTGATGGGATCCTGCAATGTAAAAAACAAACAAAAAACCCCCACTTCTTTTGGATACTACAAAAGATCAGACCTAATATAACAATCCTGTTTAGTTCAATCTATATATGCAGCGTTCTGACCTGCAATAGTATGCTGTCAGTTGCCTCCAGGTTCCCGGTGATGTAAGTAGGATGCGTGTACAGTCCCAAATACTTTTTTCCTCCCTCTTCTTCTTATTTCTTTTATCCTCGTGGTGGGACTGTACACGCATCCTACTTACATCACAGGTCCATAAATATTGGGACATTTACACAATTCTAATATTTTTGGCTCTATACACCACCACAATGGATTTTAAATGAAACGAACAAGATGTACTATAACTGCAGACTCTCAGTTTAATTTGAAGGTATTTACATACAAATCAGGTGAACGGTGTAGGAATTACAACAGTTTGTGCCTCCCACTTGTTAAGGGACAAAAGTAATAGGACAATTGGCTTATCAGTTGTTCCATGGCCAGGTGTGTGTTATTCCCTCATTATCCCAATTACAATGAGCAGATAAAAGGTCCAGAATAGAGTTGAGTGGACACCTGGATGTTCGGCTTCGGCAGGTTCGGCCGAACTTGAAAAAATAATTTGGGTTCGGGACCCGAACTTGAACCCGAACCCTAACCCCATTGAAGTAAATGGGGACGCAAACTTTTGGCCACTAAAATGGCTCTAAAATAGCCCTGCAAATGGCAGCAAAATGTGCTTAAGAGCATGGCAAATGCTCTGCAAATAAATGTGGATAGGGAAATGAATAAAAAAAAAACATAAAAGACCTTAAAAAAATAAAAATTAGGAATGATGTAGGAGGAAGAGGTTGAGGAGGCGGTGAATGGGTGGATGTGGCAGTGTAGGCTCACGTGGCGGTCTAGGTGGAAGTGGCGGCAAAGGAGGAATAGGTAGCCGGGACAGATGTGTGTTATTTAGCATTTTTACATAGGGGTATCCCCAAAATATTGGGATATATAAAAAAAAAAAAAAAAAAAAAGGAATAAGTGCACTTGAGTACAAGGATGGATGGTTGAGGCTGTTAGAACTGTCTATTCTGCACAAGGTACAGACAAGTCTTGTGGGATCCAGGCCTGGTTCATTTTAATAAACGAGAGCTTGTCCACGTTGGCTGTGGACAGGCGGCTGCATCTGTCTGTAATGACGCCTTCTGCAGTGCTAAATACACGTTCAGAGAGTACACTGGCTGCAGGGCTGCAAGGCATACAGGGCAAACTCTGGCCATGTGGACAATTTGGAGAGCCAGAAGTTGAATGGGGCATAATCATCAGTCAGTACGTGTAGGCGTGTGCACAAGTACTGTTTCACCATGTTGTTCAAATGCTGCCTCCTGCTAACACGCTCCATAACAGCAGTTAGGGCCGGTTGTTGCGGCGACGTGACAAAGCTTTTCCACATGTCGGCCATGCTAACCCTGCCTTCTGAGGTGCTGGCGCTGACACAGCTGCGTTGGCGACCTCTTCCTCCTCCTCTGCCTTCGCCTTGTGCTTCCACTTGTCCCCCGGCGTCAGTCGGGAATGCTCTCAGGAGCGCGTCTACCAGCGTGCGCCTGAAGCCGTTCAACTTCCGATCACGCTCCAGTGAGGGAATTAAGGACGGCGCGTTGTCTTTGCAACGGGATCCAGCAGTGGCCATCCAGTAGTCAGCACACGTTAAAATGTGGGCAACTCTGCTGTCGTTGCGCAGGCACTGCAGCATGTAGTCGCTCATGTGTGTCAGGCTGCCCAGAGGTAAGGACAAGCTGTCCTCTGTGGGAGGCATATCTTCTGCGTCCTCCGTATCCCCCCAGCCACGCACCAGTGATGGGCCCGAGCTGCATTGGATGCCACCCCGCTGTGAACCTGCTTCATCCTCATCCTCCTCCTCCTCGTCCTCCAGTAGTGGGCCCTGGCTGGCTAAATTTGTACCTGGCCTCTGCTGAACGTCCCTGTGAGCCACTTCTAAAAGACTGGCCTAAAAGTGTTAGAGATGACCCGTGTTCCTCCTTCTCCTCCTCATCCTGGGCCACATCCTCTTCCATTATCGCCAATCACTCGGGTCTTGTTGTCAACACATTGTGTGAAGAAGTGCCATGCCAGGGAACTCCTTGAAGCTGCCCTTGGTATGCTCGGTCCCTGGTGACGGTGGCCAGTAGCAGGCAAACTGTTTTGGCGATGGCTGCTCTGCTTTTACACCCTGCTCCCTCTTTTGCTACGCTGTTGGCTCAGTCTCACTACTGCCTCTTCCTCCGAACTCTGAAAGTCAGTGGCACGACCTTCATTCCATGTGGGGTCTAGGACCTCATAGTCCCCTGCATCGTCTTCCACCCAGTCCTCCTCCCTGAACTCCTTTTCGGTCTGCACACTGCAGAAAGACGCAGCAGTTGGCACCTGTGTTTCGTCATCATCAGAGACATGCTGAGTTGCTATTCCCATGTCCTGATCAGGAAACATAAGTGATTGTGCATCAGTGCATTCTATGTCTTCCACCCCTGGGGAAGGGCTGGGTGGATACCCTTGGGAAACCCTGCCAGCAGAGTCTTCAAACAGTATAAGAGACTGCTGCATGACTTGAGGCTCAGACAGGTTCCCCGATATGCACGGGGGTCATGTGACTGACTGATGGGCATGGGTTTCAGGCGTCACCTGTGCGCTTTCTGCAGAAGACTGGTTGGGAGATAATGTGAACCTGCTGGATCCACTGTCGGCCACCCAATCGTCTAGCGCCTGTACTTGCTCAGGCCTTACCATCCTTAGAACTGCATTGGGCCCGACCAAATATTGCTGTAGATTCTGGCGGCTACTGGAACCTTAGGGAGTAGGCTCAGTAGGACGTGTAGCTGTGGCAGAATGGCCACGTCCTCTCCCTGCACCAGAGGCTCCACTAACACCACCACCACGACCATGACCACATCCCTTATTAGATATTTGCCTCATAGTTAGCGTTCACCAAGCAAAATAGTGGTTAAGTCTGTTAAAAATAATTAACCGCCAATAAAAACCCTGATGTAGGGTATTGCACTCAATTATATATATTTTTTTAACTCTATATGTGTCATGGAACCATGAACCAGACGTACAACAGAGATGAGTGGAAATAAGAAGGCTTTATTGGAAATCAAGCCGTAGCAAAAGTTCAAACGGATGGCTAAACCGAAGCAGGGTCTTGCGTAGACAGAGGTCAGGAACCAGAAGGGTGGTCAGACGAAGCCAGGATCAGGAACCAACGGGGTAGTCAGACGAAGCCAGGATCAGGAACCAACGGGGTAGTCAGACGAAGCCAGGATCAGGAACCAACGGGGTAGTCAGACGAGGCCAGGATCAGGAACCAGAAGCAGCAGCAGTCTTAGAAGCATGTGAACACAGGAGGACCAAGCAAGGAACTGAAGCCACAGACCTTCTATATATATGAGCTAGGCATCCAGCTCCTCCCAGTGGGAAGGAGGAGCCGCAGGGTGGGAGGCTACAAGAAACCCAGAAACCAAGATGGCCGCCAGCACATGTCAAACGAAGGAGAACAGTGAGAAGGTAAGACCATGACAGTACCTCCCCCTCAAGGGCCCCTCCTCCGCGGAGTAAGGAACGGTTTCAGAGGGAAGCGTGCGTGGAAGGCTCGGAGCAACGCAGGAGCATGGACATCTGCGGAGGGAACCCAGGAACGCTCCTCTGGACCATAACCACGCCAATGGACCAAAAACTGCAACCGACCGCGGACCAGGCGTGAGTCCAGGATATTGCTCACCTCATATTCCTCACGATTGCCCACTTGGACCGGACGGGGCCGAGGAACCGAGGAAGTGAAACGATTACACACCAATGGCTTCAACAGGGAGACATGAAACACGTTGGAGATCCGCATGCCAGGAGGAAGCGCAAGGGCATAGGCTACCGGGTTTACCCTGTGAAGCACTCGGAAGGGACCAACAAAGCGAGGCGCCAGCTTGGGAGTGGGCACTCGAAGGTTGAGGTTGCGGGTGGACAACCATACACGGTCTCCGACCTGGTAGGAAGGAGCGGGCGCTCGTCTGCGATTAGCCTGAAGTCTCTGGCGTTGCGCAGAGACCTCAAGGGACCTCTGGATCTGTACCCAAGAAGTACGTAGGACGGAAAGGTGATCCTCCACAGTCGGAGTATCCTGGGGAGAGAATACCTCCGGTAACACGGCAGGTTGGAACCCATAATTGGCCATGAAGGGAGACGTCCCAGAGGAAGAGTTCACCGCCGTGTTCCTGGCAAACTCAGCCCAAGGCAGGAGGTCAACCCAATTGTCTTGGTGATCGGAGACATAGCAACGAAGGAATTGCTCCAAGGCCTGATTGGATCGTTCTGCGGCCCCATTGGACTGAGGGTGGTAGGCCGAGGAGAAAGAGAGATGAATCCCCAACTGGGAGCAAAAGGCGCGCCAGAACCTGGACACAAACTGACTCCCCCGATCCGACACAATCTCCTTGGGCAAACCGTGCAACCGGAAGACCTCCCTGGCAAAAATCGAGGCCAACTCTTGTGCAGAGGGTAACTTCTTGAGAGGAACACAGTGGCACATTTTGGAAAACCGATCCACAATCATGAGAATGACCGTATGGCCTCGGGATGCAGGGAGGTCCACAATGAAATCCATCCCCAGGTGTGACCATGGACGCTCCCCGGTGGCTATGGGTTGCAAAAGGCCCAACGGAAGGTGCCGAGGGGACTTACTCTGGGCACAAACGGAGCATGCCGCTACATATGCGGCGATGTCGGAACGTAGAGAAGGCCACCAGAACAGACGTGAAACCGCCCAGGACAGCTGATTCTTTCCAGAGTGCCCCGCGGCCTTGGAGTTATGGTAGGTTCGCAACAACCGAGTGCGCAACTCCTCAGGCACAAAACATCTGCCGTTGGGTCTCCCAGAGGGAGCACCAGATTGAGCCGCCAAAATCTGCTCACCCAGAGGAGAGGTCAGGCTGGTGCGAATAGCGGCCAGGATCTGATTCGGGGGTATGACCGTAGTCGGAATCGACTCCTCCCCGGACAGCTCGGAGTACTGCCGTGATAAGGCATCCGCTCTGATGTTCTTGGAGCCGGGTAGGTAGGAGACCACGTAATTAAAACGTGACAAGAACAGAGCCCATCTGGCCTGACGTGGTGTCAATCTCTTGGCCTCAGAGAGGTAGGTCAGATTCTTGTGGTCCGTCAGGATGAGAACCGGAACCACCGAGCCCTCGAGCAAGTGCCTCCATTCTTTAAGGGCCTGCACGATGGCCAATAACTCCCTGTCACCAATCTGATAGTTGCACTCAGCGGAAGACAGTTTCCGGGAGTAAAACCCACAAGGAAGCAGAGGACCCTCTGGTGTTCTACGCTGAGACAGGAGGGCGCCTACTCCCGTCTCAGACGCGTCCACCTCGAGGACAAAAGGCAACCCAGGGTTGGGATGCAACAGAATCGGAGCCGACACAAAGGCGGACTTTAGAGCCTCAAAAGCTCGGATGGCCTAGAGCGGCCAGACCTGAGGATTACTGCCCTTCCTGGTCAGATCCGTGAGAGGCTTGGCTAGCATGGAAAAGTCCCTGATGAACTTCCGATAATAATTGGCGAAGCCCAAAAAGCGCTGCAGGGCACGAAGACCACTGGGCTGGGGCCACTGTAAGACAGCCGAAACCTTCTCAGGATCCATGGAGAACCCCTCAGCGGAAATGATGTAACCTAAGAAGGTTACCTTGGATCGGTGAAATTCGCATTTCTCAAGCTTACCGAACAGCTTGTTCTCTCGTAAGCGTTGCAACACTCGTCTGACATCCAGAATGTGGGCCTCCATGGATGCAGAATATACCAAGATGTCATCCAAATAGACCACCACACACTGCTGCAACAGGTCACGGAAAACATCGTTGATGAATTCCTGGAAGACTGCGGGCGCATTGCACAACCCAAAGGTCATAACCAAGGATTCATAATGACCGGTCCTGGTGTTAAACGCGGTCTTCCACTCATCGCCCGCCTTGATCCTTACCAGGTTATATGCCGCCCTCAGGTCGAGTTTGGTAAAGACCGTGGCCCCTTTGAGGCGATCGAACAGCTCGGAAATCAAGGGTATCGGGTAAGCGTTCTTGATCGTGATGCGATTGAGACCCCTGTAATCGATGCAAGGCCTCAACTCACCGCCCTTCTTTTTCACAAAGAAAAATCCAGCCCCTGCCGGGGACGAGGATTTGCGAATGTGTCCGCGTGAAAGCGCCTCCCTCACGTACTCCTCCATGGCCTCATTCTCCGCTACCGACAGTGGATAGACTTTGCCACGAGGAGGAACGGCACCGGATTGTAACTCTATGGCACAATCGTATGGGCGGTGCGGAGGTAGGGCAACCGCGCGCACCTTATCGAATACATCCCGGTACTCTTCGTATTCAGGAGGCAACAGAGAGTCCGAGGAAGTACACAGCAACTTGACAGGCCCATGGATGCAACTAGCCCCACACTGCGGTGACCACGAGAGGATCTCGACCGATCTCCAATCGAAAGTCGGATTATGCTTCTGGAGCCAGGGGTACCCCAAGACCACCGAGTAGTGTGGAGACGAAATAACCTGGAGACAGACCGACTCTCTGTGAACGGCACCAATGGCTATCCCCACTGGAAGGGTCTCATGAGTCACGTGTGGCGGCAGAAGGGGTCTGCCGTCTATCGCCTCAAGAGCCAGTGGGGAACCTCGAGGCTGCAGAGGAATGGAATTGGCGGCAACGAACACTCTATCAATGAACAAACCACCAGCACCAGAGTCCACCAACGCCTGGGTCGTCACCGAGCCCCCGACCCAGGAGAGGACAACCGTGATCAGTGGTTTGTCAACACGGGAAACCGGGGACGAGGAGACTCCACCCAAGATCTGCCCCCGACAGGACCTCAGGTGCGAGCGTTCTCTCGGACGGTTCGGACATGCCAACCGAAAATGCCCACCGAGACCACAGTACATGCATCGGCCCTCGCGTCTCCGGAGTACCCTCTCCCCCTCAGACAGGCGAGCAAACCCCCGCTGCATGGGTTCACCCCCAGACAAGTCATCCCCAGGAGGTGTGGGAGGAGAGGGAGGCACGGGTGGGACAGCAAACGTAGGCGCCAATCTGTTAGGAGACCTCCGCAGGCTCTCCTTAAAGGAAGGTCTCTCCCTGAGTCTGGTGTCAATCAAAATCAGGAAAGAAATAAGAGACTCGAGCTTCACTGGTAGGTCCTTAGCTGCAACCTCATCCTTCAAGGCATCCGAGAGACCATGAGAGAAAGCAGCGACCAGAGCCTCATTATTCCAGCCCACCTCTGCTGCCAGGGTACGAAACTCAATGGCGTATTCAGCTACGGATCGTGAACCCTGTCTGATGGACATAAGGAGCTTCGCAGCAGAGGCAGCACGAGCCGGCACATCGAATACCTTCCGAAGAGAAGCAACAAAACCGGAAAACTCGGCAACCACCGGATTGTTGTTCTCCCATAAAGGGCTGGCCCAGGCCAAGGCCTTGTCCGAGAGCAGCGAGATCAAGAAGCCCACCTTTGATCTCTCAGTAGGAAAGGCATGTGGCAGCAACTCGAAATAAATGCCCACCTGGTTAAGGAAACCTCGGCACTGAGTTGGCTCTCCCCCAAAGCGCTGTGGAAGGGGGGCAGAACCGGTCATACCCCGAGACACCGCAGGCGCAGCAACAGGTGTCGGGGTAGACTCTGGCGCAACAACCGGAGCGGCAGTAGGAGCGGGCCCAGGAGCGACAACCGACCCATCGGCAACGGAAGCGAAATGAGCCGTGCGTTCAAGCAGGGTTTGCAACGCCACAGCGAACCGACCCAACAGGTGATCCTGCTGATCAAGTCTGGCAACCAGCGTAGGTAGCGAGGATGGCCCTGTACCGTCAGAATTCATGGCTTGGTCCTAATGTCATGGAACCATGAACCAGACGTACAACAGAGATGAGTGGAAATAAGAAGGCTTTATTGGAAATCAAGCCGTAGCAAAAGTCCAAACGGATGGCTAAACCGAAGCAGGGTCTTGCGTAGACAGAGGTCAGGAACCAGAAGGGTGGTCAGACGAAGCCAGGATCAGGAACCAACGGGGTAGTCAGACGAAGCCAGGATCAGGAACCAACGGGGTAGTCAGACGAAGCCAGGATCAGGAACCAACGGGGTAGTCAGACGAGGCCAGGATCAGGAACCAGAAGCAGCAGCAGTCTTAGAAGCATGTGAACACAGGAGGACCAAGCAAGGAACTGAAGCCACAGACCTTCTATATATATGAGCTAGGCATCCAGCTCCTCCCAGTGGGAAGGAGGAGCCGCAGGGTGGGAGGCTACAAGAAACCCAGAAACCAAGATGGCCGCCAGCACATGTCAAACGAAGGAGAACAGTGAGAAGGTAAGACCATGACAATATGACTGAGGTATTTGTGGCCTAAATTTCACAGTAACTTATGCACCTCTATTCCCAGATGTGCTGTATATCAGAGGTTTTTTTAACCCCAGTAAGCAAAAGCCATATTTGTGGCCTAAATTTCACAGTAACTTATGCACCTATAATCACAGATGTGCAGTATATAAAACACAGTGAGCCAGATTTATCATTAGCTCACGTCAGAATAATGGAGTGAAAAAGTCGCAAAAAAATGTGCAAACGCTAAAACTGTGCACAAATTTGCGACTTTTTTCTGCTCTGCACTATGCTCGCCAGTTTTCTGAAAGTGGGCGTGTTTTCTTATGTAAATTAATCTCTAGACAGATTTACTATTGTGACTATTTTAAAAATCGCAAAAGAGTCGCAAAAAAATGCGCAATTTCACTCCAGTGAGGACAATGCTTATCTTTTGAGACTTTTTAATAGAACATGCGACTTTTTCGTAAAAACGTGCAACTTTTTCGTAAAAACGTGCAACTTTTTCGTAAAGATGTGCAACTTTTGTAAAGCTGCTTACTGACGGATAAACTGCTACCGTCAAAGTCTTAAAAGGCCGATCACAAATCTGACTTGGCTAAAACTGACTTTAGCCATATGTGAAAGTGGAGTGAGCTGTCAGAGTAATGATAAATCTGGCCCAGTGTTTTTTCCACCCCAATATGCGAAAGCCGTATTTCTGGCCTAAATTGAACAGTCACTTATGCAGTGATAATCCTAGATGTGCACTATATGAAACAAAGTTTTTTTTTTTTTTTTTTTTTTTAACCCCAGTGTCTCAAAGCAGTATTTCTGGACTTACAAACATGCAGATATCCTGTGCTGGTGCACTATTGCTGCATAAAATGGCTGCCGATTATGTATTGATATTGACTAACTGAAGGAAAAAAGTAGTTTTCAGTAGTAGTTGGCTCAGGGCAGGCATAAAACAATTGTGCACTGCACCCACAAAACACATTTGCTGTAGATCGCTGAGTAAAGAAGCAGTAATTCATAAGATTCCTCCCTGATCTCTCCCTCACAGCAGTTGCAGCCTATCCCTACAGTAATCCGAGCAGAGTGTTGGGCGGCGCTACGTGACTCCAGCTTAAATAAAGGCTGGGTCACATGCTGCAGTTGGCCAATTACAGCCATGCCAATAGTAGGCATGGCTATGATGGCATTTTGGGGCAAGTAGTATGACGCTTGTTGATTGGCTGCTTTGCAACCTTTCAAAAAGCGTCATAAAAATCGCCGAACACCGAACCCAAACTTTTACGTAAATGTTTGGGTTCGGGTCCGGGTGCCAAAAAAACTAAAGTTCTGGTTCGCTCAACTCTAGTCCAGAGTTCATTTCAAGTGTCCTATTTGCATTTGGAATCTGTTGCTGTCAACTCTCAAGATGAGATCCAAAGAGCTGTCACTATCAGTGAAGCAAGCCATCATTATGCTGAAAAATAAATAAATAAATAAAAAACATCAGAGAGATAGCAAAAACATTAGGCGTAGCCAAAACAACTATTTGGATCATTTTTAAAAAGCTGAAACACAACGATGAGCTCAGCAATACTGAAAGACCTGGAAGACCATGGAAAACAACTGTGGTGGATGACCGAAGAATTCTTTCACTGGTGAAGAAAACACCCTTCACAACAGTTGGCCAGATCAAGGAGGTAGGTGTATGGGTGGTAGGTGTATTTATGGACCTCCAGGAGGTAGGTGTATGGGTGTCAACGTCAACAATCAAGAGAAGACTTTACCAGAGTGAATACAGAGGATTCACTACAAGATGTAAACCATTGGTGAACCTCAAAAACAGTAAGGCCAGATTAGAGTTTGCCAAACGACATCTAAAAAAGCCTTCACAGTTCTGGAACAACATCCTTTGGACAGATTAGACCAAGATAAACTTGTACCAGAATCATGGGAAGAGAAAAGTACGGGGAAGGAAATTAACTGTTCATGATCCTAAGCATACCACCTCATCAGTGAAGCATGGTGGTGGTAGTGTCATGGCGTGGGCATGTATGGCTGCCAATGGAACTGGTTCTCTTGCATTTATTGATGATGTGACTGCTGACAAAAGCAGCAGGATGAGTTCTGAAGTGTTTTGGGCAATATTATCTGCTCATATTCAGCCAAATGCGTCAGAACTCATTGGACGGTGCTTCACAGTGCAGATGAACAATGACCAAAGCATACTGCAAAAACAACCAAAGAGTTTTTTAAGGGAAAAAAGTGGAATGTTATGCAATGGCCAAGTCAATCCCCTGACCTGAATCCGATCGAGCATGCATTTCACTTGCTGAAGACAAAACTTAAGGTAAAATGCCCCAAGAACAAGCAGGAACTGAAGACAGTTGCAGTAGAGGCCTGGCAGAGCATCACCAGGGATGAAACCCAGTGTCTGGTAATGTCTATGTGTTCCAGACTTCAGGCTGTAATTGACTGCAAAGGATTTGCAACGAAGTATTAAAAAGTGAAGTTTGATTTATGATTATTATTCTGTCGCATTATTTTTGATTCCTTAACAAGTGGGAGGCACATATGCAAACTGTTGTAATTCCTACACCGTTCACCTGATTTGGATGTAAATACCCTCAAATTAAAGCTGGCAGTCTACAGTTAAAGCACATCTTGTTTGTTTCATTTCAAATCATTGTGGTGGTGTATAGAGCCAACAATGTTAGAATTGTGTTGATGTCCCAATATTTATGGACCTGACTGTATCTGTACATAGAACGACAATAAGCCGTATGCTGCATAGAGTTGGGCTTTATGGCAGAGTGGCCAGAAGAAAGCTATTACTTTTAGCAAAAAACAAAAAGGCACGTTGTGAGTTTGCGAAAAGGCATGTGGTAGATTCCCAAAATATATGGAGGAAGGTGCTCTGGTCTGATGAGACAAAAATGTTACTTTTCGGCCATCAAAGAAAACGCTATGTGTGGCGCAAACCCAACACATCACATCACCCAAAGAACACCATCCCCATAGTGAAACATGGTGGTTGCAGCACCATGCTGTGGGGATGTTTTTCATTAGCCAGGACTGGTCAGAGTTGTGGGAAAGATGGATAGTACTAAATACAGGGATATTCTTGACAAAAACCTGTACCAGACTGTGCATGATTTGAGGCTAGAACGGAGGTTCACCTTCCAGCAGGACAATGACCCCAAACACACTGCTAAAGCAATATTTGAGTGGTTTAAGGGGAAACATGTAAATGTGTTGGAATGGCCTAGTCAAAGCACAGATCTCAATCCAATAGAAAATCTTTCAAATATTGTTTTTATTAAGGTTTTTTAGTGTATAGTACACTTAAATCATAGAAGTAGGTCTAACAAAATACAAAATAGAGAAATATTTGCATACTTTTTAGTTACAACATAGTATTGGCACTATAATTTGAATGTGGCATTGTTTATACATATATTTGTTTCAATATGTTACAAGGTAAATTGTAACATAAAACATGAAACAAAAAAAATATGGTAGAACTCAAGTTGAGCCTCAAAGAGTTTTTTTCTTTATTAGCATTTGATTGAGCGGCTCGTTTAACAGGAACTAGTGCAAATTCAAACTTGAATTTTAAATTCCTCCTCGGCTTCATGGATAAAGTCTTGGATGAAAGAAAGTTTTTGTTAATATATAAGTGATGTAAGAGACCCAGAGCATGCTGTATGTTTATGTTTTATTTAAAAGTGTGATAACCAGCAACTCCAGCCCCGCCTACATTTATGTACATTTCCAATTTGCCAGGCAAAAGTTTGTTTTGCAATATAGTTTCATTTATCTCTAGTATATTTGTTGTTTTCCAAGATTTGGCTAGGAGAAGTCTTGTAGTGGTTGCTATGTGGCATATCGGAAATATCCAGTCTGCTGGTAGATTTTCTAGTCCGATGTTCAAAAGTATCAGTTCTGGAGTAAGGATATTCTTTTTTTTCTTTCTAGATCTTTACCTAGTTTTTTCAATCTGGGACAGGACCAGAAAATATGTTTAATCGTTCTTACCCCACCTCAGTTTCTCCAGCATTGGTCAGAATGGTCTGGATATATATTGTGAAGTTTTTTTGGTGTGAAGTACTATCTGGAGTGCATTGTGTATATTTGCTCTCTATACGAGATACAAGTGGTTGTTTTGCGAATATTGTTACATGCTGCTTCCCATTCTTTTGAATGGATGGTTTTTCCAAGTTCGATCTCCGATTTGCTGTGTGAGTGTAAAGCAGCAAAATGGGAGTCTTTACTGTATATGTCGTATAGTTCTTTAGTGGTGTCTTTTTTGTTTTGGCTTGGTTTTGTGATTAGGTCTGAGATGTTGCTGGGGAACCAGGTTTCTTGCATAGGGAACTTGTTAAGGTGTTTTGAGAGTTTTTTTTATTTATATTTTTTTATGTATTCTTTATTTTCCAATTTTCAATGAGAAGACAAGCAACATGACATGTCCAAAAATGGCCATGAAGAATCCACATCGAATATCACATAATGCATCATCAAAAACAGATGTGAATTTTTTGCTCTATCTATTATCAATCATCCCTCCTTAGAGAGGGAGGCAAAACGTGGTAGAGTTTGAGCTAATCTGTAGGGATGAGCGAACTCGAACTGTATAGTTCGGGTTCGTACCGAATTTTGGGGTGTCCGTGACACAGACCCAGACATTTTCGTAAAAGTCCGGGTTCGGGTTCGGTGTTCGTCGCTTTCTTGGCGCTTTTGTGACGCTTTCTTGGCGCTTTTTGAAAGGCTGCAAAGCAGCCAATCAACAAGTGTCATACTACTTGCCCCAAGAGGCCGTCACAGCCATGCCTACTATTGGCATGGCTGTGATTGGCCAGAGCACCATGTGACCCAGCCTCTATTTAAGCTGGAGTCACATAGCGCTGCCCATCACTCTGCTCTGATCAGCATAGGGAGAGGTTGCGGCTGCGACAGTAGGGCGAGATTAGGCAGATTAACTCCTCCAAAGGACTTGAATAATTGATCAATCTGCAGCTGTGGATCATTAAGCTGCTGATACTCAATTGCTCACTGTTTTTAGGCTGCCCAGACCGTTTGTCAGTCACTTTTTTCTGGGGTGATCGGCGGCCATTTTGTGTCTTGTGGTGCGCCAGCCCTTGCTGCGACCAAGTGCATTTAACCCTCAATGGTGTGGTTGTTTTTTGGCTAAAGCCTATATCAGGGTGAAGCTGTCACACCAAGTGCATTTAACCAGCAATAGTCTGTTTATTTTTTGGCCATATACTACATCAGGGGCAAGCTGTGCCTGTCACCAAGTGCATTTAACCCTCAATGGTGTGGTTGTTTTTTGGCTAAAGCCTACATCAGGGTGAAGCTGTCACACCAAGTGCATTTAACCAGCAATAGTCTGTTTATTTTTTGGCCATATACTACATCAGGGGCAAGCTGCGCCTGTCACCAAGTGCATTTAACCCTCAGTAGTGTGGTTGGTCAAGCTGTCACACCAAGTGCATTTAACCAGCAATAGTCTGTTTATTTTTTGGCCATATACTACATCAGGGGCAAGCTGCGCCCGTCACCAAGTGCATTTAACCCTCAGTAGTGTGGTTGGTCAAGCTGTCACACCAAGTGCATTTAACTAGCAATAGTCTGTTCATTTTTTGGCCATATACTACATCAGGGGCAAGCTGTGCCCGTCACCAAGTGCATTTAACCCTCAGTAGTGTGGTTGGTCAAGCTGTCACACCAAGTGCATTTAACCAGCAATAGTCTGTTCATTTTTTGGCCATATACTACATCAGGGGCAAGCTGCGCCCGTCACCAAGTGCATTTAACCCTCAGTAGTGTGGTTGGTCAAGCTGTCACACCAAGTGCATTTAACCAGCATTAGTCTGTTCATTTTTTGGCCATATACTACATCAGGGGCAAGCTGCGTCTGTCACCAAGTGCATTTAACCCTCAGTAGTGTGGTTGGTCAAGCTGTCACACCAAGTGCATTTAACCAGCAATAGTGTGGTTATTTTTTGGCCATATCCCAGTCTAATTCTGTCAGTAAATCCATACTGGTCACCCAGCGCCTAAATACTAGGCCTCAAATTTATATCCCGCTAAATCTGTCGTTACCGCTGTACTGTTCTGGCTGGGCAAGTTATTTAGTGCCCGTCAAAGCACATTTTTTGTTCTGGGTTGAAATACAATTCCCAATTTAGCAATTTCATAATTTAGTGGTTTCTGCTATATCAGAGCTATTTGAAATCTATCCCTAAAAGGGTATATAATATTCAAGGTGCACATAGGGTCATTCAGAATAACTTCACACACACACGCTACTGTGCATTTCCAAGTCTAATTCTGTCAGTAAATCCATACCGGTCACCCAGCGCCTAAATACTAGGCCTCAAATTTATATCCCGCTAAATCTGTCGTTACCGCTGTACTGTTCTGGCTGGGCAAGTTATTTAGTGTCCGTCAAAGCACATTTTTTGTTCTGGGTTGAAATACAATTCCCAATTTAGCAATTTCATAATTTAGTGGTTTCTGCTATATCAGAGCTATTTTAAATCTATCCCTAAAAGGGTATATAATATTCAAGGTGCACATAGGGTCATTCAGAATAACTTCACACACACGCTACTGTGCATTTCCAAGTCTAATTCTGTCAGTAAATCCATACCGGTCACCCAGCGCCTAAATACTAGGCCTCAAATTTATATTCAGCTGAATTTGAATACAATACATTGGGCCAAATAATATTTTTGTTGTTGTGGTGACTGTTCCAATGTTGGGTGACGTGAAGCCTGATTCTCTGCTATGATATGAAGACTGATTCTCTGCTGACATGAAGCCAGATTGTCTGTTACGGGACCTCTCTCCTCTGCCTGGGTGCTGGGCCTAAATTTTTGACAATGGACTGTTGCAGTGGTGGCTGACGTGAAGCCTGATTCTCTGCTATGACATGCAGACTGATTCTCTGCTGACATGAAGACAGATTCTCTGTTACGGGACCTCTCTCCTCTGCCTGGGTGCCGGGGCCTAAATATCGAGAATGGACTGTTCCAGTGGTGGGTGACGTGAAGCCAGATTCTCTGCTATGGGACCTCTCTCCAATTGATTTTGGTTAATTTTTATTTATTTAATTTTTATTTTAATTCATTTCCCTATCCACATTTGTTTGCAGGGGATTTACCTACATGTTGCTGCCTTTTGCAGCCCTCTAGCCCTTTCCTGGGCTGTTTTACAGCCTTTTTAGTACCGAAAAGTTCGGGTCCCCATTGACTTCAATGGGGTTCGGGTTCGGGACGAAGTTCGGATCGGGTTCGGATCCCGAACCCGAACATTTCCGGGAAGTTCGGCCGAACTTCTCGAACCCGAACATCCAGGTGTTCGCTCAACTCTACTAATCTGGTTTTCCTCCCAGAAACTTTATGTTGAGATCATGTAGATGAACATAAATGAGAAGCCATAATGACGAGAAAGAAATATGAATTATACAAGAACAGAAGAAAGAAATTAAAGAGAATAAGACAGAGGGGGAGGAAGGGGGGGTACCTTGACAACGTTGTTTTCTCTCTATTGTTAGTGTTACTATCAATCAGGAGTCACCTCCGCTAGAGATCTCCAAGGACTCCATAATTTCAGAAACTTATCATGAGTCCTATTTATCCACCCAGTCATCTCTTCAAATCTACAAATTTGGTTAACCTTAGCTTTCCATTCAAATATGGAGGGAGGGTTTGTGTCTAGCCAATGTAGGGGAATTATCATTTTGGCTGCTGCCAGAAGATGTGATACTAGATTCCTTTTGGATGGGGCATAATCAGTTGAGGGAAAGGCCAGGACTACCATCTCCAGTTTGAGTTTGAAATCTGGAGTTGTTAGTTTCTGAATCGTAGCTTCTATTTTTCCCCCAATAAGCTTTTATCCGATGACATTCCCACCAGATATGTGACAAAGTACCTATTTCTCCTCCACACCTCCAGCCCTCCCTTGCATCAGACAGACCTCTTCTGAAGAAGAAGTCAGGGGTTCTGTACAAACTTGTTAGCATTTTGAAATGGTTCGCCTGCAGGCGAGTACAGGCAGAGAATCCATGCGAGTTTGCTAGCACTTTTTTTTACTTCTGCATCATTTAGAACTTTGTTCAATTCTTTTCCCCACTCTCTAAGATATAGGGGTTTTGATGGTCCACCCAAGCCTCCCACCAATGGATAGAGTTTTGCAACTTTCTTTGCTGCAGGGATTGGTGAGTAGTACAATTTCTCAAAGTCAGTCAGGGACCTTTGGAGGGAGTACTGCTCTTTCAATTCTCCGCACACAGCTCTGATTTCACAAGAAAGAACCCAGGCAAGTCTACTATCTTACGTGGGAGTGTTTCAAGTATGGAAGATTCTACCTGAGGTGTGATCTCATTAAGCCTAGTTGATGCTAGGTAAGACCATAGCTGCGGTTTATCCCTATTGCTTTTATTAAGGAGGTCTGGGATAAGGCTTACCGGCATCAAGGGAGATGTGGAAGGCGATAGAGTTTTGCCCATTTCTCTTCAGACTTCTCCGAGTCCTCTGAGCATGGGGTCTGCAGTCATGTCTCTATATATGTGTTTATCTGGGAGCCATAAGTGTTTACTGGAAACATTGACCTGCACTATGTCTGCAGATAGCGTGTACGTCAGGTTGTCTTTTAGGGTCAACTAGCTCTAACCATCTATTAAGCTGTATCGCTTTATAATAACTAGAGTCATCAGGCAATCCCAAGCCTCCCTGTTCCTTACTTTTTTTTTATCAAATCATTTTTATTGATCAAATAAAGTTAACTTATTTTATGACAGTACAATGTCTCCTCATTCACAAATGCAGAGAGTCAGAATAACGCAGTAGCATATGACAATAACAGGAGATATTCATCATACAGCTGTATACAATGTACGCAAACAAAAGCAGCTATTGCACATTACATGCCCAGAACATAGCATACTCCCACCCGCAACAGGTTGTTGTTCCATATTGGGGAAAGCTCACAGACTCCACCCACACCTCTAAGCTGTTTCACCTTCGCCCAAACTTTCTTCATAAGTTCAATAAGCAAGACCTTCTCTCTCCCCGCATGCATTCCCGCTCCCTCCAGTATACACATAAGATCACGACTGCCCAACCAGTGCTGCAGTATCCTTCCTGTCACATCCGGTGACTGGAAATCAATCCAGCCCTTAAAGTGCTGACACTGGGAGGCCAAGAAATAGATCCAGGCATTAGGAACAGCCAAACTTCCTTCTGTCTTAGGGTATTGCAACGTCTCCAGCTTAATCCTAGCTTGACTGTACTTCCAAATAAGATCTCTGAACATAGAATGTATTTTCCTAAACCTATCCACAGGAATCCACACGGGGGCATTATTCAATACATAAATCAGCTGGGGCATCATTCCCATCTTTAAAAGGTTCACTCTACCCACTACCGATAGAAAGAGCCTACACCATGTCCTCACTTTCAGCCGAAAAGTAGCTAGGGGTCAAATTAAATTCTTCAAAATCCAACAGTCTAGGTGTTATATACAACCCTAGATATTTAAATTTATCAACCCAGTGTACCGTACTATCGCCCACCTGACAGGGCCTGCCCATCTACCGGCATCAAAGCAGACTTTTGCCAATTTATCTGAAGCCCAGAGAAGCTCCCAAATCTATCTATTAGAGCCATGGCCGCATCCAGAGATGTCCCAGTATCGCCCAAGAATAAAAAAGTATCATCGGCGTACATAGCCACTTTATTTTGCACTGCACCGTACTTAAACCCAGCAATATGAGGTGACAGGCGAATAAGGGCCACGAGTGGCTCAATTGCTACAGCAAACAACAAGGGCAACAGTGGGCCCCCCTGTCTGGTGCCTCTGGCCAAAGCAAAACTATCCGACAGCCCCCCATTAGCTCTAATTCTCGCCCTGGGACTTGAGTACAACACCCTTACCCACTGAATGAACCATGCACCAAAGCCCATGGCCCTCAAGATCCCCCACAGGTAGTTCCACTCAACACTATCAAACGCCTTGGCAGCGTCAAGAGCAAGTAAGGCCCTGTCCCCACAATTATCTGCCGGAATGTTCAAACTAGCATATAATCGGCGGATATTTATAGCTGTCGATTTCCCAGGCATAAAGCCCATCTGATCCGGGTGCACAATTGTCAGGATCACTCTGGACAACCTGTTCGCCAACACCTTTGCTAGGAGCTTTACATCCACTGTTAAAAGCGAAATTGGCCTATAAGAATCAGGGAATTTGGTATCCTTCCCAGGCTTAGGAATAACTACAATGATAGCTTCCTGCATAGAATGTGGTAGCGAACCCGCCTCCAGCGAATGTTCAAGAACCTTAAGCAGCTCGAGGAGGAGTACCCCCTGTAATTTCTTATATACCTCGTAGGCCATCTGCCCCCAGAGCCTTACCATTCGCCATATCCCCAAGTGCGGCCTCCAGCTCCTCAAGTGAGATTGGTTCTTCTAATCTCTCCCTATCCTCGTCTGACAACACCGATAACTGTGCCTCTGCCAAGAAGACAGTCAAAGCCTCCTCAGAGCTAGAGACAGTGGAATCGTATAGAGACACACAAAAACCTTTTAGAATGTCTAATATTCCTTTTGTGTCCTGACTACTGTTCCCAGTTCCATCCCTCAATTCCTGAATACAAGAGGAGCCTCGCTGGGCCTGAGAAACGAACGACAGCAGATGACCTACCTTTTCCCCCTCCTCAAAAGATCTTTGGCGGTAAAAACTATGTTTCCGCTCCGCGGCCTGCATTAAATGGCCGCTCTGCGGCCTGAGCTACCGCCAATGCCTCACTATTAGCCAGGGTAGGGGATCTACCAAACACCCGTTCGGCCTTGGCCACTTGTACATGTGCTTTAACATCAGCCTCTCTGGACTTAGATTTATGCTTACTAATTTCTTTTATCAGTACTCCCCTCAAGAACGCTTTCATGGCATCCCAGACTCCGTGTATTGAAGCCGTCCCTCCATTAATAGCAAAGTATTCCCTGACCGCCTGAGAATCCCCGGATAGATCATCCAGAACATTCAGCCAATGCGAGTTACATTTCCACAACCTCGGTCCCTGTCTGAGCGCCCCCAGGCATAAGTCAATCTGCACCAAAGAATGGTCAGACAACGACCGAGGGTGATAAATAACATCCATAACCAGTGGTAGCATAACATCATTAACCAGAGCCAGGTCTATGCGCGATAGTGAATGATGAGTAGCAGATCTGCACAAATATTTGCGCCTATCAGGGTTACACAATCTCCATACGTCAAAAACGCCGGTTTATTTCATAATATTCCTCAGAGCAACACTCCCCGGTGATCCACCTGACCCTTCCACCCGACATCTATCTAGGGAGTCATTCGGCGTGCAATTGAAGTCCCCCACTAGTAGCCATGGCAACCCAGGGAAGTCCGCCACAAAGGTCATAATATCCTGTATCAAAGGAGAAGCAAACGGTGGAGGCACATACACTGACACCAGCACCACCTGGATCCCATCAATCTTACACACAACACAGACATACCTGCCCTCAGCATCCACACATTGCTGCATATGTTCATATCTAATACTTCTATGCACAATCACACTTACACCCCTGGAGTGAGAGGAATGGATTGCATGTACCACATGCCCCACTCAGTTTTTGTTCAGCCACTGTACATTATCACTGGTCAAATGCTTTTCCTGGAGGCAACATATGGCCGGCTGAAACCGCCCCAAGTATTGAAAAATACACTGTCGTTTCCGTGCATCTGCCATACCTCTCACATTCCAGCTTAAAACTTGAATCACCTGTGTAATGGTAAAATACTGTGACATATCTGGATCTCACACCCCACTCAATCTTCATCCACTCAGGGTTTACGCCCCTATCCCATCCCTAACTGTCTCCCTACCACCCCCCCATCCCCCTCCCCATTAATCAGGTTACTGTAAATGAGAACATCAGTCCCCCCCTCTCCAACTTCAAACCCTAAAACAGGGCAATCTATAAGCAACTTGCCCACTAGTGAACAATAATCATTACTGATTCCAACACACTCCCTCAGGTAGAGAATCCTTTCCACAACTGGGAAACACATTACAATCCCCCAACCGCCTACTCCCACCTCAGGATCTACCATGCAGTAGCATTACATAATACACTTCTTAACTGGTGTAACATTAAAGTGACAATAAAGTGCAAACGCAAATGTAAAGTAAACCCAAAATGCATAACTGCCTCCTTCAAGTGTCCAGGGCCCCACTTCTCAGTTGCCGTTCGTGGACGTCCAGCCACTTCATCTGGATCCTCCAAAAATCTGGTGGATCCCAATGCCACTACACGCAATTTAGCAGGGAACAGCATGACCTATGGAACTTGTAAACCTCTCAGCCTTTTCTTGATATCAATAAATCGGCTTCTCCTCCGCTCCACCTGGAAAGATGGACACTTTGACCCCGTTCCGGACCATCTCACCATTGTCCCTGGACTGACGCAAAATAGTGTCCTGATCCTTAAAATGCAAAATCTTCGCCATGATAGGGCGACGAGGCCTGCCTGGCAGGAGCACCCGCTCCACCGCACACAGGGAAGATAGGCCTTTCTCATGAAACAACTGGTACAACCATTTCTCCACAAATTCAGTGGCATTGGCCCCCTCTGTCTTCTCTGGCATTCCTACAATTCGCAGGTTGTTCCTCCGTGACCTGTCCTCTAGGTCATCCGTTTTAGCATACAGGGCGGCAATGTCCTTCATAGTCGTCTTAGACGCCATTTGCAAAGGCTGGACTACATCTTCCAATGAGGACACCCATTTTTCCAATTCAGAATTGCGCACAGAAATCTTGTGTAAATCATGTCTAATTATAGACACATCAGATTGCAAACTGCAGACTTGTACCTTGAGCACTTTAAAGGGTTTCTACCACCAGAAATACTGTTATGTAGCTGACTGACATTAGCGACAGTAGTTCTCGCAGCCTTTTTTGTTAAAAACGTATTTTTATAGATATGCTAATGAGCCTCTAGGTGCTATGTGGGCGTCATTAACACCTAGAGGGCTCCGTCCACTAACCATTTCAGCCGCCCATCACGTCCCTCCAGCCCGCCCCGCTCCTGTTGATTGACGTGAAACTTCTCAGTATCGAGTACCAATTCCCGCGCCTGCACCGTGCGCTTCTGTATTCTCCCGGTGCCGGCTTCCACACTGCGCCTGTGCCAACTACGTTACAATGAGGAAGCCGGCACCAGGAGCGCGGCATTCACTCACTGCGCCTGCGCTGAATACAGAAGCGCACGGCGCAGACACGGGAATTGGTACTCGATACTGAGAAGTTTCACGTCAATCAACAGGAGCGGGGCGGGCTGGAGGGACGCGATGGGCGGCTGAAATGGTTAGTGGACGGAGCCCTCTAGGTGCTAATGATGCCCACATAGCACCTAGAGGCTCATTAGCATATCTATAAAAGTATGTTTTTAACAAAAACGGCTGCAGGAACTACTGTTAGAAACATACTGTTATGTAGTGCTGACATGGGCGCATCGCTAATGACAGTCAGCTAAATAACAGTATTTTTGGTGGTAGAAACCCTTTAAGGGTGCTATTGCAACTTTCCACAGCAGCCATTATGTCCTTCAGAGTGGGCTCCTTTGCAGATTCGGCCTGTAGGCCCTCTGTGACATATGCAGGGCCTGCAGGAGTAGGCAAAGGCTGATCAGCCGTTTCCGGGCCGTCACCATCCATGGAACCGTCCTCCTGATCCGAGGAGGTAAGTATGTCTGTCCCCTTGTCGTTAGCCCAGTCGCCCACTCCGCTGTCTAGCCAGGCAAACTTGCTAAGTTTAGCTGCCGCTCGCTGGATCGCCATCTCCTGCAGCGCCGTCACCTCTCCGCCATCGGCACCATTTTGGCCCACCTCCAGTCGGTCATGTTTAGCGACTTTACATTTTCAGGCTCCCGATCGTGACACAGCAGCCACCGGACACTTTCCTCTCACCGGGTAAGGTTTCTCGAGCAATCGAAGCATGCTACCAATATAATAGAGCAGGATACTAGCAGGAACAGTGAACGGTGCGTCTTACTCCATGCACTCACAGGCCACGCCCCCCTGTTCCTTACTTCTAATCAGAGTTCTATGAGAGATACGAGGCTTTCTACCATTCCATAGGAATTTGGAGAACATGCTCTCTATACTCGAGAGAAAGGATTTAGGAAGCCATATTGGGACTAATTGCATGATATATAGAATTTTGGGCATTACATAAGCTTTTAAAATGTTTTTCCGTCCCATCCAGGAAAGGTAAGGTAGATTGTAAGTCTGAAGCAAACTTTGTATTTCTTTTAAAAGGGGGGTATAATTGTGCAGGTATAGGTCGTTGGTGTCTTTGGGGATTTGGATCCCTAGGTATTTAATCGGTCCCTTAGTCCAATGGAATGGAAGTTGGGTGCTTAAAGCGGTGACTTTGTCCACTGGTAGGGATATGTTTAAGAGTTCAGATTTGGTGTGATTGACTTTGAAATCTGAGAGTGAACTATAAGTGTCTATTTTGTTCATCAAGGGGCCCAGCCCCTTTTCAGGGTCTTTTACTAAAAATAGTAAGTCGTCTGCGAAGCAATGCATTTCAATTCCTTTTAACCGTAGTTAACTCCCGAGATGTCTGTTGATTGTCTGACTAACTGTAAGAGTGTTTCTACCACTAAGATAAACAGTGAGGGTGATAAGGGACATCCCTGCCTGGTCCCATTAGTAATATTAAAAGTTGGCGACAATGTGCCATTGACTTTCAGCCTAGCATAGGGGTTTTGGTAGAGAGTTAGGATTGCCCGTATAAATGTGTCTGGAAAGGCAAACCGTTGTAAAGTCAGTTTCATAAACATCCAATTGACCCTATCGAACGCCTTTTCGGCGTCAATGCTTAGTAAGGCTAGGGGGAATCTTTTTTTTATGGGCCATGTGTATGACGTGAAAGATTCTGTGAGTATTATCCTTCCCCTCCCGACCCCGGACAAATCCTGATTGTTCAGGTCCTATCAGATTTGGTAAAAACGTGCTCACTCTGCATCCCAAGATTTTGGCCCAAAGCTTCAAGTCCAGGTTCAGGAGGGAAATTTGACGATAGCTTCCACAGTTTTGGGAGTCTTTCCCTTCTTTAGGGATTAGGGTAACATGAGAATCCAACGTTTGCTTGGGTAGGAGGTCGCCTTGTAGTAAGACATTACAGACCCCTGTAAATCTGGGGACTAGGATGTCTTGAAACTTTTTATAATATAGCAAGGACAGACCATCTGGTCCTGGACTCTTGCCTGGTGGGAAGCTTTATAGGATGTCTGTTACCTCATCTGTTGTTATCGGACTGGTAAGATATGTAGAGTCTTCATGTGTTATCACCGGGAGACGGAAAGTGCTCAAGAATTTTCTAATATGTTGCTCTTTTTTGTGCTTTTCCATCAGGTGTATCTTTCTGGTGAAGATTATATAGGTCTGAGTAGAATTCTTTAAAAGCCCTAACTATCTCTGGTGTTTCCTGCGTTAGGCTACCATTTTGTTGCTTTATGGCTGAAATGTAGGTTACATTCTTAGCTTTCTTAAGCAGAGAGGACATCAACTTCCCTCCCTTATTGCCATGATCGTACACTTTGTGTTGAAAGTTTAACATCTGTCTCATAACTCTTTGATTGAGAAGGTCATGAAGTTGCAGCCTAAGCTCTGTTAAAGCTTTTTGGTGCTCAGTTCTTAGGGAAGCTTTATGCAAGTGTGTCTACTGCTTTTTGTCGTTCTTTCTTAACCCTGGTACCCAGAGAGATAAAACAACCCTGACAAATGCCTTGTGGGCCTCCCATACAATGGGTTGCTAGCTGTGTGCGGATGAATTAATCGCAAAGTACTCCATCAATTGGGTCCTAACCTGGTCTAGATGAGGTTGAGTAATAAAGATTCGTTCAGCTTCCAACTCCATTCTCTTTTTGGTAGAGAGGCCAGGGTGAAGGTCACCGAGAATGGTGCATGGTCTGATACAGTGATGGTTCCAATCTCAGCTGACCTAAAGGAGGGAAGAAGAGGTGCAGAAGTAAAAACGTGATCTAGGCGTTGATATGTCCCATGTGGGATGGAGTAGAAGGAGAAGTCTTTGACTGTAGGGTGAAGGCTACGCCATACATCTATTAGGTGCAGCTCATGGAGTTTCTTGTGAAGTCTGCTAAGGAGTTTTTGTGATATATGGGACTTAGCGGAGGATGAGTCCACTGTTGGGTCCAGCACTAGGTTCAAGTCCGCGCCCATGATTATATGTCCCTCAGCAAAAAGTTTGAGAGTGTCAAGGGCTTGTAGGAGCCAGTGAACTGAAGATTTTTTAGGGACTAGTAGGAGCCTTCCCTCCGCATCTGAGTGTTGTTTCAGGAAGTGAAAAGAAAGGGGTAGTAACATATTTAAAACCTAACATTTATTAGGATAATTAGAAGTCCCAATGATGGGAAGAGAACCCCTACCAGACAAACAAAACACGCAACTACAGGGGACCTGGGGTGGCAGGTCGCCTGATGGTCAAATACACGTTCACGTCTCTGGGTGAAGTAAGAGGCGAACTGTATGACCTATAGACATAAACAGAAACAAAAACAAAAAGTGAAGACCGTGGCAGGTGTGCTGTGGTCTTATGACATGCCAAAGAGGCGGGGTAAGGGTGGGTCTTACCGGTGGTGGACGGATGGACCATCAAGTCCAGTACCCAGAAGGAGGTGTTCTCACGTGAGTATACGTCCTCCAGTTGGCGGTCACT
The DNA here is from genome assembly GCF_014858855.1 of Bufo gargarizans. NCBI lineage: Eukaryota > Metazoa > Chordata > Amphibia > Anura > Bufonidae > Bufo > Bufo gargarizans. The sequence goes on from NC_058080.1 coordinate 205,818,785, forward strand.
TTATACAGGAGGGCCACAGGGAAAGGTCTGTCCCTGGTAATGCCCTACTTGGCCTGTCGAGCCCTAAAGTGCCTGCTAACACGGGGTCCTATCCCCGCAAGGGGTGGCCCTGTCCGGAACCTGACCCTAAAATAGTTACCCCTAGTTGGCCCTGTGAGGACAGGGGATGGCCCAGTGGGGCTTGCGGACCAGGATAAACTATTAAGGTGGAGGTGAAAATTAGTATGCAGATATGCTCAGAGTCCCAAATGTTGTTTCAGGAAGGTAAATGGTACTGATTAATGCATTGCTATGGCAACACCTTTAGAAGCTGATACTGGTTGGGTGCTGTGGTACCAGTGTGTAAATGGGCGTTTTGGTAGTCTTGCCATTTTCTTCTGGCGGAGGTGTGTCTCCTGAAGGAACACAATATGCGAGCCTAGTTTTTTAAGGGCAAGCATTATTTGGCCTCTTTTCTGGGGTGAATTTAGACCCTTTACATTAAATGTGGAAGCCACTATGTCAGTTATCTTATGCAAGTTGCAATTGCTAGTTCCTCAGCTGAGAATTCCTTGTAAACCCATCTACAGGACAAGGTCAAGGGTTGGTAAGATACAAATCAGGAAGGAGGTCGGGGGAGGGAGGGAAAGAAAAATAAAGTAACGAGTGAGGTAGGGGGCGGCACCACTATCCCGGCTGCATACACACGGATCATATGCTCCTGACGGCTGGAGAGGACGGCACACGATCGGTGGTGCTCAGCTGCACAGGTAAAGTTCGGTGTGAACGTGATGAGAGATAAATGAAAACAGCGGCACTCACCCGTGTGTTTCAAAAGACTTCGGCAGCTTTATTCATTCAGGGATTACATCAGGCAGGGGGCGGATGTACACAGGCACGCATTGATCAGCGGCGGCCGTTTCGCGCTAACTGCGCTTCTTCTGGCTGTGCGTCAATACGTGCCTCTACACCACTCCTTTTAAAAGCCGGCGCAGCCCGTCATCACAGAGACTGACGAATCAGGCAGCACCTGCATAAACAAGGTGATATACAAACCGCACATAGAAAAACAAAGATCCATGCAATAATTAAAATACGTATGCAAATCAAGCGGCAAATGTTTGTGTGACATTACACTACAAAGCACTACAAAAATGGGCTGAGATAAATAAAGAACAAGAATAAAAGATCAAGAAAAGTATAGAGAGTAGTGTAGTTAACCGGTTACTGGATATGAAATCAGTAAATAAACGCTGTCACATAGGACGTAATCCATGGTGTATGTAGACAGCAGTGGGGGTAAACAAGAAAACTTTCGGCCTGGTCACATATCCCAGGTATCACAGCTATCAATGATAAAGCTTTTCTCTGGTGACTGCATGTATCCGATTATTGTCAAGCCCTGAGATGCGAATGTGAGAAGTATTAAGGGAAGGGGAAGAGGAAGATGGTGGGTGAGGAGGGGAGGAGGGGGAGGAAGGGGGAGGAGTGGGGGGGGGAAGAAGGGAAGTTGGGGGGGAAGCTTGACAGGCATTGTACTGCTTTTCAGGCAGGTATGTGTTATTAATATCAGCATACATTTTTGACATTAATTTGCAGGTGAAAAAAAAAAAAGCATATAATGTGTTGCACTGGAGCATATCCTTACCCAAGAGTCACAGACGCAGTCCCAAGGAAGGGCTAGATCTAATTAGAGTGCCGCCAGACTCCTAGGCAATGACACGCTAAATGTATTAACAGGAATTGTGTTATACAGCAGGAATCGCAGATGTAGTCCCGCATAGAAGAATACTGTTAGCCTGCTCGATTATCCTCCATGCAAACCCACATCTACGCAGCCGCTCAGTACTTATAAAGATCAACATATTGGTGCTTAAACAATACACATCTAATCCCACAGGAAGGTGATGGGAGCTTATACCTCGACTAAGTGTTATCTAAGTATCACTCTATCTAGCAGATGGACATCGGAGTGCTTAGTGCATGAAACATCTAATCAATGTAACTTGAACATGAACAAGGTGCAATGAGCACCGGAGAACTGGTCCGAAGGTGATGGTGGTGTGAGTCCCTAGGGTGAATGTTGACTCAGCTTCAAGCCACCAAGGATGTGGGGAGAATATGTCTAGAGCGTCCCAGGGTGTTGATTTTGGTCAAGAAAGAGGACTGTCATAGCGAAGGTATCCCCAACATGGCCCACCCAAGACCCCATCAATACTGCACTGTCACCTATCAGATGTTTAGACGCTTTGCTGGTCTTGGTCCACTGAACTCTTCTCCAGGATTCTATTTGTGGTAAGGCCGGGAGTGCCGCTGGGCAGGCCACAGGCAACCACAAGGGAATTTCGATGGGCTGTATACCAATGCGCTCCCACGCACCATCCAGGTCTTCTGGTACATGTATGGTAATACGTTTCCCATTTTTAAGAACCGACAGTCCAAAGGGATACATCCAAGTATATGGGATCTTTTGCGCTCTTAATGCGTCTAACAGAGGTTTCAGTATGCGCCTCTTTGCGAGCGTAGAGGGTGCAATGTCCTGGTAAAGCGCGATATCTGCGCTCCCATACAGAATCCGACCATTAGTGCGCGCCGCCTCCATGACATGTGTTGTGTCTATAAATGATAGTAGGCCGCAGACTACATCCCTTGGCCTCTCGTTTGGCCTCGGCTGGGGTCTCAGCGTTCTGTGTATGCGCTCTATTATGATGGATTCAGCAGAGTCCGGACCTAGCAAGTCTGCAAAGATTTCTGTGGCCACTTTGCGAAGTGATTCCGCAGCCCAGGACTCAGGTAAGCCTTTTATTCGGATATTGTGTCTCCTGCTGCGATTCTCTTGATCTTCCAGCAGTAAAAATGCTCGGTTGAGCTCGGCGGCATGACCATTCAAGCATTCCGCTACTCCTGTAGAGCGTGACTGCAGATCTTGGGCCGTATGCTCTAGAGCTTCAACCCTGTGGCCGATTTGAAAGATCTCAGTTTTTATATCCGCCAGCTCTGTAAGCACCAGTCTCAGAGCTTTGTCTAAAGCTTGATCGAGCACCTTAGTGAGTAATGACTGGGACATAGGCGCTGGGTCTCGTTCGTCAGTCGCTCCACATCTTTCACTTTCTGCCTCCGAGTCATCAGCTTCCGCCTCAGCCTCGCGCGCCGCCGCCATCTTGGCATTGGCTCCAGGTGAATGCGAGCTTCTATTTTTGAGAAATTTCTGCATGTCCTGCTGACCTTTATGCGATCTTGGTGTGTCCGGAGGTTCTAGCCCTTTGTCTCGCCCGTATTTGACCATTATTGCACAGGTCACCGCTGTTTAAAAGGCTGTAGATGCTGGAACATGGAGGAGCGGCTCTTTCACACAGCCATCCACGCCAGCGGCCAGGCTCCGCCCCCGCGTTTTGAGAGTTTTTGATAGTTTTTTTCTTCTTCTGGGTTTACGTTATATATCGGTCTCTTAGCGAGTTGAAGCTTTTTATTTTCCCGTTGTCCATGATGTTGTGAATGAATGTTATGAATGAATGTTATACCCTTATTTGACCAAACTGAAAGAGAGTTTAGTCTAGTGTAAGAGTGCAGTGATGAAAGGGGAATTTTGTGAGCGATCATTTGTCTATGATCAATGTGGGAGAATTCTTTTGATTTTCAGGTCTCGAGTGCTGCTTTAACTGTTGGAGAGAAGGGTTGAGCTATTTGTCTAATTTTATCATTGTTTTCCACTTTATTTCCGCTTCTATTTTTACCCACAGATTTTGGTTGTCTGTAGGTCTAAACCATTCTGCTGATTGTTTCAACAGGTTTGCTTTGTAGTATGCTAAGATGTTTGGGAGGGCAATACCTCCATTGGCCATTTTTTTCTTTAAGTATATATGCAGCGATTCTGGGTCTTTTTTTGTTCCATATAAAACTGGACATTTGAGATTGGAGCTTAATTAGGTGTGATTTGGGTATGGAAATTGGCAACACCCTAAGTAGGTAGGACAGTTTTGGAAGAATGAACATCTTATACAGTGCCAGTCTGCCAAACCAACTCCAACTAGATTTAAGGTAGTTGTCTAGTTCTTTTTTAGTGTTCTCAAGGATTTTTGGGATGTTTTCTGATATGATGGTTTTGTTGTCATGTGCTAGTTCTACCCCTAAATACATTATTGATTTGTTATTCCAGGTATATGGGAATTTTTGTTGTAATCTTTCTTTGACTTGTGTGGAGATATTTATTCTATAAATGTGTGACTTTGATGAGTAGACTTTGTGATATGATATTTTACTGTACTTTTCTAGTTCTATTTGGAGGTTGGATAGGGAGGTTTCAGGTTTGGTAAGTGTCATTAATACATCATCCGCAAACAAGTTTATTTTTTTTTCAAGTCCTGCCGAGGTTATTCCCGCAATGTCTTTATTTTTTCTTATCCGTTCTGCTAATGGGTCTATGGTAAGCACAAATAGTAGGGGCGATAACGGGCACTCCTGCCTAGTGCCGTTAGTTATGTCAAAATGGTCTGAGAGAACATTGTTACATAAAACCCTGGCTGAAGGAGCCGAATACATAGAAAGAACTGCTTTGATATATGGGTCAGGTAATTCAAATTTTTTTAGTACCTCCTTCATGTATACCCAGTTTACCCGGTCAAAGGCCTTCTCTGCGTCTAAGGATAAAAGCAGAGAGGGCACCTTGCTTTGACTGGCTTTAACCATTAAGTTCAAGAACTTTCTAGTACCATCCTGTGCCTGTCTCCCGGGAGTAAACCCAATTTGATCTTGATTTATCAAACTTGGCATGGTATTTTTTAATCTTTCTGCTAATATTTTAGCATATTTTTATATCCTCGTTAAGTAAGGATATGGGGCGTAAGTTGCCTGGACAATCTGGGTTTTTCCCGGGTTTAGGAAGCATTATAATGTTTGTGGCTAACATTTCTTTTGGAATGACTCCTGTCGTGAATGCTTTATTAAAAGCTGAAGTGATATTGGGTGTTAGTGATTCTTCAAATAGTTGATAGAATTCAGGTGTGAATCCATCAGGGCCAGGTGACTTTCTGATTAAATTTTTTTTTATGGTTTGTTTGACCTTTAGTTCTGTGATGGATTTTGCTAGTTTGATTTTATTGGTAGGGTCTACGTGGGGTAGTGTACAATTATCTAGATATTTTTTATCTCTTCCAGAGGTGGGTGTGTAGTTGATTTGTCTGTTTGTAAATTGTATAAAGACTTGTAGTATTCAGCAATTTTGTTAACAATTTCTATTGGGTTAGAGGTAATGACTCCAGGTGAGTTTGTTTTTAGATGGTGAATTATATTTTTTGTTCTTATTCCTTTTGTTTTAATGGACATTAATCTGGTGGATTTGTTAAAGTTTGTGTAGTAGTTTATTTTTGTTTTGTTAGTTTGTTTTATAAACTGGCCAACTAAAAGTTTGTGTAGTTTAATTTTTTCTACTCTCTGGTTCAGTTGTGTTGTAAGAGAGGTATTCATTTTGGGGTTTTTTTTCAATTTTTTTATGTTATCTAGGGTTTGTTTTAAATCTTGTTTTTTTTTGCTTGTTGTGTTTTGCTGAATGATGGATTAAAATGCCTCTGATATAGGCTTTTGCTGCAGTCCAATTTGTCAATGGGTTGTAAACCGAGGGGTTGTTTATTGTGAAAAATTCCTGGATTAGATCTTTCATTTTTTTGTTAATCTCTGTGTGAGACATCACGAAGATGTCGTTTCTCCAAATGTAAGTATTAGTTGGGTAAAGTTTTTATTTTATTTTTAGTGTCACCGGAGCATGATCAGACCAAGTTAGGTTACCTATCAAACATGAGATAATGTCATGTAGGGTTAAAGCCTGTGTAATGAACATATTGATATGTAAATATGAGTTCCTACTTGCTGAGTAGTAGGAAGTCTCTTTCCTGATTGTGGAAGCATCGCCATACGTCATATAACTGTTCCTCTTGTAGCAATTGTTTAATAGTGATCCTGTTTTTTCTAGGGTGGTTAGTAGTGTCGATATGTGATTTGTTTACTGCGTTGATGTCTCCGCAAATGATCACTGTGCCTTTTTTAATTGTAATTATTTGTTTGGCAACTTTTTTGAGAAAACAGATTTCTCTTGTGTTTGGTGCATATAAGTTAGCTATTGTTAAGATTTAGTTGTTAAGTTCACAAACTGTAATAATGTATCTCCCCTTCACATCAATAACTGAATCCAGGTGTTTGAATGTTACTGAGTTTTTAATCGCTGTTAGAACGCCTGCAGTTTTTTTTTTTCATTTGTTGCTATAAATGTATGTGAGAAGTTTGGGATTTTTAAGTCAGGATGGTTATCTTTCTTGAAGTGTGTCTCTTGGATTCAGAGTACGTCAGGGTTAGTTAACTTTATTTCCTATTTCAGGAAAGACCTTTTGTGTGGACTATTTAGTCCTCGTATGTTTAAACTAGTGAAAGTGAGAGACATGTTCTTTCTTTCCCTGCGTTACAATGTAGATCCAGGAATTAGGGTCAGCAGTGTAACAGGTGGAAATTTGTGTTGAGGGTCTGTTTGTGATGTATGCAGACTCTTACCGTTCAAGATGAGAGGATAAGTTGTTCAAAGTTGAAGCTGAGGAGGTATAGAACTCGCTAATATGCCCTGTTGGGCAAAGTAAATTTAACAGTTAGCTCAAACTTAAAAGAGAAACACAATACAATTACTAAGCAAAGTAAAGTATAGTAAAGTATAGATTCTTAAGAGGTGTAGTTCAGCGCTACCTAGTTTGGGAGGGCAGGGGTAGGTTAAAAGGGATTAGGGGTAGTGGAAGGGATAAAAAGCTTGAGAGGAATATGAGGAGAATTTAGTTTTAGTTAAGTAAGGCAGGACAGGGTCTGATGTATATCAAGTCCTATCCGCTCTGAATTTCTCGTCAACCGCTGCTTGGTTTCATGTTTCATCCAGATATTTGAGGGTGTCTTCAGCGATGTTTAGAAAGGTGATGTATGGCATTTCTTCGACGGGCTTCAGAGTCAGTTGAGATGGAGAGGTTACATTCTTTTATAAGATTAAGTCCCTGTTCCACTGTTGAAATAATTATAATTTTCCCCTTGTTGGGAATAAGGAGTTTCACAGGGAATCCCCATCTGTAGAGAATGTTGTTGTCTCTCAAGGTAGAGGTGATTTGTGAGAAGTTCCTTCTAGCTTGAATTGTAAGCTTTGATAGGTCAGAGAAAACTGTAATGTTCTTGAAATTATCAGGAAGACTAGTTGGTTTACTCATTTCTTGTAGGATTTTTTCTTTGGTGTTGAAAAAATGCATCCGTGCAATTACGTCTCTGGGTATTGAGGGGTGAATAGATTTTTGTCTGGGTAGTCTGTGGGCCCTGTCAATCTCAGTATCTCTTTCTGAGCAAGTTAGTAGTAGGATTTTTATAAACTCTTTTAAGAAACAGGACAAGTTACTGTTGGGTATGCTTTCAGGAATTCCACAAAATTTGATGTGTGACAAGCAGGTTTGGATCCTTTTGCTTCTGGAGAGGTCAGTACCGAGTTCGGTGTGAGACCTGGAAGAGTCAGCAGGGGGCTTGTACCTATGGGCGAATGTGTCCTATATTTCTCCTCCATTCGGTGCTAGCGGGGTGATAAAATCTGTTACTGTTTTTTGGGTGAAACTGAGTGTTTTAACAGCTTAATTTAGCAGGAGAAGGTGCGGACTGGGGGGGGTGTGAGGGGACCATGAAAGCAGTTCCTAAAGTATATATATATGAGAGACTTGAGTGCCCCACCCTTCCATATACAGTAAGCACTTAAAATTCACACTGGTAGAGGAGAAAGATTGCAACTTAATATGGATCCCAGTCCATATGTATTTAAATGCCGAATTGCAAGTGACAGAGCGAATATATAATTTGTGGGCCTGCTCCCTATGGACCTGGGTGAAACGGCGGAATTTAGTATGCAAGAGCCCTTATTGAAGAGAAAGGGTAACGGCATATAGGAGGTGGAGAAACAGCTGAAAATAAGAACTAATATGAACTAATATGAACTAACCCCAATTAACTGGGGATTGCCGCGACTTAGGAGTTACTAATTCTCTGAAGTAGATGGACAAATAATCCGCAATTTAACAACTTAACAACAGTAGACAGACAGACAGTAATTAAAGAAAATACATTTTTAATGACAGAAAATAAGGAGTTGAAAAATAAAATATTGTATCTAGACAACAGCTCCAGGAGGGGTAATTTGATATGCCTTGGCCTCCCAGAAGGTGTGGAGGGGCGAGACCCCCGCGCCTTTTTACAAACATGGTTGACAGAACAACTAGGCCAGGACATCTCATATCATAAAAATTTTGTGGAAAGGGCATATATCGGCAAAGATATCTCCCCCAGGAACGAGACCGAGAGTAATGATGATAAATCTAAATCGGTTAGAGACAAGGAGGAGATCCTGCACAGGTTAAAGAGGAGGGGGAGGTTGGAATATTTAGATACTACAATAATAGGGATGAGCGAACTCGAACTGTATAGTTCGGGTTCGTACCGAATTTTGGGGTGTCCGTGACACGGACCCGAACCCGGACATTTTCGTAAAAGTCCGGGTTCGGGTTCGGTGTTCGTCGCTTTCTTCGCGCTTTTGTGACGCTTTCTTGGCGCTTTTTGAAAGGCTGCAAAGCAGCCAATCAACAAGCGTCATACTACTTGCCCCAAGAGGCCATCACAGCCATGCCTACTATTGGCATGGCTGTGATTGGCCAGAGCACCATGTGACCCAGCCTCTATTTAAGCTGGAGTCACATAGCGCCGCCCGTCACTCTGCTCTGATTAGCGTAGGGAGAGGTTGCGGCTGCGACAGTAGGGCGAGATTAGGCAGATTAACTCCTCCAAAGGACTTGATTAACTGATCGATCTGCAGCTGTGGATCATTGAGCTGCTGATCCTCAATTGCTCACTGTTTTTAGGCTGCACAGACCGTTTGTCAGTCTCATTTTTCTGGGGTGATCGGCGGCCATTTTGTGTCTTGTGGTGCGCCAGCACAAGCTGCGACCAAGTGCATTTAACCCTCAATGGTGTGGTTGTTTTTTGGCTAAAGCCTACATCAGGGTGAAGCTGTCACACCAAGTGCATTTAACCAGCAATAGTCTGTTCATTTTTTGGCCATATACAAAATCAGGGGCAAGCTGCGCCTGTCACCAAGTGCATTTAACCCTCAATGGTGTGGTTGTTTTTTGGCTAAAGCCTACATCAGGGTGAAGCTGTCACACCAAGTGCATTTAACCAGCAATAGTCTGTTCATTTTTTGGCCATATACAAAATCAGGGGCAAGCTGCGCCTGTCACCAAGTGCATTTAACCCTCAATGGTGTGGTTGTTTTTTGGCTAAAGCCTACATCAGGGTGAAGCTGTCACACCAAGTGCATTTAACCAGCAATAGTCTGTTCATTTTTTGGCCATATACAAAATCAGGGGCAAGCTGCGCCTGTCACCAAGTGCATTTAACCCTCAATGGTGTGGTTGTTTTTTGGCTAAAGCCTACATCAGGGTGAAGCTGTCACACCAAGTGCATTTAACCAGCAATAGTCTGTTCATTTTTTGGCCATATCCCAGTCTAATTCTGTCACTAAATCCATACCGGTCACCCAGCGCCTAAATACTAGGCCTCAAATTTATATCCAGCTAAATCTGTCCCTAGTGCTGTAGCTGGGCGAGTTATTTAGTGTCCGTTCAAGCACATTTCTTGTTCTGGGTTGAAATACAATTCCCAATTTAGCAATTTCATAATTTAGTGGTTCCTGCTATATCAGAGCTATTTGAAATCTATCCCAAAAAGGGTATATAATATTGAAGGTGCACATTGGGTCATTCAGAATAACTTCACACACACCCGCTACTGTGTATTTCCAAGTCTAATTCTGTCACTAAACCCATACCTGTCACCCAGCGCCTAAATACTAGGCCTCAAATTTAAATCCCTCTAAATCTCTCGTTACCCACCGCTGTACTGTTGTTGCTGGGCAAGATATTTAGTGTCCGTCAAAGCACATTTTTTGTTCTGGGTTGAAGTACAATTCCCAATTTAGCAATTTCATAATTTAGTGGTTTCTGCTATATCAGAGCTATTTGAAATCTATCCCTAAAAGGGTATATAATATTGAAGGTGCACATAGGGTCATTCAGAATAACTTCACACACACGCTTCTGTGCATTTCCAAGTCTAATTCTGTCACTAAATCCATACCGGTGACCCAGCGCCTAAATACTAGGCCTCAAATTTAAATCCCTCTAAATCTCTCGTTACCCACCACTGTACTGTTGTTGCTGGGCAAGATATTTAGTGTCCGTCAAAGCACATTTTTTGTTCTGGGTTGAAGTACAATTCCCAATTTAGCAATTTCATAATTTAGTGGTTTCTGCTATATCAGAGCTATTTGAAATCTATCCCTAAAAGGGTATATAATATTGAAGGTGCACATAGGGTCATTCAGAATAACTTCACACACACGCTTCTGTGCATTTCCAAGTCTAATTCTGTCACTAAATCCATACCGGTGACCCAGCGCCTAAATACTAGGCCTCAAATTTAAATCCCTCTAAATCTCTCGTTACCCACCGCTGTACTGTTGTTGCTGGGCAAGATATTTAGTGTCCGTCAAAGCACATTTTTTGTTCTGGGTTGAAGTACAATTCCCAATTTAGCAATTTCATAATTTAGTGGTTTCTGCTATATCAGAGCTATTTGAAATCTATCCCTAAAAGGGTATATAATATTGAAGGTGCACATAGGGTCATTCAGAATAACTTCACACACACGCTTCTGTGCATTTCCAAGTCTAATTCTGTCACTAAATCCATACCGGTGACCCAGCGCCTAAATACTAGGCCTCAAATTTAAATCCCTCTAAATCTCTCGTTACCCACCGCTGTACTGTTGTTGCTGGGCAAGATATTTAGTGTCCGTCAAAGCACATTTTTTGTTCTGGGTTGAAGTACAATTCCCAATTTAGCAATTTCATAATTTAGTGGTTCCTGCTATATCAGAGCTATTTGAAATCTATCCCAAAAAGGGTATATAATATTGAAGGTGCACATTGGGTCATTCAGAATAACTTCACACACACCCGCTACTGTGTATTTCCAAGTCTAATTCTGTCACTAAACCCATACCTGTCACCCAGCGCCTAAATACTAGGCCTCAAATTTAAATCCCTCTAAATCTCTCGTTACCCACCGCTGTACTGTTGTTGCTGGGCAAGATATTTAGTGTCCGTCAAAGCACATTTTTTGTTCTGGGTTGAAGTACAATTCCCAATTTAGCAATTTCATAATTTAGTGGTTTCTGCTATATCAGAGCTATTTGAAATCTATCCCTAAAAGGGTATATAATATTGAAGGTGCACATAGGGTCATTCAGAATAACTTCACACACACGCTTCTGTGCATTTCCAAGTCTAATTCTGTCACTAAATCCATACCGGTGACCCAGCGCCTAAATACTAGGCCTCAAATTTAAATCCCTCTAAATCTCTCGTTACCCACCGCTGTACTGTTGTTGCTGGGCAAGATATTTAGTGTCCGTCAAAGCACATTTTTTGTTCTGGGTTGAAGTACAATTCCCAATTTAGCAATTTCATAATTTAGTGGTTTCTGCTATATCAGAGCTATTTGAAATCTATCCCTAAAAGGGTATATAATATTGAAGGTGCACATAGGGTCATTCAGAATAACTTCACACACACGCTTCTGTGCATTTCCAAGTCTAATTCTGTCACTAAATCCATACCGGTCACCCAGCGCCTAAATACTAGGCCTCAAATTTATATCCCGCTGAATTTGAATACAATACATTGGGCCAAATAATATATTTGTTGTTGTGGTGAACCATAACAATGAGAAAAACATCTAGTAAGGGACGCGGACGTGGACATGGTCGTGGTGGTGTTAGTGGACCCTCTGGTGCTGGGAGAGGACGTGGCCGTTCTGCCACATCCACACGTCCTAGTGTACCAACTACCTCAGGTCCCAGTAGCCGCCAGAATTTACAGCGATATATGGTGGGGCCCAATGCCGTTCTAAGGATGGTAAGGCCTGAGCAGGTACAGGCATTAGTCAATTGGGTGGCCGACAGTGGATCCAGCACGTTCACATTATCTCCCACCCAGTCTTCTGCAGAAAGCGCACAGATGGCGCCTGAAAACCAACCCCATCAGTCTGTCACATCACCCCCATGCATACCAGGGAAACTGTCTCAGCCTCAAGTTATGCAGCAGTCTCTTATGCTGTTTGAAGACTCCGCTGGCAGGGTTTCCCAAGGGCATCCACCTAGCCCTTCCCCAGCGGTGAAAGACATAGAATGCACTGACGCACAACCACTTATGTTTCCTGATGATGAGGACATGGGAATACCACCTCAGCATGTCTCTGATGATGACGAAACACAGGTGCCAACTGCTGCGTCTTTCTGCAGTGTGCAGACTGAACAGGAGGTCAGGGATCAAGACTGGGTGGAAGACGATGCAGGGGACGATGAGGTCCTAGACCCCACATGGAATGAAGGTCGTGCCACTGACTTTCACAGTTCGGAGGAAGAGGCAGTGGTGAGACCGAGCCAACAGCGTAGCAAAAGAGGGAGCAGTGGGCAAAAGCAGAACACCCGCCGCCAAGAGACTCCGCCTGCTACTGACCGCCGCCATCTGGGACCGAGCACCCCAAAGGCAGCTTCAAGGAGTTCCCTGGCATGGCACTTCTTCAAACAATGTGCTGACGACAAGACCCGAGTGGTTTGCACGCTGTGCCATCAGAGCCTGAAGCGAGGCATTAACGTTCTGAACCTGAGCACAACCTGCATGACCAGGCACCTGCATGCAAAGCATGAACTGCAGTGGAGTAAACACCTTAAAACCAAGGAAGTCACTCAGGCTCCCCCTGCTACCTCTTCTGCTGCTGCCGCCTAGGCCTATTCTGCTGCTGCCGCCTCGGCCTCTTCCTCCGCCTCTGGAGGAACGTTGGCACCTGCCGCCCAGCAAACAGGGGATGTACCACCAACACCACCACCACCACCTCCGTCACCAAGCGTCTCAACCATGTCACACGCCAGCGTTCAGCTCTCCATCTCACAAACATTTGATAGAAAGCGTAAATTCCCACCTAGCCACCCTCGATCCCTGGCCCTGAATGCCAGCATTTCTAAACTACTGGCCTATGAAATGCTGTCATTTAGGCTGGTGGACACAGACAGCTTCAAACAGCTCATGTCGCTTGCTGTCCCACAGTATGTTGTTCCCAGCCGGCACTACTTCTCCAAGAGAGCCGTGCCTTCCCTGCACAACCAAGTATCCGATAAAATCAAGTGTGCACTGCGCAACGCCATCTGTAGCAAGGTCCACCTAACCACAGATACGTGGACCAGTAAGCACGGCCAGGGACGCTATATCTCCCTAACTGCACACTGGGTAAATGTAGTGGCAGCTGGGCCCCAGGCGGAGAGCTGTTTGGCGCACGTCCTGCCGCCGCCAAGGATCGCAGGGCAACATTCTTTGCCTCCTGTTGCCACCTCCTCCTTCTCGGCTTCCTCCTCCTCTCCTTCCACCTGCTCATCCAGTCAGCCACACACCTTCACCACCAACTTCAGCACAGCCCGGGGTAAACGTCAGCAGGCCATTCTGAAACTCATATGTTTGGGGGACAGGCCCCACACCGCACAGGAGTTGTGGCGGGGTATTGAACAACAGACCGACGAGTGGTTGCTGCCGGTGAGCCTCAAGCCCGGCCTGGTGGTGTGTGATAATGGGCGAAATCTCGTTGCAGCTCTGGGACTAGCCAATTTGACGCACATCCCTTGCTTGGCGCATGTGCTGAATTTGGTGGTGCAGAAGTTCATTCACAACTACCCCGACATGTCAGAGCTGCTGCATAAAGTGCGGGCCGTCTGTTCGCGCTTCCGGCGTTCACATCCTGCCGCTGCTCGCCTGTCTGCGCTACAGCGTAACTTCGGCCTTCCCGCTCACCGCCTCATATGCGACGTGCCCACCAGGTGGAACTCCACCTTGCACATGCTGGACAGACTGTGCGAGCAGCAGCAGGCCATAGTGGAGTTTCAGCTGCAGCACGCACGGGTCAGTCGCACTACAGAACAGCACCACTTCACCACCAATGACTGGGCCTCCATGCGAGACCTGTGTGCCCTGTTGCGCTGTTTCGAGTACTCCACCAACATGGCCAGTGGCGATGACACCGTTATCAGCGTTACAATACCACTTCTATGTCTCCTTGAGAAAACACTTAGGGCGATGATGGAACAGGAGGTGGCCCAGGAGGAGGAGGAGGAGGATGAGGAAGAGGGGTCATTTTTAGCACTTTCAGGCCAGTCTCTTCGAAGTGACTCAGAGGGAGGTTTTTTGCAACAGCAGAGGCCAGGTACAAATGTGGCCAGCCAGGGCCCACTACTGGAGGACGAGGAGGACGAGGATGAGGAGGAGGTGGAGGAGGATGAGGATGAAGCATGGTCACAGCGGGGTGGCACCCAACGCAGCTCGGGTCCATCACTGGTGCGTGGCTGGGGGGAAAGGCAGGACGATGACGATACGCCTCCCACAGAGGACAGCTTGTCCTTACCCCTGGGCAGCCTGGCACACATGAGCGACTACATGCTGCAGTGCCTGCGCAACGACAGCAGAGTTGCCCACATTTTAACCTGTGCGGACTACTGGGTTGCCACCCTGCTGGATCCACGCTACAAAGACAATGTGCCCACCTTACTTCCTGCACTGGAGCGTGATAGGAAGATGCGCGAGTACAAGCGCACGTTGGTAGACGCGCTACTGAGAGCATTCCCAAATGTCACAGGGGAACAAGTGGAAGCCCAAGGCCAAGGCAGAGGAGGAGCAAGAGGTCGCCAAGGCAGCTGTGTCACGGCCAGCTCCTCTGAGGGCAGGGTTAGCATGGCAGAGATGTGGAAAACTTTTGTCAACACGCCACAGCTAACTGCACCACCACCTGATACGCAACGTGTTAGCAGGAGGCAACATTTCACTAACATGGTGGAACAGTACGTGTGCACACCCCTCCACGTACTGACTGATGGTTCGGCCCCATTCAACTTCTGGGTCTCTAAATTGTCCACGTGGCCAGAGCTAGCCTTTTATGCCTTGGAGGTGCTGGCCTGCCCGGCAGCCAGCGTTTTGTCTGAACGTGTATTCAGCACGGCAGGGGGCGTCATTACAGACAAACGCAGCCGCCTGTCTACAGCCAATGTGGACAAGCTGACGTTCATAAAAATGAACCAGGCATGGATCCCACAGGACCTGTCCGTCCCTTGTCCAGATTAGACATTAACTACCTCCCCATAACCATATATTATTGGACTCCAGGGCACTTCCTCATTCAATCCTATTTTTATTTTCATTTTACCATTATATTGCGATGCTACCCAAAGTTGAATGAACCTCTCCTCTGCCTGTGTGCTAGGCCTAAATATATGCCAATGGACTGTTGCAGTGGTGGCTGACATGAAGCCTGATTCTCTGCTATGACATGCAGACTAATTCTCTGCTGACATGAAGCCAGATTGTCTGTTACGGGACCTCTCTCCTCTGCCTGGGTGCTGGGCCTAAATTTATGACAATGGACTGTTGCAGTGGTGGCTGACGTGAAGCCTGATTCTCTGCTATGACATGCAGACTGATTCTCTGCTGACATGAAGCCAGATCGTCTGTTACGGGACCTCTCTGCTCTGCCTGTGTGCTAGGCCTAAATATATGCCAATGGACTGTTGCAGTGGTGGGTGACGTGAAGCCTCATTCTCTGCTATGACATGCAGACTGATTCTCTGCTGACATGAAGCCAGATTGTCTGTTACGGGACCTCTCTGCTCTGCCTGTGTGCTAGGCCTAAATATATGCCAATGGACTGTTGCAGTGGTGGGTGACGTGAAGCCTCATTCTCTGCTATGACATGCAGACTGATTCTCTGCTGTCATGAAGCCAGATTGTCTGTTACGGGACCTCTCTGCTCTGCCTGTGTGCTAGGCCTAAATATATGCCAATGGACTGTTGCAGTGGTGGGTGACGTGAAGCCTCATTCTCTGCTATGACATGCAGACTGATTCTCTGCTGACATGAAGCCAGATTGTCTGTTACGGGACCTCTCTGCTCTGCCTGTGTGCTAGGCCTAAATATATGCCAATGGACTGTTGCAGTGGTGGGTGACGTGAAGCCTCATTCTCTGCTATGACATGCAGACTGATTCTCTGCTGTCATGAAGCCAGATTGTCTGTTACGGGACCTCTCTGCTCTGCCTGTGTGCTAGGCCTAAATATATGCCAATGGACTGTTGCAGTGGTGGGTGACGTGAAGCCTCATTCTCTGCTATGACATGCAGACTAATTCTCTGCTGACATGAAGACAGATTCTCTGTTACGGGACCTCTCTCCTCTGCCTGTGTGTGTGCTGGGCCTAAATATATGCCAATGGACTGTTGCAGTGGTGGCTGACGTGAAGCCTCATTCTCTGCTATGACATGCAGACTGATTCTCTGCTGACATGAAGCCAGATTCTCTGTTACGGGACCTCTCTCCTCTGCCTGTGTGTGTGCTGGGCCTAAATATATGCCAATGGACTGTTGCAGTGGTGGCTGACGTGAAGCCTCATTCTCTGCTATGACATGCAGACTGATTCTCTGCTGACATGAAGCCAGATTCTCTGTTACGGGACCTCTCTCCTCTGCCTGTGTGTGTGCTGGGCCTAAATATATGCCAATGGACTGTTGCAGTGGTGGCTGACGTGAAGCCTCATTCTCTGCTATGACATGCAGACTGATTCTCTGCTGACATGAAGCCAGATTCTCTGTTACGGGACCTCTCTCCTCTGCCTGTGTGTGTGCTGGGCCTAAATATATGCCAATGGACTGTTGCAGTGGTGGCTGACGTGAAGCCTCATTCTCTGCTATGACATGCAGACTGATTCTCTGCTGACATGAAGCCAGATTCTCTGTTACGGGACCTCTCTCCTCTGCCTGTGTGCTAGGCCTAAATATATGCCAATGGACTGTTGCAGTGGTGGCTGACGTGAAGCCTCATTCTCTGCTATGACATGCAGACTAATTCTCTGCTGACATGAAGACAGATTCTCTGTTACGGGACCTCTCTCCTCTGCCTGGGTGCCGGGGCCTAAATATCTGAGAATGGACTGTTCCAGTGGTGGGTGACGGGAAGCCAGATTCTCTGCTATGGAACCTCTCTCCAATTGATTTTGGTTAATTTTTATTTATTTAATTTTTATTTTAATTAATTTCCCTATCCACATTTGTTTGCAGGGGATTTACCTACACGTTGCTGCCTTTTGCAGCCCTCTAGCCCTTTCCTGGGCTGTTTTACAGCCGTTTTAGTGCCGAAAAGTTCGGGTCCCCATTGACTTCAATGGGGTTCGGGTTCGGGACGAAGTTCGGATCGGGTTCGGATCCCGAACCCGAACATTTCCGGGATGTTCGGCCGAACTTCTCGAACCCGAACATCCAGGTGTTCGCTCAACTCTATACAATAATGCTGTTTTCTGACTATGCAAAAGAAACGGCCAACGAAAGGAGCCAATTTGCTGAAGTGAAAAAAAATACTGCGACTAAAGAATGTGAAATACTCAATGCTGTTCCCAACTAGGCTGAGGCTAGAATGGGAAAACAAAAAATGTTTTTTTGACTCACAGAAGCGGCCGGGGAATGGGTTAGAAATAAGATCAAGAGTTGAGCAGGAATGGGGTCAGGCGGGGGCCGAGAGGGGGAATGCTAAGTTAGAGATCCAGGTCTTAGGTACTCTGGCTCATTTGGGGGTGGGAGGGGTGGGTTGGATTTATGCTTGCCGCTGTTTGTTTGTGTTTTTTTTCCTTTTTTTTTTTTTTTCTCTCTTCCTTCTCTCTCTTCTCTTCCCATCCCTTCCTCCCTCCTCCGATTTCTTTCCCTTTTTTCTTCCTTGGTAAAAATCTGGAAATTGGTTGAGTCACAAATAATAACTTATGAGAATTGTCTCATGGAATATTAGGGATCTGAGTAGAGGTTTAAAGAGACTGGCTGTCTTTGATGCTGTACATAGGTTTCTTCCTGCCATAGTTTGTTTACAGGAAACACACTTGACAGATGAGATGGCGGTTGGAGTTTCTAGGCCGTGGATGCAGCACTCCTTTCACTCATAATATTCATCATATGCGAGGGGTGTGAGTATATTAACAACTTCAACCCCCCTAGCTGAAACCCCCTTAATGACCAGGCCACTTTTTATACTTCTGCACTACACTACTTTCACTGTTTATTGCTCGGTCATGCAACTTACCACCCAAATTAATTTTACCTCCTTTTCTTCTCACTAATAGAGCTTTCATTTGGTGGTATTTCATTGCTGCTGACATTTTTACTTTTTTTGTTATTAATCGAAATTTTTTGCAAAAAATGACATTTTTCACTTTCAGTTGTAAAATTTTGCAAAAAAAACGACATCCATATGTACATTTTTCGCTAAATTTATTGTTCTACGTGTCTTTGATTAAAAAAAAAATATTTGGGTAAAAAAAAATGGTTTGGGTAAAAGTTGTAGCGTTTACAAACTATGGTACAAAAATGTGAATTTCCGCTTTTTGAAGCAGCTCTGACTTTCTGAGCACCTGTCATGTTTCCTGAGGTTCTACAATGCCCAGACAGTACAAACACCCCACAAATGACCCCATTTCAGAAAGTAGACACCCTAAGGTATTCACTGATGGGCATAGTGAGTGCATAGAACTTTTTATTTTTTGTCATAAGTTAGCGGAAAATGATGATTTTTTTTTTTCTTACAAAGCCTCATATTCCACTAACTTGTGACAAAAAATAAAAACTTCCATGAACTCACTATGCCCATCACAAAATACCTTGGGGTGTCTTCTTTCCAAAATGGGGTCCTTGTGGGGTAGTTATACTGCCCTGGCATTTTAGGGGCCCAGATGCATGAGAAGTAGTTTGAAATCAAAATCTGTAAAAAATGACCTGTGAAATCCGAAAGGTGCTCTTTGGAATGTGTGCCCCTTTGCCCACCTAGGCGGCAAAAAAGTGTCATTTTACATATACCCTTGCTGGGTGAGAGAAATATCTTGGCAAAAGACAACTTTTCCCATTTTTTTATGCAAAGTTGGCATTTGACCAAGATATTTATCTCACCCAGCATGGGTATATGTAAAATGACACCTCAAAACACATTGCCCAACTTCTCCTGAGTACGGCAATACCACATGTGTGACACTTTTTTGCAGCCTAGATGCGCAAAGCGGCCCAAATTCCTTTTAGGAGGGCATTTTTAGACATTTGGATCCCAGACTTCTTCTCAGTCTGCCAGGGCAGTATAAATACCGCACATGTGACCCTATTTTGGAAAGAAGACACCCCAAGGTATTCAATGAGGGGCATGGCGAGTTCATAGAATTTTTTTTTTGGGCACAAGTTAGCGGAAATTTTAATTTTTTTTGTATTTTCTCACAGTCTCCCTTTCCGCTAACTTGGGACAAAAATTTCAATCTTTCATGGACTCAATATGCCCCTCACGGAATACCTTGGGGTGTCTTCTTTCCGAAATGGGATCACATGTGGGGTATTTATACTGCCCTGGCATTTTAGGGGCCCGAAAGCGTGAGAAGAAGTCTGGAATATAAATGTCTAAAAAATGTTATGCATTTGGATTCCGTGAGGGGTATGGTGAGTTCACGTGAGATTTTATTTTTTGACACAAGTTAGTGGAATATGAGACTTTGTAAGAAAAATAAACTAAAAATAAAATATCTATTTCCGCTAACTTGTGCCCAAAAAAATGTCTAACTGGAGCCTTACAGGGGGTGATCAATGACAGGGGGGTGATTAGGGAGTCTGTATGGGGTGATCACCCCCCTGTCATTGATCACCCCCCTGTAAGGCTCCATTCAGACGTCCGTATGTGTTTTGCGGATCCGATCCATGTATCCGTGGATCCGTAAAAAACATACGGACGTCTAAATGGAGCCTTACGGGGGGTGATCAATGACAGGGGGTGATCAGGGAGTCTATATGGGTGATCACCCCCCTGTCATTGATCACCCCCCTGTAAGGCTCCATTCAGACGTCCGTATGTGTTTTGCGGATCCGATCCATGTATCTGTGGATCCGTAAAAATCATACGGACGTCTGAATGGAGCTTTACAGGGGGTGATCAATAACAGGGGGGTGATCAATGACAGCGGGGTGATCAGGGAATCTATATGGGTGATCACCCCCCTGTCATTGATCACCCCCCTGTAAGGCTCCATTCAGACGTCCGTATGTGTTTTGCGGATCCGATCCATGTATCCGTGGATCCGTAAAAATCATACGGACGTCTGAATGGAGCCTTACAGGGGGGTGATCAATGACAGGGGGGTGATCAGGGAATCTATATGGGTGATCACGACCCTGTCATTGATCACCCCCCTGTAAGGCTCCATTCAGACGTCCGTATGTGTTTTGCGGATCCGATACATGCATCTGTGGAGCCGTAAAAATCATACGGACGTCTGAATGGAGCCTTACAGGGGGGTGATCAATGACAAGGGGGTGATCAGGGAGTCTATATGGGGTGATCAGGGGTTCATAAGGGGTTAATAAGTGACGGGGGGGTGTAGTGTAGTGGTGTTTTGTGGTACTTTACTGAGCTACCTGTATCCTCCGGTGGTCGATCCAAACAAAAGGGACAACTAAGCGTCTAATATACCTGTTAGGGGTTAAAAAAATCGCATCTCCAGCCTGCCAGCGAATGATCGCCGCTGGCAGGCTGGAGATCCTGTCCCTTACCTTCCGTTCCTGTGAACGCGCACGCCTGTGTGTGCGCGCGTTTACAGGAAGTCGCGGCTCTCGCGAGATGGCGCGTATATGCGTCACTCTGCGCAGAGCTGCCGCCTCCGGACCACGGATCTGCGTTAGGCGGTCCGGAGGCGGTTAATACATAGGGATATTGATATAAAAATTGTGAAAGTAGTTATTTACAGGGAGGGCCGCTATGTATTGTTAGACTGTATACTGGAAGGAAGAGAATGGATAATAGCTGGTGTTTATATACCGCCACCCTTTAAGAATGATGTTCTATTAAAAATACACGACTTTGCACTTAACGAGGGGGATAAATAGATAGAATAGGTAATATTCAAGCTTCCTATACAGGATCAAATTTTAAAAATATCACTGAGTAAATGGGATGGATTGATATATGGAGGTTAATGCACCCAAGAGTAAGGAAATACTCATGTTTTTCAAAGACCCATAAGAGTCTATCACGGATCGATTTAGTTTTTACAAATAATAAAGGTTCACTAGATATAGAAGCTGTTAAATATGCACAACGAGAGATTTCAGATCATAATCCAATTAATATAAATATAAAAAAAAAAAATAGAGATGAATATAAACATAGGATGGATAAACTTATTGGGTGTACATAAAAAGATCTTGGAAGAGATAATGAAATTTTTTTACATAAATGATGGCTCTGCGGCAATCCATACGGTATGGCAAGCTGCAAAGGCTTTCATCAGAGGGATCTTCAAACAATATACAATAAGGTATAAAAAAAGGGATAAGGCAAAGGATAAAAGAAATGGAAAAAAGATGTGGCAATCTCCTAGAGACTTATCCAAAGCGACTTTGAGCTGTGATTGCCACAAAAGGTGGCTCTACAAAGTATTGACTTTAGGGGGGTGAATAGTTATGCACATTTTCTGTTATTTTGTCCTATTTGTTGTTTGCTTCACAATAAAAAAAATATAAATAAATCTTCAAAGTTGTGGGCATGTTCTGCAAATTAAATGATGCAAATCGTCAAACAATCCATGTTAATTCCAGGTTGTGAGGGACCAAAACACATAAAAAGTCAAGGGGGGTGAATACTTTTGCAAGGCACTGTATATATATATTTTTTTTTTATATATATATAGATAAAATCATACTTCTGATATATGCAAATGCATAATATATGGGAAACTATTACTGATGTTTTTAGCTATAATATATTTACATTACATATAATATATTATATATTCTAAATATATAATGATATATGCAAATATAATATGGCTAAAAACATATATATATATATATATATATAAAAACATATATATATATATATATATATATATATATATATATATTTCTGCCAGGATTCAAACTCCCAGCCTTGTACATTAGAGGCAAGGACATTAACCACTAGACTATAGAGCTACATGCGAAAAAACAAGGAAACAGAGCTCATAGTACCGTATATAAAAATATATCATTTTATTATGACATGATTAAAATATAAAGCAATAAATAATATACCGTTAAAAAGTGAAAAGAAGCAGAAAAAAGAACGCCACCCTGGGATAGCACACGTGTCAAATATAAAACATGATGATCAATGAAAAAGATAATATATGGTACAGTGACCAGCCATTGACCAAAAATACAACATGGGTATCGGTTGAGTCAGCAATCGAAAAGATACCTACACAGGAAAAAATGGACAGGGTTTGCATGCAAGTGCAGCATAAATCAGTTACAAGCAAACCCCAATAATAACCAGGTATCAAATGGCCTGAATTTAATGCCGTATAGGTGAAAAAAGAGGCAGAGACTCACCAGAAAAGACCGTGTGCTATATCACCCAGGATGGCGTTACCCCAACGCGCGTTTCGGCGTGCCTTCGTCCGGGGGCTAGTACCGAGTTACAATTACAGGTGTCCTTTTGGTTTCATCGGGTGGACACTGTTTTCCACTTTTTACCAATTGGCCACCTTTGGTCTTTTTTGTTTTTTCTATAGAGCTACATGGTAACCTGCACAGAAATATAAAATAAGTCTTTTGCTGAATGGGAATACTCACTATATCAGAAACTACTATTAGTTTTTTCTGACATAGTTTAGCATTCAGATTTATAGCTGAGTGGATAAGGTCCTTTCATCTAATGTACAACATTGGGAGTTCAAAACCCGGCAGAAACTTTTCAGAAATTAGATTTAAATACACTGGGGTGTCCTCAAGCACTGGCTCCATAAATGGATATATCTATATATGGAGTCAGAGCAGGGACTCCTATGCCGAACTAGAGTCCCAACACACTCCCCTCTTCAGAGCAGGGGGTGCCTGGGGTTCTCCCATTAACTTCCATTGTGCTCGGGTGCTCGGTAGAACACCCGCACACTTTGGTGCTCAATTACCACTAGTGGTGATAACTTTAAAACGCTTTTACTTATCCAAGCCATTCTGCGACTGTTTTCTCATCACATATTGTACTTCATAACAGTGGTAAATTTGAGTAAAAATACTTTATTTTAATTATTTTTTTAAATACCACATTTACTAAAAATGTTGAAACATTTGCAATTTTGAAAATTTCTATTTCTTTGCTCTTGAAAACAGATAGTGATACTTCCTAAAATAGGTATTATGTCCATTTCATGTTTGGATAATTTTTTTAAATTACATTTTCTTTTTTTGGGATGTTACAAAGCTTAGAAGAAGTTTAGAAGCAAATCTTGAAATTTTTCAGAAAATTTCCAAAACCCATTTTTTTAAGGACCATATCAGGTCTGAAGTCACTTTGTGAGGCTTACATAATAGAAACTACCTATAAATGGCCCCATTTTAGAAACTGCACCCCTCGAGGTATTCAAAACTGATATTACAAACTTTGATAACCCTTTAGAAGTAAAATGTAGATAAAATTTCAGAATTTCACTTTTTTTGGCAGATCTTCCATTTTAATCCATTTTTTAGTAACAAAGCAAGGGTAAACAGCCAAAAAAACTCAACATTTATTGCCCTGATTCTGTCATTTACAGAAACACCCCATATGTGGTTGTAAACTGCTGTATATGCACATAGCAGGACGCAGAAGGAAAGGAACGCCATATGGTTTTTGTAAGACAGATTTCACTGGGATTATTTTAAGTTGCCATGTCACATTTGAAGACCCCCCGATGCATCCCTAGATTAGAAGCTCCAAAAAGTGACCCCATTTTGGAAACCACATCATAAGCTTGTTGGTACTATTTTAGGATACATATGTTTTCTGGTTCCTCTATCTTACACTTTTTGTGAGGCAAGATGACAAAAAATTGCTGTTTTGGCACTGTTTTTATTTTTTGCTATTTACAATGTTCTTCTGACAGGTTAGATTATGTGGTATTTTTATACAGCAGGTTGTTATGGACACGACAATACCAAATACAACTACTTTTTGGGGTTGTTTGTTTCAGTTTTACATAATAAAGCATTTTTGAAAAAAAAAAAAAAATTATGTGTCTCTATGTTCTGAAAGCGAGAATTATTATTATTATTTTTTTTGGGCGACTGTCTTAGGTAGGATCTAATTTTTTGTGGGATGAGATGTTTGATTGGTATGATTTTGGGGTGTGTATGCTTTTTTTGATCACTTGGTATTACACTTTTTTTACGGTCTTCATCTGAGGGTATAGGTCATGTGATATTTTTATACAGCAGGTTCTTACAAATGTGGCAATACCTCATATATATACTTTTTTATTTATTTAAGTTTTTATTTAATTTTTTGAGGCGATTGTCTTAGGTAGTAACTCATTTTTTGCGGGATGAGGTGACAGTTAGAATGGTACTATTTTGGGTGGCATACACCTTTTTTGATTGCTTGGTGTTGCACTTTTAGTGATATAAGGTGACAAAAAAATGTTTAAGCATAGTTTTGATTTAATTTTTTTGAAAGTGTTCACCTGAGGGGTTAGGTCATGTGATATTTTTTATAGAGCCGGTCGATACAGACTCAGAGATACCTAGTATGTCTACTTTTCATTTTTTGCCAATTTTCTATTATGTTTTTTGCTTTATTTAGGGAAAAGGACGCTATATATTACTTGAAACATTAAAAAAAAATTGTAAAACTTTTATTTTTCACTTTTGTTTTCACTTAATTTTTTGTCCCACTCTGGGACTTCAACTTTTGGGGGTCTGATGCCCTTTACAATGCATTTCAATACTTTTGTATTGTAATGCATAGGCTACAAGTGTATTACACACTGTAATACAATTCAGTGACTATCAGTGACTGCCAGAACACTACCGCTGATCGGGCAAGTGACGTTCCTGCACTTGCCCGATCAGCCCGCTGTATATATACGGCACTGGTCTTTAAGTCGCGTCCAGCAGCACCGTACATGTATGCCGTGGGTCCTTGTGGGGTTAATTTGAATTTAACAATATCCCTTTGCCTTTGTTTGGCATTAATAACCTCAATTGCAACTTTTGAACTGCCATTCTGGCATTTTTACACCTCCCTCAGCAGTTTCCAAAAAAAGGGTGAGGTGAGGGAAAGGTGTGGATGGGGCCATGTGGCCTAAGTTCATTAATTGTTATTTACACCACAGACTGGTTGTAAATAATGACTAAAATCTATGGCAGGTTGGGGGCCGATGGGGCTGTTTGCTGCCCCGGGGTAGTAACATCAATGCATGTGCTGCACATATTCACCAGGCAGACCAGAGCAGATCTGAAGAAATATAACTGCCGCATTTATCATGGGGACATGGACTAGGTGAGTATTAATTTGGGAACCAAATTGTGGTGGGAGACACATAACAGGACATTTTATTATATGCTATTGAGACACATAATGGGTAGCATATTGTATCGGAGGATATAAGGGGAATCATGTTGTGTTGGGGTAAATAATTTTGTGTTGGGCGCATACAGTAAATGTAGGCATTATACTATGATGGGCACAAAAGGGGACATCATATTGTGTGAGTGGCACATAGGGGGGCGTCATATTGTACTTATATGAGGGGAAATTAAGGTAATGTTATATTGTGTAGCGGTTAACCTAATATTGGTCTGATGAAGTGGAGCTTAGCAGTGCTATATGATGAGCTTAACGGTGTGACAGGGTGTCCCAGATATAAATTTGCTTGGGACCACAGAAATACCATGAAATGACTATAGTGGTTAGACTATATCAGGACAAATATAGATAATGCAGATATACAGTACTACCTTTGACATATGGCAATCAGAGAACTGACTCTAAACTATTCAAATTTGTTACAAACCTCTGAAAAAAAATGTAATTTTTAGCAAATCCAAAATGAACGAATTGCTTATAATACAAGCCACTATTTCACAGGTCAGAAAAGATAATTTATGGACCAGTTTTTAATTTAAAAAGAATCTAGTTCAGTGTATTGTTAAACAGGCTGTTTACTACAATTCTCTACCATCCTTTTAGTCATAGCCATATATGTTAATAATAATACTACTTATAAGGAAAATCAAATAAAGATATTAACAACCTAGTATAACACACCCGAACTGATTCATAAACTTAATCCGGTGATACCAGATATTTGCTAGAGAAGTTTCTCTTTGGGTTTTTCACTCTATCCCATACGGCATATTGGACATGACCAATGATCACCCCGTTCTGGGGTGCACTTGATCCCTTGAAACACAGATGCAGCAGAATACGCAGTCACTGTGATGACATGTTAACTAGATTTGATAACTCACTAAGTGTGTGTGTTAACTCTGCTGCAGCCATGCATTTTTAATGTTCCACTTAGAAGCTTTGGACACGCTCGTACCAGGCTACTCCTCCATCTGCTCACAGCCGCAAAATTCTTAATTGTTTTATTTTGGAAACATCAGGCCCATCCTTTGCGAATGGATTTATATGCTTGGATTTCATTTACTTTATGGAATATCTTATGACACTGATCCATCATTCGGTTGATAAGCTTTCAAAGAAATGGACTCTGGGACAACTATAGCTCCCTTTATCTGGTGTAATACCCAGTTCTGCTCAATATCGATCAAATTTGCTATTTTTTCACCTCTAATACCTACTTACTCTTTTCTTTATTTTTAGTTTTTTTATACTGATAGAAGATATTAAACCTTTCCTTTTTTTTCTTTGACAGTTGTACCTATTTGATATGTTAACATGTTGAATCTGGATGTTGATTCCATATCCTCTTTCTATTTGTATCATTATTGAAAAAGTTAAAATTAAGTTGAAAAAAAGAGAATATGAAAGGGGGTTGGATACAGTCCCAGGAAATGTGTCATACACTTCTGTTCAGCGTAATTGAGACACTTCCATTTCAGGTCGAATTTATTTAGATCCAAATTGAATCTGAAAACTTAAAAGGAATTTTAAGAAATTTTGCTTAGTTCTAGTGAGAAAGCATGCCACTAAACTATTTTTCCGATTTAACAGTTTTAGAGTGGGGCATTTAATACCTGGTGATGGAAAAGTAAAAGAAAAGATTTTAGACAGGATGATGAAATTACTTTGTAAAGCCCATAGTAAATGTAGTTAGTGAACATGTAAATTAGATAAAACTCTGACAATGAAGTATAAAATTTAATTTTCTGAGAAATGAAAAACATTTACAAGATTGTGTAACTTTAAAAAAAGATCACTTGTGATGTTTTATTCATTGTCTTCTATATTATATAAGCTGCTCAGGTGAAATAAGTAATAGCAATATTAAATTCTAATTAAATATGTAAAAAGGAAAATGTAAATGGGATTTCCATTTTAATTATCCTACTTGTTATTAATGCCTACTATGCCTACCATGATGTTTTTTCTTTACTAGAAATATATCACGCAACTAAATTTTATTACAAAATGTCATTATCGTTCAAATAGTTTTATTGAAAATATACAGCCGTGGGCCAGTAATACACTTTAAATTTAACAAGAGAAGAAGCTTGGGGATAACTTCCAATAGCTACAATTGCAATCTAAATATAACCTATTCATCACAGGAACATTTCCACTCTTTATATATATATTTTTTTAATGTTGAAAAACAAGAGAGCAAAAGGAGTGTGTGGGAAATATAACAGGAGTAATTTGTTTAGTTGCTGGTGCAGACTGTTCTTTGATCAAATTTTGTTTCCCAAAGGAGAAAAGCAGTTTTAAATTAAAGAGCAAACAGGCATAAAAAAAAGAAGCAAGTAATCACAATCTTCCCAGGAGAGAAGATATAATTCTAGAACTCAAGAGATTCTATTTAATAAATAAACACCTTTGTTTCACTAAGTTAATTTATCTACAGGAAATAATCTTAGTTTTAATTGTATTGCCATGTGTCATGTTTAATATAAAGTACACTGGGGCCTTTGGCTTTCACTTATTAAAGTAAAAAACATTGTGAATCTGAAGAATGTAGGTTATACCTCTATAGTTAAAGCTACATTGAAACAATGTTGTATACAACATCTTGTACATTTGCTTTTATAACTGCAGTAAGTTAAAGTTTTAAAAAAAACACACTTTTAGTATAAAAGATTACTTAGTATCTATTTTAATATATTTATTATTACTCAATTCACAAACTCCTAGAAGAAGGCGGATCCTGACTACACAAATAAGTGCAAAGAACTGTCTGAGACTTCTATTCCGTGGAAATTCTAATTGGATCTTTAGAAATACTTACAGTACAGAGGAGACTCATTGCCTCTCCTGCTAAGGCCTCTTGCACACGACCGTATGGCTTTTTCAGTATTTGGCAGTCCGTTTTTAACAGATCCGTTTTTCAGGGTTTTTGTTTTGTTTCCATTTGTTATCCATTTTTGCGGATTGCAAACGGAAACGGAAGCATACAATAATGTTTAAACAGTAAGTACATAAAAAAATTGGGCTGGGCATAACATTTTCAAACCGAACGGATGCAGAAAACATCCGTATGCAGTCCGTATGCATTCCGTTTTTTTTTTTGCGGAACCATTGACGTGAATGGAGCCACAGAAGGGGATTTGCGGGCAATAATAGGACATGTTCTATCTTTGAACGGAATGGAAATACGGAAATACGGAAACAAAATGCATATGGAGTGCCTCTTCCTTTGTTTTGCAGAACAATTGAAGTGAATGGTTCCGCATACAGACCGCAAACGGAACACAAAGAAACAGAACGGAAATAGGAAAAATGTTTGTGTGCAAGAGGCCTAACTCAGACAGGATGGCACTGACTCATCACACAGCACCAGACATGGGAGAGGACACAGATAGCCTGCACATTAACTCTGAGTCAGAGAGACAGAGCTTCTATATCTAGTAAGTAAACTTACCTTAGCAAGCTATCTCCCTAATGTTAAATGTCATAAAATCTCACCATTCCTATGGGAAACTTTAAACATCTTCTCAAGATTTAAATATTGTAAATGTTGGAGAGTACATCACACTGGATTATACTTTTTGTTACAGCTAAGCAAAATGATTTAATATGATTCAAATTCATTTCAGTTTTAGCAAATCCAAAGTTTGAAGTTTTTTGTGAATCATCCCATATAAATTGGTCTAAATGGTGTCTGCTAATTTACATATCAGAATACAGGAAGTATATGAAAATGGAGGGTCAAATGACCTTGTTCTAGTGGGTTTGCCCATAATGCCTTGCAGACCGCCTTAGCCAGTCATGAGGGACAATAGCTGATATGACAGTGGACATGTCATAAACACCATATAAGATCCCATCCAAGGCTTGTACATTAGATAGCACATCTGTTAAAGAAAGGAAAGAGATCTTAGAACACAGAATACAGATATGTTATGGTCAGAGCGCTTATTTCATAGTGAAGAGAAGACAACAGATAGTCAGATTTTATAAAGTTTAGCAACCAACAAAACATAACATAGTCTCGTGTGTCTTTGTTATTTGCTCTTGCTTCATCAGATATCACAATTGCAGACAATGAAAAATAAACTAGAAAAGCAGTGCATTCTTCTATCAGGATGCAGCCATGACTGCTCACCCTAGAAGGAGGTTGGGATAAATCTGGATAACTTTTATGTGTGCAGAAATAGTTGTCATTTTGTTGGAAGGAATCTGCTAGTTAGTAATAGTACAAAACAGATTTAGTTATAACCATATGGAGCTATGATACACTACAGAAAGAATGCTACATCTACCAAGATATCAAGGCAGATTTACCTGGGAAAGTTGGGTTACAACCATATGGAGCTATAATAGACTATAGAATAATAGATCTACGAAAAATAAGCCCCATCCTAATTCATTAATAGTGCCCTAATGAGGCAGATTTACCTTTCAGGGTCCCAGGAATGCTGGTGTAGAACACTGTGCCTTGCAGAAACACGCATAGGGAGTCTGCTGTGGTAGTGAAATAATACTGTGAGTCAGTATGACATGCAGATGACAAGCGTCGCTCTTAGAATAACTGCATACTTCACTTATTAAGGCAGTCATGGGGCCAAAACTGACCAAATAACTCAATTAAGAACTCAGCCTTACAGGTCGATGTTAGCGCCAAGAAGAAGTGCACTCCTTTTACACCGTCGTCAGCTGATTCCACAAAGATGTCTATAGAACCTGTTCTATTAAACACTTATACAAGTAGAGCCCCCCTGACAGAGTGGAGAGGGTGTGAGCAGTAAGTTTGTGTTGACGTCACTGATTATTTTGCCCTTCCTCTGATCCGTCAGAAGAATAACCCACAAAAAACGGATCCTGTCTGTGGAGCATCCGGCTTCACTCAGCATTTGGTCCATCAGTATTGCTAATGGCAAAACAAAACAGGAGTGGATCCAAAACAGAGATGATACGTGGACAGAATAATTGCATGTCTTCTATGTTTTGTACCCACTCCTGCTTTTTGCTACCAAATCACAAAAAAAGTTTGTTTATCAAACAGGACATTAACACACATAACATACAACACAGAAGGGGCACAACCACAAGATTTAAAAGAGAAGCTGGAAAAAAAGTGCTTCATGAACAAAAATGGATTGAAGACCAGTGTCGGGGTGACCACGTTGGTAATGCATAATGATCATGAAATGTACGGGTTTATGGCTGATAACTGGAGGACAGGCCGGCAAACACGCAGACTTCAGCTCATTCCTACAGTGCAGGCTACACATTCACAGCTGGAATTTAACTGGTTGGTACAGGCAACACCCGAAAATCTTCATAAATAAGCCTTAGTATGTGCATGTCTAATAGCCGCTGTAACATAATGGTAAGAAGCAGTATAACATGTAATAAGTAGGGATGAGCGAACTCGAACTGTATAGTTCGGGTTCGTACCGAATTTTGGGGTGTCCGTGACACGGACCCGAACCCGGACATTTTCGTAAAAGTCCGGGTTCGGGTTCGGTGTTCGTCGCTTTCTTCGCGCTTTTGTGACGCTTTCTTGGCGCTTTTTGAAAGGCTGCAAAGCAGCCAATCAACAAGCGTCATACTACTTGCCCCAAGAGGCCATCACAGCCATGCCTACTATTGGCATGGCTGTGATTGGCCAGAGCACCATGTGACCCAGCCTCTATTTAAGCTGGAGTCACATAGCGCCGCCCGTCACTCTGCTCTGATTAGCGTAGGGAGAGGTTGCGGCTGCGACAGTAGGGCGAGATTAGGCAGATTAACTCCTCCAAAGGACTTGATTAACTGATCGATCTGCAGCTGTGGATCATTGAGCTGCTGATCCTCAATTGCTCACTGTTTTTAGGCTGCACAGACCGTTTGTCAGTCTCATTTTTCTGGGGTGATCGGCGGCCATTTTGTGTCTTGTGGTGCGCCAGCACAAGCTGCGACCAAGTGCATTTAACCCTCAATGGTGTGGTTGTTTTTTGGCTAAAGCCTACATCAGGGTGAAGCTGTCACACCAAGTGCATTTAACCAGCAATAGTCTGTTCATTTTTTGGCCATATACAAAATCAGGGGCAAGCTGCGCCTGTCACCAAGTGCATTTAACCCTCAATGGTGTGGTTGTTTTTTGGCTAAAGCCTACATCAGGGTGAAGCTGTCACACCAAGTGCATTTAACCAGCAATAGTCTGTTCATTTTTTGGCCATATACAAAATCAGGGGCAAGCTGCGCCTGTCACCAAGTGCATTTAACCCTCAATGGTGTGGTTGTTTTTTGGCTAAAGCCTACATCAGGGTGAAGCTGTCACACCAAGTGCATTTAACCAGCAATAGTCTGTTCATTTTTTGGCCATATACAAAATCAGGGGCAAGCTGCGCCTGTCACCAAGTGCATTTAACCCTCAATGGTGTGGTTGTTTTTTGGCTAAAGCCTACATCAGGGTGAAGCTGTCACACCAAGTGCATTTAACCAGCAATAGTCTGTTCATTTTTTGGCCATATCCCAGTCTAATTCTGTCACTAAATCCATACCGGTCACCCAGCGCCTAAATACTAGGCCTCAAATTTATATCCAGCTAAATCTGTCCCTAGTGCTGTAGCTGGGCGAGTTATTTAGTGTCCGTTCAAGCACATTTCTTGTTCTGGGTTGAAATACAATTCCCAATTTAGCAATTTCATAATTTAGTGGTTCCTGCTATATCAGAGCTATTTGAAATCTATCCCAAAAAGGGTATATAATATTGAAGGTGCACATTGGGTCATTCAGAATAACTTCACACACACCCGCTACTGTGTATTTCCAAGTCTAATTCTGTCACTAAACCCATACCTGTCACCCAGCGCCTAAATACTAGGCCTCAAATTTAAATCCCTCTAAATCTCTCGTTACCCACCGCTGTACTGTTGTTGCTGGGCAAGATATTTAGTGTCCGTCAAAGCACATTTTTTGTTCTGGGTTGAAGTACAATTCCCAATTTAGCAATTTCATAATTTAGTGGTTTCTGCTATATCAGAGCTATTTGAAATCTATCCCTAAAAGGGTATATAATATTGAAGGTGCACATAGGGTCATTCAGAATAACTTCACACACACGCTTCTGTGCATTTCCAAGTCTAATTCTGTCACTAAATCCATACCGGTGACCCAGCGCCTAAATACTAGGCCTCAAATTTAAATCCCTCTAAATCTCTCGTTACCCACCACTGTACTGTTGTTGCTGGGCAAGATATTTAGTGTCCGTCAAAGCACATTTTTTGTTCTGGGTTGAAGTACAATTCCCAATTTAGCAATTTCATAATTTAGTGGTTTCTGCTATATCAGAGCTATTTGAAATCTATCCCTAAAAGGGTATATAATATTGAAGGTGCACATAGGGTCATTCAGAATAACTTCACACACACGCTTCTGTGCATTTCCAAGTCTAATTCTGTCACTAAATCCATACCGGTGACCCAGCGCCTAAATACTAGGCCTCAAATTTAAATCCCTCTAAATCTCTCGTTACCCACCGCTGTACTGTTGTTGCTGGGCAAGATATTTAGTGTCCGTCAAAGCACATTTTTTGTTCTGGGTTGAAGTACAATTCCCAATTTAGCAATTTCATAATTTAGTGGTTCCTGCTATATCAGAGCTATTTGAAATCTATCCCAAAAAGGGTATATAATATTGAAGGTGCACATTGGGTCATTCAGAATAACTTCACACACACCCGCTACTGTGTATTTCCAAGTCTAATTCTGTCACTAAACCCATACCTGTCACCCAGCGCCTAAATACTAGGCCTCAAATTTAAATCCCTCTAAATCTCTCGTTACCGCTGTACTGTTGTAGCTGGGAAAGTTATTTAGTGCCCGTCAAAGCACATTTTTTGTTCTGGGTTGAAGTACAATTCCCAATTTAGCAATTTCATAATTTAGTGGTTCCTGCTATATCAGAGCTATTTGAAATCTATCCCAAAAAGGGTATATAATATTCAAGGTGCACATTGGGTCATTCAGAATAACTTCACACACACGCTTCTGTGCATTTCCAAGTCTAATTCTGTCACTAAATCCATACCGGTCACCCAGCGCCTAAATACTAGGCCTCAAATTTATATCCCGCTGAATTTGAATACAATACATTGGGCCAAATAATATATTTGTTGTTGTGGTGAACCATAACAATGAGAAAAACATCTAGTAAGGGACGCGGACGTGGACATGGTCGTGGACATGGTCGGACATGGTGGGTGACGTGAAGCCTCATTCTCTGCTATGACATGAAGACTGATTCTCTGCTGACATGAAGCCAGATTGTCTGTTACGGGACCTCTCTCCTCTGCCTGGGTGCCGGGGCCTAAATATCTGAGAATGGACTGTTCCAGTGGTGGGTGACGGGAAGCCAGATTCTCTGCTATGGAACCTCTCTCCAATTGATTTTGGTTAATTTTTATTTATTTAATTTTTATTTTAATTAATTTCCCTATCCACATTTGTTTGCAGGGGATTTACCTACATGTTGCTGCCTTTTGCAGCCCTCTAGCCCTTTCCTGGGCTGTTTTACAGCCGTTTTAGTGCCGAAAAGTTCGGGTCCCCATTGACTTCAATGGGGTTCGGGTTCGGGACGAAGTTCGGATCGGGTTCGGATCCCGAACCCGAACATTTCCGGGATGTTCGGCCGAACTTCTCGAACCCGAACATCCAGGTGTTCGCTCAACTCTAGTAATAAGCACTGTAGGGATCATGTCTAAGACATGTAAGATGTCCGGAGGGGCCCGATCATTGTGGACAAGGTCCGAGTTGAGAGTCGTCCATGTGTTCAATACTGGATGTTATTGATGGCCAGCTCCATGATTAATCCCAACACTCAGATTAGGTAGTCCTTAGGCCTCATGCACACAACCGGTTTTTTTTAAGGTCCGCAAAAATGGGGTCCGTAGGTCTGTGATCCGTGACCGTTTTTTTGTCCGTGGGTCTTCCTTGATTTTTGGAGGATCCACGAACATGGTGTGCGCCTGGCCGTGCGGAGCCAAACGGATCCGTCCTGACCTACAATGCAAGTTAATGGGGACGTATCCGTTTGACGTTGACACAATATGGTGCAATTGCAAACAGGTCCATCCCCCATTGACTTTCAATGTAAAGTCAGGAGTCCCTTTTATACCATCGGATCAGAGTTTTTTCCAATACGATGGTATATTTTAACTTGAAGCATCCCCATCACCATGGGAACACCTCTTTGTTAGAATATACCATCGGATTTCAGTTAGATCGTGAAACTCAGATCCAACAGTATATTCTAACACAGAGGCATTCCCATGGTTTTGGGGACGCTTCAGGTTAGAATATACTAAAAGAACTGTGTACATGATTGCATGGGGGGGGGGGGGCGGCCGCACTGGCCACCAATCTGTTAACTACAGACCCTCTCCCCCCTGTAGTTAACTCATTGGTGGCCAGTGCGGCCGGCGCCCCCTCCCTCCCCTGTAGTTAACTCATTGGTGGTCAGTGCGGCCGGCCCCCCTCCCTCCCCTGTAGTTAACTCATTGGTGGTCAGTGCGGCCAGCCCCCCCTCCCTCCCCTGTAGTTAACTCATTGGTGGCCAGTGCTGCCGGCCCCCTTCCCTCTCCTGTAATTAACTCATTGGTGGCCAGCGCAGCCAGCCCCCCTCCCTCCCCTGTAGTTAACTCATTGGTGGCCAGTGCGGCCGGCCCTCCCTCCCTCCCCTGTAGTACTGTAGATTCACTGGTGGCCAGTGGGCCCCCCCTCCCTCCCCCTCCTAATTAAAATCCCCCCTATCATTGGTGGCAGCGGAGAGTACCGATCGGAGTCCCAGTTTAATCGCTGGGTCTCCGATCGGTAACCATGGCAACCAGGACACTACTGCAATTTGTAGAAGCATTATACTTACCTGCGAGCTGCGATGTCTGTGACCGGCCGGGAGCTCCTCCTACTGGTAAGTGACAGATCATTAAGCAATGCGTAGGAGGAGCTCCCGGCCGGACACAGACATTGCAGCTCGCAGGTAAGTATAATGCTTCTACAAATTGCTAAGTAACCATGGCAACCGATACTGCAGTAGCGTCCTGGTTGCCATGGTTACCGATCGGAGCCCCAGCGATTAAACTGGGACTCCGATCGGTACTCTCAGCTGCCACCAATGATAGGGGGGAGATTTTAATTAGGAGGGGGAGGGAGGGGGGCACTGGCCACCAATGAATCTACAGTACTACAGAGGAGGGAGGGGGGCAGTGGCCACCAATGAGTTAACTACAGGGGAGGGAGGGGGGTACAGCCACACTGGCCACCAATGTGTTAACTACAGGGGAGGGACTGGGGGCGGGCCGCACTGGCCACCAATGTGTTAAATACAGGGGGGGGGAGGGGGGGTCTGCTGCCTGGCAGCACCTGCCAGGCATCAGGGGGCAGTCATGTACACAGTTATTTTAGTACATTCTAACCGGAAGCGTCCCCATCACCATGGAAACGCCTCTGTGTTAGAATATACTGTCGGATCTGAGTTTTCACGAAGTGAAAACTCGTCTCTGAAAAAGCTTTTATGCAGACAGATCTGCGGATCCGTCTGTGTAAAAGTAGCCTACGGCCACGGACCACGGACGCGGATGCCAATCTTGTGTGCATCAGTGTTTTTTCAGGGACCCATTGACTTGAATGGGTCCGTGAACCGTTGTCCATCAAAAAAATAGGACAGGTTTTGACAGACAGGAAACACGGATCACGGATGCAGCTGCAAAACGGTGCATTTTCCGATTTTTCCACGGACCCATTGAAAGTCAATGGGTCCGCGAAAAAAAAATGAAAATGGCACAGCGGCCACGGATGCACACAACGGTCGTGTGCATGAGGCCTTACTTAGGAACTTTTCAACTTTTCCCTTCACAATGTGCTGATGCCACAGATGCCTTCACTTTCACGAGCTGGGTTGATGATAAGTGGATTCTAAAATTTGAAGAACTGCGAGTAAAGACATTGGAATAAATTGTTTACTTTCTCCAACGTGACCTTGTCTGTTTATTTATGAATGTCATTCTATAAAGTCTTGAATTCATCTGAGTGGATGGCATAATAAATGTCCACGCGAGGTTCGACGGGCATAGAGAAAACAACTCTGTGGCCGACATTGATCAAGACAAGTCATACCC
This sequence comes from Bufo gargarizans, assembly GCF_014858855.1. Classification (NCBI taxonomy): domain Eukaryota; kingdom Metazoa; phylum Chordata; class Amphibia; order Anura; family Bufonidae; genus Bufo; species Bufo gargarizans. Next base: position 205,855,488 of record NC_058080.1, read on the forward strand.
CGTACACATCGCTGCTAGCCACGTAAGGTCCTGAGAACTAATCACTAGTGTTGATCAAGCATGCTCGGCCGAACACCAGTTCAGTTTGTGCATTGCGATGCTCGGCACATCGCGGTGTTTGGCCGAATACCGCATGTGCTTAAGCGCTATGATCGAGTCTCCTCCCCGCACGTTTGTTGGAAGCTATGTAGCCAATAAACTGGCAGGTAAGTACTGTCACTCAATGTAATGCCGTAGCCATGTTGGTTACAGTGATTGGCTGGCCGGAATGTGTCATCGGGTGCTATAAAGCACCTGATGACATGTGGTTCAGCTCAGTGTTAGCCGGGAAAGCTGTGCCGTAGAAGGGACAGATAGTGTAGGGAACTGATTTAATTTAATTTTTTTGTTAGGCAGGGTTGGTGTTAGAGTCCCAAAGGTACTTTTAAGGACTATTGTTGTATCTGACAGCAATATATATTTTTTAGCACAACCTGCGCTAAATTGCGTGCTATTATAGAGACCCAAAAGTCAAGTTAAGGACTATTGTTGTATCTGGCAGCAATAAAGTTTTTTAGCGCAACCTGCGCTAAATTGCGTGCAATTGTTTGTCTGCTGCATTACCGCTGTGATATTACCTGGGCTATATCGCCGGTATAACATTAGCGCATCCGAAATATCTGTGACATTCAGTGTAATTTTTTCGCCGCTGGTGGCAGCGACATTTCCTGTGCTACATCTCCAGAATAACATTAGCAAATCCAAAATATCAGTGACATACAGTCAAATTTAATATGTGGGAGGCGATTAGTAAGTGTTGGGGAAGTGGCCATGCTGCTGATGTTGCACGAAGAGGCCATGGTCCTGGGCATGGTGAAACTGTGCCTGCTGCCAGAGCACAAGAAACACGCTCATGCATGATACTTAGCTTCATGTCCCAGTTTGCAGGGCGGCGCAGGACACCACTGTCGACGTCACACCAGTGCGACCAGGTGGTCGGCTGTATTGCAGCAGATATAGCTTCCAGTCGGTTAAGCACTAGTGTTGAGTGCGAATATTCGAATTGCAAATTTTTTTCTCGAATATCGTAACTTTGAGATTTCGCGAATATTTAGAATATAGTTCTATATATTCGCTAAATCGAATATTCCTTTTTTTTTAGTTTTTTTTTTTAATTGTTATATTTTTTTCTTTCCCACTTCCCTAAAGATGTTCTTACCTGTCCTTTGGATTCCTGACTGCTCCAGTCAGTGCCCGTTGCCGCTTCTGCCGACTTTCGTGCTCATGGAGCGTCCCCATCACCATGGGAACGTCTCCATATACTAAGATCGCAATTCGATTAATTCAAGTTGTGGTCATGGCTACGGCCAAGAGATATCCGAAGAACCCTAAGGAGAGAAACAACAGGAACAGTCTTAGCTAACCTGACTAAATGGCTTGTTGTGTGCCCTAAGCCATGATCGTGGGTAGGCCTGTAAGTGGGCATACCCTGTGGAAATGAGAAGATAAGGAAGGGAGGGTGGGGCACCTGAGAACACACTCCTGTGAGTGAGGCTGTGGCTCGTATATGAAGAGCCTCTGCCCCTCCCACAAATGCAGGCTGACTAATCAGCCTTACTAACTTGTGGTCATGGCTACGGCTAAGAGATATCCGAAGAACCCTAAGGAGAGAAATAACAGGAACAACCTAACCCAGCTAGGCATGTCTTAGCTAACCTGACTAAATGGCTTGTTGTGTGCCCTAAGCCATGATCGTGGGTAGGCCTGTAAGTGGGCAAAAACCAAGCCAAGTAGGGTAGAAAAGGAACTCTAAGGGCATGTGCAAACTAATCCCCAAGCCAACTGCAAGGTGTCAGGGATCTAGAGCAAAAAAATTCAGGGTGTATGAGGCAAGGCCAGAAGGAGACCTACAACCCATCTTGTGGATGACAAGGCCAGAGACATGATGCTCAATATTGCGGATACTGCCCCAAAGCGGAATGGAGGACCGGGAATACGCTGTGAAATGGATCATGAAAACCAACTGAACCTTGTAAAGTTTTGGTTCTAGGGAGTACTGGCAATGCCCTAGCCTCAGGAGATCGTGGGACCGAAACCTAACTGCCTAGAATATGCAGGAATGAGGGCCAAAAATAACTATATGTAGATAGGAAGAAAATCCTTGAATAGTTCCCCAGACAACAGCTATCTGCTAGCCGTGGTCCGCGCGTTGTTCTACTGTGTGCCCCTGAGAATTGTTTTAACGCACGTGAAGATCAACCTACTATCTGACTCTTCTACCATGAGGAAATGCAGAACCTTGTCCAAAACCCGATTTAACGTGGTTGTAGGGAGTCTGAGGTTAGTGCGACAAGAAGCTATGAGGCCATAATATACAAGATTCTGTCTATGCCCTCCCATGAGTGAGGGAATGCAATTGCAATGAAGCTACCGGCGAAAATGAATTCCTGGTCGTGGTAAAAAGGCACAGACAACCATTGGTCGGACCCCTGAAGCCATGGGGCCGAAGCAACCACCAGGAAATGAAAATGAACCGCAAGTACTAATCTGTAAAATATAAATGAACAAAAGAAAACTTCTGAAAGGTGTGCCATGGAAAATAGTATCAGATGGCCGTATGACCTAGCAATGTCGATGACAATTGTGAAATCCTCTAAGCCAAGAGCCACTCCAGCAAGGCTCTTAAGGCGGGAGCCATGCATGCAAGTCCCTTATGGCGGGAGCCATGCGTGCGAGTCCCTTATGGTGGGAGCCATGCGTGCGAGTCCCTTATGGCGGGAGCCATGCATGCGAGTCCCTTATGGTGGGAGCCATGCGTGCGAGTCCCTTATGGTGGGAGCCATGCGTGCGAGTCCCTTATGGTGGGAGCCATGCATGCGAGTCCCTTATGGCGGGAGCCATGCGTGTGAGTCCCTTATGGCGGGAGCCATGCGTGCGAGTCCCTTATGGCGGGAGCCATGCGTGCGAGTCTCTTATGGCGGGAGCCATGCGTGCGAGTCCCTTATGGCAGAAAAAAGTATCAGATGGCTGTGTGAACTGCGAATGGCGATGCCAGTCGTGAGGTCCTATAAGCGAACAGCCACTCGTGCAAGTCTTTATGGGAGGAGCCATGCATGCGAGTCTCTTATGGCAGGAGCCATGTGTGTGAGACTCTTATGGCGGAAAAAAGTATCAGATGGCCGTGTGAACTACAAGTGTCGGTGCCAATCGTGAGCGCCTATAAGCGAAGAGCCACTCGGGCGAGCCTCTTATGTTTTTTTTTGTTTTGTTTTTTAAAACACTTATGCAGTACCAAAATGCCTTGGGGACTCGCATAACCATGACCCCCTCCAACAGCAAACCTGGGACACTAACCAGCCTACAACCATGTTGTACCCCTAACAAACAAAACAAAACATGAAAAGCGGTCATGGGGCCCCCGGAGCCGTGAGGCCGGATCAGTCATAGGGTCCCCGAAGCCAGAGCGATGACTTTGCGGTGACGATAAGTAATTAAAACGTAAGCCGGATCTGATGGGATATGCAGAAACTTGAATGATTGGATTGGCTAGAAGGTGGCCTAAAGAACATAACTGCCAACAAGCGTTGAAAATATAGACATTAGTAAGACATTAGTAATTCGAAGCATGTGCATACATAAAACACTGACCACCGCAAACCATAAAACGTAAACATGAAATTGAAACAGAGATGGGAGAAAAACAAGAGCCTGAGGCATTGCAAGTTCGCTAAGAGAAGTCTCTTATCGTGACAAACAAATGAACAGCTTGTTACATAGCAGGAAACTTACTCCTATTGGCCGACTGACCTCCGCTGAGGAGCTGTTTGGTGAACTGGGGCAGGAGACCAATCTGAGTGAATACGAACCAGAAGTAAAAGGAGACCAGTCTGAGTAAATATGAACCAGGATTAAAGAACCAGAGCGGTGGGTGCAGACTGCCCCAGTGAGACTATTGAGTAAAACCATGATGTAGCAATGAACAGGAGAATGCAGCTTTGAGTGCACGCAGAGTACAACATGATGTAACAACAAATGGGTGAATGGAGCTTTGGATGTGAGTGGTACCTAAAAAAACATGGTATGGGCGCAGCTCCGAGTATGGGTAGCGCATGAAAAGCATGGTATAAAGCAGACGTATGAATGCAATTTGACAGTGAGCAGAGTATTGACGTGATGCAGAAAGCAGACACGTGAACGCAGCTCTAGTAGTGAATGGAGTATAGGACAAGATGTAAAAGCCGACATGCGGACGCAGCTTTGGATGTGAACGGGATATTAACTTGATGTGACAGCAGACATGGAAAGCGGCTTTGGGGAGTGGGGTATACGACCTGGTGTAGCAGGAGAAGTGCAAATACCCGTGACGAAGCTCGACTGAGCGAAACCCGGGTCGGGTGATTGATCCATTGATCCATTGTATACTGCCTGTATATACTTGTACATTGTGAGTATAATAAAACCATTTTCTACTCCAATCTGTATGACGGTACTTCACTATTGGATGCAATTTTGGTGTTCGATAGAAGCTTGGAAAGGAGAGGAGAGGCTTTGACTGGCCTGTTTGCTTCCCCATGTCCGTGATTATCTTGCTGGCTTCGATTGTGGATCTCCTGTGACTTCTGAGGCAGCGCGGTCCAATCAAAAGAAACGCTTTCACCTGTGTGAACTGTACCCACTTCACCATTGGGACCTGCGACGCCACTAAGCAACGTACTTTTTTGAGGCTTATTTATTATTTATAAAGTGATGCAAAAGCAGACACGTGAACGCAGCTCTAGTAGTGAATGGAGTATAGGACAAGATGTAAAAGCAGACATGCGGACGCAGCTTTGGACGTGAACGGAATATTAACTTGATGTGATAGCAGACATGGAAAGCGGCTTTGGGGAGTGGGGTATACGACCTGGTGTAGCAGGAGAAGTGTGAACACAACTCTGGGTATAAGCAGAGCATGAAATTTGGTATAACAGCAGCTCTGGTTGTGAACGGAGTATAACATAGATGTAACAGCTACATGAATGCAGTTCTTGAAATGGGCCTGGAAAGAACCTGTAGTAGCAAAGGACGTGTGAACGCAGCTCTGGGTGCGAGTAGAGTAAACCCGATATACCGATAGAGTGAGGTATGGCAGAGACTTATTCTAACAACAAAACATGACATAGCGTAGTATCAGCAGCGGCTGAACCTGACGGTCCAGTTGTCACCCAACATTTAGCTTATCCTGGGTGATCCAGGTAACATGACAAATGACATAGCATGGTATCTGCAGTAGCTGAACCTGGGCGATCCAGGTGACATACAACATTTAACTCGGCCTGGGCGATCCAGGTGACATACAACATTTAACTCGGCCTGGGCGATCCAGGTGACACACAACATTTAACTCGGCCTGGGCGATCCAGGTAACAAACAACATGTAACTCGGCCTGGGCGATCCAGGTAACACACAACATGTAACTCGGCCTGGGCGATCCAGGTGACACACAACATTTAACTCGGCCTGGGCGATCCAGGTAACACACAACATGTAACTCGGCCTGGGCGATCCAGGTAACACACAACATGTAACTCGGCCTGGGCGATCCAGGTAACACACAACATGTAACTCGGCCTGGGCGATCCAGGTAACACACAACATGTAACTCGGCCTGGGCGATCCAGGTAACACACAAAGTGTAACTCGGCCTGGGCGATCCAGGTAACACACAACGTGTAACTCGGCCTGGGCGATCCAGGTAACACATAACATTAAACTCGGCCTGGGCGATCCAGGTAACAAGACAAAAACATAAAGTATAGTATCAGCCGTGGCTGAACCTGGACGGACAAGGTAACATGCGGCGTGTGCACCTGAGAACATACGCCTGTGAGTGAGACTGTGGCTCGTATATGAAGAGACTCCGCCCCTCCCACAAATGCAGGCTGACTAATCAGCCTTACCAACTTATAATAATCGAATTGCGATTTTAACTTAACACTGCTATATTCCATATTCGTTAATTCTAGCCTAATATGGAATATAGCAGTGCTAAGTTGAAATCACAATCCGATTAATTAAAGTTATAATAATCAAATTGCGATTTCAACTTAGCACTGCTATATTCCATGTTAGGCTAGAATAAACGAATATGGAATATAGCAGTGTTAAGTTGAAATCGCAATTAGATTAATTCAAGTTATAATAATCGAATTGTGATTTCAACTTTTTACGTATATTCTTAATATTGCTCTAACTTTGTCTTTTAGAATATTCGTAATATTCTAAAAGACGAAGTTAGAGCAATATTACGAATATTCTAAAAGATGAAGTTAGAGCAATATTACGAATATTCTAAAATAGGAAGTTAGAGCAATATTACGAATATTCGTAAAATACACATATAGATTGTAATTTAGCTACTATACTGCTATAGTAATTTTTTTTATAATCTATATGTGTATTTTACGAAATTTCGTAATATTGCTCTAACTTCGCCTTTTGGAATATTAGGAATATTCTAAAAGACGAAGTTAGAGCAATATTACAAAATTTTGTAAAATACACATAGATTGTAATTTAGCTAATATACTGCTATAGTAATTTCTTTAATAGTGTACATATTTTACAAAACTTAAGTTCAGAAGAGGCAAAAAAAATTGAGAAAAAAAAGAATTATAGCACTATATTAGCTAAATTACAACCTATATGTGTATTTTACAAAATTTCGTAATATTGCTCTAACTTCGTCTTTTAGAATATTCGCAATATTCTAAAAGACGAAGTTAGAGCAATATTACGAAATTTCGTAAAATACACATATTAGCCTAGCCATAGTAAATTAGTCATAGGAACGTTGGCTTATACTATCAAAAGAAAAATCGCAATACGCGATTAAATAAATCACATATTATTTGCGATAATTGGAATAATTACGAATATTCGATTTCGACGAATATAACACAAATATTCAATCGAATATTCGCGAAATATCACAAAATCGAATATGGCACCTCCCGCTCATCACTATTAAGCACCACTCTGTCTTCCACAAAGTCCAGTCTCAGTAGCCAAGAGTCTGGTCAACAGAATCCTCGCCCTGATCCTCCTTCCTCCTAACATGGAGAGTGTTTGCAAACAAGTGATCCTACACTCGGATATTCCGAGGAGCTCTTTTCATCGCCATTTCTTAATTTGGGCCTCTCGCCAAGCCTGCTTGAAGAGGGACATGAGGAAATCTTGTGCCCTGATTCCCAAACTCTTGAGCATCCACAGATGGCGGTGGGGAACGCCAATTAGTGTTTCACAAGGTTGATGATGAGGATGAGAGACAGTTGTCAATAACTGAGGATGTTGTTAGGTCAACAAGTCAGGAGGATGACCAGAGTGAGGAAGAGGAGGTGATAGAGGATGAAATCACTGACCAAACTTGGGAAGGTGGCAAGCCGAACGAGGACAGCAGTACAGAGGTGGAGGGATCTGCAGCACCGCAACAGGCTAGAAGAGGCAGTGGGGTGGAAAAAGGGAGAAGGCGGGCCACACCAAACAGGCATGCAACTGTTCCCTGGAGCACTCCCTTGCAGAAATCTCACTTGCCAAGGGGTAGGTGCTCCTCAATCTGATGATTTTTTGATGAAAGCGCGGATGATAAAAGAATTGTCATTTTCAATCTGTGCTGTACCAAAATGAGCAAGAGCGTTAACACTAGCAACCTCACCACCACCAACATGATGCGACACATGGCATCAAAGCAACCTAAAAGGTTGGCCGAACGCCTGGGTCCACAATCAGTGTCTGTGGGTCAGACCACTGCCTCCTCTTTCCCCGTGTTAAGTGCTGGCCAATCCCCTATCCAAGATGCAGGCCTGGATGCCTCCCACCCGCACCTGGACTTTTGCAAGCACTATCAGCTAGCACATCCACTTCTGCGTCCCAGCACAGCGCACAGATGTCCATACCCCAGGCCTTTGAAAGAAAGTGCAAATATCCAGCCACCTACCCACAAGCTATAGCACTAAATGCACACCTTTCCTAATTGCTGGCCCTGGAAATGTTGCCATTTAGGATTGTGGACACTGAGGCTTTCCGCCGCCTGATGGTCACCAGTCAGCCATCAGTCAGTAGCTGGAAGCAGTGTAGCACTGCAGTGGGGAAGCTGTAACAGGCCTTGCTAAAACTTATTTGCTTAGATGACAAACAGCACACCGCCACAAAGCTGTGGCAGGGTATAAGGGACCAGACTGAGCTGTGGCTCTTACGACTCAACCTACAGCCAGGCATGGTTGTATCTGAAAATGGCCGTAACTTGGTGGCGGCTTTGGAGCTCGGCAAGCTCACACACATACCATGCCTAGTCAACGTCTTAAACTTAGTGGTTCAGCAGTTTCTCAAAACCTACCCCAATTTGCCTTAACTACTGGTGACTGGTGCGCCGCGTGTGCTACAGCAGCAGTTGCAATTGCCAGCTCACCGACTGTTGTGCGACGTGAGCACACGCTGGAACTCCACTTTCCACATGTTGGCCAGGCTTTGTGAGCAGCAGAGGGCAGTATATGGAATACCAGCTGCAACATGGTTGTCACCTTTCTAGTCAGCTGCTGCTCTTTACAAGCGACAAGTGGGAATTGATGTCTGACCTCTGTGAGGTTTTACGCAACTTTGACGAATCAACACAGAAGCAGCGATAATGATATTATCAGCGTAACCATCCTACTTCTGCGTCTACTAAAACGGTCGTTGCTCACAATGAAGGTGGACGCTTTGCAGGTGGAAGAGGTGCAAATGGGGGTAGACAGTATACAGGGTGTTTGCCAGGCCACCCTCATTTTGTATTCTCAGCGCAAATTGGATGATGATGAGGAGGAGGAGGAGCAGAGGGTAGTACCCATAGCAGGTTAATTCCATTGGTTCAACGTGGATGGGCAGAAGAGGAAGAAGAGCAAGCAAAGTCTTGTCTGTTGGGACTCTGGCACATGGCTGACTTTATGTTAGTCTGCCTTTCCCGTTACCCTTTTGGCCAAAAGATTACTGGTTGTTCACCCTTCTTGACCCCCCGCTACAACAAGAACTTCTCATCACTCATTCCTGTGGTGGAGAGGACTAGCAAAATGGTAAAATACCAGAAGGTCCTTGTGGAAAAATTGCTCCAAAAATTTCCAGCCGACAACGCTGGTGGCAGAGTACGTAGTTTCTTGGGCAACCAGAGGCAGTACAACACTCTCCAAGGCCTGGGACAGTTTCATGACACCCCTCCAGCACCCTTACCCTGATGCGTGGCCTACTGTCACAAGTAGGGAAACATTTTGGAAGATGGTGAAGGAGTACGTAGCAGACTGTGTCTGTGTCCTCAATGATTCCTCTGTGCCTTACAACTATTGGGTGTCCAAACTGGACACGTGGCATGAACTGGCGCTCTATGCCTTGGAGGCGCTGGCCTGCTCTGTCGCCAGCGCTTTGTCAGAGTAGGTATTTAGTTCTGCTGTGGGCATATTAACTGATAAGTGCATCTGCCTGTCAACTGAAAATGCTGACAGGTCGACTCTTATAAAAATGAACAAGGCCTGGATTGCCCCTGACTTCTCTACTCCACCAGACGAAAGCGGCTGAACATAAACACACTTTAAATGTGGCTTTTATGGTGTATTGAATACACTGTATTCCCATGCCCCCCGCTCCACCACAAAATAGGGTATATGGTTCAATCTTCCTTTTCTGGTCCTCCTCCATCATATCAACATGCTTATAATGTTTTAGAGGGTTAGAGCTCAGCAGCAGGCCCTCAACCATATTTTTTTGGGAGGGTCAGCTCAGCAGCAGGTCCTCGCTCATAATGTTTTAGAAGGTCAGATCAGCAGCAGACCCTCACCCCTAATGTTTTAGATGGTCAGCTCAGCAGCAGGCCCTCACCCATATGTTTTTTCCATGGTCAGATCAACAGCAGGCCCTCACCCCTAATGTTTTAGACGGTCAGCTCAGCAGCAGGATCTTGTCCATAATGTTTTAGAAGGTCAGATCAGCAGCAGACCCTCACCCCTAATGTTTTAGAAGGTCAGATTAGCAGCAGACCCTCACCACTAATGTTTTAGATGGTCAGCTCAGCAGCAGACCCTCACCTCAAATTTTTTAGATGAGCAGCTCAGCAACAGACTCTCACACCAATTTTTTTAGAAGGTCAGATCAGCAGCAAACTCTCACCCCTAATGTTTTAGATGGTCAGATCAGCAGCAGACCCTCACCCCTAATTTTGTAGTTGGTCAGCTCAGCAGCAGACCCTCATCCCTAATGTTTTAAAAGGTCAGATCAGCAGACCCTCAATCCTATTTTTTAAGATGTTCAGCTCAGCAGCAGGCCCTCACCCCTAATGTTTTAAAGGGTCACCAGCAGGCCCTTTCTCCTAATGTTTTTAAAGGGTCACCAGCAGTAATTTTTTAAGGTTGTGTATGATGCCATCCTTTATGTGTAATAAAGGGTGTATTGGAGTGCCAGTTCCTTGTAATTTTTGGCAGCCCTTTCACTTAGAGCATAGGCTTTTTGAGTATAGGCGTCCCACTACCTGAACAATTGTACCACAATGTGAATGAGGCCCTCCTTTATGTGATATACAGGTTGCATCGGAGTGCCTCTTCTTTGTAATTTTGGCAGCACTTGCACTTTATATACAAGTAAATATACAGGAAAGAATGTTTCCTAACAATTTTTCCTCTAAAATCGATTTTATCTTCGGTTTTGTGCCTATTATGGTCTGTCTGCAAAAGTGGCGTACTATTCAGAAAACATCATTCCCAGCAGCAACCTGGGAGTCCAAGACACATCCAGACATCCTCCTAATGCTGGTTCTAAACAATTTCAGTGGTGTTTCCATCAATTTCTGACCTTTTCATGTAAACCAGACACCCTACCCTCTTCAGAGCAGGGAGTGCCTGGTTTAAAGCTCGGGTTCTCCCATTGACTTCCATTGTGCTCGGGTGCTCGGTGTTCTACTCGAGCACCCGAGCACTTTGGTGCTCGATGAACACTACTGATAACCAGCTTACTGAAACAACAGTCAAAGTTTCTTTGGAACCACGTCCCTATGATAGCCGTGAGCGCCTCGCAGCCGTTATATAGGAAAAGCGGGAGGCAAGTAAATGTCTTTAGTAACACCTACAATAGATTGTCCTCTGTGTAGATCCTGCAGAACCAACCTGTCCACACAATCCGGTCTTCTGTGCTTGACTTGGTGAGTGGAGGCTTGGATGAAATCTGTATGAGCACAGCCAGTGGATCTCTGTCCTTTCCTTTGAGTCCAGGTAAACAAGAAAATGTGGCTTTTAGGTTCAGCTCTGAGCCCACAGTCTGGTGTATAATTATTTATACATCAGTGTCACGCTGTAAAGAGTCCATTGTTTTTGAAGGAGCAAAGCAGCCTGTGCCGGATCAAGAGTTTCCTCCAAGGGGTTGCACTGCTGGATTTTTCTTTTAAACAAGCTTTGCAATGCAGACCGCCAACGTGCAGAGGTCAAGATTCCAAGAGGATATCTCGGGCTGTGAAAATGATTGCTCCTTTATGCTGATGACCTACTTCTGGTGGTTAACACCCCATCAGTTGGTGTTTGCATATCCTTGCGATAAATGATGTTCCCGTTCACTGACTGTAAACAGAGATCTTGACAGACAAATGTATCAAACTCTGCCGCCATCTTTCTAGTCGGTATGTCTCCAATCCCCTGACCAGCCAGATTTACAAGCATCTGTTCCAGAACATTAATCAGAGGAATTCATGCGATTCAAAAAATGGGGGCATATCCAACAATAGGAAAGGAAGAGTGCCGGCTCACGGTATGTAATACACAATATGGCAAAAAAAGAAAAAGAATACCGAAACAGGAGCCGCACATCTAAAATATAACAAATTTATTCAAGGAAACAGACACAACACAGAATAGGTTAAAATCATTGTATACAACAAATCAAGGCCATGTAAACCATGTATCGGCACATGCCAACCTGACTCACCACAAACTCATAGACAGACCCCCACATCCATAAGCATATAACATTATAAAGTGCATATAATCCATCAACAATGAATAAGGCTCAAATACTTATCATAAAAATGGCATGATGGGGGGCATGCGTGGCGGTCAGGAGAAAAGCCCAACGCGTATCGCCAGACTTGCTGGCTTCCTCAGGAGTGCCTAATCCTTGGTAGCCCATGATCAGATATATATATACATAATAATCAAATAATAATACTTTTTACTTGCGTCTCAGATCCCCAGCTGAGAGGAGGGGGCGGCGGCCACCTCATTAGCATGGAGGAGCAAAGAGGAGTAAGAGGTAAACTCACATAATACACACGTATAACAGATGGAGGACGTCACAGAAAAATAATAATAAATAGCATTTTTTTTATCTGCAAGGTATTTGTGAGTGACACCCTGTAACGGTATGAGTGGTGGCCTAGCAGCAAGTGGCCACAGTACAGTCTGTGGGCTAGACACACACTGGCATGCAACTGGGATTATATCACAGAAAAATAATAAATATAATTTTTTTTATCTGCAAGGTATTTGCGAGTGACACCTTGTAACGGTATGAGTGGTGGCCTAGCCAGTGGCCACAGTACAGTCTGTGGGCCAGACACACACTGGCTTGCAACTGTGATTATATCACACAAAAATAATACATTTATATATTTTTTTTATCTGCAAAGTATTTGTGAGTGACACCCTGTAACGGTATCAGTGGTGGCCTAGCAGCAAGTGGCCACAGTACAGTCTGTGGGCCAGACACACACTGGCTTGCAACTGGGATTATATCACAGAAAAATAATAAAACATATTTTTTTTTATCTGCAAGGTATTGTGACACCCTGTATGAATGGTGTGCACACAGTACTGTCTCTGGGCCACACAGTCACTCACTGGCTTGCAACTGCGATTATATCACAGATAAATAATATAAATTGACAAATTTTTATCTGCAAGGCATTGTCTGTGACACCCTGTATGGATGGTGTGCACACAGTACTGTCTGTGGGCCACACAGTCACTCACTGGCTTGCAAATGCGATTATATCACAGAGAAATAATATAAATGGATTTTTTTTTATCTGCAAGGTATTGTCTGTGACACCCTGTATGGATGGTGTGCACACAGTACTGTCTGTGGGCCACACAGTCACTCACTGGCTTGCAAATGCGCCTATATCACAGAGAAATAATATAAATTAAATTATTTTTATCTGCAAGGTATTGTCTGTGACACCCTGTATGAATGGTATGCACACAGTACTGCCTGTGACTGAGCCTGCAGCCTCTCACACACGGGCAGGCAACTGCAATATATATATATATATATATATATATATATAACAAAACAAACAAAAAAGGCAGACTGATGTACCAGCCCTAAAAAGGACTATTTGGGGTGCTGTCAGGCCGCTGTCCTTACAGCAGATGAGTCTGTGGACACAGAAGTTTAGAACACTGCCCTAGCTAAAGCTTTCCCTAATAGATCAGCAGCAGCTACACTCTCCCTCCTCTCACTAAGAAAGCAGCTTCAGAATGAATCTAAAATGGATGCTGTCCAGGAGGTGGAATGGTCTGGGAGGGAGGGTCTTGGCTGGAATGTGTCTGCTGACTGTGAGGTACAGGGTCAAAATTTGCTCAATGATGATTTATAGGGGGCGGACCGAACATCGCATATGTTCGCCCACCGCGGCGAATGCGAACAAGCTATGTTCGCCGTAAACAGTTCGCCGGCGAATAGTTTGGGACATCACTACTAGTGGGTACTAGCAGCTCCCCATGGCACCCAAAGACTAGGAAATGACAGCTTTTACCACACCTATGAGTTCAATTATATGTCATTCGTGCTGTGTAATGCATCAGCCACTTTCCAGCGTCTCATGGAGTATTTCTTAGGTCACAAAAACTTTGAGACTGCATTTGTATTTGGATGATATTATTATATACTCTAAATCCTACGAAGACCATTTACAACACCTGTCTGAAGTGCCGTATTTGCTATACTCATAAAATATGGACTCAAAGTAAAACCATCCAAGTACCACTTATTGCAGTCTGAGGTGCACTATCTAGGGCATGTGGTCAGTGCCCTGACCCCAATACAATTGCTGCAGTTAAAAATTGGCCCGCACCTAGCAATATCTATGAGGTGAAGAAATTTTTAGGCTTTGCTGGATATTACAGGCGATTTATTCAAGATTTTACTAACATTGCAAAAAATTAAGTGAAAAAAAAGTTGAAAAAATAAAGTCCCCCCCCCCCAAAATGTAAAATTTAAAGTTGCAAGTAAAAATAAACAAAAACGTCTGGCTACAGTGGCTACAGTGCAAAGTAATATTAACAAATACAAGATGTTCCGCACTGTGGAAAATCTCAGAGGACGTGGTCGGAAGCCAAAAGTGACACCTGTGCTGGAGAAAAATTAGAGAGGTGAAAAAGAATCCAAGGATTACCACCAAGGCCATCCTGATGAATCTGGGTTCTGCTGGTAGCAATGTCTCAAGGCAGACAATCCAACTGACACAGCACACTGATGGGTTCCACGGATGCAGACCAAGGAGGATGCCACTTCTCCAGATAAGGCACACAAAAGCTCGCTTGGCCTTTGCAAAAGCTCATCTGGACAAAGAAGAAGACTTCTGGTCTTCTGTGTTATGGTCAGATGAAACAAAAATTGAATTGTTTGGTCACAATGATGTTTCCTTCATTTGGCGTAAAACTGGAGAAGCCTTCAACCCAAAGAACACCATCCCCACTGTCAAACATGGTGGTTGGAACCTAATACTTTGGGGGTGTTTTTCAGCCAATGGACCAGGGAACCTAATCACAGTAAACAGCACCATGAAAAAAGAGCAATACATGAGGATTCTCAACTACAACATCAGACAGTCTGCAGAGAAACTTGTCCTTGGGGACCAGTGGACATTTCAGCATGAAAATGACCCAAAACACACAGCAAAAGTGGCAAGGAAATGGTTAGCAGACAATAACATTAACGTTTTGGAGTGGCCCAGCCAGAGTCCAGACTTGAATCCAATTGAGAATCTGTGGAGAGAGCTAAAGATCAGGGTGATGGCAAGAAGACTCTCCAACCTGAAAGATTTGGAGCTCATTGCTAAAGATGAATGGGCAAAAGTACCTGTGGAGACATGCAAAAAGCTGGTCTGCAATTATAGGAAGCGTTTGATTGTTGTAATAGCCAATAAAGGCTTTTATATTGATTATTGAGAAGGGTATGAATAATTTTGGACTGGACACTTTTTGATCAAATGCAAATAAAAGCTGAGAAATGTTTTTTTTTCTCCAAAATAATGCCTCTTGTACATCGTCTACATTATCTTTTGGAAGATACATACATTCAGGTCCATAAATATTAGGACATCTACACAATTTTAACATTTTTGGCTCTATACACAACCACAATGGATTTGAAATAAAATGAACAAGATGTGCTTTAACTGCAGACTGTCGGCTTTAATTTGAGGGTATTTACATCCAAATCAGGTGAACTGTGTAGGAATTACAACAGTTTGCATGTGTGCCTCCCACTTGTTAAGAGACCAAAAGTAATGAGACAATTGGCTTCCTCGCTGTTCCATGGCCAGGTGTGTGTTATTCCCTCATTATCCCAATCACAATGAGCAGATAAAAGGACATTTCAAGTGTGCTATTCACATTTGGAATCTGTTGCTGTCAACTCTCAAGATGAGATCCAAACAGCTGTCACTATCAGTGAAGCAAGCCATCATTAGGCTGAAAAAACAAAACATACCCATCAAAGAGCTAGCAAAAAAATTAGGTGTGGCCATAAACAACTGTTTGGAACATTCTTAAAAAGAAGGAATGCATTGGTGAGCTCAGCAACACCAGAAGACCCAGAAGACCACGGAAAACAACTGTGGTGGATGAACGAAGAATTCTTTCCCTGATGAAGAAAACACCCTTCTCAAAAGTTGTCCAGATCAAGAACACTCTCCAAGAGGTAGGTGTAAGTGTGTCAAAGTCAACAATAAAGAGAAGACTTCACCAATGTGAATACAGAGGGTTCGCCACAAGATGTAAAACATTGTTGAGCCTCAAAAACAGGAAGGCCAGATTAGAGTTTGCCAAACGACATCTAAAAAAACGTTCACAGTTCTGGAACAACATCCTATTGACAGATGAGACCAAGATCACCTTGTACCAGAGTGATGGGAAGAGAAGAGTATGGAGAAGGAAAGGAACTGCTCATGATCCTAAGCATATCACCTCATCAGTGAAGCATGGTGGTGGTAGTGTCATGGCGTGGGCATGTATGGCTGCTCATAGAACTGGTTCTCTTGTACTTATTGATGATGTGACTGCTGACAAAATCAGCAGGATGAATTCCGACGTGTTTCGGGCAATATTTTCTGCTCATATACAGCCAAATGCTTCAGAACTCATTGGACAGTGCTTCACAGTGCAGATGGACAATGACCCAAAGCATACTGCGAAAGCAACCATAGAGGTTTTTTAAGGGAAAAAAGTGGAATGTTATGCAATGGCCAAATCAATCACCTGACCTGAATCCGATTGAGCATGCATTTAACCACTTCAACCCCATAGCTAAAACACCCTTAATGACCAGGCCACTTTTTACACTTCTGCACAACACTACTTTCACCGTTTATTGCTCGGTCATGCAACTTACCACCCAAATTAATTTTACCTCCTTTTCTTCTCACTAATAGAGCTTTCATTTGGTGGTATTTCATTGCTGCTGACATTTTTACTTTTTTTGTTATTAATCGAAATGTAACGATTTTTTTGCAAAAAAATGACTTTTTTCACTTTCAGTTGTAAAATTTTGCAAAAAAACAACATCCATATATACATTTTTTGCTAAATTTATTGTTCTACATGGTAAAAGTTATAGCGCTTACAAACTATGGTACAAAAATGTAAATTTCCGCTTTTTGAAGCAGCTCTGACTTTCTGAGCACCTGTCATGTTTCCAGAGGTTCTACAATGCCCAGACAGTACAAACACCCCACATATGACCCCATTTCGGAAAGTAGTTAGCGGAAAATGATGATTTTTTATTTATTTATTTTTTCTTACAAAGTCTCATATTCCACTAACTTGTGACAAAAAATAAAAACTTCCATGAACCCACTATGCCCATCACAAAATACCTTGGGGTGTCTTCTTTCCAAAATGGGGTCCTTGTGGGGTAGTTATACTGCTCTGGCATTTTAGGGGCCTATATGTGTGAGAAGTAGTTTGCAATCAAAATCTGTAAAAAATGACCGGTGAAATCCGAAAGGTGTACTTTGGAATGTGTGCCCCTTTGCCCACCGAGGCTGCAAAAAAAGTGTCACACATCTGGTATCGCCGTACTCAGGAGAAGTTAATACAATTTTTCCAATTTTTTTATACAAATTTGGCATTTGACCAAGATATTTATCTCACCCAGCATGGGTATATGTAAAATGACACCCCAAAACACATTCCCCAACTTCTCCTGAGTACGGCGATACCACGTGTGACACTTTTTTGCAGCCAAGGTGGGCAAAGGGGCCCAAATTCCTTTTAGGAGGGCATTTTTAGACATTTGGATCCCAGACTTATTCTCACGCTTTAGGGCCCCTAAAAAGCCAGGGCAGTATAAATACCCCACATGTGACCCCATTTTGGAAAGAAGACACCCCAAGGTATTCAATGAGAGGCCTGGTGAGTTCATAGAAAAAAAGAATTTTGGGCATAAGTTTGCGGAATTTTTTTTTCTCACAAAGTCTCAATTTCCGCTAACTTGGGACAAAAATTTTAATCTTTCATGGACTCCATATGCCCCTCAGCTAATAGCTTGGGGTGTCTTCTTGCCAAAATGGGGTCATTTGTGGGGTGTTTGTACTGCCCTGGCATTTGAGGGTCTCCACAATCATTACATGTATGGCCAGCATTAGGAGTTTCTGCTATTCTTCTTATATTGACCATACAGGTAATGAGATTTTTTTTTCCATTCAGCCTCTGGGCTGAAAGAAAAAAATTAACGGCACAGATTTCTTCATTCGCATCAATCAATGTGGATGAAAAAATCTCTGCCCACAAAAAAAAAAGGAGGGGAAAGGCGTCTGTCAGGACATAGGAGCTTCGCCCAACATCCATACCCACTTAGCTCGTATGCCCTGGCAAACCAGATTTATCCATTCACATCAACAAAACAAAACTATTATACAGAGCCAATTGAATCAAATATACAGACACCTTTTTATACCAGCGTCTGGTTCTGCAGGAAACTAAATACGGAGACAACATCTGGTCATTGAAGTCCACCCCTCCCATGTGAAGGCTATAGTCGTGGACTGAGAGGGGCTTTTCAATGACACGGGTTGCTCGCTCATTTTGTATTTTCGTGTCTGCGTGAATGGAGGAGAGCATGTAAACGTCACGCTTGTCTCTCCATTTCACCGCGAGCAGTTCTTGGTTACACAATGCAGCCCTCTCCCCCCTTGCAAGACGGGTGGTAACGAGCCGTTGGGGGAAGCACGTGCGACTAGTTTGCGCGGTGCCACAGCAGCCAATCTGTTCTAGAAACAAATGCCTGAAGAGGGCCACACTTGTGTAGAAATTGTCCACATAAAGATGGCACCCCTTGCAGAATAAGGGTGACACCAAGTCCCAGACTGTCTTCCCACTGCTCCCCAGTTAGTCAGGGCAACCGACCGGCTCCAGGGTCTTATCTTTTCCCTCATAGATCCGAAATTTGTGGGTATAGCCTGTGGACCTTTCACAGAGCTTATACAATTTGACCCCATACCGGGCGCGTTTGCTTGGGATGTATTGTTTGAAGCCAAGGCACCCGGTAAAATGTATAAGGGACTCGTCTACGCAGATGTTTTGCTCAGGGGTATACAAATCTGCAAATTTCTTGTTGAAGTGGTCTATGAGGGGCTCAATTTTGTGGAGCCGGTCAAAAGCTGGGTGGCCCCATTGGACGGGAGGTGGTGTTGTTGCTAAAGTGCAGGAAACGCAGGATGGCCTCAAAACGTGCCCTGGACATAGCAGCAGAGAACATGGGCATGTGATGAATTGGGTTCGTGGACCAATATGACCTGCGGTGGCTGCGATGGGGTAACTACTGCACGTGTCACTGTACCAGCTTCAACTGCCCTTCTGGTGCTCGCCACTTGAACGCACATGTGGGCAACCGATCAGGCCTGATCGGGCAAACACTGCGTTTTGGGTGGAGGGCGAACTAAGGTGACACTAATACAATTATAGATCTGACTGTGATCAGTTTTGATCACATCCAGATACTATAAAAGTGCAAAAGCTGATTAGCGATACGCTAATTAGCGAAAGAGTGACTGCGGTGCGGTGGGCTGGGCGCTAACTGATTGCTAAACTACCTAACCAAGGGGCCTAAACTATCCCTAAAACCTAACAGTCAATACCAGTGAAAAAAAAATGTGACAGTTTACACTGATCACTTTTTTCCCTTTCACTAGTGATTGACAGGGGCAAGAAGGGGTGATCAAGGGGTTAATTGGGGTGCAGGTGGGTGATCTGGGGCTAAGTGTGCTGTTTGGTGCTACTAACTATGAAGTTTGCTCCTCTGCTGAGACCAACCGACGAAAAGGATCAGCAGAGGAGCAGGGAAGCCATTTAACACATCATATTTACTAATATGATGTGTTATATGGCTTCTGATTGGATTTTTTAAAAATCGCCAGCCTGCCAGCTACGATCATTGGCTGGCAGGCTGGTGACGTGACCCCCCTCGAACTTTTGCCGGCCCGCGATGCGCGTGCGCGGGTCGGCTAAGTGCGCCATCTTGCGACTCGCGAGATGACGCTGATATGCGTGACTCTGCACAGCGCTGCCGCCTCTGGAACGCGAATCTGCGTTAGGCGGTCCGGAGGCGGTTAACTTGCTGAAGACAAAACCGAAGGGAAAATGCCCCAAGAACAAGCAGGAACTGAAGTTGCAGTAGAGGCCTGGCAGAGCATCACCAGGGATGAAACCCAGCATCTGGTGATGTCTATGCGTTCCAGACCTCAGGCTGTAATTGACTGCAAAGGATTTGCAACCAAGTATTACAAAGTGAAAGTTTTGTTTATGACTATTATTATGTCCCATTACTTTTGGTCACTTAACAAGTGAGAGGCACATATGCAAACTGTTGTAATTACTACACCGTTCACCTGATTTGGATGTAAATACCCTCAAATTAAAGCTGACAGTCTGCAGTTAAAGCACATCTTGTTTGTTTCATTTCAAATCCATTGTGGTGGTGTATAGAGCCAAAAATGTTAGAATTGTGTTGATGTCCCAATATTTATGGACCTGACTGTATGTCATTTCCTGTAAAAAAAAAATACTTGCTGGTTGAATAAAAGTAACTTTAAATCAAAATGTTCCAGGGGTATAAATATAAATTGTGGGGGTTATGTAGTAGAACTCACCCATGAATGACCTACAGTACAGACCAAAAGTTTGGAAACACCTTCTGATTCAAAAAGTTTGAAACAACTGAAAATATGTCATATTCTAGGTTCTTCAAAGTAGCCACCTTTTGCTTTGATTACTGCTTTGCACACTCTTGGCATTCTCTTGATGAGCTTCAAGAGGTAGTCATCTGAAATGGTTTTCACTTCACAGGTGTGCCCTGTCAGGTTTAATAAGTGGGATTTCTTGCCTTATAAATGGGGTTGGGACCATCAGTTGCGTTGTGGAGAAGTCAGGTGGATACACAGCTGATAGTCCTACTGAATAGACCGTTAGAATTTGTATTATGGCAAGAAAAAAGCAGCTAAGTAAAGAAAAATGAGTGGCCATCATTACTTTAAGAAATGAAAGTCAGTCCGAAAAATTGGGAAAACTTTGAAAGTGTCCCCAAGTGCAGTCACAAAAACCATCAAGCGCTACAAAGAAACTGGCTCACATGCGGACCGCCCCAGGAAAGGAAGACCAAGAGTCACCTCTGCTGTGGAGGATATAAGTCACCAGCCTCAGAAATCGCAGGTTAACAGCAGCTCAGATTAGAGACCAGGTCAATGCCACACAGAGTTCTAGCAGCAGACACATCTCTAGAACAACTGTTAAGAGGAGACTGTGTGAATCAGGCCTTCATGGTAGAATATCTGCTAGGAAACCACTGCTAAGGACAGGCAACAAGCAGAAAAGACTTGTTTGGGCTAAAGAACACAAGGAATGGACATTAGACCAGTGGAAATCTGTGCTTTGGTCTGATGAGTCCAAAGTTGAGATTTTTAGTTCCAACCACGAGTCTTTGTGCGATGCAGAAAAGGTGAACGGATGGACTCTACATGCCTGGTTCCCACCGTGAAGCATGGAGGAGGAGGTGTGATGGTGTGCGGGTGCTTTGCTGGTGACACTGTTGGGGATTTATTCAAAATTGAAGGCATACTGAACCAGCATGGCTACCAGAACATCTTGCAGCGGCATGCTATTCCATCCGCTTTGCGTTTAGTTGGACCATCATTTATTTTTCAACAGGACAATGACCCCAAACACACCTCCAGGCTGTGTAAGGGCTATTTGACCATGAAGGAGAGTGATGGGGAGCTGCGCCAGATGACCTGGCCGGCCTCCACAGTCACCGGACCTGAACCCAATCGAGATGGTTTGGGGTGAGCTGGACCGCAGAGTGAAGGCAAAAGGGCCAACTAGTGCTAAGCATCTCTGGGAACTCCTTCAAGACTGTTGGAAGCTGGGGCGTCGCTAGGTTAAAACATTCGGGGCCTGGGCCCCGGATGTTTTGTCCCATGCCCCGAATGTCCTGCCTGCCTGCTAGATACAACTGTATTGCCGTACACAGAATGGCAATACAATTGAATCTTACACTGGGAAGAGGTGAAGGACCTTTGGTGACATCACAGGTCATGTGATCAGCAAAACAGGCTGTGATAGGATGACCTGGATGATGTCACCATCATGTGACCAGTGCAGGATTGGACCGGAATGAAGAGGAGAAGGAGCCTAATGCTGATGTCTATACAGGAGAGGTAAGTGAAGGGAGAGGCAGAGCAATGCTGGGAGTTGTAGTTATTTAACTAGGATGTATGTTAGGGCTGAAGGGAGGGATGTTATTGACATGGAACTGTGTGCTTGAGGTGGCTGGGCAAGGGAGTGATGTTATTTACATGGGACTGTATGTGGAAAGTAGATGGTGGGGGGGGGTGATGTTTATGTACATGGGACTTAATGTTTAGGCCCGTGTTTCCCAACCAGTGTGCCTCCAGCTGTTGCAAAACTACAACTCCCAGCATGCCTGGACAGCCTTTGGTTGTGCGGGCATGCTGGGAGTTGTTGTTTTGCAACAGCTGGAGGCACACTGGTTGGGAAACACAGGTTTAGGCTACATTCACACTTGCGTTTGGTGATCCGCTTGTGAGATCCGTTTCAGGTCTCTCACAAGCAGCCCCAAATGCATCAGTTTAACCCCAATGCATTCTGGATGGATGCGGATCCATTCAGAATGCATTCGTTCGGCTCCCCGTTCCATTTTGGAGGTGGACCCCAAAATGCTGCAAGCAGCGTTTTTGTGTCCGCATGGCCTTGCGGAGCTAAACGGATCCGTCCTGACTTAAAATGTAAGTCAATAGGGACGGATCTCTTTGCATTGACACAAAATGGTGCAATTGTAAACGGATCCGTCCCCCATTGACTTTTAATGTAAGTCAGGACGGATCCGTATTGGGACTTAGAAATTCAAATCTAATACAAACGGATCGGTCCTGAACGGATGGATTTGTTTGTATTATATCGGTGCGGATCCGTCCTGTACAAGTGCAGGACAGATCTGCACAAACGCAAGTGTGAAAGTAGCTTTAGGGGGTGATGTTTACATTGGATCGTGCGTTGGAGGCAGCTGGGGAGGAGGTGATGTTATTTACATGGGACTGTATGGTGGAGGGAAGATTATAACTGCAGGGGGCACTGCAGATCCAGGGGACATTATAGGCGGTCTTATTACTACTGGGGGCTCTATAGTAGGGTCTTATAGATCCGCCTTATTTCTACTAAGCGCACTATGGGGGTCTTATTACTACTGAGGGGTCTGTAGTGAGCTTTATCACCACTGGGGGAACAATAGGGGTCTTATTTCTACTGGGTACTCTGTGAGGGTATTATTAATATGGGAGGGCTCTTCTAATAATGGGGGCATTGTTGAGGAGCATTGTTGAGGAGCATTATCACGGTTGGGGCAGTGTTACTAACGAGGGCATTCTAGAAGGGAATTACTATTGGTGGGACTATGAGGAGCACTATTACTATGGGGGGCAGTAATGTTTCTTTAGGATAGTATTTGGGGGTATTGGGGGGGGTTTGAGGTTTTGGCACAGCAAGCAGCAGGATAACACTGTGGGGACTCCAGTTGGGGGATAATGATAGAATGTGAGGAAGCTAAGATGTCTGTGTGTCACACTCTGCAGAGACGAGGCGGCTGAGAGAAGTTGTCCAGACCAAGTGGAGAAGATGATGACAGAGAGGAGACGTCACCTGGAGGCCCTGGATGTGACAGGTAAGTGCCGCTGTATAGCAAGTACAGCATAGTGCGGGGGGGGGGGGGGAGATGGGACACATTTATTGGGGCTTGTGCCCCGGATCTTTTAAGACCCTAGCAACGCCCCTGGTTGGAAGATCATTTTAGGTGACTACCTCTTGAAGCTCATCAAGAGAATGCCAAGAGTGTGCAAAGCAGTAATCAAAGCAAAAGGTGGCTACTTTGAAGAACCTAGAATATGACATATTTTCAGTTGTTTCACACTTTTTTGTTATGTATATAATTCCACATGTGTTAATTCATAGTTTTGATGCCTTCAGTGTGAATCTACAATTTTCATAGTCATGAAAATAAAGAAAACTCTTTGAATGAGAATTTTAGAAACTACACCTCTCAATATATTCAAAACTAATTTTACAAACTTTGTTAACCCTTTATATGTTTCACAAGAATTAAAGGAAAATGGAGGCAAAATGTAAACATTTCACTTTTTTAAGGTTTTACATTTTAATCCATTTTTTTCCTGTAATGTGACAAAGATTAAAGCAAAACTAACCTCAATGTTTACAGAACACCCCATATATGGTCATAAACTGCTGTATGGCCACACAGCATGACTCAGAAGGAAATGCACCTCATATGGTTTTTGTAGGGCAGATTTTGCTAAAAATGACAACATATTGAAAACTACACCCCTCAAGGAATTTATTGAGGTGTTTATTGACCAATTTGATCCCACAAGCGTTTCATAGAATTTAGAAACAATTGGCTGTGAAAATTACCATTTTAATTTCTTCCAATGTTGCATGAGCTCCACATTTTTCGTTTTCACAAGAGGTATCAGGAGAAAAAGCATCACTAATTTTGTTATGCATTTTCTCCTAAACATGACAACACCTCATATGCATTGCTGTTTGGGCACATGGCAGGGATAATAAAAGATGGAGCACCATATTTTTTTTAAGGGCAGATTTTGGTGGAATAATTTACAGGCACCATGTTGGTATTGATCAGCCTCTGGAGACTAGTACAGCCATTTTCTGACAACCATACATTTTATTTTTCTCTATACTGAGCTTTACCATTGGCTCTATTTTGGGGTACATATGATTTTTCAATTGGTTTTTATTTAGCTTTTTGGGAAGCAGGATAAAGAAAAGGCAGCAACTCTGCCATTGCTTTTTGGGCTTTCTTACTGCAGCAAACACCGTGCGGGAAAAATTGCATGTTACCTTTATTCTGCTGGTCAGTAATATTACAGAGACACAAATTTTATATATTTTTTTATGTTTTGTCACTTTCACTCAAAGCATATAAAAAAACAAAAAAAAACCTGTTTTTGTGTTGCCAATTTCTGAAAGCCATATTTTTTTGAAATTTTCTGCCAATCATCTAGTGTGGGGGGATTTTGGGGGGAATTTAATTGGTACCATGTTGGGGTACATAGTACTTTTTAGCACTTGCTATTATGCATTATGTAGGGGCTTATGACATCCATGTGACCTTTATTTTGCGGATCCATTGTAACAAGAATAAGGCATGTTAACATTTTTTTACAAAATGGACTTGCAAACGGATAGGGAATGCTCAAGTTGTCATTTCCTTTTTTTTTTGCGGGTCTAATGAAATAAATGGTTCTGCATATGGACCACAAAACAGAACGGGCACGGACAAAAAATACGTTCATGTGCATGAACCCTAAGACAAAATGACGAAAAATTACTGTTTTGACAAGTTTTGTTTTGACGTTCAACTAATGGGGTAGATCATGTAATATTTTTATACAGCCAGTCGTTAAGGATATGGCGATACTTAATATGTCTACTTGTATCCATTTTTTTGCAATCTAACATAATAAAAGATTTTTGGGAAAAAATGCTATTTTTATGTTGCCATTTTCTGAAAGCCATATATATATATTTTTTTCTGCCAATCGTCTTGTGTGGGGGCTCATTTTATGTAGGATTAGTTTATGTTTTCATTGGTACCATTGTTGGGGTACATTACACTTTTTGATCGCTCGCTATTACGTTTTTTGTAAGGCAAGGTCACAAAAAATGGCTTTTTGACATGTTCCTCTGGCGAAGTAGATTTTAGTATTAGTGTGATAATTTTTTATACAGCTGTCTCCTTTTTGTTTTATTTTTTACAATCTAATACAAAAAAAGTTGTTTGATAGGTTTAAAAATGTATCATTTTTGTCTAGAAATGCTACTCCATTTTTTTGACGCCACTCTCCACTAGTCTGATTTTTTTTTTTTAACAAATTACAGTGAGGGTTACAAAAAGTTGCAAATTTTTGCTAAAACAAGCCCAAAAAGTTGAAAAAGCCCCGTGAGATAAATTCTTCATATAGCCTTCTTTTTCAGCATATTAATATATATTTAAATTTAAACAATTTGTATAATTGTTATTAGTAAATAAATGCAGTTTGATTTCTAGTCCAAGTATGTAACTGACAAGTCAGGTTGTTTCACTGACTCCACAGTATACTTTTTCACAATAACAACAACAAAACAAGTACACAGGGAGGAACAGGTTGCATATACAAATATCACAATTCTCAAAAATATAAGAAAAAAACAAAGAATGTTCTAAATTATGCTTCTGATAGGCTGACCCAGGCTCAGAGCAAGCATTCTCCCCCTCTTTCCCACAGTGTAATGTGATCATCTTTTCCTCCCTCATTGTTTTCCCCACCAATATTCACCGTAAAATGGTACATAATTCAGTGGAAACAAATTGGAAAAGCTTTGGATTTGCTTGGATTTAAGTGAAATTCATAATGAATCCAATTTGTTTATAATTGATTCATTAATCTCTAAAATACATATTTAAAAGGGCTACAAGATGCTGGCTATATATGCTACCATAAAAAAAAAAATTGATGCATTGTTGAGAACACCAAAGGCATTAAAAGGGTGAAACTTCTCAACTTGAACTGGAACTCTAAGCAGTTTCTATTCAGATCCTCACTTCTGTATGCACATGCCAACTTTTTTCACCTATGTTGGCTTCATATATGTACTAAAATATCTAAAATTGTATTACGTGTGTACATACATGGTTCATGGATTTGAATGTAATTTTTGTTGAGCTCTTCCAAGAAGGAGGACCTACAGAAAAATAAAAATGTATAAAAATGTATAACCCTGAAAATATATACCAAAATATGCCTATATTCTTCCTGAAATATGGTTAAAAAAAGCTGTATAAAATACATTTGCTATTTCCCCAAAAAATCTAATAAATTAGAAGTATATTGGAACTGATATTCTAAAGAGAATCCAACTCAAGAGACTGAGAAATATATCTCACACTTATGTAAATAATCATTAAAAACTATAGAATTTTGACTTGAAAATACCTGTATGTTCTAGAAATGCACATTGCTATCCTATTTTTAGGCCATCTGTACACAAACAATGTGGATATTATATTAACTAATAATTAAGTTTTTTATTCATTCTGTGTGTGGACTATTCTTAATTCTTCTAAAACTTTGCTTGTAATTTTGTTTAATTATATACTTAATTATATTTCTATTTTCTAATGTCTTGTACAGCTTGATGTTATACATTAATTTCAATGTACGGTTTAAACATTAAACATGATTTTAACATTTTATAAGCGATTTTAAACTACACAAACATGACATATTTTTTCATATTTTATTTACCATGGGCTGTCAGTGTTGCAAGCATCATTTTTCTAATGCAGGTACATCAATCTGCTGCTATAAATTTTATTTTAGAAAATAACAGATCTTGTTATACTTACTGATAACCATACTGAATACTTACATCTTACACTCAATGTCAATTAAATTCTAACATGCAGATTAGTTACTGTAGTGCTATTAAGTACATTGAATCAATCATTAATCATTAAAGTTCTGCAAAATTGGAAAGGCCTCATAATTATAGACTAATCACAAACAATGCTTAATGATGGTATCTATTAAGATTAATGTTACAAAAGAGGCCTTATCATATTTGATATAACTAAAGAATAGATAAACTCAATGACTGTGGTTAAAGATTACTTAGATGTTCTGCATAGTGCACATATTGTGGCAATTAAGATTAAACACCTTTCAATTATAAATGACAATAATTCTCAAATTTTCTCTATTTAGTTTTGTTACCAGTTTAAGCTCCAAGAAATTATTAAAATTCATGAACTCTACTAATGTTTTAGGAGTGTTTTGTACTTCTTTTTCCACATGTGGCAGCAGGTTTTATAATTTTCATAACAATAATTAGGTAGAAACATATCTTATATATACACTTTAAATGTTTTGTAATTTTTAACAAACTTTTATTTTTTTTATTGTATGGTGAAAACTGAAAAAACTGTCACAGGAAGTGGATGTCGAACCACTGCATCAAGCAAAATGTTTAGGTCTAATCCTAAGAACGTTATTCACCCTTTAACCCCTATACAGGAATCTAGACTTTGCTGCAAGGGAGTCACCAGGCGGCTACCTCTTGAAGTAGTCCTTGTGTGCTTGATAGCTGACCCTCAAGGGTCAGAGACACCAGTGCGAAGCACCAGCTAATCAAACTTTACTCGTAGTCAGAGATCAGGGCAGGCAAAGTTTGTGTGAATGTGAGAAACAAGTCCTAGGTAAGTGCAGGTAGAAGAGTGTCAAAATGATAAAAAGGTACAGGGGTCAGGTCAAGCAGCAGAGGATCAGAGTAAAAAAACAAGGATAAGTCAGTACAAAGGTAGACAAACAGAATAGCACACCCTCACAGGGAACTACTGTAGTAAACTAGACATCCTATTGCTCAGACAACTTTCCCTGGGTGAAGGTGCCTTAAGTATCTTGGAGTGGCCAGCCATTGGCTGACAATTGCTAGCGTGCATGCAAGTTGGTCCTTTAAGAGAGTATGCATGAGTCCTAGGAACAGAGCTTAGAGACCCGGCAGGGAGGTGTAGGCCATGGCCTGCAGCAGGGGAAGGCACATGGCCTGCTGGTGGGCATTGGAGTACCACCAGGACAGCAAAGAAACCAGCTGGGTGAGTTATAAGGCACCCATGTCCCTTTGAAGGAGTAGGACGGTAGAAGGCATGGGTCATCAGCGCAAAAAATACAATATCAATCACTGAAGTCAACTACCTAAAATATAACTTTTAATATGTAATATACTAAAAAATCACAGTTAGTCCCTCACATGGGGACAAATATACCAACAGACAAACAGACAAGATCGTCTTCTGGACTCGGTACATAGACGATGTGTTCATTATCTGGAATGGCACTCGGGAGGAATTTGACCTATTTATCAGGGCCCTTAATATCAATGAACTGGGGCTTTCGTTTACCTCCGAGTATCATCCAGAATCCCTAACCTTCCTTGATGTCAGAGTTACAAAAACCGGAGGTGGTCTTGTCACCTCCACCTTCAGGAAGACCACGGCCACCAACAGTTTACTGCACTGGAATAACCACCACCCATCCAGTTTAAAGAAGGGTATACCTCGTGGTCAGTACCTGCGTATGAAGAGGGACTGCTCTGACAGAGAGGGTTTCCACCAGGATGCTAGGAAATTACAAAAGAGGTTTACAACGAGAGGTTATCCACAACACGTCCTTAGGGAGGCGTTCCAACATGCGTCCGCATGCAAACGCAATACCCTGTTGGTCCCGAGAGAATCAAAAGGAGAAAACAAGGAGGTCATCAGAATAATCTCGACCTTTGATACCATCAGGAAGTAAGGGATATCATCAGTAAATACTGGCCCATCTTGTTAATGGACCCGGACGTGTCAGATAAACTCTCTTCTCGACCAAGTATATCGTTCAGACGCGGCAGATGCCTTTGCGATCGGGTTGTTCACAGCCACTACTCGGGACCTGCACCGAAGGGAACCTGGCTTGATTGTAAGCCGCTCATCACCTTTCGTTGTGGATCCTGTCTGGCTTGCCGTAATATTAGAAGTTCCAGGCACAACACCTGCTCGGTCACAGGAAAAATTTATGATGTCCGTGACTTTGTGAATTGCCGGAGTAAAGGGGTGGTGTACCTGGCCCAGTGCACCTGTCCAAAAGACTATGTGGGTAAAATGTTCAGAGAGTTCCAGAGGCGTGTCCTTGAACTCATAAATGACATTAAGAACAAGAAGGATACCCCTCTAGCTAACCATATGTGGGAACATCATAATGGAGACCCCCGACTCATTAAATTCTCAGCATTGGAGTTGATTAGACCCTCCCCTAGGAAGGGCGACTGGGACCGCAGGATCCTCCAAAAAGAGACCGAGTGGATTTTCAGGCTTCGGTCACAGACACCAGGGGGCTTGAACAAAATACTCACATTTACATGTTTTCTGTAACAGACCAGGAATTCCTGTCTTTGGGGATCATCCCCAGTCGACTTCTTGTCCTCACATGGCACAAATTGATATCGACACAAGAAATATCAGTATTTTAGGGTCTTCCTTCATCAGGCACACCTGCACATATAATATTGTTTAATCATTAGATTCAGACAGCACCAATTGTTGATAAGCCATTAACCCTATTTTGTACTAATCTATATGGTCCCTGTCCAGACTCAATTGTCCTTGGTACACCTTCTTCCCTCCGAGTTGCTCAAAAAACACCTGAATGACATAATTGGTCCTGATATACACCCAAAATCATTAATGACTTGGTCTCGCATCCCTGCCATTATTAACCCCAGGCGGAATGGGGGACCATGACATTTTACTTAGATATAGGTGGTAATCGCAGGTGCCGATATGGATAGCGACAGTGATAAAATAGCGATCCATATTTTGAGAT
This sequence comes from Bufo gargarizans, assembly GCF_014858855.1. Classification (NCBI taxonomy): domain Eukaryota; kingdom Metazoa; phylum Chordata; class Amphibia; order Anura; family Bufonidae; genus Bufo; species Bufo gargarizans. The sequence continues at coordinate 205,885,742 of NC_058080.1, forward strand.
GGTATCAGTTTATTGAAATATTTAGGACCACCTAGTGATGGGCTGATATACTTCTCCACTGGCGGTCTGGTATTTTCAGTGGTTAATTTATTTATCATTTATAGATCCTCTGCCATTCTGGCCCATTATAATGGCCACTTCCACTTTGATCGTCTGATAGTGCACTTGATACACTCACGGGATGCCGCAGATTACGATACCATCAACTCCACTCGAGTATCAGCCTCCTGTATGAGACGCTTCGGTGTACTTCCAGGACGGTGGAACGCACGGCCATTTTGGATCCTAGCGTGCGTTCCACTTGATCGACCGTGATTGGCTCGCAGTGGAGCGCATGGCCATACTGGATTTTGGCCTGCGCTTCACATGGACGGTGCCGAATAGTCCGTGGTGGAACGCACGGCCATTTTGGAAATGTGGCGTGCGCTCCACCTGGAAGGAAAGGGGAGTAGCTCACCATAGGTACGACACCCAACATGTCCAATCTATTGTTTCATCTCCTATTAGTTTAACTTACAGTGTATTGCGTTATCTCCTATTAGTTTAATTTATATCTGGCATACCTCCCACCTAGTAGGGGACCCCAGGCTATTGGATGTTCCTCCTACCTGTAGATAAGTGGGAACCTTTGGGATCAGGTGACCTACCCCCACAACTTGATTGGACTAGAGTAATGAGGGACCTCCCACAAACAGGGTTTAAATAGCAATGGCGTCAGGTCACAAATTGGAGCCTCATTTTAGTGCCCCCTGGAGCACTCCAAGCCGCCGGACATACATCATCAGATGAGTATAGCATTATTAATCGTTATACATGTTGATGCTTGCATTTTTCTGTTGCATGCTCTGTAAGTTTCGTTTTCAGCTGCATTATCTTCGTGCAACTGTCTGTATGTCTGATAGCTGGATACCGTCCTGCGGGTGCTCCAGCATTTTGGTCTATTTTGTTTTCTAATTTTGATTGTCAATATGTATTCGCTGCGGTTGGGCAGCGTCTGATTTGGTTGTTTGCTTGTTGTCTCCTGACGAACCTGATCTATAAGGGGAAACGCGTCGAGACGAGAACCATTTATTTAGACAATCATCTTGTAGTAATCTTTGGATTATACTATACGACCCGGGTATCCATAAGGGTCCATTTGTGTTGTAGGGGTGTTTCAAGGACAGACAGGTTAGGTACGGGGACAGAGTGCTCCCACAATCGGGGTGCATCTCTGGGCAGAGAACAGGTTAGGGATACCCTAGGGTTACACTAGGGACCCCTATGGCCTTGCCCCCATTCCATCAGCATTATACATCCTCCGTCCTGAATCAAGCCCCTCATTGTCTGTTTGTCTGTTGGTATATTTGTCCCCATGTGAGGGACAAATCCGTTTTTTCTTTCCTGATCTGTTCTGTTTTTTGCAGAACAGATCAGGACCAGTTCTGGACCCATTCATTTTCAATGGGTCCTGGAAAAAATCGGACAACACAATGTGTGCTGTCCGTTTCCGTTGTTCCGTTCTGCATGTCCGATTAAATATAAAACTTGTCCTATTCTTTTCCGCAAAAATCGGATCCTGGTACAATACAAAGTCAATGGTTCCGCAAAAAACGGATGACATTTGTATGTCATTACGTATGTCATCAGTTTTATGCGGAATCCGTTCCTGGAAATGTATTCCTGCCCACAGAAATCACTTATTCACTTTTTTTTTTCAATTTTTTTTCAAAGAAATCCAAACAACTTTATTTGCTTTGTGAAATTTATACATGTTTCCGTTTTTTGTGGATCCGCAAAAAACGGATGACATACGGATGACATACGGAAACATTTTCAGGAACAACGTATCCGCAAAAAATGGACCGAAATTCGGGATATAGAAAAATACTGACGTGTGAATGTAGCCTAACTGTGATTTTTTTTAGTATATTACATATTAAAAGTTATATTTTAGGTAGTTGACTTCAGTGATAGATAATTTTGTGTACAACTACCAGTTACGTATTTTTTCAGCGTTTAAAAAAATACAATAACCTTACTGACAGAATAAGAATATCCACCTAAAATCGCCAAATTTACACAACTCCTAGAGATGTACAATAAATGTTATCATTAAGGTATAGTTGTTCCCAACAAGCACCAAGGCTGTAAGGTCTGAAGCAGATTTAGGAAAAAATGGCATAGACAGAGTTATAGGTTTAGCACCATATTTGTGGATGCAGCCTTAAAACAATGGGTATGGGTATGCAAAATATGAAATTTCACAGTGAAATAGCTCAAAGTTATTGGGATCTGAACTGTTACATGCCATGTATAGGATTGTTGTTCTTTTATTATGCAGCACCTAGGTTAAAGGGAACCTGTCACCGGGATTTTGTGTACAGAGCTGAGGACATGGGTTGCTAGATGGCCGCTAGCACATCCGCAATACCCAGTCCCCATAGCTCTGTGTGCTTTTATGGTGTAAAAAAAACGATTTGATACATATGCAAATTAACCTGAGATGAGTCCTGTATGTGAGATGAGTCAGGGACAGGACTCATCTCAGGTTAATTTGCATATGTATCAAATAGTTTTTTTTACTAAATAAAAGCACACAGAGCTATGGTGACTGGGTATTGCGGATGTGCTAGCGGCCATCTAGCAACCCATGTCCTCAGCTCTATACACAAAATCCCGGTGACAGGTTCCCTTTAAGTTGTACCCTACTAAGTAGATACCTTAATATCTCTAGAAGGCCAATCTACCTGTAAGAAGAAATCCTTCTGCCATATAAGATAATGGAGAACTGTTGTTATGCATTTGCATGGATTTATTTTTCTTCTCCATAAACTCCTGCAAAAGGAAGGAACCTCCAGTACTTGCACTGCCCTCCAGCATCCTCAAGCAGTTACTATTAGAATAAAAATGGTGAAAAGTAGTGATGATCAAGCACCAAAGTATTCAGGTGTTCGGCCCGAACACATTGCTGTATTCATGTGCTCGGCCGAGCACCCGAGTATAATGGAAGTCAATGGGAGACAACCAGGCACCCCCTGCTCTGAAGAGGGGAGGGTGCCTGGTCCATTGGAAAAGGTCAGAAAGTGACAGAAACACCACTGAAATGGATCGGGAAGAGCATGGGGGATGATGTCTGGATGCATCTTGGACTCCAAGGGCGCTGCTGGGAACCATGTTGTCCGAGTTGTACGCCACTTTTACAGACTGACAAAAGTATGCACAAAACCCCCCCAAAAAATGTATTTTACAGGAAAAATTGTTAGGAAAAATTATTTCCTGTATATTCAGATGTATATAAAGTGCAAGTGCTGCAAAAAATTTGAAGCAAAAGGCACTCCGAAACAGCCTGCATATCACATAAAATAGGGCCTCAATCACATTGTGGTACAATACACCCTTTGTTACACATAAAGGAGGGCATCATACATACCCTTGAAGAATTATGATTGATGGACTGCTGGTGACCCTCAAAAACATTTGGAGCAAGGGCCTGCTAATCTGACCATCCAAAACCTTAGGGGCGAGAGCCTGCTGCCGCATTGGTGACTCTACATAACTTCTAGGCGATCGCACATCCCCGTGATGGTGATGATCCATGGATCATGGATGTCTGCCCTATCAACTTTGGAGCAATTTTTCAACAAGGACCTTCTGGTATAGCACTGTTTAGCTTCTCTTCTCCACCAGAGGAATGAGAGATGAGAAGTTCTCTTTGTAGCGGGGGTCGAGGAGGGTGAACAACCAGTAATCCGTGTTGTCTAAAATGTGTATAACGCACGGGTCATGAAAAAGGCAGCCTAACATGAAGACAGCAATGTGTGCCAGAGTACCAACAGGCAAGACTTTGCTGTCGTCATCAGAAGGTGAGCTGACCCTGTAAAAGATTTTAGGTGAGGGCCTGCAGTTGAGCTGACCCTGTAAAGCATTATATGCAAGGGCCTACAGTTGAGCTGACCCTGTAAAACATTAAATGTGAGGACCTACAGTTGAGCTGACCATGTAAAAGATTTTAGGTGAGGGCCTACAGGTGACCTGGCCCAGTGAAACATTATATGCAAGGGCCTGCAGTTGAGCTGACCCTGTAAAACATTATATGTAAGGACCTGCAATTGAGATGACCCTGTAAAAGATTTTAGATGAGGGCCTGCAGGTGACCTGACCCTGTAAAAGATTATATGTGAGGGCCTGCAGTTGAGCTGACCCTGTAAAAAATTATATGCAAGGGCCTACAGTTGAGCTGACCCTATAAAACATTATATGCGAGGACCTGCAGTTGAGCTGACCCTGTGAAACATTATATGCAAGGGCCTGCAGTTGAGCTGACCCTCTAAAACATTTTATGCAAGGGCCTGCTCCTGAGCTGACCCTCTAAAACATTAAAGGCGAGGGCCTGCTGGTGAGATGACCCTGTAAAACATTATATGCAAGGGCCTGCAGTTGAGCTGACCCTGTAAAACATTAAATGCTAGGGCCTGCAGTTGAGCTGACCCTGAAAAACATTATATGCGAGGGCCTGCAGTTGAGCTGACCCTGTAAAACATTAAATGTGATGGCCTGCAGTTGAGCTGACCCTGTAAAATATTTTAGGTGAGAGCCTGCAGTTGAGCTGACCCTGTAAAACATTATATGTGAGGACCTGCAGTTGAGCTGACCTTGTAAAAGATTTTAGGTGAAGGCCTACAGGTGACCTGACCCAGTGAAACATTATATGTGAGGGCCTGCAGTTTAGCTGACCCTGTAAAACATTATATGCGAGGACCTGCAGTTGAGATGAACCTGTAAAAGATTTTAGGTGAGGGCCTGCAGTTCAGCTGACCCTGTAAAACATTATATGTGAGGGCCTGCTGCTAAGCTGACCCTCTAAAACATTAGGGGCAAGGGCCTGCTGGTGAGCTGACCCTGTAAAACATTATATGCGAGGGCCTGCAGTTGAGCTGACCCTCTAAAACATTATATGCGAGTGCATCCTGGCAAGCTGACGCTGTAAAACATTATATGTGAGTGCCTGCAGTTGAGCTGACGCTCTAAAACATTACATGCAAATTCACTCTGTTCAAATGACGCTCTAAAACATTATATGACAATGCATGCTGTACAGATGACGCTCTAAAACATTATCTTCAAGTGCATGTTGTTCAGCTGACGCTCGAAAACATTATTTACGAGTGCCTTTTTGTTAGCTGACACTCTAAAACATTATTTTCAAGTGCATGTTGTTCAGCTGAAGCTCTAAAACATTATTTGCGAGTGCCTTCAGGTGTGCTGATGCTCTAAAACATTATATGCGAGAGCATGCTGTACAGCTAACGCTCTAAAACATTATATCCGAGTGTATGCTGTTCAGCTGACCCTATAAATAATTTTTGTTGAGGGCCTGCAGTTAAGCTGACCGTATAAGAAAATTTGACTTAAGGGCCTGCAGTTGAGCTGATTCTATAAAAAAAAAATAGAGTGGAGGAGGAGGAGGAAAAGAAAAAAAAATTCAACCATATACTTTTTGTGGTGGAAAAGGTACATGGGAATACACTACAGTTAGAGTTGAGTGGACATCTGGATGTTCGGGTCCGACGGGTTCGGCCGAACTTCACAAAAAAGTAAATCGGGACCCGAACTTTTGAGCGCTAAAATGGCTGTAAAAATGTCTTGGAAAGGGCTAGAGGGCTAAAAATGCCAGCAAAATGTGGTTAAGAGCATGGCAAGTGCAAAAGTGGATAGGGAAATGACTTTAAATACCATAAAATACGATACAAATTAAAAATAATAATTGTGATCAAGGAGGACAAGGTCCATATGGAGTAGGAGGTTGAGGAGGCGGTGGATGTGGGGGAGGTAGCCTACATAGTTTTTTGGATTTATTTATATATATATTTTTTTTAATTAGGGCACACCCCAAAACATTGGGAAATATAACCTGTGATAACTCCCTTCCAGTCGTGCTAAATACACGTTCAGACAATACACTGGCTGCAGGGCAGGCCAGCACCTCCAAGGCGTAAAGGGCAAGCTCAGGCCATTTGCCAAATTTGGAGACCCAGAAGTTGCAGGGGCTGACCCCTGTCAGTCAGTTCATGTAGGCGTGTGCTCACATATTGTCCCACCATGTCACACGTCCCCGTGATGTTCACGATCCAATTGGATATCTGCTCTATCAACTTAGGATTTCTGCACCTATCATGTTGATCACGGTTATCGGCGAATCAGGGCTCCACCCTGGAGAGGGAGCGTGAGAAAGAGAGACTATATCCAAGGGAGATTAATGGATGAAATGTAATTGTGATTGAGCGGAAATGTGGGAGAAGCAATTAAAACTGAAGAATTTTGAAGGAAAGTAGGGGGCGCACGGAAATTACCCACTCCTGACTCGGGGAGGTAGTGACGATAAATAACAATACAGGACTGTTAAGATGCCCTGTTATTGGAATGATTAATAAAAAATTAAGGGAATGTCACTGTGGTATTTTGGATTTGGAAATGTTAGCTAGAAGAGGCCCTACTGACGCTTTGTTGACTCTAGATAACTTCTGCCTGATCGCACGTCCCTGTGATGTCCACCATCCATTTGTATATCTTCTTCAGTCAGTACGTGTAGGGGTGTGCACACATACTGCTCCACCATGTTGGTGAAATGCTGCCTCCTGCTAAAACATTCCATATAAGCCGGTGGTGCTGGTTGTTGTGGGGTCCTGACAAAGCTTTTCCACATTTCGGCCATGCTAACCGTGCCTTCTGAGGTGCTGGCAGTGCCCCAGCTGCGTTGGCGACCTCTTCCTCGTCGCCTGCCTTCGCCTTGTGCTTCCACTGTGCCCCCACTGTCAGAAGGGAATGCTTGCGCATCTTCTGAGCAGGCCAAGCTATATACTCAAACTAATTAAAATCAGCCTATGGGGCAGACGAGCTGGTCAGGAGTGCACGACTGAGGTGTCAGCCACACCTACAGTGTTGTTCTCAGCCATAGCTACGTGCCCCTGCGCATTGGGATGTGCTGACTGACTCCCTTTTTCTTTGCAGTTTGTACTATAGGTGTGGCTGACACCTCAGTCGTGCACTCCTGACCAGCTTGTCTGCCCCATAGGCTGATTTTAATTAGTGTGAGTATATAGCTTGGCCTGCTCCCCCTCACTCACTGGAAGCCATTTGGCACCAAGAGACAGAAATTAAAGCATGCCCAGCATGCATGTGGAACCTACTCTCCCTGAATTGTTTGGTAGCTGTCATGGCACATAACAGGTAGAATTTAGTGTTAGGAACCCGTCTTACAGAGATCGCCTTGACGTGCTGCAGACGGGCTCAAATAATTTTGTACAAAATGATTTGCCAAGCATCTCTAATTTATAAGTATAGCACTAGCAATTATTATGCTTTTATGTACTTCATTTGGTTTGCAGAGAGCTGTTGCAGTGCATGTTTTGTTTTACAGTGTTGCACTTAAATGCCTGGTCATGCAGGTTGTGCTCAGGTTGAGAACGTTTATGCCTCGCTTCAGACTCTAATTGCACAGCATGAAAACCACTTGTGTCTTGTCGTCAGCACATTGTCTGAAGAACTGCCATGCCAGGGAACTCCTTAAAGCTGGCTTTGGTGTGCTCGGTCCTTTGCTGCGGTGGGCAGTAGCAGGCATACTGTCTAGTGGACGGCCGCTCCGCTTTTGCAACCTGCTCCCTCTTCTGCTGTGCTAGTGGCTTTGTGCGACCACCGCCTCTTCCTCTGAACTACATAGGTCACTCGCATGACATTTTTTCCATGTGGAGTTGAGGACCTCATTGTCCCCTACATCATCTTCCACCCAGTCTTCACCGCTGCCCTCCTTGTCAGTCTGCAGACTTTCGAAAGTCCCAACAGTTGGCACCTGTGTTTCTTCATCATCCGAGACGTGCTGCGATGGTTCTCCCATGTACTAATCTTGAATCATAAGTGGTTGGGCATTAGTGCACTCAATCTCTTCCACTTCTGGGGCAAGACTATGTGGATGGCCCTGGGAAACCCTGATAACAAAGTCATCAAAAAGCAGAAGAGACTGCTGCATGACTTCGGGCTCAGACTGCTTGGCTGATTTGCAAGGGGGTGAGGTGAAAGACTGATGGACATCGACTGCAGGTGCCAACTGTGATCTTTCAGCAGAAAACTGGGTGGGAGACAATGTGAAGGAACTGGAGGCACTGTCAGAAACCCAATCTACTATCGCCTTGTTCTGGCCTCACCATTCGTAGAACCTCATTAGGCCCGACCAAATACCACTACAGGTTCTGTCGCCTACTCGCACCTGAGGAAGGGGTTTCACTTGTGCATGTAGCTGGCACAGATTGACCATGTCCTCTCCCTGCAACAGGAGCTCCACCAGCAGCACCACAACCTAGGCCATGTCCCTTATTTGACGCTCCCCTCATATTTCTCAAATTTAGGATTTTGCCCTAAATGGGTGTTTAATAGCAGAACAGAATGACAGTATCTAAAGTGTGCATCTCACAGATACAGATCCAGACTAGGCCAGAATTTAAGTTTTTTGCACAAAATGGTTGCTTTTTAATTAACTGAATATAACCACATTATCTAAAGGGTGTATCTCACTCGTCCTGATCCAGACTATACCGGAATTAAAGTCTTTTGCACAAAATGGCTGTTTTTCAAATTATTGAATAGAACCACAGTATCTAAAGGGTGTATCTCACACGTACTGATCCAGACTAGGCAGGAATTAAAGTTTTTTGCCCAAAATGGTTGTTTTTCAAATAACTGAATATAACCACTTATCTAAAATGTGTATCTTACAATGACATATGCAGAAAAGGCTGCAGAATTAACTTTTTTGCCCAAAACAGGTGTTTGTTTAATAACAGAATATGACAGCAGTATATAACCCTTAAATTTCACACGTGCTGATGCTGCAAGGGCTTTAAAATTGTGTATTTTGCCAAAAAGGGTGTTTTTAAAAACCCAGAAAATTATGGCTGCATTTCTAGCTTAAATTGCACACTGAATAATCCTGCAAAAGCACCAGATTTTGAATATTGCAGCAAGGGCTGCAATTTTAAATATTTTGCAAAAAAGTAGTTTTTTTTTATAACAGAATATGAAAGCTGTATATAACAATTGAATTTCACACGTGCAGATGCATCTAGGGATGTAAAATAGTGTATTTTGCACAAAAAGGGTGTTTTTAAAAACCCAGAAAATTATGGCTGTATTTCTGGCTTAAATTGCACACTGACTAATCCAGATGTTGGATATTGCCAAAAATGTGTGTTTTTTTTAGTAACAGATTATGAAAACTGTATATAACGATTGAATTTTACACGTGCAGATGCATCTAGGGCTTTAAAATTGTGTATTTTGCAAAAAAAAAAGGGTGTAAAAGGGTGCAAAAACCCAGAAAATTATGTCTGTATTTCTATCTTAAATTGCACACTGACTAATCCTGCAAATGCACCAGATGTTGTATATTGCCAAAAACTGGTGTTTTTTTTTTTAAATATATTTTTATTGTAATTTCCAAATACAACAAAGGTAACAGGATACCAAGGTAAAGGCTCGCAGGCCACGCAAAAGTAATGTTGAGATCGGAGTAAGTACATGACAATTGTTAAGGTATTGCATAAGTGTACAAATAGAACCTGGCAACAGGCAATCACAGTCCGGTGAAAGGAGTATGAGTATCGGAACACCCAGAAAATTAAAGAAGTGAGGATGACAGTGATATTTGGAACGGTGATGGTAGGGTACCCTATCAAACCTGGAAGGGATCCCTGGGAGGACAGTATATTGTGACATATGACATTGTCTGAAAGCTGAGAAGTAGGATCCCATACTAATTAGACAGTAACGACGTATGCTAAGAGTTAGGGGATCTAAACTTAGACCATAACGACCATTTTTTGACAAAGGAAACGTGAGTGCGTGACTCCCAAGAGGAGAGTTCCTCAAACCTGTGGATTTGGTCAATTTTTTGGAGCCACTGTTCCATAGATGGAATTGTAGTTTGTAACCAATGTTTGGGAAGTAGTAGGCGAGCCGCCAGCAGCATTTGTGTGAATATGAAGGGCGGTTTAACATTACCCTTTTCTTGAGGGGAGGACTGGAGGGCAAGTAGCGGCGATGGCTGTATCATGGTGCCGCAAACCTTGTTGGCCACTGAGAAGACCTCGCACCACCATTTGTGAATTAGGGGGCACCCCCACCAGATATGGAAGAACGTACCCCTCTCTCCTAGGCACCTCCAGCATGTGTCCGAAGCAGACTCGGCAAATCTTGAGGTCTTATCTGGCGTGTTGTACCATCTGGTAAGGATTTTGTATCCATTTTCCTGAATTCGGACACAGCGGGAGGCCCGATGGGGAGATTCTAGTAATTTCGGTAGGGATTCGTAGGGAATGATGATGCTCAGGTCCACTTCCCAATGTCTCACAAAGGAAGGTTTAGCTATCATGGGTGTTAGCCGCAGTTTGCCATAGATTTGTGATGTGAGTCTTCTAGGTGCTGATTGTGACGATATCAATGCCTCAAACCAGACTAGAGGGCGTGAGAGGTCCCCTATGCTTATGTGGTGTTTCAGATAGGTTCTGAGGTAAGCGACCGAGAGGAAGTCACGTGGGAGGGGGTTGAGTAATGTGTTTGTTTCCTCCAGGCCCATCCAGGCTCCAGTAGGGAGAGCCAAGGAGATCAAGGGAGCTGAGTAGGAGATCAATCCCGTAGAAGTTGATCTTCGTAGGGTGTGTGGGGCCGTGTTGAGAGAATCTGCTACTGACAGTAGGGGGGAGGGGAACGGAATGGAGCAGTGTGAGGAAGAAAACCACTTCCAAGCTTCAAGCGTGGCTCTAATTATTGGATAATGAGACGTAGGGCCAGGAAGGGTCAACCTCTGACCTAAGAGGAGTGCTCTGGCTGGGGTGTTCAAAATGTCTAGTTCCATCTGGGCTATGGCCGAGTATGGGGGAGGACGTAACCAAGCTAGTGTGCGGGAGAGGACAATAGCCTTTCCATAGAGATCAGGATTTGGCAAACCTATTCCCCCTGCATGTCTGGGCCTGGTAAGAAGAGCAAAGGAGAGCCTCGCTTTCTTTCCGCACCATATGAAGAATCTAAACTTTCATATTATGGAGTCATAATAATGTTTGGGGACGGGGATGGGTAGAACTTGTTGCATGTAGGTAAGTCGGGGTAGAATTAGGGATGAGAGAATGTTTTTACGACCAAACTCATGGGGTTAGTCCTGGCCAGATTGTCAATGGCTTCAAAGAGTGAGTTTCTCAGTGGGGTGTAGTTGAGGGAGAATAGCTCGGCTATATCAGGGCTGATCTTTACCCCTAGGTAAGTAATAGTGGGGGAGGACCAATTGAATGGGGAATTAATCATTAACTGGCACTTGGTTCTCCGGGGGATGCCTAGACAAAGTACTAGCGATTTGATGGCATTAATTCTGAAGTCTGAAATAATGCTATATGTGTTAAGATGGGACTGGATGCGAGGTAAGGACACCCTCGGGTTGACTGTCATTATAAGGACATCATCAGCAAAGGCAGCTATTTTTTGCTCCCTACCTCCCAAACATAGACCCTCCACCTGTCGGTCCAGCCTGATGGTTGAAAGGAATGGCTCCAATGCCAATATGAAGAGGAGGGGTGATAGCGGGCAACCCTGACGGGTCCCATTTCTGATGGGGAATGGGGAGGACAAGTTACCATTTACTAGGACTGAGGCTGTTGCGTGCTCGTACATCGAAAAAGTTGCTTGGACAAAGGGATCAGGTAGGCCAAAGCTCAACAGAACCCGTTTCAGGTACGACCATTTTACCCTATCGAAAGCTTTCTCTGCATCCGTGCTAAGCAAAAGCAAAGGAGAGGCAATCCGTTTAGCATGAGAGTATTAATCACCCTGGTGGTGTTGTCCTTGCCTTCTCTGTTGCGGATGAAGCCGACCTGATCCCCGTGAACAAGTTGAGGGAGGAGGGTAGCTAATCTGTTGGCTAGCATCTTGGCCAGGAGTTTGAGGTCTATGTTTAGGAGGGAGATAGGTCTATAATTGGAGCATCATTTGGAATCTTTCCCTACTTTAGGGATAAGGGTGATTAGGGCCGCGGTCATGTCTCTTGAGAGAGGAGTACCCTGAAGAGTCTGGTTGCAGACCTCCAGAAGATGCGGAAAGAGAAGTTCGTTAAAAGTTTTGTAATAAGCTAACGGGAGTCCATCTGGACCTGGGCTCTTCCCTGATGGCATTTGGCACATTGCTTTCTTGAGCTCATCCAATGAAAAGGAGGTTTCAAGGCTTAACTTCTGTTTTGGGGAAATGTTAGGGAGTTTAGAGGCTTCCAAGTAAGCAGATACAGCAGAAACATGGGCTTCTGCGTCTACTGTGGTAGGGAGATTATAGAGGTCATTATAAAAGGAGCGAAATTGAGCAGCTATCTGTGTGACCGAGAAGATGGGTGACCCGCCTTGTGAAGCTAGCTGGTGAACATAATTCGTAGATCTCCTCCCCTTAATTCTGCTCATGACAAATTTGGTTGCCTTGTCACCATGTGCAAAAAATTTGTGCTGGGAATTCATATAATATTTGGCTGCTCTGGCCACTAGGAGGGATTTGAGTTTGGCCATGTACTCTGATGGTTGAGATTCGGATGGATTTGCTTTATGTTGTGATTCAAGCCTCTGAATGTTTTTTAGCGCGTCATCGATTTCTCTTTCCCTCTTTTTCTTAAGGTGTGTGCCAATGCTGATAAATTGTCCCCTGATTACCGGTTTGTGGGCATCCCAGAGGGTGTTTGCCGTGAGGTCAGGGCTCTTATTCAGGGAGAAGTACTCTGTGATGTGTTTGGAGATCATGTCGACTGAATCTTGGTAGCCCAGTATGGTTTCATTTAGGCGCCAATTAAAACATGAGGGAGTTTCTTTAGGGGCTAGGACTGAGACATATATAGGGGAATGGTCAGAGGCGTGTATAGAGCCGATGGATGATTCCCTGCACAGATGTAGGTGCTCCTTAGAGATAAACAAGTAATCTATTCTATGATAAGTGTTATGGACTGGGGAGAAGTACGTGTAGTCTAGAGTGTTAGGATGGTGGGATCGCCAAATGTCTATAAAATGTAAGTCCCAGAGGGCATTCCTGATTGTTTTTAGGGATTTGCTAGAGTGGGAAGACCTGTGTGAAGAGATGTCCAGTTGTGGGTATAGTGCTATATTTAGGTCACCTCCTGCCACTACGATTCCCTCTTTAAAGGATTCTATGATAGGGAAAATATCTGCCAACCATCGAGATTGACCAGTGTTTGGGGCATATAGATTAATGAAAGTGTAAGTTTGTGGTCCAATAGTGCCCTTAATTAACAGGAACCTTCCGTCTGGATCTATGTGTTGGTCTGTAAAATTGAAGGGAATTCTCCTGTGTAGACCTATACTGACCCCACTAGAGGCTGAGGGACCACCCCAACAATGATACCAGTTGGAATAGTAAGAGAACCTCATGTCGGGGTAGTGGTTGAAGCGAAAATGCATCTCCTGGAGGAAGACCACCCCAGCGCTGGCTTTTCTTAGAATGGCAAAGATCTGGCTCCTTTTCGAGGGGGAGTGAAAACCTTTAACATTGTAAGAAGCCACAAACAGGTCAGCCATTGGGTATGGTGTGTATAGTATTACCTTGCGTCTGTAGTGGTCCCCCACCCCACTAGAGGCTGAGGGACCACCCCCACAATGATACCAGTTGGAATAGTAAGAGAACCTCATGTCGGGGTAGTGGTTGAAGCGAAAATGCGTCTCCTGGAGGAAGACCACCCCAGAGCCGGCTTTTCTTAGAATGGCAAAGATCTGGCTCCTTTTCGAGGGGGAGTGAAAACCTTTAACATTGTAAGAAGCCACAAACAGGTCAGCCATTGGGTATGGTGTGTATAGTATTACCTTGCGTCTGTAGTGGTCCCCCCCCCAGGAGGCGCAGTAGGTCCGTGGGTGGTCGGTGTCCAGTGCAACAGTGCGGATGCGAGAAGAAGGGGTTTACTCCGTGACATTGAGAGAGACATGTACCTTGGAATTAGAATAGGTATGGGAAAAAGAACAAAACAGGTTAGATAAACAACAGTTGAGACTGCAAACATATTATGATATGTCACAAGCGAAAGGGGGTTAGTTGGTCTGTAGACCGATGAGGAGAACGTATAACGCCCAGGAGGGGGCTGCATTAAGGCAAGAATGGGGAGGAAGTCTGTTTAGAGTGTCTATGACAGGACCCATGGCCGGAGAATGGATAATAGCGTTGAAAATCTGCAAGCAGGTGAAGGCACAATTCTTAACGCTGGCGGGACCCTATAAGGTCAGATTATGGCCAAACGGGTCAGATTATTGCTCTTGAGAAAGACTTCTTGGAGTAAGATGTGAGCCTCTTTTCTTGGAACGGGATGACTTTGTGTGCGGAGCACTTCAAAAGGGGCCACTTTGGGGATTTCCGGCAGAACACTTAGATCTTGAAAAAGTTCCCAGTTTTCAATCGGCATAGGGGGAACATTCAACAGCTCGAAGGTAGCCGTGAGGTCAGTAAAGGATGAGACGTTGACCCTCTTTCCCTCGTAGGTGAAGGCTAGTCCAAATGGATATGACCATCTATAAAGCACTTTATGGGATCGGAGCCAATCCGTTAGAGGTTTCAGGGATCTACGTTTTTTCAATGTTGAGGGCGCTAGGTCTTGGTATATGTCGATCTTGGAATCCTCATAAACCAGGTCAGGGCGGTTACGTGCAGCATCCAAGATGGCGGTTTTCACTTGGAAGTTGAGGAATTTGCATATAATGTCTCTGGGCGGCTCTGTCGGTTTAGGCTTAGGCCTTAAGGCCCTGTGAGGGTTTAGCCACCGAGAGGTGGGGTCGCCCCTTTCGGGGCGGGTGCTCCGCCTGTAGGCAGGGGTACATTGAGGGTTGTATTAGGGATATTGTTCCCTCCCCTTATCCACCACCTCTCTTTCTACCGTTTGGCCAGGTCCACAGTCATCTAACTGTAAGTTGCCGCAAATTTTTCTATACATCGGACTACATGTCCAAGTAAGGCCTTGTTTATTATTTGACGTAGCCTAATATATATACTAAGAAGGGGTATTATTTTAACTAACAACAGTAAAAGTTATGTTTTATATGAAAAGTCATTTTTCTCTGTGATGTCTATATTGAAACTTTTCGTAACCCTATAAATTCCACTGTGATTTGCTTAAGGCCCTGTGCGCCCGCTCTATTATGACTTCTTGCGGAAAGTCGGACCCCAGTAGCAGGCCACAGATTTCAATGATTGAAGCCGAAATATTGCCTGGGGGGACCGATTCCGGCACACCTCTGAATCTGAGGTTGTTACGGCGCCCCCTATTCTCCTGATCCTAAAGTGCGCTGTGGAGATCATTTAGATAAGAAGCGCAACGGCAAAATGAGTCAGACACTGAGGTCTGGTGGATTAAGATCGCTGCTTGATGCGACTCCAAGGTTTCCACCCGGTCCCCGATGTGTCTCACCTCTTGTCTGCAGGCCGAGAGCTCCGCGAGAATCGGTTCCATCACTCTGCTCAGAGCGCGGTCTAGTTATTTCCTCGTGATCGGAAGTTCAGAGGCTGTCTGTGTCTCTTCGGCATCGCTGTCTCCTTCCGACTGGGCCGGAGCGCGCTTAGGCGCTTTGATGTAGCGGGAGGATCACCTTGTCTGGGGTTCCCGATTTTCACCATTCTTGCCACTGGAAGCTAATGTTAGCTGGCGTTAGGGATGAGTCTCCTTACAGAGCAGAGAGCTATGTGGCCATCACGTTCCGACGCAAGCTCCCCCCCCCCCCCCCCAAAAAAAAACAAAAAAAAAAAAAAACGGGTGTTTTTTTAAAAAACCAGATTATTAGTGCAGTATTTCAAGCTTGGATTTGAATGTCAGAAAAGCACAGATGCAGTGCTGGTGCACTGAGCTTAGATAAAATGGCCGACGCCGCCATCCACCTAACTAACAGACGGATAAAAAAAAAGTTACCAGTATTTTTTTTTTCTGTCACTGGGCTCAGGGCAGGGTAAAAATATTGTGCACTGCACCCACACAACTAAATGTATGTAGATCGCTGAGTTATATTGAAGTTCTGATCACAGATTCTGTCCTATTCTCTCCCTGAAATCACCAGCAGCATCCTCTCCCTACAATAGTAACAGCAGAGTGACGTGCAGTGCTACGTGACTCCAGCTTGTATAAAGGCTGGGTCACATGCTGCACTGGCCAATCACAGCCATGCCATTAGTAGGCATGGCTGTGATGGCTTCTAAGATCAGACAGTTAAACGCTTGTTGATTGGCTGCTCTGCAGCCTTTCAAAAAGCGCCAAGAAATCGCTGAACCCGAACTTTTAGGCTGGGTTCACACGGGCGTGTCCGGATTAGGTCCGGATGCGTCCCGGTGTATTGCGGCAAACCTGTTTTGCGTTCCGATGTTCAGTTTTTATCGCTCCAGTGAGGTAATTAAGGACAGTACGTTGTCCTTGTAATGGGGATCCAGCAGCGTGGCCACCCAGTAATCAGCACAAGTTAGAATGTGGGCAACTCGGCGGTCATTGTGGAGATACTGCAGCATGTAATTGCTCATGTCTGCCAGGCTGTCTAAAAGCTTTCCTCTGTAAGAGGTGTATCATCTGTGTATTCTGTATCCCTCCAGCCATGCACCAGTGATGACCATGAGCTGTTCTAGGTGCCCCCCTGCTGTGAACAAGGTTCCTCCTTCTCCATCTCCTCCACCTCGTCATCCTACAGAACTGTGCCCTAGCTGGAAAATTGTGTAACTGGCGTTTGTGGGTGCAGGAACCCACCCTCGGAGCCACTTGTGAATGATTGGCCAGAAACCCTACAAAATGATCCCTCTTCCTCGTCCTCGTCCTGTGCCACATCCTCTTCCATCATCGCCAGCAGCGTTTTTTCAAGGAGGCATAAAAGTGGGATAGTAACGCTGAGAACGGCGTTATCTGCACTGGCCATGTTGGTGGAGTACTCAAAACAGCGCAACAAGGAACACAGGTCTCGCATGAAGGCCCAGTCATTGGTGGTAAAGTGGTGCTGTTCCGCAGAGCGACTCACCCGTGCGTGCTGCAGCTGAAACTCCACTATCGCCTGTTGCTGCTCGCACAGTCTGTGGGCATGTCGCATATGAGGCGGTAAGAGGGAAGGCCGAAGTTACGCTGCAGTGCTGACAGGCAAGCAGCAGCAGGGTGAGAACGCCGAAAGCGCACAAATACGGCCCGCACTTTATGCAGCAGCTCTGACATATTGGGGTAATTTTTAAGAATTCTCTGCACCACCAAATTCAGCACATACGGCAGGCAAGGGATGTGTGTAAAACCGGCTAGTGTCAGAGCTGCTACGAGATTTTGCCTATTGGCGTACACCACCAGGCCGGGCTTGAGGCTCACTGGCACAAACCACTCATCGGTCTGATGTTCAAGGCCCGTCTACAGCTCCTGTGCGGTGTTGGGTCTGATAATTCCTACCACATCTCAGTTGGAGTTCCTGAGAAGCTGTGAACAGGTGATCCCTTTGCACCAGTTCACATGCGGTGCTGAACGGTGGCCGTCGCTGCTTCTATGCTGTGCTGGTGGAGTGATGGGATCCGAGGCCTAGGTGGCTTTGCTATACAGTGGGGCCGCTGGGTGGCTGCTGGAACCCATCGCCTGCTGGAGTGGTGTGGAGGCACGGTGATCGCCGCACGGCGCCGCGCTATGGTTAGAATAGGTCCCCACTTAAAAAGAGGCAACCTTGTCGTGGTAAGTGGGCCTATGCTCTTTGATCAAACTGGATACTAATGCCTCTTCATAGTGCACAGCAAATGATTGATACTAGTGCTGTATAGCCATTATTATCAAAAGAAATGCTGCAAATTGCAAACAGTTGTCATATCAGGAGTATAGGAATGAGGATGTGCGATTTAGATTTTCTCTACATATCAATACAATTTATATACTTTATCTTCTTTTTCCCCCCTCTGAATCAGCACTCCTCCCCATTTGGCTCAGGTGCTTTAAATTAGCAGAAGTCTGCAAAGGGTCTAATAATTCCTACCACATCTCAGTTGGAGTTCCTGAGAAGCTGTGAACAGGTGATCCCTTTGCACCAGTTCACATGCGGCGCTGGACGGTGGCCATCGCTGCTTCTGTGCTGTGCTGGTGGAGTGATGGGATCCGAGGCCTAGGTGGCTTTGCTGTGCGGTGGGGCCGCTGGGTGGCTGCTGGATCCCATTGCCTGCTGGAGCGGTGTGGAGGCGCAGTGATCGCCGCACGGCGTCGCGCTATGGTTAGAGTAGGTCCCAACTTAAAAAGAGGCAACCATGTCTCGGTAAGTGGACCTATGTTCTTTGATCAAACTGGATACTAATGCCTCTTCATAGTGCACAGCAAATGATTGATACTAGTGCTGTATAGCCATGTTTTATCAAAAGAAATGCTGCAAATTGCAAAGAGTTGTCACATCAGGAGTATAGGAATGAGGATGTGCGATTTAGATTTTCTCTACATATCAATACCCCAAACAGATATGTTTTAATACTGCCTGCTGTCATTTACCCCTAGCTGTGCTGAAGTTGGTGGTGAAGGTGTTACGCTGACTGGATGAGGAGGCGGTAGGGGATGAGGAAGCGGAGTAGGAGAAGGAAGAAACAGGAGGCAAACTGAAGCGCCCTGCAATCCTCGGTTGTGGAAGGACATGCGCCAAACTGATATCCGCCTCAGGCCCAGCTGCCACTGCATTTACCCAGTGTGCTGTTATGGAGATATAACATCCCTGACCGTGCTTACTGGTCCACGTATCCGTAGTCAGGTGCACCTTGCCACAGATGGCGTTGTGCAATGCACACCTGACTTGGTTGTGCAGGGAAGGGATGGCTCGCCTGGAAAAGTCGTGGCGGCTGGGCACGACGTACTGTGGGAGAGACACCGCTATAAGGCCGTTAAAACTCTCCGTCTGAACCAGATAGAATGACAGCATTTCAAAGGCCAGTAATTTTGAAATGCTGGCATTCAGGCCAAGGATCACGGGTGTGTAGGGGGGTACTTCCTCTTCCTCTCCAGTCTTTGGGAGCTGGAGAGCTGAACGCTTCTGTGGGATATTGTGGAGATGCTTGGTGACCCCGGTGGTGGTGTTGCTTACAGATCCTCTCTTTGCGAGGTGGCAGGTGGCACTGTCACTCCAGAGGTGGATGAAGAGGCCGACACTGCAGCAGAAGAGGAAGCAGGAGGAGTCAGAGACCTTTTTTGGTTTTTGCGGTGTCTACTCCACTGCAGCTCGTGCTTTGCACTTAGATGCCTGGTCATGCAAATTGTGCTCAGGTTGAGAACGTTTATGCCTCGCTTCATGCTCTGATTGCACAGCATGAAAAACACTTGTGTCTTGTCGTCAGCACATTGTCTGAAGAACTGCCATGCCAGGGAACTCCTTGGAGCTGACTTTGGTGTGCTGCGTCGGGCATTAGCAGGCATACTGTCTAGGGGACGGCTGCTGCGCTTTTGCACCTGCTCCCTCTGCTGCTGTGTTGCTGGCTCTGTGCGACTACGGCCTCTTCCTCCAAACGAGACAGGTCACTCGCATGACCTTGATTGCATGTGGGGTTGAGGACCTCTTCGTCCTCCACATTATCTTCCACCCAGTCTTCACCCCTGCCCTCCTTGTCAGTCTGCACACTTTCAAAAGCCCCAGCAGTTGGCACCTGTGTTTTATCATTATCCGAGACATGCTGCGATGGTCCTCCCATGTACTCATCTTAAAACATAAGGTGTTGGGCATTGGTGCACTCAATCTCTTCCACTTCTGGGGCAGTGATAGGTGGATGGCCCTGGGAAACCCTGATGACAGAGTCATCAAAAAGCAGAAGACACTGCTGCATGACTTAGGACTGCTTGGCTGATTTGCAAGGGTGCGAGGTGAAAGACTGATGGACATCTGCTGCAGGTGCCAACTCTGATCTTTCAGCAGGAGACTGGGTGGGAGACAATGTGAAGGAACTGGAGGCACTGTCAGCAACCCAATCTACTATCGCCTGTACTTGTTCTGGCCTCACTATTCGTAAAGCCACATTAGGCCCGACCAAATACCGCTACAGGTTCTGTCGCCTACTCACACCTGAGGAAGGGGTTTCACTTGTGCGTGTAGCTGGCACAGATCGACCACGTCCTCTCCCTGCAACAGGAGCTCCACCAGCAGGACCACGACCTGGGCCACGTCGCTTATTTGACGCTCTCCTCATAATTCTCAAATTTAGGATCTAGCGCTAAATGGGTGTTTTATTAATTGCAGAATAGAGCCACAGTATCTAAAGGGTGTATCTCACAATGATGTATGCAGCATAGGCTGCAAAATTAAGTTCCAAAATCTGTGTTTTTTTAATAACAGAATATGACAGCAGTATATAACGCTTAAATTTCACACGTGCAGATGCGGCAAGGGCTGTAAAATAGTGTATTTTGCCAAAAAGGGTGTTTTTTTTATTACTAGCTTAAATTGCACACTGACTAATGCGGCAGAGGCCTAAAATGAAGGTTATTTCCAAAAATGGGTGTTTTTTCTAAGCCACAATATTATTGAAGTTTTTAAAACTTGTTTTTAGCAATACCAGATTCAGCAAGGGATGCAATATTAAGTATTTTGCCCAAAAAGGGTGTGTTTTTTACTAACAGAATATGACAGCTGTATATAACGCTTGAATTTAATATGTGTAGATGTAGCAAGGGCTGTAAAAGTGTATTTTGCCCAAAAATTGTGTTTTTTTAAATCCCAGAAAATTTCAGCCGTATTTCTAGCTTAAATTGCACACTGACTAATGCTGCAAAGGCACCAGATGTAGGATATTGCCATATAAACCAGATTAATATTGCAGTATTTCAAGCTTGGATTTGAATGTCACAAAAGCACATATGCAGTGCTGGTGCATGGAGCTTGCATAAAATTGCCGCCACTGCCCACCTAACTAACAGACAGATAAAAGTAATTTTTCTCTATCACTGGGCTCAGGGCAGTGTAAAAATATTGTGCACTGCACCCACACAACTAAATCTATGTAGATCGCTGCACCCACACAACTAAATCTATTTAGACTCCAGCTTATATAGAGGCTGGGTCACATACTGCACTGGCTAATCACAGCCATGCCATTAGTAGGCATGGTTGTGATGGCTTCTAAGATCACACAGTTAAAGGGCATTTTTTTTTTTTTTGGTCTCCCTACAATCCCTATGCTGCGATTTCTCAATATATATATGGCTATTACACTGTTTGGTTCAGTAGTTCTATAAAAAAAACTGACTTTTATATTATGCAAATTACCTCTCTAGCAGCAGGTAGGGTGGCTACCTGCTGCTAACAGCCGCATCCTCCATTCATAATGACGCCCCCTCCTCATGTTGATTGACAGGGCCAGCGGACGTGCTCGTCCTCTGACTGGCCCTGTCTGCATTTTAAATCTCGCGCCGATCTTCAGTTGGCGCAGGCGCACTCAGAGGAGGACGCTCGCTCGGCCGCTCCATCCTCAGTGCGCCTGCGCCGGGTGTACATGTGACGTCATCGGCGTCATTATGAATGGAGGATGCGGCTGCTAGCAGCAGGTAGCCACCCTACCTGCTGCTAGAGAGGTAATTTGCATAATATAAAAGTCAGTTTTTTGATAGAACTACTGAACCAAACAGTGTAATAGCCATATATATTGCGAAATCGCAGCATAAGGATTGTAAACACTTTAAACACTTGTTGATTGGCTGCTCTGCAGTCTCTCAAAAAGCACTAAGAAATCTCTGAACACTGAACTTTCCGGGGTCCAAAAATCCTAAAGTTTGGTACGAACCCGAACTTTATAGTTCGGGTTCACTCAACCCTAGTTAGAACGTAAATAAATATTTATTAACAATGTTGATGAACAGATATACCATTAAGGCAACTTTTTTGTTGCTTATGGAGGTCTAGCAACTCCTGGATTCCATTATGGTGCAGCTTCTCCAGCCGATGCACCTTCTTATCCAGACGCCGCTGCTGCTGATGTATCCTCCTTTGCTACTCCCATATTATCTTTTGCTGGGCACTGATCTCCAGCATTGCCCTATAGTCAGCTGTTATGCAGTTGCATAATATTTTTTTTTATTTACCGAGTACCAAGTTAAGATTTAAAAAATAAAAATAAAAATTACTTTCATTTAAGATTAAGAGGCAATTGTATGGAATATTTGTAAACCACTGATTTACATTACAATTCGTTAATTAATGATATTTATGATGAGTATATAGTTTGTTAGTTAGTGCTAGTTCAGTACAGTATAACTGTATTTAGTTGGTTAGTTTGTGATAGTTATGTAGAATATAATGTTATTTAGTTGTTTGGTTAATAGTTTTTATGTAGATTACATATTTAATGCCCAGAGTTGTTGTTTTCTATTATTGCTGTGTGCACATATTTACCCTCCTGGCGAGGGCTGGTGACAATCTACTCCTCCTCCTCTTTTTCCTCATCAGTAGCTGGGGGGGGGGGGGGGATGCAGCTGCCTCCACCTCCACCATATCGCCAAAGATCAGGTGGTGGTGGAGCATCTGCATGTTGGGAGGGTAAAGCATGCTCTCCCTCCTCCTTATCCTCAAATGCCAAGACAACAACCACCACCATATCCTTTGTAGAAGGCCTGCGCCATACAGAGGGAACTGAAACGCCTGTAATCACACAATGTTCAGAATTTAGACAAACAACTCAAAACTAATAACAAATGCAAATTCACCACTTAATGACGGGCCATTTTTCTCCTTTCTGCCCATGCCATTTTATGCAAATCTGTGCCACTTTATGTGGTAGTAACTTGAAATTGCTTTTACTTATCCAGGCCATTATGAGATTGTTTTCTCATCACATATTATATTTCATGAAAGTGGAAAAATTCAGTCACAAAATTAAATTAGTATTTAAAAAATATATATAAAATTTTTTTCAAAATTGATCACCTGGTATTACGCTTTTTGTGATGTAAGGTGTCCAAAAAATGGCTTTTTTGAAAGTTTTTATTTTCTTTTTTTTTACGGTGTTCATCTGAGGGGTTAGGTCATGTGATATTTTTATACTGCTGGTTATTATGGATGTGTCAATACCTAATATGTATATAGATATATATTTTTGGTATTTTATTATTACACAATAATAGCATTTTTGAACCAAAATAAATCATGTTTTAATGTCTCCATATTCTCAGAGCCATATTTGTTTTGTTTTTTGGGCGATTGTCTTAGGTAGGGGCTAATGTTTTGTGGGATGAGGTTAAGGTTAAATTGATACTATTTTGGGGGTCATACTCCGTTTTCATTGCTTCGTGTTGCACTTTTAGTGATGTAATGTGACAAAAAAATGGTTTATTTAGCAGTTTTATTTTAAACGGTGTTCACCTGAGGGGTTAGGTCATGTGAAATTTTTATAAAGCCGGTTGATACTGATGCAGTGATACATAATATTTTTTATTTTTTATTTAACTTTATTTTGAAAAATAAAGTTCTTAAATTAATTTTTTTTATCTATATATTTTTTTTTACTTAATCACTTAACTTAATTAATCAGTTTTTTTTGTCCCCCTCTGGGGGTCTGTAAGTGTATTACCAGTGTAATACAGGGAACTGGATCTCATAGGCCCTCCCAGAAGACAGCCACGATGCCTAAGGAAGACATCGGGCTACCTTCCCTGCCATTGGGTCCCCGTCACAGCAGCCTGGTGACCCGACGCACACCCCACACATGTCTGAAGCTCGCACATGCCACGGTCAGCGCTGACTGTTGCAGTGCAGGGGTTAATTTGCCGTCATTGGTGCTATCAGTGATTGCCGGACCCCTACCCCACAGTGGGCGGGCGCAGCTCCTGCACCCGCCAGAGCACCATGCAGTACATTTACGCCACTGGGCTAAAAGTCACATCCAGATCTCACGTACATTTAAGTATTTGGGCATTAAGGAGTTAATTGGGGGATGTATCTAATGTAATGATGTACAGGGCCTTTTACTTTAATACAGTACGATGATTGCAGTTTATGTATATAGACACACACACACACACACACACATATATATATATATATATATATATATATATATATATACACACACACACACAGGTCCTTCTAAAAAAATTAGCATATTGTGATAAAGTTCATTATTTTCTGTAATGTACTGATAAACATTAGACTTTCATATATTTTAGATTCATTACACACAACTGAAGTAGTTCAAGCCTTTTATTGTTTTAATATTGATGATTTTGGCATACAGCAAAAAAAAATTGCATATCATGAAAAGGTTCTCTAAACAAGCTATTAAACTAATCATCTGAATCAACTAATTAACTCTAAACACCTGCAAAAGATTCCTGAGGCTTTTAAAAACTCCCAGCCTGGTTCATTACTCAAAACCGCAATCATGGGTAAGACTGCCGACCTGACTGCTGTCCAGAAGGCCATCATTGACACCCTCAAGCAAGAGGGTAAGACACAGAAAGAAATTTCTGAATGAATAGGCTGTTCCCAGAGTGCTGTATCAAGGCACCTCAGTGGGAAGTCTGTGGGAAGGAAAAAGTGTGGCAGAAAACGCTGCACAACGAGAAGAGGTGACCGGACCCTGAGGAAGATTGTGGAGAAGGACCGATTCCAGACCTTGGGGGACCTGCGGAAGCAGTGGACTGAGTCTGGAGTAGAAACATCCAGAGCCACCGTGTACAGGCGTGTGCAGGAAATGGGCTACAGGTGCCGCATTCCCCAGGTCAAGCCACTTTTGAACCAGAAACAGCGGCAGAAGCGCCTGACCTGGGCTACAGAGAAGCAGCACTGGACTGTTGCTCAGTGGTC
The DNA here is from genome assembly GCF_014858855.1 of Bufo gargarizans. NCBI lineage: Eukaryota > Metazoa > Chordata > Amphibia > Anura > Bufonidae > Bufo > Bufo gargarizans. Next base: position 205,910,536 of record NC_058080.1, read on the forward strand.
CAAAGTACTTTTTTCGGATGAAAGCAAATTTGGAGTCTAGAGGAAGACTGGGGAGAGGGAAATGCCAAAATGCCTGAAGTCCAGTGTCAAGTACCCACAGTCAGTGATGGTCTGGGGTGCCATGTCAGCTGCTGGTGTTGGTCCACTGTGTTTTATCAAGGGCAGGGTCAATGCAGCTAGCTATCAGGAGATTTTGGAGCACTTCATGCTTCCATCTGCTGAAAAGCTTTATGGAGATGAAGATTTCATTTTTCAGCACGACCTGGCCAGTGGCGGATCCAGAGCCTGGTCTCGGGAGGGGCACTTTCAGATTATTTTCTGTCCGCCGCCACAAAACAATGGTGCTTATAGAACAGACTCCACAGTGTAGCGGTATACTGTATATTGTGTTGCACAGTGTACGCTATATGTGTATAACAAACATATTTCACATGAAAACTTACAGTTACTTGGCTTGGCCCTTGGGGATCTCGGACGCCACTTCCACACTTTGGCCGGGAGTTCGGTGGAGCTGATGATGTGTTTTATCCAAATGAGAAAGATTTCATAATAAGTATTTGGAAAAGGTGCAGAGGGAGAGCAGAGCAGGGAGAGGCTGGTGCTGCTACTAGGGGGTCATACCGTGAGGGAGTAATAAAGCCCACCATAATGCCCCCCCAGTAGTAATAATTCTCCTTATAATGTGACAGTGCAAAAAATACTCCCTTGTAATGCCCCCATTTGAGCTAATGTCCTCATAGAGCCCCCATAATGTGCCAGTATAAAATACCCCTATATAGTGCCCCTAGTAAATGACCCCATAGTGCTCCACACCCTCCTTCCTCCTAGTGCCCCCCATAATGTACCAGTATAAAATGCTCCAGTAGATGCCCTCAGTGTCCCCCATAATTTGAAAGTATAAAATACCCCTTATTAGTGCCCCCCGTAGATGACCCCATAGTACTCGTCTCCCCCCTTTGCCATAGTACCCACCATGTGTCCCAGTATAAAATTGTACTGTACAGAGAGCCCATATAAAATACCCCTTCTTTGTGGCCTCAGTAGATGCCCCTATAGTGCCCCCAATCATGTGCCAGTATTAACAGCCCCCCGTGCCAGTAATAATAGCCCCCTATGCCAGTAATAGCAGCCCCCCTGTGCCAGTAATAGCAGCCCCCAGTAATAACAGCCCCCCTGTGCCAGTAATAACAGCCCCCAGTAATAACAGCCCCCAGTAATAACAGCGTCTCTGTGCCAGTAATAACAGCCCCCAGTAATAAGAGCCCTCTCTGTGCCAGTAATAACAGCCCCCAGTAATAACAGCCCCCAGGTGCCAGTAATAACAGCCCCCAGGTGCCAGTAATAACAGCCCCCAGGTGCCAGTAATAACAGCCCCCCCTGTGCCAGTAATAACAGCCCCCCTTTGCCAATAATAACAGCCCCCCCTTTGCCAGTAATAACAGCCCCCCCCCCTTTGCCAGTAATAACAGCCCCCCCCTTTGCCAGTAATAACAGCCCCCCCTTTGCCAGTAATAACAGCCCCCATCAGTAATAACAGCCCCCAGGTGCCAGTAATAACAGCCCCCGCCAGTAATAACAGCCCCCTCTTTGCCAGTAATAACAGCCCCCCCTTTGCCAGTAATAACAGCCTCGCCAGTAATAACAGCCCCCCTTTGCCAGTAATAACAGCCCCCGCCAGTAATAACAGCCCCCCCTTTGCCAGTAATAACAGCCTCCGCCAGTAAAAGTATTGTATATAATAAAATAAATAAAAACACATACTTACCTCCATGTCAGTGATGCGATGCAGGCCTCTTCTGGCCTGTGTCCCACGCTGTATGGCTCAGGCGGCGCGATGACGTCATCGCGCCGCCTGCGCCAGCCTCTGATAGGCTGCAGGCACTAGGCCGGCAGCCTATCAGAGGAAGGGAAAGGGACACGCCTCTCCCTCCCCTACCGCAGCACAGGCAGGCATCTGTATCGCTGTCCTGAGGACGGCGATACAGATGACTGGAGATGAGCGCTTCCACAATGGAAGCGCTCATCTCCCTGTGCCCAGCCGCCGCCCGCCGCCAGCTCGGGGGGGGGGGGGCAATTGCCCTTTGTTCCCCCCCCTGGATCCGCCACTGGACCTGGCACCTGCTCACAGTGCCAAAACCACTGGTAAATGGTTTACTGACCATGGTATTACTGTGCTCAATTGGCCTGCCAACTCTCCTGACCTGAACCCCATAGAGAATCTGTGGGATATTAGGAAGAGAAAGTTGAGAGATGCAAGACCCAACACTCTGGATGAGCTTAAGGCCGCTATCGAAGCATCCTGGGCCTCCATAACACCTCAGCAGTGCCACAGGCTTATTGCCTCCATGCCACGCCGCATTGAAGCAGTCATTTCTGCAAAAGGATTCCCGACCAGGTATTGAGTGCATAACTGAACATAATTATTTGAAGGTTGACTTTTTTTGTATTAAAAACACTTTTCTTTTATTGGTCGGATGAAATATGCTAATTTGTTTAGATAGGAAATTTGGGTTTTCATGAGCTGTATGCCAAAATCATCAATATTAAAACAATAAAAGGCTTGAACTACTTCAGTTGTGTGTAATGAATCTAAAATATATGAAAGTCTAATGTTTATCAGTACATTACAGAAAATAATAAACTTTATCACAATATGCAAATTTTTTTAGAAGGACCTGTATATATATATATATATATATATATAATATTTTTATATATATATATATATATATATATATATATATATATATATAGATAGATATATATATATATATATATATATATATATATATATATATATATATATATACAATTTCTGTGTGTGTAAAAGAGCACAAAATCAGCCGGTTACATCATATATCTGTACCTCGCTTTGTGTATGCTTTGCTACATGTCACACCAGTTAATAAGTAATCATTTGTAAAGGGATGAAATACTTATTTTCATAACTCTATATATACATTACAGAGTGTTGGCGAGAGATACAAAGGTAAAGCAAGCATTGTATCTGGGCATATTTTGTCACAAATCTCTCTGATCCGCTCCAAATTACTTCTCTTCAAATCCGACCATTTTTTTTTATATGGCTATCCTAGGGTGATTGCCCTTAAACTTCCTCTTGAGCTCGGAATGGATCTCCCTCACAATGGCCTACTTCTCAGTGTGGACCTGGGTCCAGTCATAGTCCCGCTCCAACATGCACTGCAGGATAAAGATGCAAGCATATAATCCCAATTTGTTTTTAATACAAGTATTGCAAATAATGTCCTCAGCAAAACATTAAAAAGTATTTTGTCTTTGAAGGGGAAATATTATATTTAATGTTACCGTTATAAGATGGGATTGTTCACAGGGGAGAGGTATGAGTGGCACAGCCACAAATTCCCATATCTTGAACACCCGCCGAAACCATCCACCATGGCTACTCGATTACAACCCAGGATCGGTGGTGCACAGCTCTGTATAGTAGCAACAAACAATTCTACGTTGAAGAAAGTAAAATGAGCCACTGTGGACTTCTTACTTAATGCTTTATTGAAGAATCATGTAAAACAATACATACGGCTAGGGGCAGTCAGCCTAAATCACGCACATAGCAGCGGTGACGGGCTATTCACGCAACTGCGCAGAAAGGCCATCGCGGCTGCTATGTGTGTGATTTAGGCTGACCGCCCCTAGCCGTATGTATTGTTTTACATGATTCTTTAATAAAGCATGAAGCAAGAAGTCCACAGTGGTGAGTGCCGCTCATTTTACTTTGTTCAACATAGAATAAGATGGGTTTGTATGTGTGTGTGGGTAACTATAAATGAACCAGCAAATTCTGGTGGTAAGGCATAAAAAGCTTCTCCTGAGTCCTGAGCAACAGGACACAAACTCTAATCTATGGACTGTGTTTGTGTGTGGGGGGTATATAGTGTGCGGCAGGAAAATGGATGTGGAATATGCATGTGAGATATTTCTATGCTTTCTATGCTGTGGTGTTACAACAATACTTAGTGCACCAATCAGTGATATCTACTTAGACTTGATAAAAAGTGAAGTTATATGTATTGCAAAAAAAAATAAAAAATCGGATCATAAATGTCAATTTTTGCAATCACAAATATTTTATAACACTCTATCTGCATATAAAGCGATTGGTCTGACATACATGTGAAATGTAATCAAATACACTGGTGTAATGTGAAAATACTTACCGTGATCAGGAGTTCTTCCTCACTGTCTCGAAAATTGCTTCCGACCATCTTTTCCAATTGCCTCAAACTTCGGGTAGTTTGAAAACAGTTGCTAAGCCACGCCCCTTTTTGCCCATGCGCATTAAGCGGGTTTTATATTGCAAAGATAGTGAATTCACGAACATATGACAAATATTCTGCCATATATTTGTGAAATATCGCAAACTCCAACATTGCCCCTGCCGCTCAACACTTATGTTGACCCAGGGCTGTGGTGTCAACATTGGCACCCTGACCACACTTCACCTTCTGCCCACATATTCTACATATGGTCATGTTACCCTCCTTCGACAGGTTAACAAAAAACTGCCACACCGCCGAGTAGGTGATTTCCCCCCAACAGTCCGCACTGACTGACTGCTACCACTGCTGCCTCCATGAACCCCTGCACCACTACTTTCTGGGCAGGTAGGCTGCTGTAAAGCAGGTGGTCTACCCCTGGCATGTTTGGCTTCCAACTTGCAACTGCTACCACCATGCTGACTCCCAGCCTTGCTACCACCTTGATGGCTCAGCCGCTGCCTCACAGGCAAGCTGCCCCCCTCTTCTCCTGATGATGATGAAGCCCCATCTGCACCCAGCTCCCAAGTGCAATCGGCTTCATCATCATCGAGTAGTGTCTACACGTTACTGATGTCCTCCTCAACAGTCTCTGGGTAAGGAGCCTCACCGCTCACAACACCACCTCCCACATCACTCTCCTCATCACTACTTACCCGCCTAGCTGAGGAAGTGGCGGATGTCTCCTCCAGATCTTGGCTGGGCAGTAGCTGTTGACTGTCCTCTAGTAGCTCTTCCTCCCTGAAAAGTGGAGCTGAGCCTACAGCATATAATACTTCTCGCGGTGAGGGAACAGAAAAGGACAGAAGCGGGTTGAGGACAGGTGAGGGCACAGGGCCTGCTCCCGGGCCATGCCAACTAAGGATTGTTTCTGACAAACCCACCAACTGTTGGCTGGAGATTTCTTATGTCACTTGGGATGAATTGGATGATCGAGTTAACCAATCAAGAACCACTGGGTTGCTGGTCAAGACACGACCACTCGATGACACCGGGAGCTCGGGCATCTCGCTGCGACTTTTGCTGCTACGCCCCCTTACTCTGCTGCGACCTCTGCCTGCACCAGAAACATTTATGCCTCTGCCACTCCTCTGTGCACGGCTTGGCACTTCTCTGTCTGACATACTTTTAGCTGAACTAAATTAATTAAAAGCAAATTAAAACACCACTAAAAACGACAAAAAATATTTTTCTTTTTGTACTGAAATAGGCCACTAAAAGCTTTTATCACAATTAAGTGCACCAGTAAAGTGCATATATTATTTTTTTTTTCTATAATGAAATAGGCCACTAAATGCTTTTGCCACAAATAAGTGCACCAGTGAAGGGGTATATTTTTTTTTCTTTCTGTACAAATTCAACACATACTGTATAACTGCAGAAGTGAACTGAGAATATATTTTTCTTTTTGTACTGAAATAGGCCAGTAAACAATTTTAGCTGAAATAAATGCACCAGTGAAGTACGCATATATATTTTTTTCTGTACTGAAATAGGCAAGTAAACGCTTTTAGCAGAAATAAATGCATAGGTGAACTGAGAATATATTTTTATTTTTGTACTGAAATAGGCCAGTAAACGTTTTTAGCAGAAATAAATGCACCAGTGAAGTGCTTATATATTTTACTTTCTGTACTGAAATAGGAACTCAAAGATCGGACACAACCCTGTCCAAGTGGACTATATCTATATATAGATCGCTACACCTGTTGCTATGTCCCCACATTGCCATCGGCACTAAATATAGCCCTATTTGTGCAGTACAGCTTGTTTAGCCGGCCGGCGCGTCACATGATGGGCAGCAGGGTCACGTGGATACCGGATGACGTCAGACGGCACCCGGAAGTAGGGTTTAAATAGCGACAACGTGAGGTGCATCTTGCTTCCCTCATCTGCGGACATCTCAGCCACCTCTTGTTTTCCGTGATGCGTCTACTTCTTTACATGGATCACCCATATACATCTGAGGACATATAAGGGTCACCCCTGTACATCTAAGGGCACGGAAGTACCACTGGTTTAATCAGTATGCATTCTACACCATGCATCTTAGTGGGCATATTAAGCTGACACACTGGTTGTTTATGGCCAATTATCATGTAGTATCTATGGATATTATCTCCATCTAATCCCACATGACCACAATTTTAGTGTTTCTATCTGTCCGCAAATCTTTCTATTTATTTATGCATCATGTGTCTCTATAAGTAAATATCATTGTCAGCCCAGGAGACTTCTTTGGTACAAGAGAGGGAAAAAAGCCAGGTACCGGGTATCGACTTAGGTCGGTGTAATAAACTTGCGCACTTCTGGCTCTAGCTATTGGCTATCCAGCAGTTTATCTAGTAGTTCGTTAGTCCTCATAATAATGGCTATTTTGCTATCAGACAAGTATTAGGGCCAGTATCAAGGATATTGCCCCTATCCAATGCCTATCAGACGTCTGCCTACCCTACTACAATCATAAGCCATTGGAATAGTCATTTTGCATTAGTTTTTTAATACATTTTTTATTTATTTTCTATTCATTGTATTAAGGGTGCATTGGCTTGTATTATTAAATTATTAAAGGTTACGTTTTAGAATAGTGGTTTTACTGTGAACCTGTACTGAAATAGGCCAATAAACGCCTTCAACACATATAACTGCAGAAGTGAACAGAGAATATATTTTTCTTTTTGTACTGAAAAAGGCCACTAAACGCTTTTAGCTGAAATAAATGCACCAGTGAAGTGGGTATATATCTTTATTTTGTTTTGTACTCAAATAGGCCACTAAACTCTTTCAACACAAATAATTGCAGAAGTGAAATGTGTATATATTTTTCTTTTTGCACAGATATAAGCCACTAAAGGCTTTTTTACATAGCACTTGCACCCAATAAGGCCGAATGCACACGGACATTTTTTTCACGCCCGTGAGCAGTCCGTGGAACGGCCGTGTGCATTCGGCCTAACAAGAACAAATTGCTGGAATGCCAGAGCTGTATAATGGCTATTTGGATCCCCAAATAATGTTTCCCTGCACTTGTAAATCACTTTTTTTTTCACAATGAGGTTTTTCTAGCACTGTCCCTAGCGACTTCAAACATCTCTCCCTGCACTAAGATGCTGTGAAAGGATTTCTCCTTATCCTTTGCCTGCACTTGTAAATAGGTTTTCTGGCACTGTCCCTAGTGCCTTCTGACGACTCTCCCTGCACTAAGAAGCTGTAGTAATAATGAATAGAGTTGAGCGGACACTTGGATGTTCGGGTTCGAGAAGTTCGGCCGAATTTCCCGAAAATGTTCGGGTTCGGGATCCGAACCCGATCCGAACTTCATCCCGAACCCGAGCCCCATTGAAGTCAATAGAGGGCTGCAAAAGGCAGCAACATGTAGGTAAATCCCCTGCAAACAAATGTGGATAGGGAAATCAATTAAAATAAAAATTAAATAAATAAAAATTAACCAAAATCAATTGGAGAGAGGTCCCATAGCAGAGAATCTGGCTTCACGTCACCCACCACTGGAACAGTCCATTCTCAGATATTTAGTCCCAGGCACCCAGGCAGAGGAGAGAGGTCCCGTAACAGAGATTCTGGCTTTATGTCAGCAGAGAATCAGTCTGCATGTCATAGCAGAGAATCAGGCTTAACATCAGCCACCACTGCAACAGTCCATTTTCATAAATTTAGGCCAAGCACCCAGGCAGAGGAGAGAGGTTCCGTAACACAGAATCTGGCTTCATGTCAGCAGAGAATCAGTCTTCATATCATAGCAGAGAATCAGGCTTCATGTCACCCACCACTGCATCAGTACATTTTCATAAATTTAGGCCCAGCACCCAGGCAGAGGACAGAGGTCCCGAAAAAGACAATCTGGCTTCATGTCAGCAGAGAATCAGTCTTCATATCATAGCAGAGAATCAGGCTTCACGTCAGCCACCAATGCAACAGTCCATTCTCAGATATTTAGGCCCAGCACCCAGGCAGAGGAGGGAGGTCCCGTAACAGACAATCTGGCTTCATGTCAGCAGAGAATCAGTCTTCATGTCATAGCAGAGAATCAGGCTTCACGTCACCCACCACTGTAACAGTCCATTTTCATAAATTTAGGCCCAGCACCCAGGCAGAGGAGAGAGGTCCCGTAACAGACAATCTGGCTTCATGTCAGCAGAGAATCAGTCTTCATGTCATAGCAGAGAATCAGGCTTCACGTCAGCCACCAATGCAACAGTCCATTGTCAGATATTTAGGCCCCGGCACCCAAGCAGAGGAGAGAGGTCCCGTAACAGAGAATCTGTCTTCATGTCAGCAGAGAATCAGTCTGCATGTCATAGCAGAGAATCAGGCTTCACGTCAGCCACCAATGCAACAGTCCATTGTCAGATATTTAGGCCCAGCACCCAGGCAGAGGAGAGAGGTCCCGTAACAGACAATCTGGCTTCATGTCAGCAGAGAATCAGTCTTCATATCATAGCAGAGAATCAGGCTTCACGTCACCCACCACTGCAACAGTCCATTTTCATAAATTTAGGCCCAGCACCCAGGCAGAGGAGAGATGTCCCGTAAGAGACAATCTGGCTTCATGTCAGCAGAGAATCAGTCTTCATATCATAGCAGAGAATCAGGCTTCACATCAGCCACCAATGCAACAGTCCATTGTCAGATATTTAGGCCCAGCACCCAGGCAGAGGAGAGAGGTCCCGTAACAGACAATCTGGCTTCATGTCAGCAGAGAATCAGTCTGCATGTCATAGCAGAGAATCAGGCTTCACGTCAGCCACCACTGTAACAGTCCATTTTCATAAATTTAGGCCAAGCACAGAATCTGGCTTCATGTCAGCAGAGAATCAGTCTGCATGTCCTAGCAGAGAATCAGGCTTCACGTCACCCACCACTGCAACAGTCCATTTTCATAAATTTAGGCCCAGCACCCAGGCAGAGGAGAGAGGTCCCGTAACAGAGGATCTGGCTTCATGTCAGCAGAGAATCAGTCTTCATATCATAGCAGAGAATCAGGCTTCACGTCAGCCACCAATGCAACAGTCCATTGTCAGATATTTAGGCCAAGCACCCAGGCAGAGGAGAGAGGTCCCGTAACACAGAATCTGGCTTCATGTCAGCAGAGAATCAGTCTTCATATCATAGCAGAGAATCAGGCTTCACGTCAGCCACCAATGCAACAGTCCATTCTCAGATATTTAGGCCCAGCACCCAGGCAGAGGAGAGAGGTCCCGTAACAGACAATCTGGCTTCATGTCAGCAGAGAATCAGTCTGCATGTCATAGCAGAGAATCAGGCTTCACGTCAGCCACCAATGCAACAGTCCATAGTTAGATATTTAGGCCCAGCACCCAGGCAGAGGAGAGAGGTCCCGTAACAGACAATCTGGCTTCATGTCAGCAGAGAATCAGTCTTCATATCATAGCAGATAATCAGGCTTCACGTCACCCACCACTGCAACAGTCCATTTTCATAAATTTAGGCCCAGCACCCAGGCAGAGGAGAGAGGTCCCGTAACAGACAATCTGGCTTCATGTCAGCAGAGAATCAGTCTTCATGTCATAGCAGAGAATCAGGCTTCACGTCAGCCACCAATGCAACAGTCCATAGTTAGATATTTAGGCCCAGCACCCAGGCAGAGGAGAGAGGTCCCGTAACAGACAATCTGGCTTCATGTCAGCAGAGAATCAGTCTTCATATCATAGCAGAGAATCAGGCTTCACGTCAGCCACCAATGCAACAGTCCATTCTCAGATATTTAGGCCCAGCACCCAGGCAGAGGAGAGAGGTCCCGTAACAGACAATCTGGCTTCATGTCAGCAGAGAATCAGTCTGCATGTCATAGCAGAGAATCAGGCTTCATGTCAGCCACCACTGTAACAGTCCATTTTCATAAATTTAGGCCAAGCACCCATGCAAAGGAGAGAGGTTCCGTAACACAGAATCTGGCTTCATGTCAGCAGAGAATCAGTCTGCATGTCCTAGCAGAGAATCAGGCTTCACGTCAGCCACCACTGCAACAGTCCATTGTCAGATATTTAGGCCCAGCACCCAGGCAAAGGAGAGAGGTCCCGTAACAGAGAATCTGTCTTCATGTCAGCAGAGAATCAGTCTGCATGTCATAGCAGAGAATCAGGCTACACGTCACCCACCACTGCAACAGTCCATTTTCATAAATTTAGGCCCAGCACCTAGGCAGAGGAGAGAGGTCCCGTAACAGACAATCTGGCTTCATGTCAACAGAGAATCAGTCTGCATGTCCTAGCAGAGAATCAGGCTTCACGTCAGCTACCACTGCAACAGTCCATTGTCAGATATTTAGGCCCAGCACCCAGGCAGAGGAGAGAGGTCCCGTAACAGAGAATCTGGCTTCATGTCAGCAGAGAATTAGTCTGCATGTCATAGCAGAGAATCAGGCTTCACGTCACCCAACATTGGAACAGTCCATTGGCATATATTTAGGCCCCGGCACCCAGACAGAGGAGAGGTTCATTCAACTTTGGGTAGCCTCGCAATATAATGGTAAAATGAAAATAAAAATAGGATTGAATGAGGAAGTGCCCTGGAGTACAATAATATATGGTTAAGGGGAGGTAGTTAATGTCTAATCTGGACAAGGGACAGGTCCTGTGGGATCCATGCCTGGTTCAATTTTATGAACGTCAGCTTGTCCACATTGGCTGTAGACAGGCGGCTGCGTTTGTCTGTAATGACGCCCCCTGCCGTGCTGAATACACGTTCAGACAAAACGCTGGTCGCCGGGCAGGCCAGCACCTCTAAGGCATAAAAGGCTAGCTCTGGCCACATGGACAATTTAGAGACCCAGAAGTTGAATGGGGCCGAACCATCAGTCAGTACGTGGAGGGGTGTGCACACGTACTGTTCCACCATGTTAGTGAAATGTTGCCTCCTGCTAACACGTTGCGTATCAGGTGGTGGTGCAGTTAGCTGTGGCGTGTTGACAAAACTTTTCCACATCTCTGCCATGCTAACCCTGCCCTCAGAGGAGCTGGCCGTGACACAGCTGCCTTAGCGACCTCTTGCTCCTCCTCTGCCTTGGCCTTGGGCTCCCACTTGTTCCCCTGTGACATTTGGGAATGCTCTAAGTAGCGCGTCTACCAACTCGCGCTTGTACTCGCGCATCTTCCTATCACGCTCCAGTGCAGGAAGTAAGGTGGGCACATTGTCTTTGTAGCATGGATCCAGCAGGGTGGCAACCCAGTAGTCTGCACACGTTAAAATGTGGGCAACTCTGCTGTCGTTGCGCAGGCACTGCAGCATGTAGTCGCTCATGTGTGCCAGGCTGCCCAGGGGTAAGGTCAAGCTGTCCTCTGTGGGAGGCGTATCGTCATCGTCCTGCCTTTCCCCCCAGCCACGCACCAGTGATGGACCCGAGCTGCGTTGGGTGCCACCCCGCTGTGACCATGCTTCATCCTCATCCTCCTCCACCTCCTCCTCATCCTCGTCCTCCTCGTCCTCCAGTAGTGGGCCCTGGCTGGCCACATTTGTACCTGGCCTCTGCTGTTGCAAAAAACCTCCCTCTGAGTCACTTCGAAGAGACTGGCCTGAAAGTGCTAAAAATGACCCCTCTTCCTCCACCTCCTCCTCCTCCTCCTCCTCCTCCTGGGCCACCTCCTGTTCCATCATCGCCCTAAGTGTTTTCTCAAGGAGACATAGAAGTGGTATTGTAACGCTAATAACGGCGTCATCGCCACTGGCCATGTTGGTGGAGTACTCGAAACAGCGCAATAGGGCACACAGGTCTCGCATGGAGGCCCAGTCATTGGTGGGGAAGTGGTGCTGTTCCGCAGTGCGACTGACCCGTGCGTGCTGCAGCTGAAACTCCACTATGGCCTGCTGCTGCTCGCACAGTCTGTCCAGCATGTGCAAGGTGGAGTTCCACCTGGTGGGCACGTCGCATATGAGGCGGTGAGCGGGAAGGCCGAAGTTACGCTGTAGCGCAGACAGGCGAGCAGCGGCAGGATGTGAACGCCGGAAGCGCGAACAGACGGCCCGCACTTTATGCAGCAGCTCTGACATGTCGGGGTAGTTGTGAATGAACTTCTGCACCACCAAATTCAGCACATGCGCCAGGCAAGGGATGTGCGTCAAACCGGCTAGTCCCAGAGCTGCAACGAGATTTCGCCCATTATCGCACACCACCAGGCCGGGCTTGAGGCTCACCGGCAGCAGCCACTCGTCGGTCTGTTGTTCTATACTCCGCCACAAGTCCTGTGCGGTGTGGGGCCTGTCCCCCAAACATATGAGTTTCAGAATGGCCTGCTGACGTTTACCCCGGGCTGTGCTGAAGTTGGTGGTGAAGGTGTGTGGCTGACTGGATGAGCAGGTGGAAGAAGAGGAGGAGGAAGCCGAGAAGGAGGAGGTGGCAACAGGAGGCAAAGAATGCTGCCCTGCGATCCTTGGCGGCGGAAGGACGTGCGCCAAACAGCTCTCCGCCTGGGGCCCAGCTGCCACTACATTTACCCAGTGTGCAGTTAGGGAGATATAGCGTCCCTGGCCGTGCTTACTGGTCCACGTATCTGTGGCACGGCTTTCTTGGATAGTAGTGGCGGCTGGGAACAACATACTGTGGGACAGCAAGCGACATGAGCTGTTTGATGCTGTCTGTGTCCACCAGCCTAAATGACAGCATTTCATAGGCCAGTAGTTTAGAAATGCTGGCATTCAGGGCCAGAGATCGAGGGTGGCTAGGTGGGAATTTACGCTTTCTCTCAAATGTTTGTGAGATGGAGAGCTGAACGCTGCCGTGTGACATGCTTGAGACGCTTGGTCATGGAGGTGGTGGTGGTGTTGGTGGTACATTCCCTGTTTGCTGGGCGGCAGGTGCCAACGTTCCTCCAGAGGCGGAGGAAGAGGCCGAGGCGGCAGCAGCAGAAGAGGCCGAGGCGGCAGCAGCAGAAGAAGTAGCAGGGGGAGCCTGAGCGACTTCCTTGTTTTTAAGGTGTTTACTCCACTGCAGTTCATGCTTTGCATGCAGGTGCCTGGTCATGCAGGTTGTGCTAAGGTTCAGAACGTTAATGCCTCGCTTCAGGCTCTGATGGCACAGCGTGCAAACCACTCGGGTCTTGTCGTCAGCAAATTGTTTGAAGAAGTGCCATGCCAGGGAACTCCTTGAAGCTGCCTTTGGGGTGCTCGGTCCCAGATGGCGGCGGTCAGTAGCAGGCGGAGTCTCTTGGCGGCGGGTGTTCTGCTTTTGCCCACTGCTCCCTCTTTTGCTACGCTGTTGGCTCGGTCTCACCACTGCCTCTTCCTCCGAACTGTGAAAGTCAGTGGCACGACCTTCATTCCATGTGGGGTCTAGGACCTCATCGTCCCCTGCATCATCTTCCACCCAGTCTTGATCCCTGACCTCCTGTTCAGTCTGCACACTGCAGAAAGATGCAGCAGTTGGCACCTGTGTTTCGTCATCATCAGAGACATGCTGAGGTGGTATTCCCATGTCCTCATCATCAGGAAACATAAGTGGTTGTGCGTCAGTGCAGTCTATGTCTTCCACCGCTGGGGAAGGGCTAGGTGAATGCCCTTGGGAAACCCTGCCAGCAGAGTCTTCAAACAGCATAAGAGACTGCTGCATAACTTGAGGCTCAGACAGTTTCCCTGATATGCATGGGGGTGATGTGACAGACTGATGGGGTTGGTTTTCAGGCACCATCTGTGCGCTTTCTGCAGAAGACTGGGTGGGAGATAATGTGAACATGCTGGATCCACTGTCGGCCACCCAATTGACTAATGCCTGTACCTGCTCAGGCCCCACCATATATCGCTGTAAATTCTGGCGGCTACTGGGACCTGAGGTAGTTGGTACACTAGGACGTGTGGATGTGGCAGAACGGCCACGTCCTCTCCCAGCACCAGAGGGTCCACTAACACCACCACGACCATGTCCACGTCCGCGTCCCTTACTAGATGTTTTCCTCATTGTTATCGTTCACCACAACAACAAAAATATTATTTGGCCCAATGTATTGTATTCAAATTCAGCTGAATATAAATTTGAGGCCTAATATTTAGTCGCTGGGTGACAGGTATAGATTTACTAACGGAATTAGACTTGGAAATGCACAGTAGCGTGTGTGTGAAGTTATTCTGAATGACCCTATGTGCACCTTGAATATTATATACCCTTTTAGGGATAGATTTAAAATAGCTCTGATACAGCAGAAACCACTAAATTAGGAAATTGCTAAATTGGGAATTGTATTTCAACCCAGAACAAAAAATGTGCTTTGACGGACACTAAATAACTTGCCCAGCCAGAACAGTACACCAGTAACGACAGATTTAGCGGAATATAAATTTGAGGCCTAGTATTTAGGCGCTGGGTGACAGGTATAGATTTACTGACAGAATTAGACTTGGAAATGCACAGTAGCGTGTGTGTGAAGTTATTCTGAATGACCCTATGTGCACCTTGAATATTATATACCCTTTTAGGGATAGATTTAAAATAGCTTTGATACAGCAGAAACCACTAAATTAGGAAATTGCTAAATTGGGAATTGTATTTCAACCCAGAACAAAAAATGTGCTTTGACGGACACTAAATAACTTGCCCAGCCAGAACAGTACACCAGTAACGACAGATTTAGCGGAATATAAATTTGAGGCCTAGTATTTAGGCGCTGGGTGACAGGTATAGATTTACTGACAGAATTTGACTTGGAAATGCACAGTAGCGTGTGTGTGAAGTTATTCTGAATGACCCTATGTGCACCTTGAATATTATATACCCTTTTAGGGATAGATTTAAAATAGCTCTGATACAGCAGAAACCACTAAATTAGGAAATTGCTAAATTGGGAATTGTATTTCAACCCAGAACAAAAAATGTGCTTTGACGGACACTAAATAACTTGCCCAGCCAGAACAGTACACCAGTAACGAAAGATTTAGCGGAATATAAATTTGAGGCCTAGTATTTAGGCGCTGGGTGACAGGTATAGATTTACTGACGGAATTAGACTTGGAAGTGCACAGTAGCGTGTGTGTGAAGTTATTCTGAATGACCCTATGTGCACCTTGAATATTATATACCCTTTTAGGGATAGATTTAAAATAGCTCTGATACAGCAGAAACCACTAAATTAGGAAATTGCTAAATTGGGAATTGTATTTCAACCCAGAACAAAAAATGTGCTTTGACGGACACTAAATAACTTGCCCAGCCAGAACAGTACACCAGTAACGATAGATTTAGCGGAATATAAATTTGAGGCCTAGTATTTAGGCGCTGGGTGACAGGTATAGAATTACTGACAGAATTAGACTTGGAAATGCACAGTAGCGTGTGTGAAGTTATTCTGAATGACCCTATGTGCACCTTGAATATTATATACCCTTTTAGGGATAGATTTAAAATAGCTCTGATACAGCAGAAACCACTAAATTAGGAAATTGCTAAATTGGGAATTGTATTTCAACCCAGAACAAAAAATGTGCTTTGACGGACACTAAATAACTTGCCCAGCCAGAACAATACACCAGTAACGACAGATTTAGCGGAATATAAATTTGAGGCCTAGTATTTAGGCGCTGGGTGACAGGTATAGATTTACTGACAGAATTAGACTTGGAAATGCACAGTAGCGTGTGTGTGAAGTTATTCTGAATGACCCTATGTGCACCTTGAATATTATATACCCTTTTAGGGATAGATTTAAAATAGCTCTGATACAGCAGAAACCACTAAATTAGGAAATTGCTAAATTGGGAATTGTATTTCAACCCAGAACAAAAAATGTGCTTTGACGGACACTAAATAACTTGCCCAGCCAGAACAGTACACCAGTAACGACAGATTTAGCGGAATATAAATTTGAGGCCTAGTATTTAGGCGCTGGGTGACAGGTATAGATTTACTGACAGAATTAGACTTGGAAATGCACAGTAGCGTGTGTGTGAAGTTATTCTGAATGACCCTATGTGCACCTTGAATATTATATACCCTTTTAGGGATAGATTTAAAATAGCTCTGATACAGCAGAAACCACTAAATTAGGAAATTGCTAAATTGGGAATTGTATTTCAACCCAGAACAAAAAATGTGCTTTGACGGACACTAAATGACTTGCCCAGCCAGAACAGTACACCAGTAACGACAGATTTAGCGGGATATAAATTTGAGGCCTAGTATTTAGGCGCTGGGTGACAGGTATAGATTTACTGACAGAATTAGACTGGGATATGGCCAAAAAATAACCTCACTTTTGCTGGTTAAATACACTTGGTGTGACAGCTTGACCAACCACACTACTGAGGGTTAAATGCACTTGGTGACAGGCGCAGCTTGCCCCTGATGTAGTATATGGCCAAAAAATGAACAGACTATTGCTGGTTAAATGCACTTGGTGTGACAGCTTCACCCTGATGTAGGCTTTAGCCAAAAAACAACCACACCATTGAGGGTTAAATGCACTTGGTGACAGGCGCAGCTTGCCCCTGATGTAGTATATGGCCAAAAAATAAACAGACTATTGCTGGTTAAATGCACTTGGTGTGACAGCTTCACCCTGATGTAGGCTTTAGCCAAAAAACAACCACACCATTGAGGGTTAAATGCACTTGGTGACAGGCGCAGCTTACCCCTGATTTAGTATTTGGCCAAAAAATAAACAGACTAATGCTGGTTAAATGCACTTGGTGTGACATCTTGACCAACCACACTACTGAGGGTTAAATGCACTTGGTGACGGGCGCAGCTTGCCCCTGATGTAGTATATGGCCAAAAAATAAACAGACTATTGCTGGTTAAATGCACTTGGTGTGACAGCTTCACCCTGATGTAGGCTTTAGCCAAAAAACAACCACATCATTGAGGGTTAAATGCACTTGGTCGCAGCTTGTGCTGGCGCACCACAAGACACAAAATGGCCGCCGATCACCCCAGAAAAAAGTGACTGACAAACGGTCTGGGCAGCCTAAAAACAGTGAGCAATTGAGTATCAGCAGCTCAATGACCCACAGCTGCAGATCGATCAATAATCAAGTCCTTTGGAGGAGTTAATCTGCCTAATCTCTCCCTACTGTCGCAGCCGCAACCTCTCCCTACGCTAATCAGAGCAGAGTGACGGGCGGCGCTATGTGACTCCAGCTTAAATAGAGGCTGGGTCACATGGTGCTCTGGCCAATCACAGCCATGCCAATAGTAGGCATGGCTGTGATGGCCTCTTGGGGCAAGTAGTATGACGCTTGTTAATTGGCTGCTTTGCAGCCTTTCAAAAAGCGCCAAGAACGCGTCACAAAAGCGCCAAGAAAGCGACGAACACCGAACCCGAACACAGACTTTTACGAAAATGTCCGGGTTCGGGTCCGTGTCACGGACACCCCAAAATTCGGTACGAACCCGAACTATACAGTTCGAGTTCGCTCATCCCTAATAATGAAGGATCGGCACTCCCAAGTTGCTGTGAATATCCATCAATAGAGGAATGCACAAATCCCCCAATGATCTGTTATAAGCGAGCAGCGAATATATAAGACACACTGGTGAAAAAATCCCTATATGTGGCTTCTTCACATGTGATAGTAAATTCATTATTTACATCCTAACATGTCCATGCGGCCTAGTGTATGTAGGGAAACATCCACACGGATAAATGAAAGATTCAGCAAACATAAATACAGGTCCTTCTCAAAAAATTTGCATATTGTGATAAAGTTCATTATTTTCTGTAATTTACTGATAAACATTAGACTTTCATATATTTTAGATTCATTACACACCAACTGAAGTAGTTCAAGCCTTTTATTGTTTTAATATTGATGATTTTGGCATACAGCTCATGAAAACCCAAAATTCCTATCTCAAAAAATTAGCATATCATGAAAAAGTTCTCTAAAAGAGCTATTAAACTAATCATCTGAATCAACTAATTTACTCTAAACACCTGCAAAAGATTCCTGAGGCTTTTAAAAACTCCCAGCCTGGTTCATTACTCAAAACCGCAATCATGGGTAAGACTGCCGACCTGACTGCTGTCCAGAAGGCCATCATTGACACCCTCAAGCAAGAGGGTAAGACACAGAAATACATTTCTGAATGAATAGGCTGTTCCCAGAGTGCTGTATCACTGCACCTCAGTGGGAAGTCTGTGGGAAGGAAAAAGTGTGGCAGAAAACGCTGCACAACGAGAAGAGGTGACCGGACCCTGAGGAAGATTGTGGAGAAGGACCGATTCCAGACCTTGGGGGACCTGCGGAAGCAGTGGACTGAGTCTGGAGTAGAAACATCCAGAGCCACTGTGTACAGGCGTGTGCAGGAAATGGCCAGGTCAAGCCACTTTTGAACCAGAAACAGCGGCAGAAGCGCCTGACCTGGGCTACAGAGCTGTCCAAAGTACTTTTTTTGGGATGAAAGCAAATTTTGCATGTCATTCGGAAATCAAGGTGCCAGAGTCTGGAGGAAGACTGGGGAGAGGGAAATGCCAAAATGCCTGCCACAGTCAGTGATGGTCTGGGGTGCCATGTCAGCTGCTGGTGTTGGTCCACTGTGTTTTATCAAGGGCAGGGTCAATGCAGCTAGCTATCAGGAGATTTTGGAGCACTTACTTCATGCTTCCATCTGCTGAAAATCTTTTTTTTTTGTCAACTATGTTTTTATTGACAATGAAAACAACAGTTACATCTTACAATTGATCAGCCAGTAAGAGGCCTGTAAAGGTACAATAAAGGAGTTCGCAGACTCCCCGTAAAAAGAAACATCAGTGTCAGGCATTTGCATAATATAACGTTTGCAAAAGGACAATCTCTTGTCACTCTGTCAACTGATACTCAAGTTGATCAATGCGAGTAACAAATTACATGTGTAACAGCATAGTCAGTGGGGACCAAAAACTCTATGGGTCGTTATTGTGCAGTGTAGATGCTATAATGGTGAGATTTGGTATTGAAGAGCTTCCTAGTGTGGTAAGTAAACTAAGATTAAGATTAAAATGGAAAGTTATAGTGGAGAGTAAAAAAAAGGAAAAGAAAAGAGATAAAGAAAAAACAGTACGTAAGGGGGAGAGGGAAGTAAGGGGGGGGGGTGGGGAATGAGCACATCACTTATTTCTCATACCGTGGTGGGATGATAGCCATGGAGCCCAGACTAAGAGAAATTTGTGGTGCGATCTGGATGCTCTGCTACACATCTCCTCAAATTTACATATTTGACCTATTTTCTCCAACCATTGGTCCAACGTGGGGGGGTGAAGTATCTAGCCATCTCAGGGGGATCAAGGACCTGGCTGCCATCAACATATGAGTTATCAAGTTTGAGACAGAAGGTCTATAGTTTTCCGAGACACCATCCAGCAGAGCTATGATAGGTGTTAAAGCTAAGTATTTATCTCTGAATTCATTTATCACTCGCTCCACATCATTCCAAAAGGGTTTAATCTCGGAGCAAGACCACCATATGTGAGTGAGCGAGCCAATCTCTGTCTTACACCTCCAACATAAGTTTGTGGGCGACAAACCATGTGTAAAAAGGAATTCAGGGGTTTTATACCATCTTGAAATCACCTTATATTGAGTCTCTTGCAGCCGGACACACCGTGAGTGACCATGCGAATTTTGAAGTATATGTTTTTTATCAGTATCTGAGAACTTGACTCCTAATTCCTTTTCCCATGAGGCTAAGTATCCCGGGAAACCCGTGTCTGTTGCCTCTCTGTAGATAAGCAATAGTTTTGATAATTTCTTCACTCGCCCTTCAGGTCTGGATATTGATAACTCAAACTCTGTCTTATCCCGTAAGGGGAAGAAGCTGCGAATAAATTCTCTGCAGCACCTGTTGAAGTGGGCTACATGCAGGAATGTGAGTGAGAAGTTTGATAGGTATCTATTCAAGGTCATCAGGTCAGGAACCACTCCGCCCGCAAGAAACTCCCCAACCGGTACATGACTAAAATGTTCCCACATTGATTCAAAGGACGGCGAGTCTCTCCCCACAGCCACAGGTATCAGGCTTGCCGGAAGTAGTGGGGAGGTGAGAGGGGCTAAATGTGGGGAAAGTGAGTGCCAGGTTTGTGAAGGCCCTCCCCTCAACAGGTCTATTTTTGATTTGTTGACTCGGCTGCCATGTTTGGGAGGAAGCCATAGATTCTTGAGAGAACTCCCCTTCAAAGTGTCTGACAACTCCATTTTGTTTGGACTATAATCCTGAGGAAAAGCCATAGTCAGCCAACGCCCCAGTTGTATTGCCTTATAGATGGTCTGAACGTCAGGCAGTCCAAGTCCACCTCTATCCTTAGTTTTGGTTAGGAGCGAGTGAGCTAAGCGCGGTTTCTTCTGCTTCCACAAGTACCCTGAGAAGGCAGTTTTTACAGCCTTGAAGAAGGCCTGCGGTAGGGCAATTGGAAGCATCTGTAGCTTATAGGTTATTTTGGGGATTACATACGTTTGTATGACATTTTTTCTCCCTATCCATGATATTAGAGGTATATCATACTCTGCCAAGGTGGATTTTATTTCCTCTAATAAGGGTTTAAAGTTGGTATCATACAACTGAGCTAGTTTGGATGGGATATGGACCCCCAGGTATTTAATTGTTGACTTGGCCCAAGCAAATGGAGAGCTATTTTTGAGCAACTCTACACGCCGTCTATCTAGTGTTATATTTAAGATCTCTGATTTTGACACATTCACCTTGAAGTTGGAAGCATCACTAAAGCTATCAAATATCCGTACTAGCTCCGGGAGGCCCTTTAAAGGATCTGTAAGGAGGAATAATAAATCATCTGCGAACGCTAACATCTTGAGTTCCCCCTTAAGTGTACGAATTCCACTAATGGTGGGGTTCTGTCTAATGCTTTGCAACAATGCTTCCATCGCTATTATGAAGAGTGAGGGAGACAATGGACACCCTTGGCGTGTGCCATTAGTGATTAAGAAGGGGGCAGAAATGTGTTCGTTCACAATTATAGAGGCTGATGGTTGGGAGTACAGGGTAAATATTGCATGTAGAAATATGGTTGGGAAGCCTACTTTAAGTAGAACAGATTTTAGGAATGCCCAACTCACCCTATCGAACGCCTTCTCGGCGTCTACACCGAGAAGGACCATCTGAATGTTTGAGGAGTGTACATGTTGTACTGTTGTAAGGAGTTTCGCGGTGTTGGCTCTGCCTTCCCTGCCAGGAACAAACCCGGACTGTTCCTCACCAATCAGGTGCGGTAGAAGCACCTTGATCCTAGTCGAGAGAAGCTTTGCCCAAATTTTTATATCTAGGTTAAGGAGTGAGATAGGTCTATAGCTTCCGCAATCCACGGGGTCCTTACCCTCCTTGGCAATAAGTGTGATGTGGGCCTCTTGCGACTGTTTGGGTAGGGATTCCCCTCTCATTAGAGATTCACACAATTTAGTGAGCTGAGGGATCAATATTGCATTGAACTTTTTGTAGTAAAGCAGAGGCAGACCGTCCGGTCCGGGGCTCTTGCCCGGGGGGAAGGACGAGACAACCGCTCGTACCTCCTCCTCGGTTATAGGAACTATAAGCGAATTCGCCATTGCCTGATCCAGATCCGGCATATTTAAGTTCTTCAAAAAGCTATCAATGAGCTCTTGTTTTTGATTTGTTATGTTTTTGTTTTGTTTTGGTAGGGTTTCGTCTGGGGGAGATTCCTGTTCTAGGTTGTACAATGCTGAATGAATATAATAATATTGACGAAAGGCTTCCGCCATCTCCAGAGGGGATGAAGTCATCAACCCTGTTGTTTTCCGAATTCCATGTATGTGTTGCCTGGCTCTTTCCTTTTTTAGTAAGGAGGACATAAGCTTCCCCCCTTTATTCCCATGCGCATACAACCTGTGCCTATAGTGTAGATATGCTTTCGCTGATTTATCCTGCAAAGATCTGCTGAAAATCTTTATGGAGATGAAGATTTCATTTTTCAGCACGATCTGGCACCTGCTCACAGTGCCAAAACCACTGGTAAATGGTTTACTGACCATGGTATTACTGTGCTCAATTGGCCTGCCAACTCTCCTGACCTGAACCCCATAGAGAATCTGTGGGATATTGGGAAGAGAAAGTTGAGAGACGCAAGACCCAACACTCTGGATGAGCTTAAGGCCGCTATCGAAGCATCCTGGGCCTCCATGACACCTCAGCAGTGCCACAGGCTGATTGCCTCCATGCCACGCCGCATTGAAGCCGTCATTTTTCCGCAAAAGGATTCCCGACCAAGTATTGAGTGCATAACTGAACATAATTATTTGAAGGTTGACTTTTTTTGTATTAAAATATTAAAAACACTTTTCTTTTATTGGTCGGATGAAATATGCTAATTTTTTTAGATAGGAAATTTGGGTTTTCATGAGCTGTATGCCAAAATCATCAATATTAAAACAATAAAAGGCTTGAACTACTTCAGTTGGTGTGTAATGAATCTAAAATATATGAAAGTCTAATGTTTATCAGTACATTACAGAAAATAATGAACGTTATCACAATATGCTAATTTTTTTAGAAGGACCTGTACACTATCAGGAAAGGTAATCTGCTACTACCGATCCCATATCATTTTCACACACACAAACACAATATCACGCAACTGCACTTCCAGATCATTGAGGAAATACCATTACCACGCCGTGGAGGAAACAGGAATGAAATACTGATGAGACGTGAGGCATACTGGATTCATCACCTCCAAACCCTTGAGCCGAAGGGTTTAAATCGCAAACATGCACTCCTTAGTTTTTTATAATTGTAACTATTTTTCAAATTGTATTTATGTCTCTATTTATGTGTTATTCTGTCTTCCACAACGCAATTAAAATGAAGTCATTTATACTTCGGGATATACCACTATGATGAACTGCTAATCTTCACACTGCACACACTCCCAGCTGTGGTTCTATTGTTTACTTAGTTACTCTGACAATGTGACGTCAAGGCTACAGGGTTTTAGTGGGGTATTTAAGTTTGCATGTTAGGATATGGTTTCACTGTTTGACAAAGGCAATAGAAGTGCTGAAACGCATCACAGAAAAAGTGACAATAAAGGAATAATTCACAGCAATTTGGGAGTGCCGTTCCTTCATTATTACTACTATTGCCTGGGACACCAACCTTAGGACCGTGCACCCACACGCTACTACACGGTGCCGACTGATCTATATGGTGCACTAAGAAGCTGTAAAATGATTCCTCCCTATTAGAGTTGAGCGAACACCTGGATGTTCGGGTTCGAGAAGTTCGGCCGAACATCCCGGAAATGTTCGGGTTCGGGATCCGAACCCGATCCGAACTTCGTCCCGAACCCGAACCCCATTGAAGTCAATGGGGACCCGAACTTTTCGGCACTAAAACGGCTGTAAAACAGCCCAGGAAAGGGCTAGAGGGCTGCAAAAGGCAGCAACATGTAGGTAAATCCCCTGCAAACAAATGTGGATAGGGAAATTAATTAAAATAAAAATTAAATAAATAAAAATTAACCAAAATCAATTGGAGAGAGGTTCCATAGCAGAGAATCTGGCTTCCCGTCACCCACCACTGGAACAGTCCATTCTCAGATATTTAGGCCCCGGCACCCAGGCAGAGGAGAGAGGTCCCGTAACAGACAATCTGGCTTCATGTCAGCAGAGAATCAGTCTTCATGTCATAGCAGAGAATCAGGCTTCACGTCACCCACCACTGTAAGAGTCCATTTTCATAAATTTAGGCCCAGCACCCAGGCAGAGGAGAGAGGTCCCGTAACAGAGGATCTGGCTTCATGTCAGCAGAGAATCAGTCTGCATGTCATAGCAGAGAATCAGGCTTCACGTCAGCCACCACTGCAACAGTCCATTGTCATAAATTTAGGCCCAGCACCCAGGCAGAGGAGAGAGGTCCCGTAACAGACGATCTGGCTTCATGTCAGCAGAGAATCAGTCTGCATGTCATAGCAGAGAATGAGGCTTCACGTCACCCACCACTGCAACAGTCCATTGGCATATATTTAGGCCTAGCACACAGGCAGAGCAGAGAGGTCCCGTAACAGACAATCTGGCTTCATGTCAGCAGAGAATCAGTCTGCATGTCATAGCAGAGAATGAGGCTTCACGTCACCCACCACTGCAACAGTCCATTGGCATATATTTAGACCTAGCACACAGGCAGAGCAGAGAGGTCCCGTAACAGACGATCTGGCTTCATGTCAGCAGAGAATCAGTCTGCATGTCATAGCAGAGAATGAGGCTTCACGTCACCCACCACTGCAACAGTCCATTGGCATATATTTAGGCCTAGCACACAGGCAGAGCAGAGAGGTCCCGTAACAGACAATCTGGCTTCATGTCAGCAGAGAATCAGTCTGCATGTCATAGCAGAGAATGAGGCTTCACGTCACCCACCACTGCAACAGTCCATTGGCATATATTTAGGCCTAGCACACAGGCAGAGCAGAGAGGTCCCGTAACAGACAATCTGGCTTCATGACAGCAGAGAATCAGTCTGCATGTCATAGCAGAGAATGAGGCTTCACGTCACCCACCACTGCAACAGTCCATTGGCATATATTTAGGCCTAGCACACAGGCAGAGCAGAGAGGTCCCGTAACAGACAATCTGGCTTCATGTCAGCAGAGAATCAGTCTGCATGTCATAGCAGAGAATGAGGCTTCACGTCACCCACCACTGCAACAGTCCATTGGCATATATTTAGGCCTAGCACACAGGCAGAGCAGAGAGGTCCCGTAACAGACAATCTGGCTTCATGACAGCAGAGAATCAGTCTGCATGTCATAGCAGAGAATGAGGCTTCACGTCACCCACCACTGCAACAGTCCATTGGCATATATTTAGGCCTAGCACACAGGCAGAGCAGAGAGGTCCCGTAACAGACAATCTGGCTTCATGACAGCAGAGAATCAGTCTGCATGTCATAGCAGAGAATGAGGCTTCACGTCACCCACCACTGCAACAGTCCATTGGCATATATTTAGGCCTAGCACACAGGCAGAGCAGAGAGGTCCCGTAACAGACAATCTGGCTTCATGTCAGCAGAGAATCAGTCTGCATGTCATAGCAGAGAATGAGGCTTCACGTCACCCACCACTGCAACAGTCCATTGGCATATATTTAGGCCTAGCACACAGGCAGAGCAGAGAGGTCCCGTAACAGACAATCTGGCTTCATGTCAGCAGAGAATCAGTCTGCATGTCATAGCAGAGAATGAGGCTTCACGTCACCCACCACTGCAACAGTCCATTGGCATATATTTAGGCCTAGCACACAGGCAGAGCAGAGAGGTCCCGTAACAGACAATCTGGCTTCATGTCAGCAGAGAATTAGTCTGCATGTCATAGCAGAGAATCAGGCTTCATGTCAGCCACCACTGCAACAGTCCATTGGCATATATTTAGGCCTAGCACACAGGCAGAGGAGAGGTTCATTCAACTTTGGGTAGCCTCGCAATATAATGGTAAAATGAAAATAAAAATAGGATTGAATGAGGAAGTGCCCTGGAGTCCAATAATATATGGTTATGGGGAGGTAGTTAATGTCTAATCTGGACAAGGGACGGACAGGTCCTGTGGGATCCATGCCTGGTTCATTTTTATGAACGTCAGCTTGTCCACATTGGCTGTAGACAGGCGGCTGCGTTTGTCTGTAATGACGCCCCCTGCCGTGCT
Source organism: Bufo gargarizans (assembly GCF_014858855.1). Lineage (NCBI taxonomy): Eukaryota > Metazoa > Chordata > Amphibia > Anura > Bufonidae > Bufo > Bufo gargarizans. Next base: position 205,936,436 of record NC_058080.1, read on the forward strand.
GAATACACGTTCAGACAAAACGCTGGCTGCCGGGCAGGCCAGCACCTCCAAGGCATAAAAGGCTAGCTCTGGCCACGTGGACAATTTAGAGACCCAGAAGTTGAATGGGGCCGAACCATCAGTCAGTACGTGGAGGGGTGTGCACACGTACTGTTCCACCATGTTAGTGAAATGTTGCCTCCTGCTAACACGTTGCGTATCAGGTGGTGGTGCAGTTAGCTGTGGCGTGTTGACAAAAGTTTTCCACATCTCTGCCATGCTAACCCTGCCCTCAGAGGAGCTGGCCGTGACACAGCTGCCTTGGCGACCTCTTGCTCCTCCTCTGCCTTGGCCTTGGGCTTCCACTTGTTCCCCTGTGACATTTGGGAATGCTCTCAGTAGCGCGTCTACCAACTCGCGCTTGTACTCGCGCATCTTCCTATCACGCTCCAGTGCAGGAAGTAAGGTGGGCACATTGTCTTTGTAGCGTGGATCCAGCAGGGTGGCAACCCAGTAGTCCGCACAGGTTAAAATGTGGGCAACTCTGCTGTCGTTGCGCAGGCACTGCAGCATGTAGTCGCTCATGTGTGCCAGGCTGCCCAGGGGTAAGGACAAGCTGTCCTCTGTGGGAGGCGTATCGTCATCGTCCTGCCTTTCCCCCCAGCCACGCACCAGTGATGGACCCGAGCTGCGTTGGGTGCCACCCCGCTGTGACCATGCTTCATCCTCATCCTCCTCCACCTCCTCCTCATCCTCGTCCTCCTCGTCCTCCAGTAGTGGGCCCTGGCTGGCCACATTTGTACCTGGCCTCTGCTGTTGCCAAAAACCTCCCTCTGAGTCACTTCGAAGAGACTGGCCTGAAAGTGCTAAAAATGACCCCTCTTCCTCCTCCTCCTCCTCCTCCTCCTCCTGGGCCACCTCCTCTTCCATCATCGCCCTAAGTGTTTTCTCAAGGAGACATAGAAGTGGTATTGTAACGCTGATAACGGTGTCATCGCCACTGGCCATGTTGGTGGAGTACTCGAAACAGCGCAACAGGGCACACAGGTCTCGCATGGAGGCCCAGTCATTGGTGGTGAAGTGGTGCTGTTCTGTAGTGCGACTGACCCGTGCGTGCTGCAGCTGAAACTCCACTATGGCCTGCTGCTGCTCGCACAGTCTGTCCAGCATGTGCAAGGTGGAGTTCCACCTGGTGGGCACGTCGCATATGAGGCGGTGAGCGGGAAGGCCGAAGTTACGCTGTAGCGCAGACAGGCGAGCAGCAGCAGGATGTGAACGCCGGAAGCGCGAACAGACGGCCCGCACTTTATGCAGCAGCTCTGACATGTCGGGGTAGTTGTGAATGAACTTCTGCACCACCAAATTCAGCACATGCGCCAAGCAAGGGATGTGCGTCAAATTGGCTAGTCCCAGAGCTGCAACGAGATTTCGCCCATTATCACACACCACCAGGCCGGGCTTGAGGCTCACCGGCAGCAACCACTCGTCGGTCTGTTGTTCAATACCCCGCCACAACTCCTGTGCGGTGTGGGGCCTGTCCCCCAAACATATGAGTTTCAGAATGGCCTGCTGACGTTTACCCCGGGCTGTGCTGAAGTTGGTGGTGAAGGTGTGTGGCTGACTGGATGAGCAGGTGGAAGAAGAGGAGGAGGAAGCCGAGAAGGAGGAGGTGGCAACAGGAGGCAAAGAATGTTGCCCTGCGATCCTTGGCGGCGGAAGGACGTGCGCCAAACAGCTCTCCGCCTGGGGCCCAGCTGCCACTACATTTACCCAGTGTGCAGTTAGGGAGATATAGCGTCCCTGGCCGTGCTTACTGGTCCACGTATCTGTGGTTAGGTGGACCTTGCCACAGATGGCGTTGCGCAGTGCACACTTGATTTTATCGGATACTTGGTTGTGCAGGGAAGGCACGGCTCTCTTGGAGAAGTAGTGCCGGCTGGGAACAACATACTGTGGGACAGCAAGCGACATGAGCTGTTTGAAGCTGTCTGTGTCCACCAGCCTAAATGACAGCATTTCATAGGCCAGTAGTTTAGAAATGCTGGCATTCAGGGCCAGGGATCGAGGGTGGCTAGGTGGGAATTTACGCTTTCTATCAAATGTTTGTGAGATGGAGAGCTGAACGCTGGCGTGTGACATGGTTGAGACGCTTGGTGACGGAGGTGGTGGTGGTGGTGTTGGTGGTACATCCCCTGTTTGCTGGGCGGCAGGTGCCAACGTTCCTCCAGAGGCGGAGGAAGAGGCCGAGGCGGCAGCAGCAGAATAGGCCGAGGCGGCAGCAGCAGAAGAGGTAGCAGGGGGAGCCTGAGTGACTTCCTTGGTTTTAAGGTGTTTACTCCACTGCAGTTCATGCTTTGCATGCAGGTGCCTGGTCATGCAGGTTGTGCTCAGGTTCAGAACGTTAATGCCTCGCTTCAGGCTCTGATGGCACAGCGTGCAAACCACTCGGGTCTTGTCGTCAGCACATTGTTTGAAGAAGTGCCATGCCAGGGAACTCCTTGAAGCTGCCTTTGGGGTGCTCGGTCCCAGATGGCGGCGGTCAGTAGCAGGCGGAGTCTCTTGGCGGCGGGTGTTCTGCTTTTGCCCACTGCTCCCTCTTTTGCTACGCTGTTGGCTCGGTCTCACCACTGCCTCTTCCTCCGAACTGTGAAAGTCAGTGGCACGACCTTCATTCCATGTGGGGTCTAGGACCTCATCGTCCCCTGCATCGTCTTCCACCCAGTCTTGATCCCTGACCTCCTGTTCAGTCTGCACACTGCAGAAAGACGCAGCAGTTGGCACCTGTGTTTCGTCATCATCAGAGACATGCTGAGGTGGTATTCCCATGTCCTCATCATCAGGAAACATAAGTGGTTGTGCGTCAGTGCATTCTATGTCTTTCACCGCTGGGGAAGGGCTAGGTGGATGCCCTTGGGAAACCCTGCCAGCGGAGTCTTCAAACAGCATAAGAGACTGCTGCATAACTTGAGGCTGAGACAGTTTCCCTGGTATGCATGGGGGTGATGTGACAGACTGATGGGGTTGGTTTTCAGGCGCCATCTGTGCGCTTTCTGCAGAAGACTGGGTGGGAGATAATGTGAACGTGCTGGATCCACTGTCGGCCACCCAATTGACTAATGCCTGTACCTGCTCAGGCCTTACCATCCTTAGAACGGCATTGGGCCCCACCATATATCGCTGTAAATTCTGGCGGCTACTGGGACCTGAGGTAGTTGGTACACTAGGACGTGTGGATGTGGCAGAACGGCCACGTCCTCTCCCAGCACCAGAGGGTCCACTAACACCACCACGACCATGTCCACGTCCGCGTCCCTTACTAGATGTTTTTCTCATTGTTATGGTTCACCACAACAACAAATATATTATTTGGCCCAATGTATTGTATTCAAATTCAGCGGGATATAAATTTGAGGCCTAGTATTTAGGCGCTGGGTGACCGGTATGGATTTAGTGACAGAATTAGACTTGGAAATGCACAGAAGCGTGTGTGTGTGAAGTTATTCTGAATGACCCAATGTGCACCTTGAATATTATATACCCTTTTAGGGATAGATTTCAAATAGCTCTGATATAGCAGAAACCACTAAATTATGAAATTGTTAAATTGGGAATTGTATTTAAACCCAGAACAAAAAATGTGCTTTGACGGACACTAAATAACTTTCCCAGCCACAACAGGACAGCGTTAACGAGAGATTTAGCAGGATATAAATTTGAGGCCTAGTATTTAGGCGCTGGGTGACAGGTATGGGTTTAGTGACAGAATTAGACTTGGAAATACACAGTAGCGGGTGTGTGTGAAGTTATTCTGAATGACCCAATGTGCACCTTGAATATTATATACCCTTTTAGGGATAGATTTCAAATAGCTCTGATATAGCAGAAACCACTAAATTATGAAATTGTTAAATTGGGAATTGTATTTAAACCCAGAACAAAAAATGTGCTTTGACGGACACTAAATAACTTTCCCAGCCACAACAGGACAGCGTTAACGAGAGATTTAGCAGGATATAAATTTGAGGCCTAGTATTTAGGCGCTGGGTGACAGGTATGGGTTTAGTGACAGAATTAGACTTAGAAATACACAGTAGCGGGTGTGTGTGAAGTTATTCTGAATGACCCAATGTGCACCTTGAATATTATATACCCTTTTAGGGATAGATTTCAAATAGCTCTGATATAGCAGAAACCACTAAATTATGAAATTGCTAAATTGGGAATTGTATTTCAACCCAGAACAAAAAATGTGCTTTGACGGACACTAAATAACTTTCCCAGCCACAACAGGACAGCGTTAACGAGAGATTTAGCAGGATATAAATTTGAGGCCTAGTATTTAGGCGCTGGGTGACAGGTATGGGTTTAGTGACAGAATTAGACTTGGAAATACACAGTAGCGGGTGTGTGTGAAGTTATTCTGAATGACCCAATGTGCACCTTGAATATTATATACCCTTTTAGGGATAGATTTCAAATAGCTCTGATATAGCAGAAACCACTAAATTATGAAATTGCTAAATTGGGAATTGTATTTCAACCCAGAACAAAAAATGTGCTTTGACGGACACTAAATAACTTTCCCAGCCACAACAGGACAGCGGTAACGAGAGATTTAGCAGGATATAAATTTGAGGCCTAGTATTTAGGCGCTGGGTGACAGGTATGGGTTTAGTGACAGAATTAGACTTGGAAATACACAGTAGCGGGTGTGTGTGAAGTTATTCTGAATGACCCAATGTGCACCTTGAATATTATATACCCTTTTAGGGATAGATTTCAAATAGCTCTGATATAGCAGAAACCACTAAATTATGAAATTGTTAAATTGGGAATTGTATTTAAACCCAGAACAAAAAATGTGCTTTGACGGACACTAAATAACTTTCCCAGCCACAACAGGACAGCGTTAACGAGAGATTTAGCAGGATATAAATTTGAGGCCTAGTATTTAGGCGCTGGGTGACAGGTATGGGTTTAGTGACAGAATTAGACTTAGAAATACACAGTAGCGGGTGTGTGTGAAGTTATTCTGAATGACCCAATGTGCACCTTGAATATTATATACCCTTTTAGGGATAGATTTCAAATAGCTCTGATATAGCAGAAACCACTAAATTATGAAATTGCTAAATTGGGAATTGTATTTCAACCCAGAACAAAAAATGTGCTTTGACGGACACTAAATAACTTTCCCAGCCACAGCAGGACAGCGGTAACGAGAGATTTAGCAGGATATAAATTTGAGGCCTAGTATTTAGGCGCTGGGTGACAGGTATGGGTTTAGTGACAGAATTAGACTTGGAAATACACAGTAGCGGGTGTGTGTGAAGTTATTCTGAATGACCCAATGTGCACCTTGAATATTATATACCCTTTTAGGGATAGATTTCAAATAGCTCTGATATAGCAGGAACCACTAAATTATGAAATTGCTAAATTGGGAATTGTACTTCAACCCAGAACAAAAAATGTGCTTTGACGGACACTAAATAACTTTCCCAGCCACAACAGGACAGCGGTAACGAGAGATTTAGCGGGATATAAATTTGAGGCCTAGTATTTAGGCGCTGGGTGACCGGTATGGATTTAGTGACAGAATTAGACTGGGATATGGCCAAAAAATAACCACACTATTGCTGGTTAAATGCACTTGGTGACGGGCGCAGCTTGCCCCTGATTTAGTATATGCCAAAAAATGAACAGACTATTGCTGGTTAAATGCACTTGGTGTCACAGCTTGACGCACCACACTACTGAGGGTTAAATGCACTTGGTGACGGGCGCAGCTTGCCCCTGATGTAGTATATGGCCAAAAAATGAACAGACTATTGCTGGTTAAATGCACTTGGTGTGACAGCTTCACCCTGATGTAGGCTTTAGCCAAAAAACAACCACACCATTGAGGGTTAAATGCACTTGGTGACAGGCGCAGCTTGCCCCTGATTTAGTATATGGCCAAAAAAATGAACAGACTATTGCTGGTTAAATGCACTTGGTGTGACAGCTTCACCCTGATGTAGGCTTTAGCCAAAAAACAACCACACCATTGAGGGTTAAATGCACTTGGTCGCAGCTTGGATGCACTTGGTCGCAGCACCGCACAAGACACAAAATGGCCGCCGATCACCCCAGAAAAAAGTGACTGACAAACGGTCTGGGCAGCCTAAAAACAGTGAGTGAGCATTTGAATTTCAGCAGCTCAATGATGCACAGCTGCAGATCGATCGATTAATCAAGTGAAGTCCTTTGGAGGAGTTAATCTGCCTAATCTCGCCCTACTGTCGCATCCGCAACCTCTCCCTACGCTAATCAGAGCAGAGTGACGGGCGGCGCTATGTGACTCCAGCTTAAATAGAGGCTGGGTCACATGGTGCTCTGGCCAATCACAGCCATGCCAATAGTAGGCATGGCTGTGACGGCCTCTTGGGGCAAGTAGTATGACGCTTGTTGATTGGCTGCTTTGCAGCCTTTCAAAAAGCGCCAAGAAAGCGTCACAAAAGCGCCAAGAAAGCGACGAACACCGAACCCGAACCCGGACTTTTACGAAAATGTCCGGGTTCGGGTCCGTGTCACGGACACCCCAAAATTCGGTACGAACCCGAACTATACAGTTCGAGTTCGCTCATCCCTACTCCCTATCCTTTGCCTGCACTTATAAATAGTTTTTTCAGTTTTTTTTTTTTCACAATAAGGTTTTTCCTATTGCTGTCCCAAGCGCCTTCTCGCGTCTGTCCATGCAGTCAGAACACTGGAAAATGTCTGATTCTAAGATGGCCTCCAGATTTATAGGGCTGTGACATCACAGGGCTGGCTGGCTGCTGATTGGCTGCATGTATGACATTATGGGTCAGCCCACCTTCCCAGAGTTCCTTGCCCCATGTCCTCACAAGTGTAGCTGCCATTTTGGAAATTTTTCTGAAATTCGGATCGAATTCAACTTCATCTGATTCCATTCGCTCATCTCTATATGTAATATTTGAAATCTCTATTATATCTAAAAAGTTAATTGTGCTTGCTGAATATTTTAAATATGGCGTAATTAAAATGCAATATTTAAAAATAAACAAATAAATAAATAAATAAAAAGATCCTCAATAAACCAGCATTGCATCAATGTCCCAATTTAAGACTATTTGTTATAAATGCTTCTACACCGTGTGGCAGAATTCTGAATTGTAATCTTTACTTCATGAGAAAGTATTTCAGTTTTTTTTTTTAAATACAGAGATCTGAAATGTGCATATTCACATTTCATTTTTAATTGATCAGCATTGCTTTGTTTTTGTTTTTTTTTGTTTGTTTTTTAAGTTCCATAGTATTGCTATATGAACAAGGGGTTCTGCAATATTTCTCCGACAAAGCAATGGGGATGTTTCATCATTGTTGTTTTATTTCAGAAGATAAACTTTTAACTACAGCGTGAGAAAAGTTACAGTTACATTCAAGTGCACAAACTACATATTATGTGCAGGCATCTGCCACAGCATGCTTCATCAATTCTCTGCTTTCTGTTTGAAGAATTTCAGGATCCTGTTATAAAGAAAAAACATTAATTCTTTTTTCTAGTGAACCATCTGGTTCATTTATGAAGCCATTCTCTTAAACAATTGTGTTTTCAGTTATAAATTGCTATTCCTGTACCATATGGTTGATTTCTAATAGCCTTTCTATACCAGGATAGATAACTTTCCTCCATGACACATTTTTTTTTAGGATATCCACCCACATAACTTGATTTTGCTTACTTCAATCCCATCATAATCATTTGTTTCATTCTATGAAACTATTTTTGTTACTGTCAATAAAGAAAGTTTAACATATATAGTTATTTATAGTGATGGACGAACATCGGCCGGGACGATTCGCGAATGCGATCAAATGTTCGCGGCGGGCCCCATTCACTTTAATGGCAGGCAAACCTGAAAAACATTCATGTCATTATTGCAGCCACCAAAAACTTACAAGAAGTGCACAAATCGTCCCACAACATGGACAGTGACATACCAGAGTGGGATCAATGTCAAAAATTCCCACAAAAAATATGTATTTTAATCAGGGGCCATTGTTATGCGTCTTAAAGGGAAACTGTCAAAAATGGTCTGCTAGAGCCTAGAACATGTTTATTTTAGGCCATGGGAGTAGAGGCCCCAAAAATTAGGCATTCACCTGACAGAAAACATCAAGTGATTATGTGGCTGGAGGTATATTAGACGGTCATTGGATATCAATTTTACTGCATGCCAGTACAAATAGATGTCAACTACATATGTATAAAAGAACAAAAAATATAAAATTAGATAAAAAACATGGCTAACAAAATCCCCCCTCTTGAAAAAAACCAAATGATAATAGTTGAAATTCGATAACACGTGGTCGTCGTCAACAGGTGTTGAATTCCTCTGAGGTCCCAAACATTAGGCATTCACCGGACAGAAAAGAACAATTGATAATGTAGCTGGAGGTACATTAGGCGGTCACCGTACAACAATTTTACTGTTGGCCAGTAGGACTACAGGCCCCAAAAATTTTGCATACAACGTACATAAATGATCAAGTGATTATGTGGCTGGAGGTATATTAGACGTCAATGGAGATAAATTTTACTGCAGGCCAGTGTTGTACAGGCCCTAAACATTAGGCATTCACCGGACAGAAAAGAACAAGTAGCTATGTGGCTGGAGGTATATTAGATGGTAGATATGGCCTTGCGGTTCGCCCGGTGGCCGTTTTGCGGCGAACTTTGCATGTTTGCAATTCGCCGAACATATGGCGATATTCGCACCCGCCATATTCTTTTACATTGTGAAGAACTTTGACCCATGACACATCCATCAGGTGGTACAGGATAGCCAATTGAGACATTTCAGCACATGGACATACCCCCTACCTTATAAATAAACCTGATCTGGCCACTATTTTACATTCAGTCTTTTGCCAGTGTAGGGAGAGGTTGTTGTGTGGAGAAGGGACAGATGTGCTATCGATAGGTGTGATACACCATAGGGGTGCAATATACTTATAATATACTTTTATAATGATTCAAAAACACATAGATCTATATAGTGGTCATCTGTAAGTCAGGGGCTTAGGGACTTGGGGCTTACTAGGGCCAGGTTCCGGACGGGGTTGCTCTTATCAGGGCAGGTGCTCTGTGATTAAGCTATCAGGGCCAAAATAGCACCCCCCTGTAGGGCAATATCAGTACAGTTCTTTGCCCACCCTGTCATTCAATACCACATCATCATCTAGCCCAGGGATAGATGTCTTTTGCTTTCCCTCCAGGATTCATCGATGTTCACTGGAACCCCCCGGATTGTGGTAGGACATATGGTTTCTGATTTGGTGTCGCCGAGCACTTGGTATTGCCTACCACATCTAAGCTTTTTGCTTAACTTTAATAATTTTATTTATTTTCATTTTGAGGGATATCTTTTAGGGCTCATTCAGATGGCCGTATGCTGTCAGCATGTCTGTAAAAAACGGATAGCATTCAGTATTTTCGCGGACCCATAGACTTCAATGGGGCCATGTCTTGATTTTCACGGAAAAGTATAGGACATGTTTAATTTGTTTTGCGGAAGCGTGGAATAGAAAAGGGCCCCATAAAAGTGAATAGGTCAGCATCTAATCCGCAAAAAAACGGATCCGCTTTTTTGCAAATAGCATACGGCCGTCTGAATGAGCACTTAAAACACGGACATCGGCAATGTGCATTCTGCAATTTGCAGACCACACATCACCAACACTATATTAGAAAATGCCTAATCTTGTCCACAACTGCGGACAAGAATAGGGCATGTTCTATTTTTTTTTTTCGGGAACGGAAATGCGGACCCGGAAGTGTCCGGAAGTGCGGGTCCGAAATGAATGGGTCCGCAATTCCGTTCCGAAAAATGCGGAAAGGAATTGCGGATGTGTGAATAGAGCCTAATAGTGCCTGCGATGTGCGGTCCACAAATTGCAGAATGCACATTGCCGATGTCCGTGATTTGCAAATCCGAAAAACACTTACCGACGTGTTATTGGACCCTCATAGTAACATTATTGAAGGTTACGTTTTATCTTTATGTATATTCTAATGGATTGCCTTCCTTGTACAATGTTATAATATACTTTCTAACATAGAAAGTATATTATAGTGCATTTGTATTGTGCAGCAGTTGTGTACGGTTCTGCTGCGATACTGCAGGTATATAGAGGGACAAGCGTTATTGGAACAAATAATTTCTACTGGTGTGATATACCAGTTGCCCCCCCAAAAAAGTTATTGAAGCAGGGGTGGTATATACCAATAATATACTTTCTATATACAGGTCCTTCTAAAAAAATTAGCATATTGTGATAACGTTCATTATTTTCTGTAATGTACTGATAAACATTAGACTTTCATATATTTTAGATTCATTACACACCAACTGAAGTAGTTCAAGCCTTTTATTGTTTTAATATTGATGATTTTGGCTTACAGCTCATGAAAACCCAAATTTCCTATCTCAAAAAATTAGCATATTTCATCCGACCAATAAAAGAAAAGTGTTTTTAATATTTTAATACAAAAAAAGTCAACCTTCAAATAATTATGTTCAGTTATGCACTCAATACTTGGTCGGGAATCCTTTTGCGGAAAAATGACGGCTTCAATGCGGCGTGGCATGGAGGCAATCAGCCTGTGGCACTGCTGAGGTGTTATGGAGGCCCAGGATGCTTCGATAGCGGCCTTAAGCTCATCCAGAGTGTTGGGTCTTGCGTCTCTCAACTTTCTCTTCCCAATATCCCACAGATTCTCTATGGGGTTCAGGTCAGGAGAGTTGGCAGGCCAATTGAGCACAGTAATACCATGGTCAGTAAACCATTTACCAGTGGTTTTGGCACTGTGAGCAGGTGCCAGGTCGTGCTGAAAAATGAAATCTTCATCTCCATAAAGATTTTCAGCAGATGGAAGCATGAAGTGCTCCAAAATCTCCTGATAGCTAGCTGCATTGACCCTGCCCTTGATAAAACACAGTGGACCAACACCAGCAGCTGACATGGCACCCCAGACCATCACTGACTGTGGCAGGCATTTTGGCATTTCCCTCTCCCCAGTCTTCCTCCAGACTCTGGCACCTTGATTTCCGAATGACATGCAAAATTTGCTTTCATCCCAAAAAAGTACTTTGGACTGCTCTGTAGCCCAGGTCAGGCGCTTCTGCCGCTGTTTCTGGTTCAAAAGTGGCTTGACCTGGGGAATGCGGCACCTGTAGCCCATTTCCTGCACACGCCTGTACACAGTGGCTCTGGATGTTTCTACTCCAGACTCAGTCCACTGCTTCCGCAGGTCCCCCAAGGTCTGGAATCGGTCCTTCTCCACAATCTTCCTCAGGGTCCGGTCACCTCTTCTCGTTGTGCAGCGTTTTCTGCCACACTTTTTCCTTCCCACAGACTTCCTATTCATTCAGAAATTTATTTCTGTGTCTTACCCTCTTGCTTGAGGGTGTCAATGATGGCCTTCTGGACAGCAGTCAGGTCGGCAGTCTTACCCATGATTGCGGTTTTGAGTAATGAACCAGGCTGGGAGTTTTTAAAAGCCTCAGGAATCTTTTGCAGGTGTTTAGAGTAAATTAGTTGATTCAGATGATTAGGTTAATAGCTCTTTTAGAGAACCTTTTAATGATATGCTAATTTTTTGAGATAGGAATTTTGGGTTTTCATGAGCTGTATGCCAAAATCATCAATATTAAAACAATAAAAGGCTTGAACTACTTCAGTTGGTGTGTAATGAATCTAAAATATATGAAAGTCTAATGTTTATCAGTACATTACAGAAAATAATGAACTTTATCACAATATGCTAATTTTTTTAGAAGGACCTGTAGTGCATTTAGGAAGCGCAACAGGGCACATTTAAGAGAATTTCCCTTTAAGACGCATAAAAATGTCCCCTGATTAAGACACATTTTTTGTTGGAGTTTTTTTCATTGATCCCCCTCTAGTTTGTCACTGTCCATGTTATGGGACTATTTGTGCACTTCTAAGTATTTGGTGGCTGCAAATATGAGCTGAAGGTTTTTCAGGTTTGCCTGCCATTAAAGTGAATGGAGTCAAATACATATGCTTGAAAGAACAAAAAATATAAAATTGGATTAAAAACATGGATAACGAAATCCCCCCTCTTGAAAAAAATAAAATAATTAATAGTTGAAATTCGATAACACGTGGTCATCACAGGTGTTGAATTCCTCCGAGGTCCCAAACATTAGGCATTCACCGGACAGAAAAGGCCTTTTATGCCGCTGTATTTACATAAGACATCAACCATTATTTGTTCTGGGTGGTGGTGGATATTTGTGGGCTATCATGAGAAAAATTCAATTAAACGTGGTCGTCACAGGTGTTAATTTCCTCCTAGAACCATGCCTCATTCATTTTTAGAAATGTGAGAAAGTCCACACTGTCGTGAGTTAGGCGAGTGTGCTTATCAGTCACGATCCCCCCTGCTGCGCTGAACGTCCTTTCGGACAGGACACCCGACGAGGGGCAAGACAAGAGTTTCATGCCAAATTGTGCCATCTCTGGCCACAGGTCAAGCCTGCACACCCAGTAGTCAAGGGGTTCCTCGATTCTCAGAGCGTCCACATCGGCCGTTAACCCGATGTAGTCGGACACCTGTCAGTCTAGGCCAGTGATGGCGAACCTATGGCATGGGTGCCAGAGGCGGCACTCAGAGCCCTCTCTGTGGGCACCCGCTCCCTGGAGAAAGTCTATGGTGTACCAATATGCCTTAGAAATTGCCTGCCATTCAATAGTGCAGGACATGCTATGAACAGCACAGTCAGAGCACTGAATGTAGGCAGGTTATTATAGCTAAATGATAAAGTACATGGAAGATATATGATATTGGTGCTCAGGTAAATTGCCTTGTTGGCACTTTGCGATAAATAAGTGGGTTTTGGGTTACAGTTTGGGCACTCCATCTCTAAGAGGTTCACCATCACTGGTCTAGGCGTTCCCTGAGGCTGGATCCGGAGTGCGGCTTTCGATGGATTGGCTGCAAGATTGATCTCTTATCCAAAGTGACCAACACATCTTCAAACCTCCCTCATCTTGCATGTGCTGTAGGAATGGTACTCGCAACTGTTTCTCTGTGGGTGGAAATTCCTCTGCCAGCGCCTGCAACAGCAGAATGCAGCATCTCTCGTACCAAGGACTGGAAATGCTGCTTTCTGAGAGCCCTCTGTAATGCTGGTAACATGTGCGCCATTACGTTGCCACCCAGTACTGGTCCTTTCCCTTTATGCTTTTTATATGGGGGTCCCTCTTCAAACAATGGAGCATGAAGGCTTCCATTTGCACTGAATTAGAAGCCGTGGAGCGGCCTGGCTCCTGCTCATCGCCCAGGAGAATGTCGTCCTCTGTCTCCTCCCCCCATCCACGGACAACACCAGGGATCCCAGAAAATATTAAAGCCTGCTCTTCTTGCTCCTCCTCCCCCTAGGCACCATCCTCCTCTGACTCCTCTTCAGACTCCTTCTGACTTGTCTCAGATGGAGTAGCACCCCCTGGGAATTCATTCAGCATTGTGACTTCCGCATCTTCCTGCTCATGCTCCTCGATGGCTTGATTAATGACACGACACAATGCACGCTCCAGAAAGAAGGCGTAAGGTACAATGTCACTGATGGCGCGCTGACTGCGACTGACCAGTTTGGTGAGCTCATCAAATTGCCGCAGAAGTCTGCATGAATCGCGCATGAGCAGCCACTGGCGTGGTGAAAAAAAAAACAAGCTCCCCAGAACCTGTTCTGCCGCAGGGCTGTCACAAACCATACGTCTGACAGGCACGTGGTGTCGTCGCTGAACGTCAGCAAGGCGAGCCATGGCCGTGTAAGATCATCTAAAATGGACAGATATTGTCCTGGCCTGCCGCAAGACGTCCTGAACCCCGGGGTATTTGGTAATGCTGCTTGACTAAGGCTACTTTCACACTAGCATTTTTCTTTTCCAGCACTGAGTTCTGTCAAAAGGGCTTAATGCCGGAAAAGAACTGATCAGGTATATCCCTATGCATTCTGAATGGAGAGTAATCCATTCAAGATGGATAAAGATGTCTTCCGTTTGACTGATCGGGCAAAAGAGAAAGCCGTAGCATGCTACTGTTTTATCTACCTTTTTTCCCCATAGGAATTTATTAGTGCCGTATTCAAAATACCGGAATGCAGGATCCCTTCTTCCGGTCTGCGCATGCACAAACTGAAAAAAAGGTGAAAAAAATAAATGCTGGATCCATTTGCCGGATGACACCGGAAAGACGGATCAGGCATTTTAATGCATATTTTTTGACTGATCGGGCATTTTTAAAATTGATCAGGATCCTGATTAGTCTTACTAATGCCATCAGTTGGCATACATTTTGCCGGATTCGGCAGGCAGTTTTGGCGACAGAACTGCTTGCTGGATCACTCTGCCCCAAGTGTGAAAATAGCCTAAGTTCATAACGTGTGCCCTGCACGGCATGTGTGTCATGGTGCCCTGTTTCAGCATGCTCAGCAGATTGGCACCATTGTCGCACACCACTTTGCTAACTGTCAAATTGAGCGGGTTTAGCCACTGATCGGCCTGTGACCGTAGAGCGGAAAGGAGCTGCAGCACAGTATGGCAACGTCTCACCTGGCACGTCGTATAGGTTCTGGGGAGCTTGAGGGTGCAGAGGAAGACGTGGTAGCAGTGGAAAAGGAGAAGTCAGCCGAGGAGGAGACGGAGACTCCATATCGGTAACACCAAATCCACACGGGTGTCTTGGGTTACATGCTTGATGGCCATCAGAAGGTTCACCCAGTGGGCATTAAAAGTTATGTACCTTCCATTCCCGTGTTTGCTAAACCACGTGTCTGTGGTCAGAACTATCTTGCCACTGAACGTGGCCATATAGCTATGGGATGCTCTTCTGCCAATGGCCACACATTTTTTAAAGGCCTCCGAGTTCACCAATTTATATGGCTGTAGTTGGCAGGCTAGCAGTTCTGACAAGTGAGCAGTCAGTCGTTGGGCAAGAGGATTTTACGGCATCATCATTTTTTTACACTCAAACATTTGGGCCACGGAAGCCTGCCTTGTGCCAGATGAATGTGATGACGGCACAGTGGAAGGTGGAGTGGAGGACAAATGGGAGGAGAGAGGAGAAGGAGAAGAGGCAGGACGTGGAGCACCAGGGGTGTGGCTTTGTAGGTTCTGATGGCATTTCTCCTACTGGGCTCGGTTATGGGAGACCAGGTGCCTTTATAAGGCGGTTGCCTCTAGGTGAGTGTTGGGCTTACCGCAACTTATGCGTTGACAGCACAGGCTGCAGATTGCAACACTATTATCAGCAGCTGACAAGTTCAAAAAAAGCCCATACTGCGGAGCCATGTGCTGGCGCCCTGGGAGCGCAAGATGTGACCGTGCATGGTGGATGGCTCACTCCAGATACATTTGCAGTCTGCTTTTTGCCTCCTTTGCACTGCGAGTTCTGCCTGCTTCTCCTCCTTCTCCTCCCTATCTGCTGCTCCATCTCTCCCTCTGAACTCCCCTCCTCTTCCTCTCTTGTGGGCACCCATGTGACGTCCATCGACATGTCATCATTGTCACCTTCACCACCACTGACATTAGAGATCTTGGAGAAGGCAGCAACAGGGGGACCACCTACTATGGGCTGATCTAGGTACTGTCGTCAGACCGCTGGGTGATGGCCGTTGCTACCTCCTCTTCCTCATCTGTTGCCAAGAATGGTTGCACATCGGTAAGGTCTGGGAATTTATGGGAAAATAATTCCTCTGACTCAAGTGGAGGGGCTGCGGTGGTAGTGGTGGTGTCTTTGGGGGTGCACACAGCAGAGAGTGAGGAGGGTGCAGATACAGAGGATGAGGAGGGTGAAGAAGCGGAAGGCTGAGTGAGCCCTGCAACCAACTCTGTTGCGTCCTTTGACTTATTCGCACGCACCTTCTCCAACTTCCTACCTAGTCTCCGGCCTGGTGCACCTGCCCGACCCCTACCAACCCTGCGGAATGGCCGGTCTTTTCCTCTGCCTGTCCTATTCAAAATGACCCTGTGACAAAGTCCCTATAGAAGACCGGTATTTGTAGAAGCAGGTATATAGAACCGCTTTATTCTGAAAGCAGGTATATCAAACCCCACAATCATTTTTCTGGGGGGGCAACTGGTATATCACACCAGTTGAAATTATTTGTTCCAATAGCGTTTGTCCCTCTGTATAGCTGGGGTATCTCAGCAGAACCACAACCAACTCCTGCAAATTACAAATGTACTGTATGGAAATTATATTATAGGTAGTGTGGAGCAAACTTGTGTTTTAAGTTCAGCGTCTAAAGTTCAGGTTATCGTAGAATCGCGTTATGGATTCCACTACCACGGACCATAACGGAATTTAGAATCCATAACGCGATTCTTCGATAACCCGAACCTGAACTTTAGACACCAAACTTAAAACACAAGTTCGCTCAACACTAATTATAGGTATATCACACCCATGCCTCAATCAGTTTTTCTGGGGGGCAACTGTTATATCATACCAGTTGAAATTATTTGTTCAACTAGCTTTTGTCACTCTGTATAGCTGGGGTATCTCAGCAGAACCGCACACAACTGCTGCACAATAGAAATGCACTATATGGAAAGTATATTATAGGTATATCACACCCCTGCCTCAATAATTTTTTGGGGGGGGGAAATTGGTATATCACACCAGTTGCAATTAGTTATTCCAATAGCTTTTGTCCCTCTGTATAGCTGCATTATCGCAGCAGAACCACACACAACTGCTGTGCAATAGAAATGCACTATATGGAAAGTATATTCTAGGTATATCACACCCCTGCCTCAATCAGTTTTTTTTGGGAGCAACTGGTATATCACACCAGTTGAAATTATTTGTTCCAATAGCGTTTGTCCCTCTTTATAGCTGCGGTATCTCATCAGAACTGCACACAAATGCTGCACAATAGAAATGCACTACAGGTCCTTCTAAAAAAATTAGCATATTGTGATAAAGTTCATTATTGTACTGATAAACATTAGACTTTCATATATTTTAGATTCATTACACACCAACTGAAGTAGTTCAAGCCTTTTATTGTTTTAATATTGATGATTTTGGCATATAGCTCATGAAAACCCAAAATTCCTATCTAAAAAAATTAGCATATCATGAAAAGGTTCTCTAAAAGAGCTATTAACCTAATCATCTGAATCAACTAATTTACTCTAAACACCTGCAAAAGATTCCTGAGGCTTTTAAAAACTCCCAGCCTGGTTCATTACTCAAAACCACAATCATGGGTAAGACTGCCGACCTGACTGCTGTCCAGAAGGCCATCATTGACACCCTCAAGCAAGAGGGTAAGACACAGAAATAAATTTCTGAATGAATAGGCTGTTCCCAGAGTGCTGTATCACGGCACCTCAGTGGGAAGTCTGTGGGAAGGAAAAAGTGTGGCAGAAAACGCTGCACAACGAGAAGAGGTGACCGGACCCTGAGGAAGATTGTGGAGAAGGACCGATTCCAGACCTTGGGGGACCTGCGGAAGCAGTGGACTGAGTCTGGAGTAGAAACATCCAGAGCCACTGTGTACAGGCGTGTGCAGGAAATGGGCTACAGGTGCCGCATTCCCCAGGTCAAGCCACTTTTGAACCAGAAACAGCGGCAGAAGCGCCTGACCTGGGCTACAGAGCTGTCCATAGTACTTTTTTGGGATGAAAGCAAATTTTGCATGTCATTCGGAAATCAAGGTGCCAGAGTCTGGAGGAAGACTGGGGAGAGGGAAATGCCAAAATGCCTGCCACAGTCAGTGATGGTCTGGGGTGCCATGTCAGCTGCTGGTGTTGGTCCACTGTGTTTTATCAAGGGCAGAGTCAATGCAGCTAGCTATCAGGAGATTTTGGAGCACTTCATGCTTCCATCTGCTGAAAATCTTTATGGAGATGAAGATTTCATTTTTCAGCACGACCTGGCACCTGCTCACAGTGCCAAAACCACTGGTAAATGGTTTACTGACCATGGTATTACTGTGCTCAATTGGCCTGCCAACTCTCCTGACCTGAACCCCATAGAGAATCTGTGGGATATTGGGAAGAGAAAGTTGAGAGACGCAAGACCCAACACTCTGGATGAGCTTAAGGCCACTATCGAAGCATCCTGGGCCTCCATAACACCTCAGCAGTGCCACAGGCTGATTGCCTCCATGCCACGCCGCATTGAAGCCGTCATTTTTCCGCAAAAGGATTCCCGACCAAGTATTGAGTGCATAACTGAACATAATTATTTGAAGGTTGACTTTTTTTGTATTAAAATATTAAAAACACTTTTCTTTTATTGGTCGGATGAAATATGCTAATTTTTTTAGATAGGAAATTTGGGTTTTCATGAGCTGTAAGCCAAAATCATCAATATTAAAACAATAAAAGGCTTGAACTACTTCAGTTGGTGTGTAATTAATCTAAAATATATGAAAGTCTAATGTTTATCAGTACATTACAGAAAATAATGAACGTTATCACAATATGCTAATTTTTTGAGAAGGACCTGTACATGGAAAGTATATTATAGGTATATCACACCCCTGCCTCAATCATTTTTTTTTGGGGGGGGGGGGGGGGGGCAATTGGTATATCACACCAGTTGCAATTAGTTATTCCAATAGCGTTTGTCCCTCTGTATAGGTGCAGTATCGCAGCAGAACCACACACAACTTCTGTACAATACAAATGCACTACAATATACTTTCTATGTTAGAAAGTATATTATAAGTATATCACATCCCTCAGTATGTCACACCTGTCGATAGCACACCTATACAAGTCCTTAAAATTACTTTTGTGGCCCTATTAGCTAGCGTTTGGTGTCTTTAACAGTCTGTCCCTGCTCCACATAGCAACCTCTCCCTACACTGGCAAAAGACTGAATGTGAAATGGCGGCCAGATCGGGTTTATTTATAAGGTAGGGGTTGTGTCCATGTGCTGAAACGTCTCAATTGGCTGTTCTGTCCCACCTGATGAATGTCATGGGTAAAAGTTCAGCGCTATGCAAAAATATATGGCGAGTGCGAATATTGCCATATGTTTGCATGTTCGGCGAATCGGGAATGAGCAAAGTTTGCCGCAAAATGACCGCCGGGCAAACCGCAAGGCCATCTCTATTTATACTCCAAACCACATTGTTTTAAGATTCCTGTGTCTTCTTAACCTATCAACTTGATTCCACTTCCTATTAATTCTTTTTGGGATAGATAGATAGATAGATAGATAGATAGATAGATAGATAGATAGATAGATAGATAGATAGATAGATAGATATGAGATATATAAAAGATAAATAGATTTTAGTTGTTTCCTAGAACTTAGGAACACTTGGCTGTGAACATGAAATATATATTTTTTTACAGAAAAATGTTGCTTTAGGCCCAGATTATTACAGGAGAAAAAGGACCCTACAATTTGCAACACCCCATATGTTGTCATAAACTGCTTTTTAGGTACACTGCATGGTTCAATAGACAAAGAGCACCATGTGCCTTTGAGGTCTAGATTGGTGATTTCTACCGCAGTGGCTGACAACTTTCAAAAGCTCCGAGGTTAAATAAAATGTGACCAAATTTAGAAACTAAGCATCTCTTTGTATTTGACAATGGGGTAGTGAACATTTTAACCTCACATGTGTGTTGCAAAACTTAATTTACAGCAGATGCAAAAAATTTAAATTTTTTCGAAGATACACCATTTCAGTGCCCAATATGTTGTGTCCAGTGTGTGCCAGTGTGAAAAGAAACCCCTCTCATTATTATTATTATTATTAATATTATTATTTATTATTAAAGCACCATTCATTCCATAGCGCTGTACATATGATAAGGGGTGCACATACATAATACAGACAATTGCACTAATCATAAACAAAATGAGTTACAGACTGGTACAAAAGGAGAGAGGGCCCTGCCCGTGAGAGCTTACAATCTACATGATATGGGAGAAGGACACAGTAGGTGCGGGTGAAGTTGGTCATAACGATATAGAGGCAGCAGGGTCACTGGTTGTAGGCTTGTCTGAAGAGGTGGGTTGGTTTTCAGGCTTCTTTTGAAGGATTTGAGTTGGAGGCGGCAAGTGGTGGAAAGGGCTTGGATGTGCGGTCAGAAGGAAAGGGCAGAATCCAAGGTCACTCCAAGGCAGCGGACTTGGTTGACCCAGGATAGTGTGCATCCATTGATCGTGATAGATAGATCTGTTGGGGGTGTTGAGCAAGATGGGGGAAAGATGATGAATTCTGTTTTATCCATGTTAAGTTTTAGAAAGTGAAAGGCGAAGAAGGATGATATAGAAGATAGACATTGTGGGATTCTTGATAGTAAGGTGGTGATGTCTTGACCAGAGAGGTAGATTTGTGTGTCATCAGCATAGGAGTGATACTGAAAGCCATGGGACTCTATGAGCTGTCCCAGGCCAAAAGTGTAGATAGAGAAGAGCAGGGGTCCTGGGACAGGGCCTTGAGGGACACCAACAGAGAGGGAATGAGATGAGGAGGTGGTGCGGGAGTAGGGAGACACAAAATGTCCGTTCTGTGAGGTATGATGTGATCAAGGAGAGGGCCAGGTCAGTGATGCCAAGAGATGAGAGAGTTTGCAACAAAAGGGAGTGATCAACAGTGTCGAAGGCAGAGGACAGGTCAAGGAGAAGGAGGGCAGAGTATTGTTTCTTGGTTTTGGCTGTTAGTAGGTCATTGGTGACTTTGATAAAGGCAGTCTTAGTCAAGTGGTGGGGTCAGAAGCCAGATTGTAGGCGGTCAAAAAGGGAGCAGGAGGAGAGGTGAGAGGACAGTTCTGAGTGGACATGTTGTTCAAGTAGCTTTGAGGTATACGGAAGAAGTGATATGGGGTGGTAACTGGACAAAGCAGAAAGTCAAGTGAAGGCTTTTTGAGGATGGGTGTAATGGTAGCATGAGGGGAAGACACCAGAGGTTAGTGATAGGTTGAAGAGATGTGTTAGGGCTGGGATAAACACTGTGGTGAGGTTAGGGATGAGGTGGGATGGGATTGGGTCAAGTGCCAGGTGGTCAGATAAGATCTGGAGAGTAGAGTGGAGAGTTTTTCTTCTGTAATGGTGGAGAAGCGGATTTTGGGAGAAGAGGACCAAGCAGTTGTGTAGAGGGTCCGTGTACTGAAGCTTTCTCTGATGTTGACTATCTTTTGTTTGAAGTATTTGGCAAAGTCTTCAGCTGAGATGAGAGGAGAGGATGGGGGCGCTGGGGGACGGAGAAGGGAGTTAAAAGTGTTAAAAAGTTGTTTAGGGCTGTGAGCCAGGGAAGATATGAGAGATGAGAAGTAGGCCTGTTTTTCATCAGCGAGTGAGGATTTGAATATGAGGGGGGATTGCTTGTATGTGGTGAAATTATCTTTAGAATGGGATTTCTTTCATTGCCGCTCAGCAGCCCTGGAAGCTTGTCTGAGTTTTTTGGTCAGGTTGGTGTGCCAGGGTTGTCTGTTAATTTTTCGGGTTTTGTTGTGTGTGAGGGGGGCAACAGTGTCCAGAGCTGTACTTATTGTGGTGTTATATAGGGTGGTGCCAGCATCTGGGTTTTGGAGGGAACAGATAGTAGAGAGTGGGAGAAGAGAGTCAGAAAGCAAGCGAAAGTTGAGATGTGTAAGGTTCCTCAGGGGGTGTGCTAGTGTGTGGACCGATGGAGCTACAGAAGAGACCAATGAAGAGAAGGTGAGTAGGTTGTGGTCGGATAGGGGGAGAGGCGAATTAGAAAGGTTAGATAGGGAGCAGATAAGATCCAGAGTGTGACCATCTCATTGGGTGGGAGCGGAAGACCACTGTGATAGACAAAAGGAGGAAGAGAGTGACAGGAGTTTAGAGGCGGCCAAGTGGCAGGTTTCAATAGGGTTGTTAAAGTCACCCATGATGATAGTGGGGATGTCAGCAGAAAAGAAAGTGTAGTAGCCAGGTGTTAAAGTGGTCAAGAAAGATGGTGGCTGGGTCTGGGGGGCGGTAAATACAGCTACTTGAAGGTTGGAGGAAGAGTAGATGCGAACAGAGTGTACTTCAAAGGAGGTGAGTGTAATGGAGGGTGGCAGTGGAGTTGCGCTGCAGGAGTAGGTGTCTGATAGGAGAAGACCAACTCCTCCACCATGTTTGCAGCTGGGACGGGGGGTGTGAGTGAATTGAAATCCACTATATGAGAGTCAGCAGGGGAGGAGATGTCAGAGGGTGTCAGCCATGTTTCTGTGAGACCCAGAAAGGAAAGTTTTTGAAAGATAAAAAGTTCATGAATGTAGGACAGTTTGTAACAAACAGAACATGCATGAGGAACCAAGAGAGCAAGGGTCAGAGGAATGGTTATTAGGTTCAAGGGGTTGTAGAAATTTGTAGAAGGAGATTTGTAGTGGGACATGAAGGTGATAGTGGGGATTAGCTGAGGGGGGCCTGGATTTGAAGAGATATCACCAGCAATAAGGAGAAGCAGAGAAAGTGTTAACAGGTGCGAATAATAGAGGGCATAAGGGATCTGTGTGTGTTTGGGAAGGAAGTGTTTTATGTTGGCAAACAGGTTTGTGCAAGCGGTCAGATGAGAAGGTAAGATGGAGGAAGAGATGAATAGTTCCTTGCTGGGTGAATGGATGTAGGGATATTTCAGGAGGTTGTTGAAAAGTGGGAAGAGTGAGATGAAAAATTGAAACATTGTTTCCATTAACTATCTCTGTAATTACCGGTGGTCCCCTTGTAGTCCAATTCTGGTATAATTCAGTATGTGCACTTAAGAGTTGCACTGGAGAGATGTTGCATTTGGAAAGACCAAGGTCTGAAAAGACCTAGGAACTTAGATTTATACCACTCAGTGTTCAATCAGGTGTGACCAAGAGGGGAGTGGGCTGCATTTGGCCAATTCAAGGGAGGACCAGATACAGGGGTGAAATAGTCAATGTAAAGAAATACTCAATAAATCCAGCAGGAAAGAAACATTAAAGGGACACTGACAGGCCTTCTGAGCATAATTAGCTCTTTATATGCCCCCCTAGGTCTTATAATAAGTTTCCAATTCATATAAGTATTATCCCTGTGCGCATTGTAAAACGTTAAAAATAATCTTTATAATCACCTGTCCTTTCTGCCCAAGGGGCGTTCTTTGTGCCGCATTTGTGCCCAGCCGCGTCCCAACTGCCGGATCCTTAGACACGCCCATCTCATTAGTATTCACTTGGCGCGACGTGATCCCGGCGAGCGAGGGTGCCGGGCGCATGCACAGGTTCTCCGATTGTCGGGGACTGGAAAATACCGCCCAGCGAAGTGAATACTAATGAGATGGGCGTGTCTAAGGATCCGGCAGTTGGGACGCGGCAGGGCACAAATGCGGCACAAAGAACGCCCCTTGGGCAGAAAGGACAGGTGATTATAAAGATTATTTTTAACGTTTTACAATGCGCACAGGGATAATACTTATATGAATTGGAAACTTATTATAAGACCTAGGGGGGCCTATAAAGAGCTAATTATGCTCAGAAGGCCTGTCAGTGTCCCTTTAAGGTTCAAATCAGACATACCAGGTTTTAGAAGGAAAGATGAGAGGGGTGGACAATATCAAACTCTGGAAAGGTTGGGTGCAGCAGTTAGGTTCAAATCAGACATACCAGATTTTAGAAGGAAAGATGAGAGGGGTGGACAATATCAGACTCTGGAAAAGTTGGGTGCAGCAGTTAGGTTCAAATAAGACATACCCGGAGAGGAGAGAATTTGCTGATGGTCAGTAGGCAGTGGTGACAAAGTGAATTCCATATCCATAATATTACATTTTGGTATAATTCAGTATGTGCACTTAAGAGTTGCACTTGTGAGATGTTGCATTTGGAAAGACCCTATTATGCCATGCTTTCTGGTTTTAGAAATACCCTACATGTGGCCCTAATCTTTTGCCTGGACATACAAGAGGGTACAGGAGTAAAAGAACAAAATGTGCATTTGAGGCCCAATGTGGTGATTTACGCATAATGTAGAGGCTCTGGGGTGAAAAAATAAATAGAACCCCAGAGAAGTGACCCCATTTTGGAAACTACACCCCTCAAGGTATTTATTGAGGAGTGGAGTGAGCATTGTGATTAAAGGGTGAGGTCTGAGTCTTAGTTGGCACAAGCTGGGTACAGCATATTGAGCACTAAGGCTACTTTCACACTAGTGGCACGAACCTCCGGCAGGCTGTTCCATCTGGTGAACAGCCTGTCGGATCCGTCCTGCCGCTAGTGACCGTGTGCCCCCAGACTGCCACTCCATACCCATTGACTATAATGGGGGGCGGAGTTCCAGCGGAGGCACGGCAGCGCACGGCGAGAGGCTGCCAGAATAAAACTACAACATGTCCGACATTTATTCCGGCAGCCTCTCGCCGTGCGCTGCCATGCCTCCACCAGAACTCCGCCCCATAGTTAATGGGGAGCGAGCATTAGTCCGGGGCACACTGTCATTAGCGGCAGGACGGATCCAACAGGCTGTTCACCCGACGGAACAGCCTGCCGGAGGTCCGTGCCGCTAGTGTAAAAGTAGCCTTAGAGCTCAATATGCTGTACCCGGCTTGTGCCATCTAAGACTCAGACCTCACCCTTTAATTGTTAAGTGAGATTTGCAATTCTATCACAGTAAAAATATATTGGAGGTTTGCGTCACACTTCTCAAGCAAATTTATAGTGGATAATATAGGACGCTTAAAATGAAACCCACATTTATTTATTATTCTCAACAAGTAAATTTTGAAAAAAAATTGGCTAAAACAAGGGAGCCCACTCCCACACACAATATAACTTTGGGGCTAATGTGAACAGAGATATGCTCTGTGGCACCTCCACCAAAAAAATATAAATTGGGAGAGTCAGGAACATCTGTCTTAATACTGTCCTGAGTAGTGTAGTTTTGTCCCCTTTAGAAGTAACTCAGTCTCTATGCCTCTCTTTATAGGCATAGGTGTCCTTCTGATTGACATCAGCAGCTCAAAGCAAGGGAAGATAACTAGGAAAATTGTGACTATTTATTAGCCACAGTGTTGTAATGAAGGTTCAGTCTCCCCACAATTGCTCCTGTTATGTAGCTGAGGACTAGAACACCAGTTGTCCCTATGAACTACCAACCTCCCCCTGCAGCTGCTAGAAAGAAGGCTGCTAAACTCTGCTACTACCACTGCTAGTCATTCACATCCTATGCTAAGGCTTTACGCATTTTCTGCATAGATACATAGAAACATAGAACGTGTCGGCAGATAAGAACCATTTGGCCCATCTAGTCTGCCCAATATACTGAATGCTATGAATAGCCCCTGGCCCTATCTTATATGAAGGATGGCCTTATGCCTATCCCATGCATGCTTAAACTCCTCCACTGTATTTGCAGCTACCACATCTACAGGAAGGCTATTCCATGCATCCACTACTCTCTCAGTAAAGTAATACTTTCTGATATTACTTTTAAACTTTTGCCCCTCTAATTTAAAACTATGTCCTCTTGTAGCAGTTTTTCTTCTTTTAAATATTTTCTCCTCTTTTACCTTGTTGATTCCCTTTATGTATGTAATAGTTTCTATCATATCCCCTCTGTCTCGTCTTTCTTCCAAGCTATACAATGAAGGTCCTTTAATCTTTCCTGGTAAGTTTTATCCTGCAATCCATGTACTAGTTTAGTAGCTCTTCTCTGAACTCTCTCCAAAGTATCAATATCCTTCTGGAGATATGGTCTCTAGTACTGAGCACAATACTCCAAATGAGGTCTCACTAGTACTCTGTAGAGCGGCATGAGCACCTCCCTCTTTCTACTTTTGATGCCTCTCCCTATACACCCAAGCATTCTGCTAGCATTTCCTGCTGCTCTGTGACATTGTCTGCCTATCATTGTGGTGCACCTTTCGCAGTGATTTATGTATCCTTGTCCTATTCACCCTAATAGAGCTCTATTAGGGTGAAAAGGACTTTAAACTCCCTACTGCCCTGTGCATAGTACACACAGCAGCAGGGAGATTACCATGGCAGCCAGGGCTTCAGTAGCGTCCTGGCTTCCATGGTAACCGATCGGAGCCCAAGGATTATACTGCTGGGGCTCTGATCAGAAGCTGCCACTGCCACCAATAAGGAGAAGGGGCGGGAACCCTGTGGCCACTCTCACCAATAATTTTAATACTGAGGGGGGTGGGTACACTGTGCCACCAATGATAATTACCTTTAATACAGATACAGGAGGCGGGTGCGGCAGAATCACATAGCCTGCACCCGACCTCTGACAGTGAGATGCGATCAGCGGCAGTTAACCCCTCAGGTGCACCCTGTAGCTGTAAGAGGACTTTTCATGGGTCCATACTTTATTAACTAAGTAGCAGGACATGTAAAGCGGCAACCAGGGATCTCCCTACACCTACTATTATATCTGGGTGCTGCTCTGTTCGCCCACTGTGGCCCCCATTACCGTTTCCCGCACTGTATACTAATTACTACTTTGGGAACACCAGGGAGGAGACAATTGGCTTCTCTCCCTTGGCGTTCCTTCTCACTGGCTGTAGCGCGGTCCAATTGCAGCGCAGAGCGTCACAGCCAGGGAGAAGGTGAGATTTTTTTCTCCCTGGCTGTGAAGCTTTGCACAGTGATTGAACAGCTCCACAGCCAGGGAAAAGGAACGCCCAGGGAGAGAAGCTGATGTCTCCTCCCTGGTGTTCCCGTAGTAGTAATTAGCATACAGCACAGGAGACGGTAACGGGGGCACAGCGGGAGAAACGGAGCGGCACCAAGGAAGAATAGTAAGTGCAGGGAGTTCCCTGGGCACCGCTCTACATGTCCTGCTACTTGATTAACCACTTCAACCCCCCTAGCTGAAACACCCTTAATGACCAGGCCACTTTTTACACTTCTGCACTACACTACTTTCACCGTTTATTGCTCAGTCATGCAACTTACCACCCAAATGAATTTTACCTTCTTTTCTTCTCACTAATAGAGCTTTCATTTGGTGGTATTTCATTGCTGCTGACATTTTTACTTTTTTTGTTATTAATTGAAATGTAACAACATTTTTGCAAAAAATGAAATTTTTCACTTTCAGTTGTAAATTTTTTTAAATAAATGACATCCATATATACATTTTTCGCTAAATTTATTGTTCTACATGTCTTTGATAACAAAAAAAGTTTGGGTAAAAAAAAAAATGGTTTGGGTAAAAGTTATAGCATTTACAAACTATGGTACAAAAATGTGAATTTCCGCTTTTTGAAGCAGCTCTGACTCTCTAAGCACCTGTCATGTTTCCTGAGGTTCTACAATGCCCAGACAGTAGAAAAACCCCAAAAATGACCCCATTTCAGAAAGTAGACACCCTAAGGTATTCGCTGATGGGCATAGTGAGTTCATAGAACTTTTTATTTTTTGTCACAAGTTAGAGGAAAATTATAATTTTTTATTTTTTTATTTTTTTCCTTACAAAGTCTCATATTCCACTAACTTGTGCCAAAAAATAAAAACTTCCATTAACTCACTATGCCCATCATAAAATACCTTGGGGTGTCTTCTTTCCAAAATGGGGTCAATTGTGGGTAAGTTATACTGCCCTGGCATTTTAGAGGCCCAAATGTGTGGGAAGTAGTTTGAAATCAAAATCTGTAAAAAATGCCCTGTGAAATCCGAAAGGTGCTCTTTGGAATGTGAGCCCATTTGCCCACCTAGGCGGCAAAAAAGTGTCACACATGTGGTATCGCTGTACTCAGGAGAAGTTGGGGAATGTGTTTTGGGGTGTCATTTTACATATACCCATGCTGGGTGAGATAAATATCTTGGCAAAAGACAACTTTTCCCATTTTTTATGCAAAGTTGGCGCTTGACCAAGATATTTCTCTCACCCAGCATGGGTATATGTAAAATGACACCCCAAAACACATTCCCCAACTTCTCCTGAGTACAGTGATACCACATGTGTGACACTTTTTTGCCGCCTAGGTGGGAAAAGGGGCCCACATTCCAAAGAGCACCTTTCGGATTTCACAGGCCATTTTTTACACATTTTGATTGCAAACTACTTCACACGCATTTGGGCCCCTAAAATGCCAGGGCAGTATAACTACCCCACAAGTGACCCCATTTTGGAAAGAAGACACCCCAAGGTATTCCGTGAGGGGCATGGCGAGTTCCTAGAATTTATTATTTTTTGTCGAAAGTTAGTGGAATATGAGACTTTGTAATTATATAAAAATAAAAAATAAATCATCATTTTCCGCTAACTTGTGACAAAAAATAAAAAAATTCTACGAACTTGCCATGCCCCTCACGGAATACCTTGACGTGTCTTCTTTCCAAAATGGCATCACTTGTGGGGTAGTTATACTGCCCTGGCATTTTAGGGGCCCATATGCGTGAGAAGTAGTTTGAAATCAAAATCTGTAATAAATGCCCTGTGAAATCCGAAAGGTGCTCTTTGGAATGTGAGCCCATTTGCCCACCTAGGCGGCAAAAAAGTGTCACACATGTGGTATCATCATACTCAGGAGAAGTTGGGGAATGTGTTTTGGGGTGTCATTTTACATATACCCATGCTGGGTGAGATAAATATCTCGGCAAAAGACAACGTTTCCCATTTTTTTATACAAAGTTGGCACTTGACCAAGATATTTATCTCACCCAGCATGGGTATATGTAAAATGACACCCCAAAACACATTCCCCAACTTCTCCTGAGTACGGCGATACCACATGTGTGACACTTTTTTGCAGCCTAGATGCGCAAAGGTGCCCAAATTCCTTTTTGGAGGGCATTTTTAGACATTTGGATCCCAGACTTCTTCTCACGCTTTAGGGCCCCTAAAAAGCCAGGGCAGTATAAATACCCCACATGTGACCCCACTTTGGAAAGAAGACACCCCAAGGCATTCAATGAGGGGCCTGGCGAGTTCATAGAATTTTTTTTTTTTTGGCATAAGTTAGCGGAATTTGATTATTATTTTTTTTTCTCACAAAGTCTCACTTTCCGCTAACTTGGGACAAAAATTTCAATCTTTCATGGACTCAATATGCCCCTCAGCGAATACCTTGGGGTGTCTTCTTTCCAAAATGGGGTCATTTGTGGGGTGTTTGTACTGCCCTGGCATTTGAGGGTCTCCGCAATCATTACATGTATGGCCAGCATTAGGAGTTTCTGCTATTCTCCTTATATTGAGCATACAGGTAATGAGATTTTTTTTTTCCATTCAGCCTCTGGGCTGAAAGAAAAAAATTAACGGCACAGATTTCTTCATTCGCATCGATCAATGTGGATGAAAAAATCTCTGCCCAAAAAAAAAAAAGGAGGGGAAAGGCGTCTGCCAGGACATAGGAGCACCGCTCAACATCCATACCCACTTAGCTCGTATGCCCTGGAAAACCAGATTTCTCCATTCACATCAATCGATGTGGATGAATAAATCATTGCCGGGATTTTTTATTTTATTTTTTATATGCAAAGTGTTTGCCGAAGCATATGAACACCGCCACCTCCTCAGCTCATATGCCTCGGCAAACGTATCTTTTACTGCAGAGGAGAAATCTCGTCTTGCAGCGCCGCATACACCGACTTGTGTGTAATCTGACAGCAGCGCAATGCTTCTGTCAGAATGCACATCAGTGCTGCAGCTAGTCAATCGGTTGGTCCACCTGGAAGGTAAACAAAACAAAACAAAAAAGAAAAAACCAGGCCGCAACACAATAATTTTATTAACTTTATAATAACCTTTGAACAGAACATATAAACTTTATTTAACTTTTGGAACTGAACGTTAACTTTTTTGCTTACTGGTGTTTTTTTTTTTTTTGCTTGTTTTTTTTCCCTTTATAGGACAAACCTCTCCTTCCCTATGGGACAATGTGCAAAGCGCAAATCGCCCTAAGATGTGGCAAAGTGCATTATGCACTTTGTCCCTGGTGAAAGGAGAGGTTTGCAGCAGCTCTGTGTGTGAATGGGCCCTAATAGCCCTGTGTGCCTGTCCTGGTAAGATGTGATCCCTATGCTAGGTGTACTTGTGTGTGGTACTTCCGGAAACACTCCCCTAAGCATAGGGCAGGATGGTCAGGACAGTCAGGACAGAAATAGCGGGTGTCACGCCTTATTCCACTCCTGCTACAGTCACGACATCTTTTTCAGGGTGACGGTTGGGTTGAGGTACCAGCAACGACATTGGGGAAATGTCGCTGGTGTAGACGGCTAACTACACTGGTGGATGGGGCCACCGAACCTCCTGGATACAGGAGGGTCTAGATGATCTCTTCCTGAAATTTGAGGAAGGATCGTGTTCTCCCAGCCTTACTGTAGAGAACAAAATTATTATACAGAGCCAATTGAATTAAATATACAGAAACCTTCTTATACCAGCGTCTGGTGCGTCGGGAAACTAAATACGGAGACAACATCTGGTCATTGAAGTCCACCCCTCCCATGTGAAGGTTATAGTCGTGGACTGAGAGGGGCTTTTTAATGACACGGGTTGCTCGCTCAATTTGGATTGTCAAGTCTGCGTGAATAGAGGAGAGCATGTAAACGTCACGCTTGTCTCTCCATTTCACCGCAAGCAGTTCTTGGTTACACAAGGCAGCCCTCTCCCCCAGGGCCGGCCTTAGGTGTTCAGGCGCCCTGTGCGAGCTAACCTTGTGGCGCCCCCCCCTCAAAAAAAATATTGTGTGGCACAGTGTAGGCTATATGTGTATAACAAACACATTTTACATGAAAACTTACAGTTAATTGGCTTGGCCCTTGGGGATCTCGGACGCCACTTCCACACTTTGGTCGGGGGCTCGGTGGAGCTGATGAGGTGTTTTATCCTAATGAGAAAGATTTCATAATAAGTATTTGGAGAAGGGGCAGAGGGATAGCAGAGCAGAGAGAGGCTGGTGCTGCTACTAGGGGGTCATACCATGGGGAGTAATAAAGCCCACCATAATGCCCCCCCCCAGTAGTAATAATTCTCCTTATAATGTGACAGTGCAAAAAATACCCCCTTGTAATGCCCCCATTTGAGCTAATGTCCTCATAGTGCCCCCATAATGTGCCAGTATAAAATACCCCTATATAGTGCCCCTAGTAAATGACCCCATAGTGCTCCACACCCTCCTTCCTCCTAGTTCCCCCCATAATGTACCAGTATAAAATGCTCCAGTAGATGCCCTCAGTGTCCCCCATAATTTGCAAGTATAAAATACCCCTTCTTAGTGCCCCCCATACATGACCCCATAGTACTCCTCTCCCCCCTTCCCCATAGTACCCACCATGTGTCCCAGTATAAAATTGTACTGTACAGAGAGCCCATATAAAATACCCCTTCTTTGTGGCCTCAGTAGATGCCCCTATAGTGCCCCCAATCATGTGCCAGTATTAACAGCCCCCCCCCCTGTGCCAGTAATAATAGCCCCCTATGCCAGTAATAGCAGCCCCCCTGTGCCAGTAATAGCAGCCCCCAGTAATAACAGCCCCCCTGTGCCAGTAAAAACAGCCCCCAGTAATAAGAGCCCCTGTGTCAGTAATAACAGCCCCCCCTTTGCCAGTAATAACAGCCCCCCCCCTTTGCCAGTAATAACAGCCCCCCCCCTTTGCCAGTAATAACAGTCCCCCCCCTTTGCCAGTAATAACACCCCCCCTCCTTTGCCAGTAATAACAGCCCCCCCTTTGCCAGTAATAACAGCCCCCCTTTGCCAGTAGTAACAGCCCCCTCCTTTGCCAGTATTAACAGCCCCCCTCCTTTGCCAGTAATAACAGCCCCCCCTCCTTTGCCAGCAATAACAGCCCCCCCCCCTCCTTTGCCAGTAATAGTATTGTACATAATAAAAAATAATAAAAAAAAACACACATACTTACCTCCATGTCAGCGATGCAATGCAGGCCTCTTCTGGCCTGTGTCCCACGCTGTATTGCTCAGGCGGCGCAATGACGTCATCGCGCCGCCTGCGCCGGCCTCTGATGGAGGAAGGAAAAGGGACACGCCTCTCCCTACCGCAGCACAGGCAGGCATCTGTATCGCTGTCCTGAGGACGGCGATACAGATGACTGGAGATGAGTGCTTCCACAATGGAAGCGCTCATCTCCCTGTGCCCAGCTGCTGCCGCCGCCATTACACTGCGGGCCAAAGGCCGGCCCTGCTCTCCCCCTTGCAAGACGGGTGCCACAGCAGCCAATCTGTTCTAGAAACAAATGCCTGAAGAGGGCCACACTTGTGTAGAAATTGTCCACATAAAGATGGTACCCCTTGCCGAATAAGGGTGACACCAAGTCCCAGACTGTCTTCCCACTGCTCCCCAGGTAGTCAGGGCAACCGACTGGCTCCAGGGTCTGATCTTTTCCCTCATAGACACAAAATTTGTGGGTATAGCCTGTGGCCCTTACACAGAGCTTATACAATTGGACCCCATACCTGGCGCACTTGCTTGGGAGGTATTGTTTGAAGCCAAGGCGCCCTGTAAAATGTATTAGGGACTCGTCTACGCAGATGTTTTGCTCAGGGGTATAAAATTCTGCAAATTTCTGGTTGAAGTGGCCTATGAGGGGCCGAATTTTGTGGAGCCGGTCAAAAGCTGGGTGGCCTCTGGGACGGGAGGTGTTGTTGTTGCTAAAGTGCAGGAAATGCAGGATGGTCTCAAATCGTGTCCTGAACATAGCAGCAGAACATGGGCATGTGATGAATTGGGTTCGTGGACCAATATGACCGCAATTCATGCTTTTTGGTTAGACCCATGTTGAGGAGAAGGCCCAGAAAAATTTTAATTTCGGAAACTTGGACTGGTTTCCACTGCAAAGGCTGGGCATAAAAGCTTCCTGGGTTGGCGGATATAAATTGAGTGGCAAACCGATTTGTTTCTGCCACAACTAAGTCCAAGAGCTCCGCAGTCAAGAACAGCTCAAAAAATCCCAGTGCCGAATCGATCTGAGCTGTCTCAACCCGAACTCCCGACTGGGCGGTGAAAGGGGGAACTACAGGTGCGGCTAAGTTGGGAACTGCCAATCAGGGTTTGCCAGCACCTCAGGGATTCTAGGGGCTCTACGGGCCTGTCTGTGCAGTGGCTGTGACGGGGTAACTACTGCACGTGCCACCGTACCAGCTTCAACTGCCCTTCTGGTGCTCGCCACTTCACCATGTTGTACGGCAGTGCTGGTACTAGGTCCAGGATGGGCTGCGCTGCTGGTGTATGCCTCACCACGTAATCCAACAGCGCCAGCCCCACTCTGCTGCCCTTGAAGCGGATCCTGCGCAACCTTTGGTCTAGTAACACAGGGCCGGGTACGCCTAGTGCTATCAGGGACCTCAACCTCCTCGTCCTAACTTTGAGTCAGACTGCCACTGCTTTCTACAGGTTCATATTCTGACCCACTAGATTCATCAGATGAGGGTTCCCAGTCCTCATCCGACTGGGTCAGAAGCCTGTAGGCCTCTTCAGAAGAATACCCCCTGTTTGACATTTGGGCTACTAAATTTAGGGGTATTCCCTGAGACTACCCAAGAAAAAAAGCAAGCCTGTCTTACAAATGGGAGGCTAGCGAAGTACCGGAGGCCGCTGCGTTTGATAAAAAAATATCAAAACTGATTTTTTTATCGCCGCAGTGCTTGTGAAGTGATTGTGCAGTGATAAAAAAAAATACAAATTTTCGTCACTGCTGCGGGGCGGCCGTGGGTGAATGCACGTGTGGGCGACCGATCAGGCCTGATCGGGCAAACACTGCGTTTTGGGTGAAGGGCGAGCTAAGGTGACACTAATACTATTATAGATCTGACTGTGATCAGTTTTGATCACTTACAGATACTATAAAAGTACAAATGCTGATTAGCGATACGCTAATCAGCAAATAAGTGACTGCGGTGCGGTGGGCTGGGCGCTAACCGATCCCTAAACTACCTAACCAAGGAGCCTAAACTATCCCTAAAACCTAACAGTCAATACCAGTGAAAAAAAAAGTGACAGTTTACACTGATCACTTTTTTCCCTTTCAGTAGTGATTGACAGGGGCAAGAAGGGGTGATAAAGGGGTTAATTGGGGTGCAGGGGGGTGATCTGGGGCTATGTGTGGTGTTTGGTGCTACTCACTGTGAAGCCTGCTCCTCTGCTGGAACCAACCGACCACAAGGACCAGCAGAGGATCAGGGAAGCCATTTAACACATCATATTTACTAATATGATGTGTTAGATGGCTTGTGATTTGTCATTTTAAAAATTGCCAGCCTGCCAGCCACGATCATTGGCTGGCAGGCTGGTGACAAAAGTGTGCTTGTTAATTTGCCGGCCCGCGATGCGCATGCGCGGGCCGGCTCAGTCCGAAATCCCGCGTCTCGCGAGAGGAATGAATCGACCGCCACCCGGACGCATCCGTGCGTTACATGGTCCGGAGGCGGTTAATAAAGTCTGGACCCATGAAAGGTCCTCTGGTTAATTATCATTAGTGGCACAGTGGCCACAGTCCCTCCCCTCCTCTGCCCACTTTCTCCTCATTGGTGGCAGTGGCTAGCCAGCATCACAGTTGGAAGGAAGGAATGCTCTCCTTCCTTCTCTCTGTACGGCCACCCGCTGTGTGTAATGTGTGTGTCGGGCGCGCATGCGCCTGGTGTGTTCACTCCTCTGTATTACTGCGGCCTGGCAAACATTCTTCCAGGGCCAAGTCCTGGTCCGCGGCCTGGCGGCGGGGGAATGCTGTTCTAAAGCCTTTTGTGTCGTGTATAATAAAAAAAAATAGGAAAATATATTTGCTATTCAGCGGTGCAGTCATATGTTCTAAAGCCCTTTTGTGGAGTGTATAAGTGGAAAAAAGACAAATATATTTGCCATTCAGCAGTGCAGTTATATGTTCTAAAGCCATTTTGTGGAGTCTATAAGTGGAAAAAAATAAAAATATATTTGCAGTTCAGTGGTGCAATTATACACGACACAAAAGACTTTAGAACATATAACTGTACCGCTGAACGGCAAATATATTTTTATTTGTTCCACTTATACACTCCACAAAAGGGTTTTAGAATATATAACTGCAATGCTGAATGGCAAATAGGCCCTTATTTTTTTTTCCACTAATACTCGACACAAAAGGCTTTAGAACATATAACTGCACCGCTGAACGGCAAAAATATATTTTTAGTGTTGAGCCGAGTACCGCATGTGCTCGAGCACCATGCTCGAGTCTCCTTCCCGCACATTTCGCGGCTGCTATGCAGCCAATTAACAAGCAGGTAAGTACTGCCTTCACTATAATGCCAGTAGCCATGTTGGCTACTGGCATTACAGTGATTGGCGGGCCGGAACACGTCATCAGGTGCTATATAGCATCCGATGACGCATGTTCGGCTCATTTGTAGTCAGGGAGAGATGCGCTTTGGAAGGGACAGAGTGTAGGGAGTCTGATTGCAATCAATTCATTAGAAAAACATTTCAATAACCCAAAAGTCCTTTTAAGGACTATTATGTGTGGTGGCAAGCTTGCAGTATTTTATAGCTACAGTACAATTTTTTTTTTTTCCCAGCATTTTCAATACTTTTTATATAGAGGGTGTCTGCAGTGACTAGAAAAATCTGTCCAATACCTTCTGTGTGTCAGGGCTTGAAATTGCAGAAATATAACAGAATTTTTTTCCATCATTTTCAATACCTTTTCTATAGAGGGTGTTAGCTGTGACTTGAGATCTGCTCATTGCATTCAGTGCATAAGGGCCACAGATTGGAGAAATACAGTCCTGATCAAAAGTTTAAGACCACTTGAAAAATGGCAAAAAATCATATTTAGTATGGCTGGATCTTTACAATGTTACAAGTAGAGCTTCAACATGCAACAAGAAGAAATGGGAGTGAGACAAAACATGTTTTGAGCATTCAATTTAATGAAAACAACGAATAAACTGAAATAGGCTGTTTTTCAGCTGATCAAAAGTTTAGGACCACACCTCCAAAAAAACACTAAACCCCCCCAAAACTAAAATCCAACTTCCAAACATGAACTCAGTAATGAGTAGCTCCGCCGTTATTGTTTATCACTTCAAAAATTTGTTTCGGCATGCGTGATGCAAGCGTTTCCATGAGGTGAGTGGGAACATTTCTCCAAGTGGTTAAGACGGCTGCACGAAGGCCATCTACTGTCTGGAACTGTTGTCCATTTTTGTAAACCTCCCTTGCCATAAAAAACTTTTGATCAGGACTGTCAGCAGTGACTTGTGACATCTGTTCAAATCATTCTGTGTGTCAGGGCCAGAAATTTGAGAAATATAACTGAAAATTATTATTATTTTTTTCATAATTTTCAATACTTTTTCTATAGAGGGTGTCAGCAGTGACTTGTGAGATCTGTCCAAAACCTACTGTGTATCAGGGCCAAAAATTGGAGAAATACCACAGAAAATTAATATATTTTTTCCATAATTTTCAATACTTTTTATATAGAGGGTGTCTGCAGTGACTAGAGACATCTGTCCAATACCTTCTGTGTGTCAGGGCCAGAGATTGGAGAAATATAACTGAAAAATAATATATTTTTTCCATCATTTTCAATCATTTTACATAAAGGTTGCCTGCAGTGACTAGAGACATCTGGCCAAAACCTTTTGTGTGTCAGAGCCAGAGATTGGAGAAATATAACTGAAAATGACTATATTTTTCCATTTTTTTTTCAATATTTTTCTATAGAGGGTGTCAGCAGTGACTTGTGAGATCTGTCCTATACCTTTTTTGTGTGTCAGGGCCAGAGATTGGAGAACTATAACTAACTGAAAATGTATACATTTTTCCATCATTTTCAATACTTTTCATATAGAGGGTGTCTGCAGTGACTAGAGACATCTGTCCAATACCTTCTGTGTGTCAGGGCCAGAGATTGGAGAAATATAACTGAAAATTACTATATTTTTACCATCATTTTCAATACTTTTCATATAGAGGGTGTCTGCAGTGACTAGATACATCTGTCCAATACCTTTTGTGTGTCAGGGCCAGAGATTGGAGAAATATAACTAAAAATGTATATATTTTTTCTATTATTTTCAATAATTTTTCTATAGAGGGTGTCTACAGTGACTAGAGATATGTCCAATACCTTCTCTGTGTCAGGGCCAGAAATTGGAGAAATATAAATGAAAAATACTATATTTTTTCCATCATTTTCAACACTTTTTACATAGAGGGTGTCTGTAGTGACTAGAGACCTCTGTCCAATACCTTCTGTGTGCAAGGGCCAGAAATTGGAGACATATAACTGAAAATTACTATATTTTTCATTTTTTTTCAATATTTTTCTATAGAGGGTGTATGCAGTAACTAGAGACATAGGTCCAATACCTTCTGTGTGTCAGAGATTGGAGAAATATAACTGAAAATTACTATATTATTCATTTTTTTCAATAATTTTTCTATAGATGTATATGCATTGACTTGTGATATCTGTCCAATACCTTCTGTGTGTCAGGGCCAAAAATTTGAGAAATGTAACTGAAAATGTATATATTTTTTCCATCATTATTAATACTTTTCATATGGAGAGTGTCTGCAGCGACTAGATACATCTGTCCAATACCTTTCATGTGTTAGGGCCAGAAATTGGAGAAAAATAAATGAAAATGTATATATATTTTCTATCACTTAAAATACTTTTCATATAGAGGGTGTCAGCAGCAACTAATTACATCTGAACTAAATACATCTGTTCAATATATTCTTTGTGTCAGGGCCAGAGATTGGAGAAATATAACTGAAAATAACTATATTATTCAATTTTTTTCAATAATTTTTCTATAGATGGTGTCTGTAGTGACTTGAGACATCTGTCCAATACCTTTTGTGTGTCAGGGCCAGAGATTAGAGAACTATAACTGAAAATTAATATATTTTTCAATTGTTTTCAATTACTTGCCACAGAATTAATTTTCAGTTACATATGTAGCAGGGTTAGCAATCAAGCTCTTAACTCAAATTGCTTAACTCATTGCGTTATCTTGAGACAAAATCCATTGAAAAGCAATTGAAGGTGTTTGCTTAACTCATTTAGTTTAGATAACACGTCTCATTAATCATGAGTGTTAACTTTTACAGAAAATTAATATATTTTCCCATCATTTTCAATACTTTTCATATAGAGGGTGTCTGCAGTGACTAGAGACATCTGTCCAATACCTTCTGTATGTAAGGGCTAGGCATTGGAGAAATATATCTGAAAATTAATATATTTTTCCATCGTTTTTAATAGTTTTTCTATAGAGGGTGCCTGCAGTGACTAGAGACATCTGTCCAATACCTTCTGTGTGTCAGGGCCAGAGATTGGAGAAATATAAAAAAAAAATAAGATATGTTTTCCATCATTTTTAATGCTTTTCATATAGAGGGTGTCAGCAGATACTAGAGACATCTGTCTAATACCTTCTGCGTGTCAGGGCCAAAAACTGGAGAAAAATAACTGAAAATTAATATTTTTTTCCACCATTTTCAATAATTTTTCTATAGATGGTGTCTGCAGTGACTTGTGACATCTGTCCAATACCTTCTATGTGTCAGGGCCAGAGATTGGAGAAATATCATTGAAAATTAATATATTTTTCAATCATTTTCAATACTTTTTATATTGAGGGTGTCTGCAGTGAATAGAGACATCTGTATTATACCTTCTGTGTGTCAGGGCCAGAGATTGGGGAAATATAACTGAAATGTATTTTCCTTTCTCCATACTTTTACGTACTTTTTCCATATACTGTGCTTGCTGTGAATTGTGACATCCACGCCACATCTTGTGTGTCAAGCGTGTCTATAACATTTAATATGCGCAAGGTGAGCAGAAAGGGATGGGGAAGTGGCCGTGATGCTGATTCACGCAGAGGCCATGGCCCTGGGCGCGTTGAAACTGTTCCTGCTGACAGAGCACAAGAAAAACAATCATCCACGATGCCTAACTTCATGTCCCAGTTTGCCGTGTGTCGCAGGACAAAAGTCTTGAAGTAAGACCAGTGCGACAAGGTGGATTGCAGCAGATAATGCTTCCAGTCGGTTAAGCACCACCCTGTCTTCCACTAAGTCCAGTCTCAGTAGCCAATAGTTTGGTCAACAGAATCCTCTCCCTGATCCTCCTGCCTCCCACCATGGAGAGTCTGGCCAAACAAATTTTCATCGCCATTGCTTGATTTGTCCCTCTCGCCAAGCACACTTGAAGAGGGACATGAGATCTTGTGCCCTGATTCCCAACCTCTTGAGCATCTACAGTCACAAGAACATGACGGTGGGGAACGACATTTAGTGTTTAATGAGGTGGATGATGATGAGACACAGATGCCAATGAGGTTGATTAAGAGGATGAGACATAGTTGTCAATCACTGAGGTTGTGGTTAGGTCAAGAAATCAAGAGGATGATCAGAGTGAGGAAGTAGAAGAGCTGGTGGACGATGAAGTCATTGACCCAATCTGGGAAGGTGGAAAGCCAAGCAAGGACGGCAGTACAGAGGGGGAAGGATCTGCAGCACTGCAACAGGCTGGAAGAGGCAGTGGGATGGCAAAAGGGAGAAGGCAAGCCACACCAAACAGACCCACAACTGTTCCAGGGAGCACCCCTTTGCATAAATCTCCCTTGCCAAGGAGTAGATGTTCCACAGTATGGTGCTTTTTTGAGGATAGTGCGGACGACAAAAGAATAGTAGTTTGCAACCTGTGCCACACCAAATTGAGCTGGAGTGCAAACACTAGCAACCTCACCACCACCAGCATGATCTGCCACATGGCATCCAAGTACCGTAATAAGTGGGACAAACACCTGGGTCCACAATCTGTGTCTGCGAGTCACACCACTGCCTCCTCTTCCTCTAAGGCACGTGCTGGCCAGTCGCCTGTTGAAGGCGCAGGTGAGGATGCCTCCTGCCCTGCACCTGGACCTTCGCAAGTACCATCAGCAACAACATCCCTTTCCCTGTCCCAGCGCAGCATCTAAATGTCATTATCCCAGGCATTTGAATGCAAGCGCAAATACCAAGCCACCCACCCACAAGCCATAACACTAAATGAGCACCTTTCAATATTAATGGCCCTAGAAATGTTGTTATTTAGGCTTGTGGACACTGAGGCCTTCCACAGCCTGATGTCGGCGGCCGTCCCGCGGTACTCTATCCTCAGCCGTCTCTATTTTTCAAGGTGTGCCATGCCCGCCTTACACCAACATGTGTCCCGAAACGTCACATGTGCCCTGACCAACTCAGTTACTGGGAAGGTCCACTTAACCACGTACACATGGACATGTGCATTTGGCCAGAGATGCTACATTTCCCTGACAGCACACTGGTTGAACATTGTGGAGGCCGGGAGTGAGTCGTACCCTGCAATGGCACAGGTGCTACCGACGCTGAGGATTACAGGCCCTAATTCCATCTGTATTTTCGCCAGCACCTACGTTAGTGGCTCCAACCCCAACTACTCTGCATCCTCCTCCACTTCCACCTCCGAATTATCCACACGCAGCACCAGTCACCCATCAGCCGGTAGGTGGAAGCAATGTAGCACTGCGGTGGGGAAGTGTCAACAGGCCGTGCTGAAGCTGATATGTTTAGGGGACAAACAGCACACCGCCGTAGAGCTGTTGCAGAGGATAATAGAAAGAGACGGCACACTGGTTGAACATTGTGGAGGCCGGGAGTGAGTCGTACCCTGCAATGGCACAGGTGCTACCGACGCTGAGGATTGCGGGCCCTAATTCCATCTGTTTCCGCCACCACCTACGTTAGTGGCTCCAACCCCAACTACTCCTCCTCCTCCGCTTCCACCTCCGAATCATCCTCACGCAGCACCAGTCAGCCATCAGCCGGTAGGTGGAAGCAATGTAGCACTGCAGTGGGGAAGCGTCAACAGGCCGTGCTGAAGCTGATATGTTTAGGGGACAAACAGCACACCGCCGCAGAGCTGTTGCAGAGGATAAGAGAAAGAGACCAGACTGAATTCTGGCCCTCGCCACTCAACCTACAACCAGGCATGGTTGTGTGTGATAATGGCCGTAACTTGGTGGCGGCTTTGGAGCTCGGCAAGCTCATACACATCCCATGCCTAGCCCACATCTTAAACTTTGTGGTTCAGTGGTTTCTCAAAAGCTAACCCAATTTGCTTGAGCTACTGGTGAAGGTGCGCCGCATTTGTGCACATTTCCGCAAGTCATCGACAGCTTCAGCCGGTCTGTCAATGCTGCAGCAGCGCTTGAAGTTGCCAGCTCACCGGCTGTTTTGTGACATGTGCATGCACTGGAACGCCATGTTCCACATGTTAGCCAGGCTTTGTGAGCAGCAGAGGGCAGTAGTGGAATACCAGCTGCAACATAGTTGTCGCCTTTCCAGTCAGCTTCCACTAATCATAAGCCAGGAGTGGGCATGGATGTCTGACCTCTGTGAGGTTTTAAGAAACTTTGAGGAATCAACACAGATAGTGAGCAGCGATAATGCTATTATCAGTGTAACCATCCGACTTCTGTGTCTACTCAAATGCTCACTGCTCACAATTAAGGACGACACTTTGCATGTGTAAAAGGTGGAAATGGGGGTAGAAGACATTATACAGGGTGATGGCCAGGCCACCCTTTATCCGTATTCTCAGCATGAATTGGACAATGAAGAGGAGAAGGAGTAGGAGCAGGAGACGGTTCCTTCCACTACAGAGGGAAGTACCCATGGAAGTTTAATTCCATCTGTTCAGCGTGGGTGGGCAGAAGAGGAGGAAGAGGATGAGAAGATTGAGAGTGATCCTCCTGATGATGACAGCAAAGTCTTGCAAGTTGGTACTCTGGCACACATGGCTGGCCTTCATGTTAGGCTGCCTTTCCAGCGACCCGAGCGTTATAAACATTTTAAACAGCACAGATTAATTGGTCTTTACCCTTCTTGACCCCCGCTACAAAGAGAACTTCTCATCTCTCATTCCTCAGATGGAATGGAGAGGACAAGCAAAATGGTGCAATACCAGAAGGTCCTTGCTGAAAAATTGCTCCAAAAATTTCCATCTGACAACGCTGGCGGCAAAGTCCGTAGTTCCTTGACCAACTGAGGAGGGTAGACAAGGGGAACACACATCAGATCCAACAGAGGCAGGACAACACTCTCCAAGGCCTGGGACAGTTTCATGACACCCCACCAGCACCCTTACCCTGATGCGCCGCCTAGTGTCACAAGGAGGGAAACATTTTGGAAGATGGTGAAGAAGTACGTAGAAGACCGTGTCAGCGTCCTCAGTGATCCTTCAGTGCCTTACAACTGCTGGGTGCTCAAGTTGGACACGTGGCACGAACTGGCGCTCTACGCCTTGGAGGTGCTGGCCTGCCCTGCCGCCAGTGTTTTGTCTGAGCGGGTATTTAGTACTGCTGATGGCATTATAACAGATTAGGATATCCACCTGTCAACTGAAAATGCTGACAGGTTGACTCTTATAAAAATGAACAAGGCCTGTATTGCCCCAGACTTCTCTACTCCACCAGAGGAAAGCAGGCAAACAAAGGCACTGTAAATGTGTTGTTTAATGTACTGAATACACTGTATTCCAATGCACCCCTTCCAACACATAAAAGGGTATATGGTCAAATCTAACTTTTCTCATCCTCCTCCTCCTTTTCCATCTCATCAACATGCTTATTTGTCACATATAATGCCCCCACATATAATTTTTTTAAGGGTCTGCTCAACTGCAGGCCCTCACATATAATGTTTTACAGGGTCAGCTCAACTGCATGCCCTCGCATATCATGTTTTGCAGGGTCAGCTCAACTGCAGGACCTCACATATACTATTTTACAGGGTCAGATCAACTGCAGGCCCTCATATATAATGTTTTACAGGGTCATCTCAACTGCAGGCCCTTGCATATAATGTTTTATAGCATCATCTCTCCTGCAGGCCCTCACCTACAATCTTTTACAGGGTCAGCACACCTTCTGATGACGACAGCGAAGTCTTACCTATTGGTACTCTGGCACACATCGGCTGACTTCATGTTATGCTGCCTTTCCCACGACCCGCGTGTTATATGCATTTTAGACAACATGGATTAATGGTTGTTCATCCTTCTCGACCCCCGCTACAAAGAGAACTTCTCATCTCTCATTCCTCTGGTGGAGAGGACAAGCAAAACGGTGCTATACCAGAAGGTCCTTGTTGAAAAATTGCTCCAAATTTGATAGGGAAGACATCCAAATGAATCGTTGCCGTCACTGGGACATGCGATCGCCTAGAAGTTATCTAAAGTCAAAGTGGCAGCAGGCCCTCACCTACAAGTCCAGTCTCAGTAGGCAAGAGTCTGGTCAACACAATCCTCATCATGATGGCACACTGGGTGAATATTTTGGAGGCCGGGAGCAAGTTGGCTGCTGGCACCAGATTTGCCCTCCAATAGATCCTTGTTAACGGAAAGGGTACTCATTCCAATAACAGGGCCGCTTAGGAGTGCTGTATTGTTATTTATCGTCACTACCTCCCTGAGTCGGTAGTGGGTAATTGCCGCGTGCCTGCTGCCTTCCTTGGATACTTGTACTTTAATAACTTGACCCACCCTCTCTGAGTTGTTCACAATTTGGGAAATCAGATTTCAGCCATTGACCTCCCTTGGATGTGGTAGCCCTTTCTCAGGCTCCCTCTCCAGCATCGAACCCTGATTGCCCGTTACCCGTGATCACCATGGTAGGCGCAAAAAAGAACATTGAAAGTTGATAGGGAAGACATTCAAAATGATCGTCGCTGTCAAGGGGGCATGCAATTGCCCAGAGGATATCTAGAGTCACCAATGCGGCAGCAGGCCCTCACCCATAATGTTTTAGATGGTGAGATCAGCAGGCCCTTGCTCCAAATGTTTTTGAGGGTCACCAGCAGGCCATTAATCATAATTTTTCAAGGGTGTGTATGATGCCCTCCTTTATGTGTAACAAAGGGTGTTTTGGAGTGTTGTTTTTGGCAGCCCTTTCACTTAGTGCATAGGCTTTATGAGTGTAGGAGTTCCACTACCTGAACTATTGTACCACAATGTGAATGAGGCCCTCCATTATGTTTTATACAGGTTGTATCGGAGTACCTTTTCTTTGTAATTTTTGGCAGCACTTGTACTTTATATTCAACTAAATATACAGGAAAGAATGTTTCTTAATAATTTTTCCTCTATAATTGATTTTTTTTTGTTTTGTTTTATGCATATTATTGTCAGTCTGTAAAAGTGGCGTACTATTCGGACAACATGGTTCCCAGCAGCGACCTGCGAGTCCAAGATGCATCAAGACATTCTCCCCATGTTGTTCCCAAACCATTTTGGTGGTGTTTCCATCAATTTCTGACCTTTTCCTATAAACCAGGGACCCTCCCCTCTTCAGAGCAGGGGGTGCCTGGTTTAATGCTCGGGTTCTCCCATTGACTTCAACTATACTCGGGTACTTGGTAGAGCACCTGAGCATCCCGATGTGTTCGGCCCGAGCACTTTGGTGCTCGATCATCACTAATATTTGCCATTCAGCACTGGGCAGAAGGTGAAACGTGGCCAGGGTGCCAATGTTGGCACCACAGCCCTGCGTCTACATATGCATCGTCTCCTGGGAGAACTGTGGCTCTGATGTGGTGTTCCAGCCTGCCGCAGCAACCGCTGCATCACCCAGTGGCACGCACCTGGTTTCAGGCAGTCATTGCTCCACCACCTCAGCCAATGGGAGCTGTCTGTCCTTCCCATCATCTTCTGGTCCTGATTATCCTGCTCCTCCTACTCCTCATCAGTTATTCCGTCAGCAATCGATCACCATAGCGATTGCCAAGAGACAACTGTATGCATGCACTCGTCCAATGGCGCAGAAGCTGAATGTGCTCCTGTCCAAGTTGTTGGTGCTGTAGTTGCTCTCTTTCCAAGTGGTGGACTCTGTACCTTTCAGAGAACTGATGGATTGTGCCGAGCCGAGGTGGAGAGTCCCAAGCCATAATTTCTTTGCCAAAAACTCAGTACCAGCCCTGC
Source organism: Bufo gargarizans (assembly GCF_014858855.1). NCBI lineage: Eukaryota > Metazoa > Chordata > Amphibia > Anura > Bufonidae > Bufo > Bufo gargarizans. The sequence continues at coordinate 205,981,355 of NC_058080.1, forward strand.
ACACACATGTGGAACAGAAGGTGGGCCAGTCCTTGAGCCTGTCGGTGTCTGCCAAAGTGCATGGCAGTGACGACGTGTGGAGCTATAACTACGGTCAGGGACAATACATGTCCTTTATGGCCCACTGAGTAATTGTGGTTTCTGCATAGCCACACCAGCAACTTGGCCAGGTGACGGCGCTTCTGCCTCCACGTTGTCACGTTGTTGGTCCCGCAACAATGTCAGCCTCTGCCTCCTCATCTTCCACAGTGTCCTCAGCCTCTACTGCAGGGACAATTTACAGTGCCCTTCCAGCATGCCACATGTGCAGGTCGCAGCGGAGTCACGCTGTTCTGCACCCCGTTTCACTGGGTGAACAGATATTTATTCACTGGTAGGTTGAGCCTATTTCTGTGAAGGTCGGTTTGTGCCTATGGATATAATTTACAATCTTTGTCTTTATCTTACTCCTACAAAGTGCTACTGTCTTTTTTACATACAGCTTTCTTCCCTAGCATTTTGCTCCATGATAGATAGTGCATGCACCATACACACATTATATAGAAAAGTAGTTAGCTATCATTTTGAAGTGCATCTGCATTCTATTACATTGCACATGAGCCATCTACAAAGAAGTAGTGACACGCATTTGCGTTCCATTGCACTGCGCATGCACCACTTGTAGTATTGCCTTTTACAATGAAGACATAAAACAGAAGTAACCATCTGGAAATGAGTCCAAATTAACACATATGCGTTCCCTTTACGGACACATGGTTTAACATTACGCATGTCTCTGCGTTCAGAATAACAATATATGCTCCATGTTTGATATATTTTAAATAGAATATGTAGCGTTGGCTACTTTAGTTAGCTGAGCATTTCTCTCGCACCCACAACGGAAATTACAACCCAGAATCACTGTTATGAAATGCAATTGCGTTCCATCGGCACACACAGGACATAGCTTGCTTGCTTGGCGTCCCTTATGGATACACAATTTCAATATATTATATGTTTCCCTTCCACATCATAAACTGTTTGTAAGTAGTTTAAATGTGCCTTCTATGTTATATATTATGATGTTAACGTTTGGGTATTTAAACCCCCACTTGTTGGTGTATACGCATGCTTGACAAAGGCTTTACAAGCCTAAACGTTGCATCTGGATTAAATTCCACAAATTTGGAGTGCTGTCTCAGTTTTTTTTTTTTTCATCTTTGTTGTTCACACTTTTGTTTTGGGGAAATTTTAACACCCCCCTGGGAGACGAGCACCCACTACATTCATACTAAGGAGTGCTGTTCATCCTTGATATTTGTGACCCTCTCCACTCTGTCAGCGGGCTCTACTTGTATAAGTGTTTAATATAACAAGTTCTGTAGACATCTATGTGGAATCAGCTGATAATGATGTAAAAGGAGTGTGCTTTCTTCTTGGCTTTAACATCGACCTGTAAGGCTGAGTTCAAACTTGAGTTATTTGGTCAGTTTTGGAACGAATAAGTGAAATGTGCAGTGATTCTAAGAGTGACACCTGTCATCTGCATGTCATACGTACGGCATACATATTAGGACATCGTCAGACATCATCCACAACTCCATCCTCCGTCAGGCAAAACTCCATCAGCCCTCAGACATCAGACAAAACTCCGTCCTCCGTCAGGCAAAACTCCATCAGACATCAGACAAAACTCCGTCCTCCGTCAGACAAAACTCCATCAGACCTCAGACATCAGACAAAACTCCGTCCTCCGTCACCCAAAACTCCATCAGACCTCAGACATCAGACAAAACTCCGTCCTCCGTCACCCAAAACTCCATCAGACCTCAGACATCAGACAAAACTCCGTCCTCCGTCACCCAAAACTCCATCAGCCCTCAGACATCAGACAAAACTCCGTCCTCCGTCAGGCAAAACTCCATCAGACCTCAGACATCAGACAATACTCCGTCCTCCATCAGGCAAAACTCCATCAGACCTCAGACATCAGACAATACTCCGTCCTCCATCAGGCAAAACTCCATCAGACCTCAGACATCAGACAATACTCCGTCCTCCGTCACCCAAAACTCCATCAGACATCAGACAATACTCTGTCCTCCGTCACCCAAAACTCCATCAGACCTCAGACATCAGACAAAACTCCGTCCTCCATCAGGCAAAACTCCATCAGACCTCAGACATCAGACAAAACTCCGTCCTCCATCAGGCATCAGCCAAAACTCCGTCCTCCCTAACTCAAAATACGCACTACTACACACACTCTTCACCTGACGGAGCTGCTAGCTGCTGGAGAGGCAAAGAACCTGTGATGACGTCATGACCATGTGACGAGTCACGTGTGTGGGAGGGTCCAGATGTGCACAGCAGCTGGTAGAGTGTACAGAACAGTAGCCATCAAATAGAGCTCTGTACTAGAGATGTGTGTGTAACCTGCATGTAGCAGAGCTGTGTACTGTGTTACAGAGATGTATGTGTAACCTGAATGTAGCAGAGCTGTGTACTGTGTTACAGAGATGTATGTGTAACCTGAATGTAGCAGAGCTGTGTACTGTGTTACAGAGATGTATGTGTAACCTGCAGGTAGCAGATCTGTATGTGTAACCTGCATGTAGCAGAGCTGTGTACTGTGTTACAGAGATGTATGTGTAACCTGAATGTAGCAGAGCTGTGTACTGTGTTACAGAGATGTATGTGTAACCTGCAGGTAGCAGATCTGTATGTGTAACCTGCATGTAGCAGAGCTGTGTACTGTGTTACAGAGATGTATGTGTAACCTGCATGTAGCAGAGCTGTGTACTGTGTTACAGAGATGTATGTGTAACCTGCAGGTAGCAGATCTGTATGTGTAACCTGCAGGTAGCAGAGCTGTGTACTGTGTAGCAGATCTGTATGTGTAACCTGCAGGTAGCAGAGCTGTGTACTGTGTTACAGAGATGTATGTGTAACCTGCATGTAGCAGAGCTGTGTACTGTGTTACAGAGATGTATGTGTAACCTGCAGGTAGCAGATCTGTATGTGTAACCTGCAGGTAGCAGAGCTGTGTACTGTGTAGCAGATCTGTATGTGTAACCTGCAGGTAGCAGAGCTGTGTACTGTGTAGTAGATCTGTATGTGTAACCTGCATGTAGCAGAGCTGTGTACTGTGTTACAGAGATGTATGTGTAACCTGCAGGTAGCAGAGCTTAGTACTGTGTAGCAGATCTGTATGTGTAACCTGCAGGTAGCAGAGCTGTGTACTGTGTAGCAGATCTGTATGTGTAACCTGCATGTAGCAGAGCTGTGTACTGTGTAGCAGAGCTGTATGTGTAACCTGCATGTAGCAGAGCTGTGTACTGTGTAGCAGTACTGTATGTGTAACCTGCATGTAGCAGTGCTGTGTACTGTGTAGCAGAGCTGTATGTGTAACCTGCATGTAGCAGAGCTGTGTACTGTGTTACAGAGATGTATGTGTAACCTGCAGGTAGCAGATCTGTATGTGTAACCTGCAGGTAGCAGAGCTGTGTACTGTGTAGCAGATCTGTATGTGTAACCTGCAGGTAGCAGAGCTGTGTACTGTGTAGTAGATCTGTATGTGTAACCTGCATGTAGCAGAGCTGTGTACTGTGTTACAGAGATGTATGTGTAACCTGCAGGTAGCAGAGCTGTGTACTGTGTAGCAGATCCGTATGTGTAACCTGCATGTAGCAGTGCTGTGTACTGTGTAGCAGAGCTGTATGTGTAACCTGCATGTAGCAGTGCTGTGTACTGTGTAGCAGAGCTGTATGTGTAACCTGCATGTAGCAGAGCTGTGTACTGTTACAGTGATGTATGTGTAACCTGCATGTAGCAGAGCTGTGTACTGTGTTACAGAGATGTACGTGTAACCTGCAGGTAGCAGAGCTGTGTACTGTGTAGCAGAGCTGTATGTGTAACCTGCATGTAGCAGAGCTGTGTACTGTGTTACAGAGATGTATGTGTAACCTGCATGTAGCAGAGCTGTGTACTGTGTTACAGAGATGTATGTGTAACCTGCAGGTAGCAGATCTGTATGTGTAACCTGCAGGTAGCAGAGCTGTGTACTGTGTAGCAGATCTGTATGTGTAACCTGCATGTAGCAGAGCTGTGTACTGTGTTACAGGGATGTATGTGCAACCTGCAGGTAGCAGTGCTGTGTACTGTGTAGCAGAGATGTGTACTGTGTTACAGAGATGTGTGTGTAACCTGCATGTAGCAGAGCTGTGTACTGTGTATATAGAGCAGTGTGTGTAACAGCATGTAGCTGAGCTGTGTACTGTGTTACAGAGATGTGTGTGTAACCTGCATGTAGCAGAGCTGTGTACTGTGTTACAGGGATGTATGTGCAACCTGCAGGTAGCAGAGCTGTGTACTGTGTATATAGAGCAGTTTGTCTAACCGCATGTAGCAGAGCTGTGTACTGTGTTACAGAGATGTGTGTGTAACCTGGGAACTATAAAAAAGTGTAAAAAAAACCCATAAATATTCAGATCACCCCCCTGTTCCCAAAATTAAAATAAAAGACACATCATGGGTTTCGCAATGTGTAAAAACGCCCATTGTATAAAAATATATTCCCCATACGGCAAACAGCAAAACAGAAAAAAAAGAGTCCAAATGTCCGATTCGCCGTTTTTGGTCACTTCATTTGCTACAAAAATGTAAATAAAAAGTGATCAAAAAGTCTTAAACACCCCAGAATGGTATCAGTAAAAAGTTTAGATTGCCCCGCAAAAAATGAGCCCCCACCCAGCTCCGTACACATAATTACAAAAAAGTTATGGGGCTCAAAATATGGCGACAAAAAAAATAGGATATTTTTATTTTTTTATCACTATTAAAACGCAAGAAAAACTATACATATAAGGTATTGCCGGATTCGATCTGACCTGTAGAATAAAAGTAACCAGTCAGTTTTATCGCACATCGAATGTCGTAAATAAAAATCACGTAAAACTGTGGTGGAATTGCTTTTTTTTTTCAACAGGAAGAATGGGCAGTTTTACCATCTGAGAAAATAAAGACCCTCCTCCATAACTACCACAAAAGACTTCAAGCTGTCATTGATGCTAAAGGGGGCAATACATGGTATTAATAACTGGGGTGTGTAAGCTTCTGATCAGGGTCATTTGGGGAGTTTGTGTTGTGATTATGATTTATAAAGAGTAAACACCGTTGTTTGACATAAATGGCTACAGCCGACCACTAACCATGAGCGAGAGAAAAGTGTCTGTGGTATCAATCATATTCTCTGAACAATGGTTAAAGGGGTATTCTCATCCTAATGATCACTGGTAAATCTGTTAATGATTTGACAGTGATAATTTTTCTAAATACATTTTATTACCCAATTCCCATCCTTTTTTAGAAAATAAGTCACCTCTTACCTGATGTTGTCTTTGGTCTCCCCTGGTCACGGCCACCTCTCCTGTCGAATCCAGCCGGGCCACGCTTGCGCAGAAGACGGAAAATTCTCTCCCGGCTGGGCCGTGCAATGTCCTGAACGCGCATGCCGCCGCGCATGCGCCATGATGACTTCTTCCTGGCCAGTATAGTACAGAGCCGCGAATGCGCACGCCGACTCTGTACTATACAGGCCAGGAATAAGTCACCATGGCACATGCGCGGCGCTGTGCGCGTTCAGGACATTGCGCGGCCCGGCCGGGAGACCTGTGTGAAGTTGGCACCCCATGTTCTTAAATTTCAAAAAGAAATACACCATTCGTTTGTGCTGCGTTTGTGCTGGTTTGTGCTGCAAAAATGAATGTTTGCGCCGCTTTGGTTTCCGAGATATTGCGCACTTGATTTTCTGAAACCCCGCCCATTTTCCACCCCATGTTCTTAAATTTCAAAAATAAATACATCATTCATTTGTGCTGCGTTTGTGCTGGTTTGTGCTGCAAAAATGAATGTTTGCGCCGCTTTGGTTTCCGAGATATTGCGCACTTGATTTTCTGAAACCCGCCCACTTTCCACCCCATGTTTTTAAATTTCAAAAAGAAATACACCATTCGTTTGTGCTGCGTTTGTGCTGCAAAAATGAACGTTTGCGCCGCTTTGGTTTCCGAGATATTGCGCGTTTGATTTGCTGAAACCCGCCCACTTTCCACCCCATGTTTTTAAATTTCAAAAAGAAATACACCATTCGTTTGTGCTGCGTTTGTGCTGGTTTGTGCCGCAAAAATGAACGTTTGTGCCGGTTCGGTTCCTGAGATATTGCGCGTTAGATTTTTATGAAGCCCTGCCCATTTTCCACCCCATGTTCTTAAATTTCAAAAAGAAATACACCATTCGTTTGTGCTGCGTTTGTGCTGGTTTGTGCTGCAAAAATGAACGTTTGCGCCGCTTTGGTTTCCGAGATATTGCGTGCTTGATTTGATGAAACCCCTCCCACTTTCCACCCCATGTTTTTAACCCTGACTCTAGACCCCCCAGGTGTCCTGCAGCTTGCCCCCCTCCCGCCCCCTTTCACAACTTTTTTTGGGGCACAAGCATATTATATATTTTTTTCTGCGTACGCTGACTGTGGCCGGGACTCTTAGCGTCACTGTTAGCGCATCGCACGCCCCACCGCTGATCAACTTCGGACGGTTGATCAGCGAGTTTGAATAAAAAAAAAAAATCACATTTTTGGGCCTTTTTTTATTTTTTTGTCTGTAAGGTTTAGGGTAAGTTCCCGAACACCCGTCCCCCCACACACACGCACACCAAATAAAGTTTATCACACACACTCCCCTATGGCCTGCCGGATGTTCTAGGCGGCATATGCCCAGCTTGCCTCCGAGTCCGAGAGCCCCAGTGAGGACGAGGATAACCCCTCTTTCCTTTTGTCATCCGCATCCTCCTCATCATCTAGCAATGATGATGAGACCCCAAGGCGGCGGAGACGCCGCCAGGTGGAGCAAGGAGACGCCATGCTAGGGACCCTGTGGCCCACACTAGTACGAGAAGCTCTGGGGCTCGTACTAGTTTTCCGGCCCACCAGTTAAGACCACCGGAGCCCCCTACCGGTGAACTTGTCTGGTATACCCCAGAGCGTTTTGAGCCCGTGATTCCTGATTTTGTAGGCCAACCAGGAATCCAGATTTCCACAGTGGGCTTCACTGAATGCGACTACTTTAGTCTTTTTTTTGTGAATCTGATGTTGGAGCAGACGAACCTGTACGCCCCACAGTTCATTGCTCAACATCCGGGCTCCTTTTTAGCTAGGCCCGGTGGCTGGACTCCGGTCTGTGTAGCCAAGATGAGGACGTTTTGGGGCCTCGTGCTGCATATGGGCCTAGTCAAGAAACCTAGTGTCAGGCATTACTGGAGTGGGGACGTCCTCTACCAGACCCCACTTTACAATTATGCAGATAATGCAGCATGTCCCCTCCCCAAGGTGATCCTGCCTATGACCGCCTGTACCAAATCAGGTCGGTCATCGATCACTTTGGGGCCAAATTTGTGCAGGTTTATGTACCTGGAAGGGAAGTCGCGGTTGATGAGTCTCTCATTGCTTTCAAGGGGAGACTCATTATCCGCCAGTATGTTCCCTCTAAGCGGGCGAGGTATGGCGTGAAGCTGTACAAACTTTGTGAGAGTACCTCAGGGTGCACTTACAAGTTTTGTGTGTACGAGGGGCGAGATTCCCGTATTTAACCCCCAGAAGGTTCCCCCACTCTGGGTGTTAGCGGGAAACTTGTGTGGGACCTTATGCACCCACTGCTAGATAAGGGTTACCACCTTTGTGTGGATAACTTTTATACTAGTATCCCCTTGTTCCAGTCTCTCGCCGCCAGATCCACGTTCGCTTGTGGGACTGCGGAAAAATCAACGCGGCCTCCCTGCCCACCCCCTCCAGGTACCTATCCCTAGGGGGGCGACCCGTGCACTTACCAGTGGAAACCTGTTGCTGGTCAGGCATAAGGACAAGAGGGATGTCCTTGTACTGTCCACAATTCACGGTAACGGCATCACCCCTGTCCCTGTGCGAGGTACCGCGGCAACGGTCCTCAAGCCTGATTGCATCGTCGACTACAATCGATATATGGGAGGAGTTGATCTCCCTGATCAAGTCCTCAAGCCATATAACGCCATGCGCAAAACCCGGGCATGGTATAAAAAAGTTGCGGTCTGCTTGGTGCAGGTTGCCTTGTACAACTCTTTTGTGCTGTCCCGGAGCGCTGACAACACAGGGACATTCCTTCAGTTCTATGAGGCAGTCCTCAAGGACCTGATCTTTTCTGACCGGGAAAGAGCAGGCCAGAGTACCTCGGGAACTGGAGGCGCCCAGATCGTCCCTGGCCAACACTTTCCAGGTGTGGTCCTCCATACTGGAAGGAAGGGCGGACCCAAAAAAGGTGCAGAGTGTGTCACAAGAGGGGGAATACGGAAGGACACCACTACTCAATCTGACACGTGACCCGATCATCTGGGCCTCTGCATTATTGGTTGCTTCAAGGAGTACCACACTTCCATGGAGTACTAAATTTATGTTCCCCTTCCCCATTTTAGCCACTGACAATCGGATATAAAACTATGGGGATACTAGTATAAAAGTTATCCACGTGCAGGTGGTATCCCTTATCTAGCAGTGGGTGCATAAGGTCCCACACAAGTTTCCCGCTAACACCCAGAGTGTGGGAACCTTCTGGGGTTTAAATACGGGAATCTCGCCCCTCGTACACACAAAACTTGTAAGTGCACCCTGAGGTATTCTCACAAAGTTTGTACAGCTTCACGCCATACCTCGCCCGCTTAGAGGGAACATACTGGCGGATAATGAGTCTCCCCTTGAAAGCAATGAGAGACTCATCAACCGCGACTTCCCTTCCAGGTACATAGACCTGCACAAATTTGGCCCCAAAGTGATCGATGACCGGCCTGATTTTGTACAGGCGGTCATAGGCAGGATCACCTTGGGGAGGGGACATGCTGCATTATCTGCATAATTGTAAAGTGGGGTCTGGTAGAGGACGTCCCCACTCCAGTAATGCCTGACACTAGGTTTCTTGACTAGGCCCATATGCAGCACGAGGCCCCAAAACGTCCTCATCTTGGCTGCACAGACCGGAGTCCAGCCACCGGGCCTAGCCAAAAAGGAGCCCGGATGTTGAGCAATGAACTGTGGGGCGTAAAGGTTCGTCTGCTCCAACATCAGATTCACAAAAAAAGACTAAAGTAGTCGCATTCAGTGAAGCCCACTGTGGAAATCTGGATTCCTGGTTGGCCTACAAAATCAGGAATCACGGGCTCAAAACGCTCTGGGGTATACCAGACAAGTTCACCGGTAGGGGGCTCCGGTGGTCTTAACTGGTGGGCCGGAAAACTAGTACGAGCCCCAGAGCTTCTCGTACTAGTGTGGGCCACAGGGTCCCTAGCATGGCGTCTCCTTGCTCCACCTGGCGGCGTCTCCGCCGCCTTGGGGTCTCATCATCATTGCTAGATGATGATGAGGATGCGGATGACAAAAGGAAAGAGGGGTTATCCTCGTCCTCACTGGGGCTCTCGGACTCGGAGGCAAGCTGGGCATATGCCGCCTAGAACATCCGGCAGGCCATAGGGGAGTGTGTGTGATAAACTTTATTTGGTGTGCGTGTGTGTGGGGGGACGGGTGTTCGGGAACTTACCCTAAACCTTACAGACAAAAAAATTAAAAAAAGGCCCAAAAATGTGATTTTTTTTTAAAATTCAAACTCGCTGATCAACCGTCCGAAGTTGATCAGCGGTGGGGCGTGCGATGCGCTAACAGTGACGCTAAGAGTCCCGGCCACAGTCAGCGTACGCAGAAAAAAATATATAATATGCTTGTGCCCCAAAAAAAGTTGTGAAAGGGGGCAGGAGGGGGGCAAGCTGCAGGACACCTGGGGGGTCTAGAGTCAGGGTTAAAAACATGGGGTGGAAAGTGGGAGGGGTTTCATCAAATCAAGCACGCAATATCTCGGAAACCAAAGCGGCGCAAACGTTCATTTTTGCAGCACAAACCAGCACAAACGCAGCACAAACGAATGGTGTATTTCTTTTTGAAATTTAAGAACATGGGGTGGAAAATGGGCAGGGCTTCATAAAAATCTAACGCGCAATATCTCAGGAACCGTACCGGCACAAACGTTCATTTTTGCGGCACAAACCAGCACAATCGCAGCACAAACGAATGGTGTATTTCTTTTTGAAATTTAAAAACATGGGGTGGAAAGTGGGCGGGTTTCAGCAAATCAAACGCGCAATATCTCGGAAACCAAAGCGGCGCAAACGTTCATTTTTGCAGCACAAATGCAGCACAAACGAATGGTGTATTTCTTTTTGAAATTTAAAAACATGGGGTGGAAAGTGGGCGGGTTTCAGAAAATCAAGTGCGCAATATCTCGGAAACCAAAGCGGCGCAAACGTTCATTTTTGCAGCACAAACCAGCACAAACGCAGCACAAATGAATGATGTATTTATTTTTGAAATTTAAGAACATGGGGTGGAAAATGGGCGGGGTTTCAGAAAATCAAGTGCGCAATATCTCGGAAACCAAAGCGGCGCAAACATTCATTTTTGCAGCACAAACCAGCACAAACGCAGCACAAACGAAGGGTGTATTTATTTTAGAAATTTAAGAACGTGGGGTGGAAAATGGGCGGGGCTTCATAAAAATCTAACGCGCAATATCTCAGGAACCGAACCGGCACAAACGTTAATTTTTGCGGCACAAACCAGCACAAACGCAGCACAAACGAATGGCGTATTTCTTTTTGAAATTTAAGAACATGGGGTGCCAACTTCACACAGGTCTCCCGGCCGGGCCGCGCAATGTCCTGAACGCGCACAGCGCCGCGCATGTGCCATGGTGACTTATTCCTGGCATTCGCGGCTCTGTACTATACTGGCCAGGAAGAAGTCATCATGGCGCATGCGCGGCGGCATGCGCGTTCAGGACATTGCACGGCCCAGCCGGGAGAGAATTTTCCGTCTTCTGCGCAAGCGCGGCCCGGCTGGATTCGACAGGAGAGGTGGCCGTGACCAGGGGAGACCAAAGACAGCATCAGGTAAGAGGTGACTTATTTTCTAAAAAAGGATGGGAATTGGGTAATAAAATGTATTTAGAAAAATTATCACTGTCAAATCATTAACAGATTTACCAGTGATCATTAGGATGAGAATACCCCTTTAACCATTGTTCAGAGAATATGATTGATACCACAGACACTTCTCTCTCGCTCATGGTTAGTGGTCGGCTGTAGCCATTTATGTCAAACAACGGTGTTTACTCTTTATAAATCATAATCACAACACAAACTCCCCAAATGACCCTGATCAGAAGCTTACACACCCCAGTTATTAATACCATGTATTGCCCCCTTTAGCATCAATGACAGCTTGAAGTCTTTTGTGGTAGTTATGGAGGAGGGTCTTTATTTTCTCAGATGGTAAAACTGCCCATTCTTCCTGTTGAAAAAAAAAAGCAATTCCACCACAGTTTTACGTGATTTTTATTTACGACATTCGATGTGCGATAAAACTGACTGGTTACTTTTATTCTACAGGTCAGATCGAATCCGGCAATACCTTATATGTATAGTTTTTCTTGCGTTTTAATAGTGATAAAAAAATAAAAATATCCTATTTTTTTTGTCGCCATATTTTGAGCCCCATAACTTTTTTGTAATTATGTGTACGGAGCTGGGTGGGGGCTCATTTTTTGCGGGGCAATCTAAACTTTTTACTGATACCATTCTGGGGTGTTTAAGACTTTTTGATCACTTTTTATTTACATTTTTGTAGCAAATGAAGTGACCAAAAACGGCGAATCGGACATTTGGACTCTTTTTTTTCTGTTTTGCTGTTTGCCGTATGGGGAATATATTTTTATACAATGGGCGTTTTTACACATTGCGAAACCCATGATGTGTCTTTTATTTTAATTTTGGGAACAGGGGGGTGATCTGAATATTTATGTGGGTTTTTTTACACTTTTTTATAGTTCCCAGGTTACACACACATCTCTGTAACACAGTACACAGCTCTGCTACATGCGGTTAGACAAACTGCTCTATATACACAGTACACAGCTCTGCTACCTGCAGGTTGCACATACATCCCTGTAACACAGTACACAGCTCTGCTACCTGCAGGTTACACATACAGATCTGCTACCTGCAGGTTACACATACATCTCTGTAACACAGTACACAGCTCTGCTACATGCAGGTTACACATACATCTCTGTAACACAGTACACAGCTCTGCTACATGCAGGTTACACATACAGCTCTGCTACACAGTACACAGCTCTGCTACCTGCAGGTTACACGTACATCTCTGTAACACAGTACACAGCTCTGCTACATGCAGGTTACACATACAGCTCTGCTACACAGTACACAGCACTGCTACCTGCAGGTTACACATACAGCTCTGCTACAGTACAGCACTGCTACACAGGTTACACATACAGCACTGCTACACAGTACACAGCTCTGCTACATGCAGGTTACACATACAGCACTGCTACACAGTACACAGCTCTGCTACATGCAGGTTACACATACAGATCTGCTACACAGTACACAGCTCTGCTACCTGCAGGTTACACATACATCTCTGTAACACAGTACACAGCTCTGCTACATGCAGGTTACACATACAGATCTACTACACAGTACACAGCTCTGCTACCTGCAGGTTACACATACAGATCTGCTACACAGTACACAGCTCTGCTACCTGCAGGTTACACATACAGATCTGCTACCTGCAGGTTACACATACATCTCTGTAACACAGTACACAGCTCTGCTACATGCAGGTTACACATACATCTCTGTAACACAGTACACAGCTCTGCTACATGCAGGTTACACATACAGATCTGCTACACAGTACACAGCTCTGCTACCTGCAGGTTACACATACATCTCTGTAACACAGTACAAAGCTCTGCTACATGCAGGTTACACATACAGATCTGCTACACAGTACACAGCTCTGCTACCTGCAGGTTACACATACAGATCTGCTACCTGCAGGTTACACATACATCTCTGTAACACAGTACACAGCTCTGCTACATGCAGGTTACACATACATCTCTGTAACACAGTACACAGCTCTGCTACATGCAGGTTACACATACAGCTCTGCTACACAGTACACAGCTCTGCTACATGCAGGTTACACATACAGCTTTGCTACACAGTACACAGCACTGCTACATGCAGGTTACACATACAGCTCTGCTACACAGTACACAGCACTGCTACATGCAGGTTACACATACAGCACTGCTACACAGTACACAGCTCTGCTACATGCAGGTTACACATACAGCACTGCTACACAGTACACAGCTCTGCTACATGCAGGTTACACATACAGATCTGCTACACAGTACACAGCTCTGCTACCTGCAGGTTACACATACAGATCTGCTACACAGTACACAGCTCTGCTACCTGCAGGTTACACATACAGATCTGCTACACAGTACACAGCTCTGCTACCTGCAGGTTACACATACATCTCTGTAACACAGTACACAGCTCTGCTACATGCAGGTTACACATACAGATCTACTACACAGTACACAGCTCTGCTACCTGCAGGTTACACATACATCTCTGTAACACAGTACACAGCTCTGCTACATGCAGGTTACACATACATCTCTGTAACACAGTACACAGCTCTGCTACATGCAGGTTACACATACATCTCTGTAACACAGTACACAGCTCTGCTACATGCAGGTTACACATACAGATCTACTACACAGTACACAGCTCTGCTACCTGCAGGTTACACATACATCTCTGTAACACAGTACACAGCTCTGCTACATGCAGGTTACACATACATCTCTGTAACACAGTACACAGCTCTGCTACATGCAGGTTACACATACAGATCTGCTACACAGTACACAGCTCTGCTACCTGCAGGTTACACATACATCTCTGTAACACAGTACAAAGCTCTGCTACATGCAGGTTACACATACAGCTCTGCTACACAGTACACAGCACTGCTACATGCAGGTTACACATACAGCTCTGCTACACAGTACACAGCACTGCTACATGCAGGTTACACATACAGCTCTGCTACACAGTACACAGCTCTGCTACATGCAGGTTACACATACAGCTCTGCTACACAGTACACAGCTCTGCTACATGCAGGTTACACATACAGATCTGCTACACAGTACACAGCTCTGCTACCTGCAGGTTACACATACAGTTCTGCTACCTGCAGGTTACACATACATCTCTGTAACACAGTACACAGCTCTGCTACATGCAGGTTACACATACATCTCTGTAACACAGTACACAGCTCTGCTACCTGCAGGTTACACATACAGATCTGCTACACAGTACACAGCTCTGCTACCTGCAGGTTACACATACAGATCTGCTACCTGCAGGTTACACATACATCTCTGTAACACAGTACACAGCTCTGCTACATGCAGGTTACACATACATCTCTGTAACACAGTACACAGCTCTGCTACATGCAGGTTACACATACAGATCTGCTACCTGCAGGTTACACATACATCTCTGTAACACAGTACACAGCTCTGCTACATGGAGGTTACACACACATCTCTAGTATAGAGCTCTATTTGATGGCTACTGTTCTGTACACTCTACCAGCTGCTGTGCACATCTGGCCCCTCCCACACACGTGACTCGTCACATGGTCATGACGTCATCACAGGTCCTTTGCCTCTCCAGCAGCTAGCAGCTCCGTCAGGTGAAGAGTGTGTGTAGTAGGGCGTATTTTGAGTTAGGGAGGACGGAGTTTTGGCTGATGTCTGAGGGAGGACAGAGTTTTGTCTGATGTCTGAGGTCTGATGGAGTTTTGAGTGACGGAGGACGGAGTTTTGTCTGATGTCTGAGGTCTGATGGAGTTTTGCCTGATGGAGGACGGAGTTTTGTCTGATGTCTGATGGAGTTTTGCCTGACGGAGGACGGAGTTTTGTCTGATGTCTGATGGGGTTTTGGGTGACGGAGGACGGAGTATTGTCTGATGTCTGAGGTCTGATGGAGTTTTGCCTGATGGAGGACGGAGTATTGTCTGATGTCTGAGGTCTGATGGAGTTTTGCCTGACGGAGGACGGAGTTTTGTCTGATGTCTGAGGTCTGATGGAGTTTTGCCTGACGGAGGACGGAGTTTTGTCTGATGTCTGAGGTCTGATGGAGTTTTGGGTGACGGAGGACGGAGTTTTGTCTGATGTCTGAGGTCTGATGGAGTTTTGGGTGACGGAGGACGGAGTTTTGTCTGATGTCTGAGGTCTGATGGAGTTTTGGGTGACGGAGGACGGAGTTTTGTCTGATGTCTGAGGTCTGATGGAGTTTTGGGTGACGGAGGACGGAGTTTTGTCTGATGTCTGAGGTCTGATGGAGTTTTGGGTGACGGAGGACGGAGTTTTGTCTGATGTCTGATGGAGTTTTGCCTGACGGAGGACGGAGTTTTGTCTGATGTCTGAGGGCTGATGGAGTTTTGCCTGACGGAGGATGGAGTTGTGGATGATGTCTGACGATGTCCTAATATGTATGCCGTACATACGGACTCACAGTATTATTTCACTACCAAAGCAGACTCTCTATGCATGTTACTGAAAGGCACAGTGTCCTACAACACTATAAAGGCTCTCTGCAGCCAGGAAATAGCAGTTTTTTAATGAAATTTGCCACAAATATATTCGTATCGAACTAAATTTTCTCCCTTAAATCCGGCAAACCGGCTATTCGAATTTTTGGAAAAAAAATTTGCTCATCTCTAGTGATAACTTTCTGTGTGCAGATAATGTAGTAGATGGTACCTGCATCCCTATGTAACACTACAGATAACATAAGGTAAAAGGGTTCTCTTGGATTTACATATTGATGGCCTGTCCTCAGGATAGGTCATTAATATGAGATTGGTGGGGGGGAATCCTACTCTTGGCATCCCCGCCAACTAACTGTTTAAGGAGACTGCAATGTTCCAGTAAGCGCTGCAGCCTCTTTGCTCTTTACATAGCACAGCTCTGTCCATTTGATAGCATTGTGATTGGCATTGCCACTTAGCCCCAATCACTCGGATAGGACTGAGCTGCACCTAGACCATGTGTGAACGATGAATGTGATATGGCCTAGAAAGAGACTGTGGCACTCACGAAGCACCGCAGCCTTTTTATACAGAAAAAAAAGCTAAACTAAAATGGAGGAAGGGGCCCGAGTTGGGTAGACAGCCCCAGGCCTATCATGCACTTAATCCACCCCTGAGAAGAGGATATGTCCAGGTTCATCTCTGAACCCAGACAACCTTTTTAAGGTGTAATACATCTAAGAGAAATTATGTTTGGTAATCAGTGGGCTTGAGCTGGAATAAATCAACAATTGTATAAATATAATATTGTTAGAAGATACAGTGTTAAATTGTTTTCTTACACTTATATCCAAACCCTCGACCAGATTAATAAAAGTAAATCAATGTATGCACTAAATAACATTATCCTTAATATTTTAATTGAACAATAATAGATAATGTTTATTTTTACACATTATCAGCTTAATGATTTATTGTCCACTTATTCCTGACACATATGCTGTCACAAATAGCTTGTCACAAATTTATTTTCAGGAATAATAGCCATCACTGTAAAAGGTAGATTTGTCTATTCATCTGAGGAACAGATTTATTTATACAATGAACATGACTCCTTGTTATAGACAGACAGACAACATAACTCATTTCTGAACCAACGCTGGATGTCATTTCTCTTATCTGCGTTTCTATCTCACTACAAATCAGGTTATTTCCGTGTTCATTTATACTGGAAGTTATCATGCATAGAGAAAACTCAAAAAATCTCCAGCATAAAGTAAATCCATAACAAAACATCTGCCATATATGAACCATTCTAATACAAAAACATCAAAATGTCTGAATTGCCATCATTTGGTGATTGTAAACTCCAATCATATTGACCTGCAGAGTTAATAAAAACATAATTTTTCCCACAAAATGAACTCCATAAAAACAAATAGGGACATTTATAATTTCCGGTTGTTTTTGTGTCAGTTATTAGTCTGGCTTGGCTTTGTGCGCCTGTATCAATTTTGTGAAATTATGCACGTTAAAGTGGTTGTCTCAACTCTGGATAGGATATGCCCCCATTGTGTTATAGGTGCAGATCCACACCTGTCTTCTAAAGAGAGCCCCACAAAGTTATG
Source organism: Bufo gargarizans (assembly GCF_014858855.1). Taxonomy (NCBI): domain Eukaryota; kingdom Metazoa; phylum Chordata; class Amphibia; order Anura; family Bufonidae; genus Bufo; species Bufo gargarizans. Next base: position 205,998,530 of record NC_058080.1, read on the forward strand.
GTTGGAGGACACTCCGGTCTGGCCACCACCAAGCACTCTCCCCACAGAAGTGAATAGGAGCACACAGTGCAAGAATGGACACCGCTCCCATCCACTTCTATGGGCCAGACGGAAATAGTCTTAGCTATTTTCTGTGCCCCCTTAGAAATGAATGGAGGGCAACTGCGTATGCAAGATTTTCCTTTTCTTAATTCTCACAGAACCCCTTTGTCACTTTATGTGACAATACATTTGGAATGCTTTTACTTATCGAAGCCATTCTGAGATTTTTTATCGTTTGACACATTGTACTTCATGACAGTGGTAAATAGAAGTCGATATATTTACCAAATCCATATTTACCAAAAATTGGGAAAAATTAGCAATTTTTAAAATTTCTATTTAGACCTCATAAAATATTATTTTATATTTCTTATACATCTAATTCATTTTGGCATCATTTTGTAAATGCAATTTTATTTCATTTTTTTGGGATGCTAGATACAATTTTTAAAATATTAGGAAAATTTCCACAGCCTGCTTTTTAAAAGACCTATTCAGTTATAAAGTCACCTTGTGAGGCTTACATAACAGAAACTACCTGCAAATGACCCCAAAAACAACACCCCTAAAGATTTTGAAAGCTGATTTGATAAACTTTGTTAACCCCTTTAGATGTCCCATAACAATTAAATGAAAATAGATGAGAAATTTCAAAATTTCATTTCTTTTTGCAGATTTCAATTTTAAGCCATTTTTTCCTGTAAGGTAGCAAGGGTTAACAGCCAAACAAAACTCAATATTTATTACCCTTATTCTGCAGTTTACCGAAACAACCCATATATGGTCGTAAAACTGCTGTATAGGCACACAACAGGGTGCAGAAGGGAAAGAGACACACATGGATTTTAGGTGGCAGATTTTGCAGGGATAATTTTAAGTTGCATGTCACATTTGAAGACCACCTGATGCAGCCCTACAGTAGAAACTCCCAAAAAGTTAACCCATTTTGGAAACTATGTGATAAGGTGACAGTTTTATTGGTACTTTTTGGGGTTACATATGGTTTTTGATCGCTCGATATTAAGCTTTTTGTGAGTCAAAGAAAAAAATGGCTGTTCTGGCACCATTTTTTTTACAGCGTTCACCTGACAGGATTGTTCATATTTATTAATGGAAAGCAACTGAGTAGGAACTTGTCCTTCATCAGTAGTATTAATTACAACATTATGATGAAAATATGAAAAAAACGCATGTGTTGCGCATGAAAAACGCATTAAAATCGCAACATATGAAAAAGACACTCCAGTCCAGATTTTGCAGAGTATCTGTGGTGATATAAAAGGAGGTGACGTATTAGCAGAGATATGGCCACTGAGGAAGGGGAAAGAAGTCCCCGAAACGCGTCTGGCGTCATATCTCTGCTTAAAGCAAGAATCCGGATACGATTGAGACCACATAAATCATCTTTTGAATTTGGAGCGCTCAATTTTTTTAACCAATGTGAGTACCTCTCACAGGATTACCAGAACTAAGCTATCAAGTCCCGCGATATCTCTGGGGAGAACACGTGATAGACACCAGAGAGCAAGGACGCCGGTAGTAACTTCGAGTGGTGCGGTGAGCTGAACAATGGGATTGCCGGGGACTTACATATACCGGTAAGCAAGTTTTTTCCCACAGCACTGAGCACCAGAGGTTACGGAGGCTCTCAAATACCTGATAAAAGGTCCAGACCGCTATATGCGATTCATTGTGGACATTGAGAAACTAAAATATGGAAAACCTCCACCACAATTTTAATTTTAATTTAATTTGTGGAAGCTGATATATAACAGGACTCAATCCGTTGTTAGTTGAAACAGGTATATCAAAACCCACAATCTGTATTTTGTGGATGCAGGTATATGGAAAACATCTACCACTATTTTGTGGAAGCTGATATATGGCAGGACTCAATCAGTTGTTATATGAAGCTGGTATATCAAAACCCGCAATCTGTATTTTGTGAACGCAGGTATAGGAAAAACCTCCACCACAATTTTGTGGAAGCTGATATATAGCAGGACTCAATCAGTTGTTTGTTGGAGCTGGTATTTCACCCTCAAGCATTAATTTTGTGGACGTGGGTATATGGAAAACCTCTACCACTATTTTGTGAAAGTTGATATATGGCAGGACTCAATCAGTTGTTAGTTGAAGCTGGTATATTACCCTCAAGCAGTAATTTTGTGGACGTAGGTATATGGAAAACCTCTTCCACTATATTGTGGAAACTGATAAATGACAAGACTCAATTAGTTCTTAGTTGAAGCTCGTATATCAATACCCGCAATCTGTAATTTGTGGACACAGTTAAGTGGAAAACCTCTACCACTATTTTGTAAAAGCTGATATATGGAATGCCTCAATCAGTTGTTAGTTGAATCAGGCATATCAAAACCCGCAATCTGTATTTTGTGGACGTAGATATATGGAAAAGCTATACCACTATAGGCTGATATATAGTAGGACTCAATCAGTTGTTAGATGAAGCTGGTATTTCACCTTCAATCAGTATATTTGTTGATGTGAGTATATGGAAAACATCTACCACTATTTTGTGGAAGCTGATATATGGCAGGACTCAATCAGTTGTTATATGAAGCTGGTATATCAAAACCCGCAATCTGTATTTTGTGAACGCAGGTATATGGAAAACCTCTACCACTATTTTGTGGAAGCTCATATATGGCAGGCTTCAATCAGTTGTTAGTTGAAGAAGGTATATCAAAACCGCAATTTGTATTTTGTGGACCTAGGCATATGGAAAACCTCTACAACTATTTTGTGGAAGCTGCTAAATGGCATGACTCAATCAGTTGTTAGTTGAAGCTGGTATATCACCCTCAAGCATTAATTTTGTGGATGCAGGTATTAGAGATGTCGCGAACATAAAATTTTCCATTCTCGAATGGCGAACGCGAATTTCCGCAAATGTTTGCGAACGGGTGAACCGGGCGAACCGCCATAGACTTCAATAGGCAGGCAAATTTTAAAACCCACAGGGACTCTTTCTTGCCACAATAGTGATGGAAAAGTTGTTTCAAGGGCACTAACACCTGGACTGTGGCATGCCGGAGGGGGGTCCATGGCAAAACTCCCTTGGAAAATTATGTAGTTGATGCAGAGTCGGGTTTTAATCCATAAAGAGCATAAATCACCTAATATTCCTAAATTGTTTGGAATAACGTGCTTTAAAACATCCAGTATGTGTATACAATCAGGTATGATGTTGTATCGATCAGGTAGTGCAAGGGTTACGCCCGCTTCACAGTGACAGACCAAACTCTGACAGCCCAAACTCCCCGTTTAACGCACCGCAAATAGTCCATTTGCACAACCTCAAACTCCTCATTTGCACAAGGTTGGATACCAAGCTAGCCATGTCCCGTTCCTTGTCCTCACTGACGTCATTGAAGGTCTCTTCCTCCACCCAGCCACATACAACACCAAGGGTCCCTGAAAGGTGACAACAAGCCCCCTGGGACGTCTGCTGTGGTTGGTCTTCCACCTCCTCAAAGCCACCTTCCTCCTCTGACTCCTCTTCTTCAGACTTCTCTCTCTGTGTTGCCGGAGGTCCAGCAATCGACGACGACAAGGCTGCTTCTGGTGGTGATGGTGAGACCACAACTCTTCCTCTTCATGCTCATCTACGGCCTGATCCAGCACTCTTCGAAGGGCACGCTCCAGAAAAAAACACATATGGGATGAGTCCGATGATGTTGCCTTGGGTTTCACTGACCAGGTTTGTCACCTCCGCAAAAGGAAGCATGAGCCTACAGCCCTTGTGCATGAGCGTTCAGTAACGCGGCCAAAAAATACCCAGCTCCGTAGAGGCTGTCCTCTTTATTTAAAAAAATAAATAAATTGTTCTTACCAGTTTAATCTCTGTTTTGTCTCCTATCAGGGGCCGGTGTATGGAATAGATTTTAGGAATCGGGAGATGGAAAAAGATGCTTGGTCGTTCCTCTTACTTCCAATTTGGGGCACTGCGCGTGCGCCGTGCAATGTACTGTGCAATCCCATTATGAGTGGTATGTTAAGTAGTACTATTCCTATCAGTTTAATCCCTGTTATGTCCCCTATCAGGTGCCGGTGTATGGAATAGATTTTAGGAACCGGGAGATTGAAACAGATGCTTGGTTGGTGCTCTTACTTCCAATTTGGGGCACTGCGCGTACGCTTTGCAATGTACTGTACCACCCTATATAAGTGGTGTGTTAAGTAGTACTATTCCTATCAGTTTAATCCCTGTTACATCCCCTATCAGGGGACGTGTATCGAATAGATTGTAGACAACCGCAAAGAGTTGTCAATAGTTGACACACTCATGACATACATTTTATTCCTCCATGCGTCAATCTTGGTGTAGTGATACCTGTGCTCGTGCGCACGTTTGGGAGATTGCAGGCGATGGCGGTTTTTCAAAGCCTATGGTCGTGCTGAGGAAGTTCAATGACAGTTAAGTGAGCCAGAAAACAATCATTCTGCAGTGGTCCCCATTGTTGGCCTGGTAGGCTTTAATGATCACCTTAGATGATCACAAAGAAAATTAATGTTTTTTCTATGCAAAATTATCCAGGCGATCGCTTTTGGTCTGTTCAAAATGAAGCAACGACCTTATCATCTGGGGTGTGACAACATTGCTATTGCCAACACACTCATAGAGGTGATCGCTTCATTGTGATACACAAGCCCCTTCACCACAACAAGGTAACGATCATGAAGGGGAATTGACACATGTATGTGCCTTTTTTTTGTTTTGTTTTTGCAGCCACAGTGCAGCACCAGAGGCTAGAAAAATTGATGTTTTCCAGGCAGAAAGTGCCCTAAAACATTGCGGCTTGAACCCTAGTTGGTGGTGGGGTAGTCACGCAAGTCATCCGGCATGCAGAGATAAAATACAGCAGCATGTGGACCATTTTTAGCACAAGGCATCTCATCTCATCAAGCCTTTTTTAGTCAAATGTATCGCCCACTGTCAGTTCCTTCGGGATCCATGCCTCATTCATCTTAATAAAGGTGAGGTAATCTAGACTTTTTTGACCTAGGCGACTTCTCTTCTCAGTGACAATACCGCCTGCTGCACTGAAGGTCTTTTCTGACAGGACACTTGAAGCGGGGCAGGCCAGAAGTTCTATCGCAAATTGGGATAGCTCAGGCCACAGGTCAAGCCTGCACACCCAGTAGTCAAGGTGTTCACCGTTCCTCAGAGTGTCGATATCTGCAGTTAAGGCGAGGTAGTCTGCTACTTGTCGGTCGAGTCGTTCTCAGCGGGTGGACCCTGAAGGGCTGTGGCGATGCATGTCCTCCATCAACAACATGTCTGTAAAGAGTCCTGTCCTTGCCGGCGTGGTCGTGGTAGGAGGAGGATTACTTTCACCTCTTCCCCTGTTAGATTCCCGTTGTGCTGTGACATCACCCTTATACGCTGTGTAAAGCATACTTTTTAACTTGTTTTGGAACTGCTGCATCCTTTCCGACTTCCGGCAATTCGGTAACATTTCAGGCACTTTCTGCTTATACCGGAGGTCTAGTAGCGTGGCCACCTATGCTTGGCAGCCGTCAGCAGGTTTACTAAATGCGCAGTGTATGTGATATACCTGCCCTGACCATGCTTTGCAGACCAGGTATCAGTGGTCAGATGGACCCTTGCCCCAACACTGTGTGCCAGACATGCCATGACTTCCTTTTCCACAATAGAGTACAGGTTGGGATTGTCCCACGCTTGCAGCCAAGTAACTGCAATTATATTACAGGCAAAATTGCATTTATTTTTATTTTTTTATGTAATCTACTGTGACACCAGATTTGAGTGGTGGCACTGTGCACTGGCAGCAGTTGGCACAGTACACGCTGACGCTGTAGGCCTGACACACACGCTTGCAGCCAAGTAACTGCATTTATATTACAGTCAAAATTGCTGTTTTAAAAAAATATATAATCTACTGTGACACCAGATATGAGTGGTGTCACTGTGCACTGGCAGTAGTTGGCACAGTACACGCTGACGCTGTAGGCCTGACACACATGCTTGCAGCCAAGTAACTGCAATTATATTACAGTGAAAATTGCAGTTTAAAAAAAAAAATGTAATCTACTGTGACACCAGATATGAGTGGTGTCACTGTGCACTGGCAGTAGTTGGCACAGTACACGCTGACGCTGTAGGCCTGACACACACGCTTGCAGCCAAGTAACTGCAATTATATTACAGTCAAAATTGCTTTTTTTTTTTTTATGTAATCTACTGTGACACCAGATATGAGTGGTGTCATTGTTCACTGGCAGTAGTTGGCACAGTACACGCTGACGCTGTAGGCCTGACACACACGCTTGCAGCCAAGTAACTGCAATTATATTACAGTCAAATTTGCTTCTTTTTTTAAATGTAATCTACTGTGACACTAGATATGAGTGGTGTCACTGTGCACTGGCAGTAGATGGCACAGTACACGCTGACGCTGTAGGCCTGACACACACGCTTGCAGCCAAGTAACTGCAATTATATTACAGTCAAATTTGCTTCTTTTTTTTAATGTAATCTAATGTGACACCAGATATGAGTGGCACTGTGCACTGGCAGTAGTTGGCACAGTACACACTGATGCTTAAGGCCTCACACACACGCTTGCAGGCAACTAACTGCAATTATATTACAGTCCAAATTGTTTTTTTTTTTTTTTATGTAATCTACTGTGACACCAGATATGAGTGGCACTGGTGGCACTGTGCACTGGCAGTAGTTGGCACAGTACACGCTGTAGGCCTGACACACACGCTTGCAGGCAACTAACTGCAATTATATTACAGTCCAAAAAGTTTTTTGTTTTTTTTATGTAATCTACTGTGACACCAGATATGAGTGGCACTGGTGGCACTGTGCACTGGCAGTAGTTGGCACAGTACACGCTGTAGGCCTGACACACACGCTTGCAGGCAACTAACTGCAATTATATTACAGTCAAAAAAGTTTTTGTTTTTTTAATGCAAGCTACTGTGACACCAGATATGAGTGGTGGCACTGAGCAAGTGGGCACAGTATACACTGTGGGCCTGACACACGCTGACAGGCAACTGCAATTAGATTACAGAGGAAAAAAAAAAAGCAGACTGATGTACTAGCCATAAAACAGGCTTTTTGGGGTGCTGTCAGGATGCTGTCCTTACAGCAGATCAGATGAGTCTTTCAGGACTGGAGTGGACACTGAATACACTGGCCTAGCTATCGATTTCCCTATTAAATCAGCAGCAGCTGCACTGTCCCTCCTCACTAAAACTGCAGCTTCCGAATGAATCTAAGATGGATGCTGACTGTGATGTACAGGATCAAAGTTTGCTCAATGATGACAAATAGGGGGAAATAGGCAGAATCAGGGTAATCAAGAGTTTTGTTTGGCTGTTAACCCTCAATGTGTTAAAGAAAATAATTTAATAAAATGGAAAATCTGCCAAAAAAGTGAAATTTAGAAATTTAATCTTCATTTTCCATTAATTCTTGTGGAACACCTAAAGGGTTAACAAAGTTTGTAAAATCAGTTTTGAGTAACTTGAGGGGTGTAGTTTCTGCAATGGGGGTCATTTATGGGGGGTTTCCACTTTGTAAGCCCTACAAAGTGACTTTAGACCTGAACTAGTCCTTAAAAAGTGGGTTTTGGAAATTTTCTTAAAAATGTTAAGAATTGCTTCTAAACTTCTAAGCCTTCTAACATGCTAACAAAATAAAATGACATTTCCAAAATGATGCCAACATAAAGTAGACATATGGGAAATGTTAAGTAATAAATATTTTATTAGGTATGACTTTCTGTTTTAGAAGCAGAGAAATAGAAGTTTAGAAAATTGTGAATTTTTCAATTTTTTTTGTAAATTTGGGAATTTTTTCATAAATAAAGATGAAATATATTGACTCAAATTTTTGACTCTCATGAAGTACCATATGTCACGAGAAAACAATCTCAGAATGGCTTGGATAAATAAAAGTGTTCCAAAGCAATTACAACATAAAGTGACGCATGTCAGATTTGTAAATTTTGAGCTGGACACTGGGGCATCAATGACCCTTGGTCATGAAAGGGTTAAATATCTAAACTTTGAAAGGCTATATGCCTTCTATATGAATTAGTCCATTCATGGAGAACAGATTTATTAAAGACTGTTCCTCATTAACATTAATATGGCTATTTTCTCTTTTAAGCAGTCTTCAATGTTCCTGCTCATGCAGGTCAAATTGTAGATTTTACATCTGAGTCTGCAAGGCCACCCTCACTTCTTTGTTTGTGAGTATGCTTAACAATAGTGGGGTGTGTTATTTCTCCATGTAAATTTATTTATCACCATGTTTAGTGCTTTAAGGTCACTTCTTTGTATTAACATAGGTAAGTTGTGCATGTCATAAATGTTCCTAATTACCACTGTTGTATTTTTACACAGTAATTCACCATGTGATTTTGTTATATATATTCTCATATGCTTTATGGATGCTGTCACTATTTTACCCTAAGTTACAGAGTTTGCCCAAATCTTCATTATTATTGAAAATAAATATTTAACTTTTCTCTAACCTGTAAAATGTATCGGAGGTTTCCAGGATATAAAAAATTGTGCAATACCTCACTACACTAATCCTAAAAACAGGACCATTTTAACAGCACAGAGATCCATACCAGCCATCCATATAGCATTCTGGCTTATGTGTTTTGAAACTTTATAGTTCTTTTTTCAAAGCAACTACAGTTGTGTTCAAAATAATAGCAGTCAGACATCACTAACCTGATCAATCACAGTTTTTGGTAGAAATTATATTTCTACATAGAAAATAATTTATTAGCAGGTGTAGTAGAGTAATAGAAACTCAACAGACCCCACAGTCATGACATGCATGCTGCTGATTCTCTGTAATTCAATTGCTTATTGAAAGGGGGCATGTTCAAAATAATAGCAGTATGGAGTTCAATAAGTGAGGTCATTCATTATTTGCAAAACAGGTGGCAATTATTGCCCTTATTTAAGGAAGGAAGGCATGCTTGTTGCAGTGCATTTCTCTATGAAATTCAGAGGAAAATGGGTCATTCCAGACATTGTTCAAAAGAACAGTGTAACTTGATGAAAAAGTTGATTGGAGAGGGAAAAACATATAACAAAGTGCAGAAAATTCTAGGTTGCTCAGCTAAAATGATCAGAAATGCTTTAAAATGGCAACCAAAACCTGAAAGACGTGGAAGAAAGTGAAAAACTACCATTCGAATGTGAAAAACTACCATTCTCGGTATGCACGTCCTTTCCCTCCCTTCCAGTGAGAGAATGGACCTGGAGGCTAAATCAGACTCTGCTTGACTCAGACCACTCCCTAGCTGATATATCTAGAAAACTGGCCCTGTACTTTCAGGAAAACAAACCATCAGACACTTCCCAGACCATAGTCTGGGAGGCGCATAAAGCCTTCATCAGAGGTGAACTGGGAGCGCTAGGTACAAAAATCAAAAGAGAAAGACAAAAAAATTTAAACTCCCTGCTATCACAAATAGCAGCTCTGGAATCTATCCAGAAACAATCCAAAGCGAAAATCATGCAAGAACTACTTAAGAACTACTTAACATTAAATGCGCCAAAGCATATCAATATGCACAATTCAGGCATTATGCACATGGAGACAGAGGTAGTATACTAACGTCCCACTTAATTAAGAAAAAGAAAGATTATCAGTTCATTAAAAGTATTAAAACTCACTCAAACCCTTTGACCAACGACACAAGAGTCATAGCTGCTGAATTCAGCTATTTCTATAGCCAATTGTATAATATCTCACCGGATTCGCAGATAGACACAAATCAACAAAAAATTGATGCATTTGTCTCCAAAATTAATTTGCCTACTATCCCCAAAGAATATAGCCTATCTTTACTAGCTCCTTTTACTACTGATGAAATCTCAGACATCATCAAATCCCTACCATATGGGAAAGCCCCAGGCCCAGATGGGCTACCCGCTGGGTACTACTAAAAAATTGCTACGGTACTACTCCCCCATGTTACAGCGTGGTGCCAAGCACTGATGTCAGCCACCCATCCCCCAAAACAAACTTTAGATGCTACTATAACAGTAATAGCGAAAGAAGGCAAAAAAGAAACGGAATGCGGCAGTTACAGGCCAATTTCTCTCCTCAATTTAGATGTAAAGATATGGGCAAAGATCTTAGCAAACAGACTAAATAAAATTGTCCCAAAAATAATCCACCCTGATTAAGCTGGATTTGTGACAGGCAGAGAAGGCAATTTTCACTCCTGCAGGGTTCTGCATGCGATCAAACTGGCAAAAGATAAGAAACACCCTCTCATCCTTCTCAGTACGGATGCCGAGAAGGCGTTTGACTGTGTCAATTGGTTGTACATGCAAAGAGCTCTGCATAGGTTTGGTGTACCCTCTCCCTTCATCACTGCGATTATGTCCCTCTAGCATCATCCTAGTGCTAGAGTGAGAGTCAACGGCATATTATCTAACCCCTTCAAAATAAGTAATGGCACACGCCAGGGTTGCCCGTTGTCCCCCACTCTTTTCATTATCACCATGGAAACACTGTTACAGGCAATAAGAGACAATCCAATGATTAAGGGACTGAAAACTAACCAAGCAGAGCATAAATGTGCCGCCTTTGCGGACGACCTCTTGCTCCTGATCACAAACCCCCTCCAGGCATTCCCACCGCTAATGACATTATTTGAACAATTTGGAACTCTATCAAACTTAACATCTCTGTCCCAACACCTCAAATCCATATTCTGCGCTCGTCCTATCCTTTCACATGGCAGCAGGAAAAAATGAAGTACCTGGGTATTTTCCTAACAAACACACCGTTGATTCTGTATTCCATGAACTATATACCCTTACTGAATAAAATCAGAGACCAACTACATTCATTATCTCTCCCTTTGTCTCATGGCTGGGTAGAAAAAATCTTCTACAAACGTATATCATTCCCAAACTCCTATACCTCCTCCAAATGGTCCCTATCCACCTACCACAATTCTTCTTTAATACCACCCACTCACTATTTACTTCCTTTCTTTGGAAAGGCAAAAAGTCACGTATAGCATATGATAAACTGATCAGAGACCGCTCACAAGGTGGTATGGGCCTCCCTGACGCCCAGACCTACTACAAGGCGATCCAACTAAAAAGGTGGCTGCAATTATGCATCCCTCACCTCAGAATTTTAGGCTTGGATATAGAGCTACTCACCCTAACTAATTGCCAACTAGCAGGTTTATGGGGCATTAGAAGACCCCACCCCCAATAGAGGGATTGTCCAAAGGAATTTATTCGGTATTCAACACCCTATCCAACCATACACACTTACTTTCCGATCCCCCAAGACTCCTGCCTTCTTCACTAAGTCCATACCTAATTTATCCTAGTGTCAACCCTCCAGATTTTTGGAACCTATTTAAGGATTTAAATATTGAGGAACTACTAACCTACACAAACACAACAACAGCAGTAAAAACAATCTGTTCCCATCGCTTAAAACAGGCCAATTTCTTAGACATAAAAGTCTTCAAAGACACGTGTTCTAAACTACATGACAAATACACAGCAGTTACAGAGATCACCTGGTTTGAGAAACTGGTACAAGGACAAAAGACACTTAAACGCGCAATCTCCACTATTTACAGGAACTTGCAGGGCTCATTGAAAAAGAACAAGCCTGCCTATATCACCCAATGGGAGGAGGATCTGGGGGTATCATTCAGTGCAGCGGATATAGCCCAAATACATCTAAGATCACATGGATTCTCTAGATGTGTAAAAATACAGGAACATTGCTACAAAACAATGGTCAGATTGTATAATGATCCCAGCAAACTCTACAAAATGGGTTTATCAAAAACTAATATATGCTGGTGCTGCTCCCAGGGAAAGGGTACTCTAGGCCACATATTCTGGTTTTGCCCGCTAATCACCAGTTTCTGGTCTCATATTGAAACAGAAATAAATTAAATATGCGGCACCTCCCTCCAGCTTACTTCTATTTTGGTACTATTGTGGCTGCCATCCAAGGGCTGGTCCCTTAAACCCTTTGACCTTCCCACATGGCTTGTTCAAGCAGCTAGGTCTCTTATCCCGTTGCACTGGCTGGACCCGGATCCTCCCTCCATCACCCAATGGAAGGTGAAGGTCGACCAACTATACCTCATGGAAGAACTTAGCAGCTGGGCTAACCGATCACATTCCAAATTCATACAACTGTGGAGCCCATGGAATGACTATAGAAAGACATAAACTTGTTGTAAGTCTCTGGGTTCTACATTTCTACCCTCTTCCACCCTTCCATTTTTGCACACATATCTGGGGGTGCCGTACTGGCGCCGTAATGGAAGCAAATTTAAAGGGTAACCTCTCATCCTGAAACAACATGCCTAGTATTACAATGTGAAAACAAATATACTTAAGCCATAGCATGACTAGTAAGTGTATAAGATATGTTCAACTCCGGAATCCAAGTATGACCACATGTACTTTTATACGAGAGACTACGGTGATATCTAATGACTTAAATTAACATTTTATCAACTTTGAAGAGCTGTACTGGGAACAACCTGTGACATTGGTACTGTTTATTTTGTTTGGAGGACATTAGTCTCCTCCGTGAGTTGTGTTATGTTTAAGTCTATAATGTCTTATCCCGTCAAAGAATATTAGACTAAGTGTAAAACTGAGTGCAATATATAGAGTAGTTCAGGACTTTGCTAGACCAGATGAAATGGTAGCTGTTAATCTTGTCTATGTATTGCCCAAGTATGCATACTTTGACGTTCTCGTGTTATCTATAACTGTTTTTCTATTTTTGCAATTGTGTGAAAAGAATATATGATTCTGTACTATTCTGTAACATTGCAAATAATATCTGCAATTTCATTGCGGAAAACAAATAAAACAGATATTTGTTAAAAAAAAATAAAGGATAATAACATGAAGTGTAAAAATACAGTCAGGTCCATAAATATTGGGACATCGACACAGTTCTAACATTTTTGGCTCTATACACCACCACAATGGATTTGAAATGAAACAAACAAGATGTGCTTTAACTGCAGACTGTCAGCTTTAATTTGAAGGTAATTTGAAGGTATTTACATCCAAATCAGGTGAACGGTGTAGGAATTACAACAGATTGCATATGTGCCTCCCACGTGGTAAGGGACCAAAAGTAATGGGGCAGCATAATAATCATAAATCAAACTTTCACTTTTTAATACTTGGTTGCAAATTCTTTGCAGTCAATTACAGCCTGAAGTCTGGAACGTATAGACATTACCAGACGCTGGGTTTCATCCCTGGTGATGCTCTGCCAGGCCTCTACTGCAACTGTCTTCAGTTCCTGCTTGTTCTTGGGGCATTTTCCCTTCAGTTTTGTCCTCAACAAGTGAAATGCATGCTCAATTGGATTCAGGTCAGGTGATTGACTTGACCATTGCATAACATTCTACTTCTTTCCCTTAAAAAACTCTTTGGTTGCTTTTGAAGTATGCTTTGGGTCATTGTCCATCTGCACTGTGAAGTGCCGTCCAATGAGTTCTGAAGCATTTGGCTGAAGATGAGCAAATAATATTGCCCGAAACACTTCAGAATTAATCCTGCTGCTTTTGTCAGTAGTCACATTATCAATAAATACAAGACAACCAGTTCTATTGGCAGCCATACATGCCCACGCCATGACACTACCATGCTTAGGATCATGAGCAGTTCCTTTTCTTCTCCATACTCTTCTCTTCCCATCACTCTGGTACAAGTTGATCTTGGTCTTATCTGTCCATAGGATGTTATTCCAGAACTGTGAAGGCTTTTTTAGATGTTGTTTGGCAAACTCTAATCTTGCCTTCCTGTTTTTGAGGCTCACCAATGGTTTACATCTTGTGGTGAACCATCTGTATTAACTCTGGTGAAGACTTCTCTTGATTGTTGACTTTGACACACATACACCTATCTCCTGGAGAGTGTTCTTCATCTGGCCAACTGTTGTGACCAAAGTTGTTTTCCGTGGTCTTCCGGGTCTTTTGGTGTTGCTCAGCTCACCGGTGCGTTCCTTTTTTTTAAGAATGTTCCAAACAGTTGTTTTGGCCACGCCTAATGTTTTTGCTATCTCTCTGATGGGTTTGTTTGGTTTGTTCAGTCTAATGATGGCTTGCTTCACTGATAGAATATCTGATAGAGACTATTAGTGAAAACAGTCCCACTGATATTTCAAGATTAAGAGCTATGAGTGGCCCACAATATATAAAATGTGGGGAAATATCCTTCTTAAAATGTAACCTTTATACGATATGCATTAAAATATACACCAGAGGATGCATCACATTACAAGACATATAATCAAGGGGTGCTATAATGTCGACCCCACTGCTGGCAGGGAAGAAAAAACACTGGTAGGCACTGATGCGCCTGTATAGACACTAACGGTGTTACCCAGCCAGCACACACATACAACAAATATTGGGGTTCAATGATCGGTACCCCACTTCTGGTGGAACAAAGATAGATATAACTGCTGCGCCTGTGTAGACGCCAGCAGTCTTACCTGACCAACCAGGTGACAAGGGTCAGCGTCGCAGGGGAACCAGGCCTGATGAAAGGGAGTGTAGACAGGAGATGTAGTCATGAACGTGTAAACGTGTAAATGCTGTGCCCTATATCACCCTATATACTTGGTAGGAATGGGACCTACTCGCATCTTATACTCTTCTCACTTACCTCATCTCTTACCTACATCTGAATCCCCCTCCCTTAAACTTTCCATCCCTCACCCATGATCAAATCATTGGTTAATGTAAACCATTGATAGCGAGACGATTTTATTAAGTAGTAATGTCGGTTTATATTAGTTTAACTCTTTGGTTGTTTATACTGTATGTTAGTTCTATAATTGGGTCACATACAAGGTTCCACCAGGTGGTACGAGTAAGGTTCACACGGCATTAACTTTTCTTATGAATCAATGGGCTCTCTAAAAGTGGTCTCATTTAATGTCAAGGGACTCAACATCCCCCAAAAGAGGAGCCAAGTCTTCCACTTGCTTATAAAATGAAAAAGCAGATATTCTGTTTCTACAACAAAACTCACTTGAAGCATAACCATGTTCCCGCATTATTCACTAAACATTATAAAAAATTGTACCACAGCACACATTCCTCGGCTTCCAGAGGGGTTTCTATAGGAATAGGAACCAATGTTCCTTTCCAAGCACAAGCTCATTGCATAGACCCCAAGGGACGATATATATTTTTAAAGGGAACATTATTTGACAATAAGGTGACTCTTGTTAATATATACGCCCCAAACACCAAGCGAATATCCTGGCTTACAAAGCTTTTACAGTCTTCAGCTGAAAGGCATCCCCCCCAAAGAACGGTCCTGGAGTCTAAACAAAACCTTGTTGGATAATGAACAAGATATGATTAGGCTGGAGGAGAAACTAAAACTCTTCTTTGAACTAAATGACACCCCCCACATAGATAACACCATCATATGGGAATCACACAAAGCCTATATAAGGGGAGAACTTATAGCCCTGGGGGCTTGAGTACACAAGCAAAGAACAGCAAAAATAGACTTTATAATTGTCCAAATTTCAGCTCTAGAAAATGTCAACAAACTTTCCCCTACGGAAACTAATTACACTGATATTACTAAGCTTTGAAGACAACTGAAAGACCTACTAAATATTAAGTCAGCTAAAGCTCTTAGAACAGTTAAATTTAAGTACTACCTTCACGGTAATAGAGGCTCAAAATTCCTCTTGCAAATGATAAAAGGACAAAGAGAAAAAGCATTCATTCCCAACATAAAAACAGAAAATGGCCTTAGCATTTCCAATACCCCATCTATAGCTAAAGAATTTGCTAACTTCTACTCAGAGCTCTACAATATCCAGCCAAATAATCCCTCCCAGATGGTCAAGAAAATTGAATCATTTTAGGACTCGGTCCAAGTCCCGAAATGAACTGAAACAGACAAAAATACACTACTATCACCGGTAACTGAAAAAGAAGCGATATAGACAAGTATCCCTCCAGGGAAATGCCCAGGACCAGATGGACTCCCTATCATTTATTACAGAAAATTTCAGAAAACCATCATACCACATTTTGTGAACATGTGCAACTATCTACTAAAAGGGAGCTCACTTCCCCCACAATCACTTATGGCCCATATATCAATTATCCCTAAGGAGGGGAAAGACCCTACCAGATGTAGCAGCTATAGGCAAATTTCATTACTTAATGTGGACATTAAGCTTTGGGCCAAAATTTTAAGCCACCGTATTGAGAAAATCCTCCCCAGATTAATAGGTGAGGAACAAGTTGGATTTGTTAAAGGCAGGGAGGGTAAACACAATGTAAGCAGAGTCCTTCACGTTATTTATTATGCAAAAAAAATTATATCCCCTTGACACTCATGGGAACTGATGCAGAAAAGGCCCTCAATAGGGTCAATTAGGTCTTCATGGAAAGCACTTTAAGACACTTTGGCTTCCCACCCATGCTTATCGCGGCTATTTTTTCACTTTATAGACATCCATTAGCAAGAGTTTTGGTTAATGGCACACTGTCACCCCCATTCAATATTATGAATGGGACAAGGCAGGGTTCCCCTCTATCTCCGACTTTATTCATTTTAACCCTGGAAATACTCTTGAGTAAAATTAGATCCTCCAGTGTGATTAAAGGTCTGAAGGTAAATGGGAGGTCCCACTCGTTAGCAGCTTTTGCCGATGACCTGCTATTATTTATAACAAACCCCAAAAGGCAATACCAGAAATATTGAAAATATTAACAGAATATGGAGAAATCTCTAATTTGAAGGTCAATTATGACAAATCAGAAATATTGAATATCACTGCCAACAAAAATCACGACTGAGATTAAATCTCTAACCTCATTCCAGTGGCCAACAGAAGCTATCAAACATTTGGGAATTATGATACCAGCAGACCCCAAAAGTCTTTTCAGACTAAACTACTCCCCCCTATTCACTAAAATAAAATCTTTCCTAACCTCAATTAAACTCTCATTTTTCTCATGGATGGGAAGATAAAACTTACTCACCACATATGTGCTACTGTATACTTTAAGATGTCTTCCAGTTCCACTTTCCAATAAATATTTATCAGACTTCCGTAGCCTTTTCACCACATTTCTATAGCAAAACAAGAGTCCATGCTTGGCGTACTCCCTTGTCATAAGAAAATCTACAAAAGGAGGCCTTTCACTGCCCGATATAAGATCATACTTACACACTATACAATTAGAGAGGTGGATGGACCTAGCTAGGACCAACAACAATTTATTATATGCCGATCTAGAAAAAGATTTAATGGGAGAAGAGACCTTACACCATCTGTGGGTTAAATCACCTTCACTTAGTAAAAAAAGCCCACTTAGCGACCTCACCCGTTGCATGTTACAATATTGTGGAAAAACCAAAGACCTACACCTATCTTCAAATACTTTGTCCCCTATAGCACCCTTATTGGTTCTCCCGTACTTCCTTAATCCAAAAGGCAGAGGCCTCCATAGATCATGGCTTTATCTGTCTAATATTAAAGTCTCTGAGTTAGCAAAAGCCACTGATCTGTTGGAATTCCTACAAAGTGTTACCTCACACATCCCAAATCACCTACGTACAGACCTAATAGAATTGGACATCAAACTCGCAGGCAGAAAGTATAAGAAGCTTTATGCTAACCCCCTTCCTAACCCAACCTGGTTGGAAAATTTTACCTTACCCCCATCCTATCCGCCCAAGATATTTTCCCGAATATACTCCCAACTTGTGCTTGACCTCCCCACATCAAGACCCTACTATCTTAAGATGTGGGAAAGGGAGCTCCAGATTAACCTTTCGGAGGAGGAGGCCAACTTTGTACTTAAACACTCACATGGTTTCTCTAGGTGTATTCGCCTCCAAGAAAACTCATTTAAAACCATCTCACGCTGGTACAGAACTCCTAGCTTCCTACATAGCATACATTTGTCACCCACTGATAAATGTTGGAGGTGCCTAGAAGAGACAGGAACTATATCCCATATTTGGTGGTTCTGTACTAAAATTGCCTGCTGTGGAGGCCCCAGAAGGATCTTAAACCCAATGCTAATAATCTAGTTACGCATCTACTTACTGCAGCAAAGTATATCATTCCCACTAAATGGCGTGATACTGAAACAACAACTATTAAAGAGTGGTTGGATAAAGTCCAACTAATCTGCCTTATGGAAGAAATGGTGGGGTGGGACAGGGGGAGTAGAGGTGCTTTTCTTAAAATTTGGCTACCCTGGTTAGACTTTCGCAGAACTGCAACTCAGACTTAGAGATGTATTCTGAGGTATGGAAGGGACAGAAATATATCTGCCCTCTTCCCATACTTATTGCATCTTAGCACCTCTTATTTTACCAAGTCAAATTACCTCTGGCATTGTTAAGACTTTGGCATTGTTAAACATATTGTAGCAATTACACCCATATCACACATGTACTTCGCTGAGAAATACTCATGTACCAACACAACACGTTTACCCTTCTCTGGTTACTAACAATATTAAATTGTATAATTAGGGAAGAGGTCCCAAAAACCTAGTACTGTCCCTCGTTTTTTCTTATACTGTTACTTACATGTTTAGTTTCTTACCTGTTTTTATTGGTACATGATACCTATCTGGATTTCATGTCATACTCCAATTACAAATGCAATATATATCCTGAGATATCCAATATACGCTCTTTGCTGATTGAAACTCTGGCAACAGATATGCTATTACAATTTGCTATGTTGTAACTTTTTCCTACCGGAATCCTAATCTATTTCTCTGTTGTTGGAAGACTAATTTACGTATGCACATTTGCCAGACTTTCTGAAAAACTTTATTTGTGATGCTGTGCATGTATTCATGTGCTCATGCATTCATGTATCATTGTATTCTTATTTTTGAAAACTGTCCTAAAATAAAGAATATACAAAAAGAAAAGGCTGTGGTAAGTTGCGATCAGGCTGCAACATGTATTAGAGCTTCAGCTAGTTCCTTTGGCCTCTTCAAACAGCTGATTGGCTGGGCATCAGGAGTCAGAACCCTACTAATCTGATATTGATAACCTAACCTGAGGTTAGGCCATTAATATTGAAATCCTGGTTAACCAATTTAATTGTTTACATGCTTCATTAAAGAGACATAAAGGATTCTTTTTTGTTTTATTTTCTAAAAAAAAAAAAAAAAAAACAGCACCACTTTAGTCTGTGGACTTTGTCTGGCAGTGCAGCTCAGTCCCATTGGCTTATAATGTGTTGTATAAGATTACACATTTTAAAGACACATTCATTTTTATATAGCTAAAAATTACCTAAGATTAACTAGGGTAATTTCTGATAGAGTGTGATGTGTATTTAATTTACCTTGGTGGAAAAAAAAATATAGGCACCAAATGTGCTGTGAAAAGTCATGCTGGAAATGTGATGGGTGTGGAATGGACTGCAGAACTTGTTTCAGCTGATTAAAA
The DNA here is from genome assembly GCF_014858855.1 of Bufo gargarizans. Classification (NCBI taxonomy): domain Eukaryota; kingdom Metazoa; phylum Chordata; class Amphibia; order Anura; family Bufonidae; genus Bufo; species Bufo gargarizans. The sequence continues at coordinate 206,018,096 of NC_058080.1, forward strand.
GTAATGCATTTTTTTAATTATTCAGTCATCTCCTCTACACAGATTCATTCTTACACTCAAGGTTATCACTCAGAATATAAGTTAACAGAATAAAGGTGAATAAAACAGTATTCAATTTCAATTATTAAAGGGACCCTTCAGTAAAGAAGGGATATTTTTTCAAACTCAATATTAATAGAAATCATTTCTTTAGACTTATGGCTGTTGTTCTTTTTCCTTTCGGCAGTTCTATACCATTGAAAACTAAATACAAAATACAGTCCAAAATACAGTGGCAGTCAGCATAAAGAGATAAAGCTTGCATGTAGGAATTATTACATCGTCAACTGCTGTTGTGAGGGTAAGATGTTATCTGCAAGGTAATCATTATGATATTAGGAATGGAATTGGGATAACAATATAACAGCTCTAATGGTGGACTTAGATAAAGATGCCCACAGAAGAGCATAGCATAGTTACTGATCCCTCTTCCCATGCTGGTCAGAGTGAATGATCTGACTGAAAAAGTCAAGTAAGGCTATTTGCTAAAAGACCAATCAAAAAAGGAAATTAAAGAGCCATGAGTGTGACTTCAAATAATTTTGTAGAGAAAACTATCCATAGAGTATTCTCATATGGACTGTTAAAGGGAATCTGTCACTAAATATATCTCACTAAAACCAGCTGACATTGGACATACCATATGTGTTAGTCATTAAGTCAATAAGTGGCAAAAATCTTAAGAAATGTTCTAATATGCAAATTAGTCCATAGGTACAACAAGAGTGATGCTGTTGTACCCAAAGGCTCAGCTCTCTCATATAAAGTGACCCTTCAGTAAAGGACCCTTCACATATAGGCCGTGCTTTTACCTCTTTAAAAAACAGAGCCAGGCAGTGAATACATAATCACGTCTGGTTTTGACGTTTCGCATCTGCACATTTGCTTTATCAGTCAAAGATCGCTGGCAGATGGATTCTGGCATTCACAAGCTTATATTCTGACCAATTTTGCATAAAACTGGCATGTTCTATAAAACTTTGCATTACAGGGCTATTCTCCCTGAGAAGCATGATTTCTAAAGCAGTACAGTAGTTACTTTCTGCAACCCCAAAGGCATTATATTTTCCCATGATTTATTATTGCTGTTATGGAAAAAACAACAACTTCTGAATGAAAGTATATATGCACTGGCTTCTAAAAATCTGTCAGACATAATTTTAAGTTAATGGAAATGCACAAGAATTAGATAATTGTTTAAGAAGACCAATTAAATCAATATAGTAGGAACAAAAGACTCTCATTAATAGAAATCCTCTGGAAAAAAAATCAATGTATGAATAATTTGGAATCTAAATACAATCAGTCAATTCACTGCATACAAAGAAGCATCATTAATGAAAATGAATGTCAGAAAAGTTCATAAAACATAATCACTATCAAATATTCATTATCGGGTCTAAAATTTAACGAGGACTTAAAAGGTGCTTTACTTTCCATTACAAAAAAGGAAATCGGTACTTATAAACTTTCATAAAATGTAATAATTCACATACTTTTTATGTTTTAAAAGGACCAGTGCCTTCAAGAAAATATAAAAAAATTATGATAGTAACCACTAGCATCAAAAAGTGATCAGTCCTCCAGCCAGCAGCATGTGCTACAGATTGTAATTCCAAGTTATGATAATCCAGGAAAATTAAGTGAGTTGAAAATATTGCAACCTATGGTCAGGTGGATATTAATACAGTAATAGGTTGCACAATAGGTACAGTATTAGGTCAATGTCTGTAGAAGACCTAGGGGATTTTGTCAGGATGGATGCCTTGAAACCCATTGGTGTCATCATAGAGTAACAGCATAGAGCATACATGGGCTAACAGAGGAGCCTCTGCCACTTTCAAACGCCTTAGATTTAGGCCTATTGCACACGAGGCTTGCAAAATGCACGAACACCCACTGTGGCGCAGCTGCAAAGGATCGCGGACCCATTCACTTTAATGGGTCCGCGATCCGGCCGTTCTGCAAAAAGATAGGACATGTTCTATCTTTTTGCAGAACGGAAGTATGGGACGAAACCCCATGGAAGTACTCCATAGTGCTTCCGTAGGGTTCCGTTCCGTGCATCCGTTCTGCACCATTCCGCATCTCTGGATTTGCAGACCCATTAAAGTGAATAGGTCAGCATCCGTGATGCGGAATGCACACAGAACGGTGCCCATGTATTGCGTATCCGCAAATGTGGTCTGCAATACGGTAACAGAGGGCACACATTCGTATGCAATAAGCCTTAACAGTTACTATTGACTGTGACACATGAGGGGTTAAATGATTGTGATCAGAAATTACTCCAATCTCATGCAATGGCTTTATTCTGGGAGCGATCACTTAAGTAGGTATGATACCAGACTACTGAGGTCAGTGTTTGGCTGTGGGGGTCATATGTTGGTATGTCATGACTAGTGTTGAGTGGAATTTGATCTGAATTTCTGGAAAAATTAGCTTCACCACAAATAGCACTCCAAACTAGAACCTCGCGAATAGCTGCTAGCAGACGAACAGGAAAAGCATACAATCAGCTTACACTCCTGGCAATCAGTCTCTAACAGCATACAGGGAATCCCCCCAATAACGAGACAAGGCTCCGTGTTGAGGGTCAAGCAGTGGTCTGACGTGCTGGCACACCCAGCCTGGTTTTTATTACAGTTGTTTCAAATACAGGACAGATACAACACATCCCCACAATGCATCATGGTTTCCTCCTCTCTGTCCCGGAGACAACCGAGAAGTAATCCAATTATCTCTCAGGACAAAGGGAAGTCGCCAATACACTTGTGGAGACAACAGGACAGACATCACCATTTAAACACACAATGGGACAATAGAAACACACCCACACAAAATCCTCCCCTCTGCTGGTGATGATTATTGAACACACTGGCGAATATAATTATCAAAGGCAGAGAAATACAGTTTTATAAAACATATCACAGGAACCCCAAAACATGCAATAACCCCATAACCATATATCCTCGGAACCGGGGGATCTGGGTGAACCCCATATCCAAAATTCACCCACATACGTTCAGTAGTTTGGAAGATACAGTTTTATGCCAGTTACACCGAAAATATACAAGTTATACAGAAAATAGTCACTAATAAATGTGTCCCCTGTTTGGTAGTTTCAAACTACTGAATGATGTCTCTGTGCACCAAATACAGGCAAGATAGCACCGTGTTGAAAAGTCAGAACAGTGTCTGTGAGTTAAAATGGCCGCTATCTATTGTTCTCACCATGGGAATAGTAAAATCCAAGCAAGTAAGGCAAATTATGCAATCCAGGGACAGAGGGCTCAGTCCCAAGTGCCATAAGACCAAATAACTTAAGGGACCATAATCCCAGGGCAGCAGGCTGGCAAACAGCCCCCTCCAAAACACTGTGGCGAGGTTGGTTTTGCCACACCCATCATTGCCCCCGCTTAATATAATGGAATGTGATTTGCTACAAAGTAATTTGTAATGAATCAAATTTCTTTTCCAAGTTCAGCCAAATAAAATTTTTGAAAACTTGCTTGTGACTAGTCATGACTAGTGATGAGCGAGCATGCTCGGCCGAATACCTGTTCGGCTAGAGCATCGCTATGCTCGGCACAGAGCAGCGCCATGCTCGAGTCTCCTTCCTGTACGTTTTGTGGCTGCTAAGCAGCCAATAAATGTGCATGTAAGTACTGCCATCACTGTAATGCCCGTAGCCATGTTGGCTGCTGGCATTACAGAGATTGGCTGTCTGGAACCCGTCATCGGGTGCTATATAGCACCAGATGACACATGCTCGAATCAGTCATAGTCAGGGAGAGCAGAGGGTAGGAAGGGAAAGGCAGTGTAGGGAGCGAAGTTCTCAGTTATTATTCAGAGAAAGCTTTTCAAAGACTCAAAAGTCTTTTTACTTTCAATACGTTTTTATTGTCAAAGTAAATGTGCAAGACACGCAAAGTACAAAGTATAGGTTGCATTTTGATTGTATATATCATACGCACAATACTCCGATTTTCCTTTTATACAGAATAATACAGAAAAAAGGTACAAAGATACGTGAATGGTAATTATCTGATGTAGACAGTATGTATAAACATAAATTTATAAACAGAAATTTAACGGAAAATAAACAACACTCCGAGCTGTGTCATCAATACAACATAGAGCGAGTGTGCTGATTGCAATTGAGACTAACACTGCTACATATTAGCTGAGAGTTGCTAACTGTCGACATTCTTGCCCTACATTATTTTGTCTCGTCCCTATTAGCTCCCGTCAGACCCTCTCCATTTATAGGTTTCGCTGGGCTCACACGTTTCCAAGCCTCCCAATTTGATAGGTGTTGGGCAACACGGAAAGATTGGTGGGCGATTATATACTCATACGATATCGTAGTGTTGACCGCACTAATAATCTCCTGCAAGAAAGGAGTAGTGGTGCTCTTCCAGCTCCTCGCAATTGCCAGTCTGGTAGAAATTAAAATGTGTAACACGCTGGTCCTGAATTTGGTTGAAAAACTGTCTAGACCTATCAGCAATAACGCCAGAGCTGGATCAGGAGGAACTTGATGACCAACCACCCCAGATATCTTATTGAATACTTGGGACCATAGGGAGGTGATTCTCGGACAGGCCCAAAATATATGCAACATTGTTCCCCTGTGTCCGCAGTCCCTCCAGCAGTCCGCTTTCGAGTTTGGAAAAATAGCATGTATCTTAACTGGAGTGTAGTACCACCTGACAGTCATTTTCAGGTGTGACTCTAGGTGAGAAAAGCATTTGAGAGTAGAGATAGCTAATTTATTTGCAGTAGACCATTGGGTTAGGGTAAAGGATTTTTTAAGCTCAGCTTCCCATGCCAATAAAGGGGCAGTTTTGAGAAATCGGTCTTTTTCCTCTAGAAACATATATAATGGCCTAAGTCCCTTTGAGACTGAACCTGCTATCGACCAGTGTGATAACAATTGGAAATTATTGTTTACCTTGAAGGAGGGATTATTTGACAACGCATGCCTAATCTTAAGGTATGAGAAGGCCTCCTGTTGGGGGATGTTAAAGGAGTGCTTGATCTCTTCAAAGGACTTTAGACTTGAGTTCGTTAAAAGGTCAGCCAAAGTGTTAATACTGCTATCTTTCCAAACATTAATATTCAGATCCGGGATCAAATGTTGGAGAGATTCCAGTGGGGTGAGGTGGGCCACCGAAATAGGAACCGACCGCCCGCTATCATGGTATGTTTTCCATTGAGCTACAGATGTGGAGACACAAAAAGCAGATTGGAGGCCAGATTAGGAGTCATGCAGAGCTGCCATAAGGAGGGTGCGCAAATTGTTTCCAGAAACTTGTGATTGTTCAATGTGAACCCAATGTTTCTCAGTATCTCCCTTCCACCACTCTTTGAGTTGGTTAATTCTGGAAACAAGATAATAGTCGTATAGGTTCGGTAAGCCCAAGCCCCCATGCCTTTTGTGTCTGCACATAATGCTTTTGCAACTCTTGGTCTAGTTTTGTTCCAAATTAATGCACTTAACATTCGGTTTGCCAAACTAAAAAAGGAATTCGGGACTGGGATAGGTATGGTGCGGAACAGATATAGGAACTTTGGGAGTATGTGTTGTTGGAAAGCTGCAATACGCCCCAGCCAGGATAATTCGGTTTTAGCTATACTAGTGAATTCTGGTTGGAATGCTTGTAAAAGAGGGGGGAAGTTGTTTGCATAGAGTTCTTGTGGGGTGGATGTCACTTTAAATCCTAGATATTGGATTGAGGAGTCTTGCCAGTCTAGTGGGAATTCATTTCTCAGGTGGGCCAAAGCTGATTCCGAAATCCCCAGGGAAAAAGCTTGAGATTAATTCTCATTAACCTTATAATAAGAGAGGGCCCCATAAGATTGAATGATATCCATTACTGCTGTTAAAGAAAACCGGGCGTTCGTCAGGGATAAGATAATGTCATCCGCATACATTGATATGCGGTGACATCTGTCTCCAATCTGTATTCCCGACACCATTGGTGTCTGGCGGATTGCTTGTGCCAATGGTTCTAGAGATAAAATAAATATTAAAGGCGACAAGGGGCATCCCTGTCTAGTGCCAGACAGAACAAACGGGTCAGACATTACGCCATTCGCCAAAACTCTAGCCGAAGGCTCCGAATAAAGGACCCGGATAGCATTAATCATAGGTTCAGGGATGCCTATCTTTTTGAGCACTGAGAAGACAAATGACCAGTTAACTCTGTCGAAAGCCTTCTCAGCGTCCAGGGTAACCAGCACCGTCGGTATCCTGTGCCTATTGACAAAGTCAATCAAATTTACTATTCTTCTGGAGTTATCTGTAATTTGACATCCCTTTACAAAACCCACTTGGTCTGGAGCCACAAGGGTGGGAATAATATCAGCTAGGCGGGAGGCCAATATTTTTGCATAAATTTTGAGATCAGTATTAGGTAGGGAAATGGGACGAAAATTTTGTGGGACAGAGGGGTCATTCCCTGCTTTGGGTAATGTCACAATAACTGCTTCTAGCATTTATTTGGGAAATTTCCCCGTCGTCATGGCACCAGACAGGGATGCGTGAAGGTGCGGGACCAGACAGTCAGAGAAAATTTTATAGTAGGCATTTGGAAGTCCATCTGGGCCCGGGCTTTTATGATGAGGCAGACTGAGTATTATTTTGGAGATTTCGGCTTGGGATACTGGAGCACAAAGGGCGTCACTTTGAGATCTATCTAAAGAGGGTAAGTGTATGGAGTTTAGAAATTCATCTATTTTCTCGGGAGGGGCGTGGGTAAAGCCAGGGTTATCTTTTAGATTGTACAGTTGGGAGTAGTAAGACATAAATCTATTAGCTATAGCTTTCGGGTCATATAGCTTATAAACCTTGGAGGGATCCCATAAGAATGCTATTTTGGACTTCGTGGCTCTTGCTTTTATCCGACTAGCTAACAGCCTCCCTGCCTTATTGGCCTGCGAATAATACCTCGCTTTAGTCTTTTTAAGTGAGAGTTTGTATGTATGTAAAAAACTTTATTTTAGCTGAGCTCTAAGAGCTCTTAGTTTCTCATTCAATTCTGGGGAGGGTGTGGATTTATTTATCAATTCTGTGCTTTGTATTTGTTTTATAATATCATCTTGTGCCTTTTCCCTCATCTTTTTTGTGTCTATAGCTTAGTTTCATTAAGATGCCCCTGATAAATGCTTTATGAGCCGACCACACTATAGAGGGGTCCGACACAGAAGCAGTGTTAAATTTAAAATATTCTTGTAACGCCCTAGACACTTCTTCTTGGTATTTTGTATTAGCTAGTATGAATTCATTGGCCCTCCACAATGGGTTAGGAGGAGCAGAGAACTCTTCCGACACCTCCAGAGTCACCGGCGCATGATCCGACCAGGTGATCGTTCCAATGGAGGATTTCACCGAGGCACTTAGGGAATTTCTGTCAACCAGAAACAGATCTATCCGTGAATACGTTTGGTGCGCAGAAGAGTAATATAAAAATCCTTCTCTGAAGCGTGGTGAATGCGCCAAACATCAAACAGGGAATTAGCAAGTAGCACGGGTGTTAGCGGAGCAGCACGGGATCTGGAGGTGCCCAAAGAGTCTGGAGTCATATTGAAATCACCACAAATGATGAGTCTGCCCTCTCTCAGTTTATGTACTTTTTTGAGTACTTTGTTTATAAAAACGCATGGGTCGCGAGTTAGGGGCATATATTCCAACGAGGGTATAAACAATGTTGTTAATTGAGTACATAAGAATAATATATCTCCCACCTTGATCTACTGTCGTATTTTTACCCTAGTACGCCACTGAGTTACGTATAGCTAACAGTACACCCCTCTTTTTGCTCCGACCATGGGAGTGAATCAGGGTCGGGAATGATGGGTGTTTTAACCTCCCTATATCAGCTTCAATTATGTGTGTCTCCTGCACACAAAATACATCACATTTAATTGAGAGTGCCTCCTTCCACATCATCCATCTCTTGAATGGACTATTTAAACCTCTTACATTTAGGGATCCAATCGTTAACACCATTGCAACAATCTATAGGCTGCGATGATGATCCCTCGGACTTCGCGGAAGGGGGCACTCCCAGCACATTGCATTAAAACCCAATGAAAGATGTGATAGTGACACAGCATCGGAAAAGAACAAAAGCAAAAAGATAAGAATACAAACATAATAAACCAGAACTGACCGCCCTGAAAAAGGGGCAGTAAAAGAGTAGCACAAGGGTCAGAGCCTATGTACCCTTGCGTATTGAGTTGGGGGAATACAGTCATGCCTACCACCGAGAAGGATCAAAAGGTAGAACATGTTCCTACTCCAGGATATAGTAACACAGGTGATGGAACCTTCAGCGATGCTTCTTCTGTCGGCGTCTCTCCACACGTTGCCATTCTCCGTCTGCAGCTTGGTGTTGATACTGCTTCTCTGTAGGTGCTTCCGTCACCGGGATACCCCAGGTAGCTAGCACCGATTTCCCCTCCTCTACCATGCGGATTGCAACCATAGTGCCATTTTTTGGAACTAGCAGCTTCATAGGGTATCCCCATCTGTACGGGACAGAGTGGGAACGTAGAGCAAGAGTAATCGGGGCTAGTGTGCGCCGAAGTTGTAGGGTGGCTATGGAGAGGTCAGCAAAGAGTTTAACAGATTGGTATGGATCTGGCAAGGTGTCCAATTTCCTTGCCGCTGCTAGGGTGTCCTCTTTAGCCTGGAAAAAATGCAGGCGGGCAAGTACATCGCGTGGTGTGTCATCAGGAAGGTGCTTTGGCTTGGCAATCCTGTGCGCCCGGTCAATGATAAGGTCTTGCTCAGTACAATCGGGTAGAAGGAGTTTTATCAAGTTCTTGATGTATGTTTGGAGGTCCGCAGCTAGTACCGACTCTGGCACCCCGCGCAGTTTTAAATTATTTCTGCGAGATCGGTCCTCAAGGTCCGCTACTTTCGCGCGGAGGTATGCGATTTCTTCTGCTTGCGTATCGTGGGCATCAATAAGATTGTTATGTGAGTCCGCAAATTCGCCCATCTTCTGTTCTACGTGCTGGACTCTATTGTCCAAGTCAGTAACTGATGTCTGGATAGGTGCTATCAGTTGCGACAGGTGACTGGTGACCGAGTGATTAAACGCAAGCAGCATCTCTTTTAACAGCATGCTAGACGCTGGCTTGTCATCTGTGGGGAAGTTGTGGAGAACTTCTGGTAGAGAGTCTGTATTTGGCCCGTCAACGGGATTCTGAGACTCATAATCAGCCGCCTCTGGAGCTTGCAGCCTAGGCCTCTGCTTGGCCGGGCTGGCATAGGGAGAACGCTGTGCCGCAGCTTTCCCCGGCGATGCCGCAATGTTCCCATTTGCGACCCTCTCTGCTTGGTCCTTACCCGGCTGGCTATTATGCGGGGACCCACGGGGACTTTGTTGCAGCGATCTTCCGCTGTCCTAGGTATGCGGTAAGCCTCCGTTTACCGAGGACGGTGGGCTGGAATTGTGTTCGGCCTGTTCAGCTCGTACGCCGGCGCCATCTCTGTCGCGCTTGTGGCCAAAGAAGAACTCCAGCTTCCCCTGGTTCTTCAGGCTTCTTTTCCCTCTCGTCATCATCAGGGAAAGCTCCGGTGGCGACTGGCACAAAAGGGGGAGAGCTGCAGTCAGATACTAAGGTTCCGCTGGGCTGAATCGCTAAGCTGGAGCAGGAGCTCTGAGATTATGCGGCCATCTTCCTCAGCGTCGCGGCTACGCCCCCCCAAAAGTCCTTTTAAGGACTACTCTGTGTGTGTGTTTTAGAGCAGCAATATATTTTTACCTGCGCTAAATTGATCAGTCTCAGGGACATCCGTGCTGAGTAGTGTTGAGCGTGAATATTTGAAAAACGAATATCGCAACTTCGAGAATTTGCTAATATTTCAAATATAGTGCTATATATTCGCTATATTGAATATTCGTGATTTTTAAACATCTGAAAACATGATTCCTCACTGCTTCTTGCTTGTGAGCCAATGAGTCATTGGCCCACAAGCAAATTAAGCTGGAAGGAATCACTTTTTCATATTGAAAAAAGATTGACAAATATTTTAAATAAAAAATGTATTCACAATATTGCTATATATTATTTTTTTTGAATATTTGTCATATTCTAAAACAAGAATATATAGCAATATAGCGAATATTCGTAAAATACAAACATAGAGTAATTTAGCTAATGTTGTGCTATAATCTTTTTTTTAAGTCTTATTTTTTTTTTAAATCTGAAGTTCAGAAGAAAAAATAAGTTATAACTATTACACAAAGAAGATTATACCACTATATTAGTTAAATTGATCGATTCTACATTAGTTTTTTCGAATATTCGCTATATTGCAAGAAGCAGGGTGGAATCAATCTTGTTATTCGGCTGAAAATCGGGAACGTTATGAATGATTGCTTGAGGACGCGATCTTATGAGTGACGTTATCGTGTCACATGTAATTTGTCCAGGTTTCGGTTTTGGTTTTGCTACTAGTGGAGTTTGGCAGTCTGCCTGAAGTAAAATTGGCAATCAAAAATGGGGCGAATTCGATTTCAAAGAGAAGAAGAATAAGTTATTCTCACTGTAAGTAATATTGTATTACAGCACTGTATTTTATTTCTTATTGCATGCATGACAGAACAATATTTAGCAACACTCGATCTACGTATAAATTATTTATATGTAGATTGAGTGTTGCTAAATATTTGTGTATGCGAAAAAGAACTACACTGATACAAAAAAAAAAAAAATTCTCTGCTGCCCGCCTCCCCCCAATAGTAGATACTACTGATTGGTGCACTGAGTATTCTTGTTACTTTGCAGCACTATGTCAGTAGTATGTATGTACAACAGATAAATATCTATCACATGCAAATAGCACGTCCATTTTCCTGCCATGCAATATACAGTATACCACACACTGTATACCATACAGGGCCGGTTCTAGGTGAATTGAGGCCCTGGGGCAAAAAACAATAAGGGGCCCCCTCATGACACTTGCTGACTTTAACGTCCCGTATTGTCTCTGGAGATTTAATTTGTGGACGTTCATACAGAAGAAACTGTATATTGTGTGGCACAGTGTATGCTATATATGTATAACAAACATATTTCACATGAAAATTTACAATTACTTGGCTTGGCCTTTGGGGATCTCTGACACCACTTCCACACTTTGGCCGGGGGCTCGGCGGAGCTGATGTTGTGTTTTATCCTAATGAGAAAGATTTCATAATAAGGATTTGGAGAAAGGGCAGAGGGATAGCAGAGCAGGGAGAGGCTGGTGCTGCTACTAGGGGGTTATACCATGGGGGAGTAATAAAGCCCACCATAATGCCCCCCCAGTAGAAATAATTCTCCTTATAATGTGACTGCAAAAAATACCCCCTTGTAATGCCCCCAGTTAAGCTAATGTTCCAAATAGTGTCCCCATAATTTGCCAGCATAAAATACCCCTATATAGTGCCCCCAGTAAATGCCCCCATAGTGTTCCTCTCCCCCTCCATCCTAGTGCCCCCCATAATGTACCAGTATAAAATGCCCCATATATAGTGCCCCTGTAGATGCCCTCAATGTCCCTCATAATTTGTAAGTATAAAATACCCCTTCTTAGTTCCCCTGTAAATGACCCCATAGTACTCCTCTCCCACCTTCCCCAAAGTACCCACCATAATGTGTCACAGTATAAAATGCTACTGTACAGAGCCCCCCATATAAAATACTCCTTCTTTGTGCCCCTATAGTGCCCACCAATAATGTGCCAGTAAAATGTACCACCATAGATGTCCACCAATCATGTGCCAGTAATAAGAGCCCCCACCATCTTATCCCAGTAACAAGAGCCCCCCATATCATGTGCCAGTAGCCAGAGCCACCCCATATCATGTGCCAGTAGCCAAAGCCCCTCCCATATCATGTGCCAGTAGCCAGAGGCCCCACTATCATGTGCCAGTATCCAAAGCCCCCCCTCATCATGTGTCAGTAGCCAGAGCCCCCCCCCATAATTTGCCAGTAGCCAGAGCCCCCTCATCATGTGTCAGTAGCCAGAGCCCCCACATCATGTGCCAGTAGCCAGAGCCCCCCCCATATCATCTGCTAGTAGCCAGAGCCCCCATCATGTGTCAGTAGCCAGAGGCCCCCCCATCATGTTACAATAGCAAGAGACCCCCATCATGTGTCAGTAGCCAAAGGCCCCCCCATCATGTTAGAGTAGCCAGAGCCCCCCCATCATTCTAACTTGTGCTCATTACTGGGTAGCCACGCTGCTGAATCCCTGTTAGAAAGACAAGGTACCGTCCTTAATTCCGTCACTGAAGCATGATCGTAAGATGCGCAACTCAGATCGCAGAGTTAGCATGGCTGAAATGTGGAAAAGCTTTTGTCAGCACTCCACAACAACCAGCAGCACCAGCTGATATGGAACGTCTTAGCAGGAGACAGATTTTCAGCAACATGGTGGAGCAGTATGTGTGCACATGCCTACATGTACTGTATGACTGGTCTGCCCCCTTCAACTTCTGGGTCTCCAAATTGGGCACATGGCCTGAGCTTGCCTTTTACACCTTGGAGGTGCTGGCCTGCCCTGCAGCCAGTGTATTATCTGAACGTGTGTTTAGCACGGCAGGGGGCGTTATCACAGACAAGCGCAGCCGCCTGTCCACAGCCAATGTGGACAAGCTCACGTTCATTAAAATGAACCAGGCATGGATCCCACAAGACTTGTCCGTACCTTGTGCAGAATAGACATGTACCCCGGCCTTAACCAGCCATTGTTATACTACAGCGCAATTGCTGATGTTGTATTTTGGATATTTCAGACTCTTTTGGAGTGAACCCTAATAAAAAAAATAAATCAAATTAATAGCAAAAACCAGTGATGGCTACCTCGTCCTCCTCCACCGCTTCCTCGACCTACACCGCTACGTCCACCGCCTACTCCATATGGACCTCCACCTCATAAATAATTGTATTTTATTTTATGTCATTTCACAAATTTGTCTATTACATTTTCGGGTGAAATTCACTCATTTTTGGGTGTGATATACCACTGCTATACCTAGTAGATAGGTAAAAAAAAAAAATCACTAATTTGTCTATTACATTTTTGGGTGAAATTCACCAATTTTTGGGTGGGATATACCACTGCTATACCTAGTAGACAGGTAGAAAAATAATCACTAATTTGTCGGTTAGATTTTCAGGTGAAATTAACCAATTTTTGGCTGTGATAGACCAATGATCTACCTAGTAGACAGGTTAATGCATTTTACACATTTTTCTGTTACATTCTTATGTTGACATTTTACAATTTTTGACGTGAATAAACCCCTGCTCTGCATAGGTGACAGGGACCGAAAATTTTCAAAAATAATCTGTTCCATTGGTGCGTGACATTAACCCATTTCTGGCGATGAAAACCCCTCTACTCTGCATATGTGACAGGGACTTTCTAAAATTCGTCTTTAATTGGCCCTTTCCTTCAAACCTTCTGCTTTAATAACTTTTCCCATATTTCCGCTCTATCAAAAAAAAAAAAAATCATCCATTTATCTCCCTTATATGTGGTCTCTTTCTCATGCTCCCTCTCTGGCGTGGAACCCTGATTCGCCGATAACATTGATTAACATCGTAGGCTCAGAAAAGAACATCAAAAGTTGATAGAGAATATATCCAAATGGATAATGGACATCACAGGGATACCTCTGCATAGGTGACAGGAACGTAAATTTCAAAAAATCGTCTGTTACATTGTCAGGTGACATTTTACCAATTTTGCTAGATATAAACCCCTGCTCTGCATAGGTGACAGGGACTTAAATTTCTAAAATTCTTCTTTAACCCCTTAAGTAGGGATGAGCGAACTCGAACTGTATAGTTCGGGTTCGTACCGAATTTTGGGGTGTCCGTGACACGGACCCGAACCCGGACATTTTCGTAAAAGTCCGGGTTCGGGTTCGGTGTTCGTCGCTTTCTTGGCGCTTTTGTGACGCTTTCTTGGCGCTTTTTGAAAGGCTGCAAAGCAGCCAATCAACAAGCGTCATACTACTTGCCCCAAGAGGCCATCACAGCCATGCCTACTATTGGCATGGCTGTGATTGGCCAGAGCACCATGTGACCCAGCCTCTATTTAAGCTGGAGTCACATAGCGCCGCCCGTCACTCTGCTCTGATTAGCGTAGGGAGAGGTTGCGGCTGCGACAGTAGGGCGAGATTAGGCAGATTAACTCCTCCAAAGGACTTGATTAACTGATCGATCTGCAGCTGTGGATCATTGAGCTGCTGATCCTCAATTGCTCACTGTTTTTAGGCTGCACAGACCGTTTGTCAGTCTCATTTTTCTGGGGTGATCGGCGGCCATTTTGTGTCTTGTGGTGCGCCAGCACAAGCTGCGACCAAGTGCATTTAACCCTCAATGGTGTGGTTGTTTTTTGGCTAAAGCCTACATCAGGGTGAAGCTGTCACACCAAGTGCATTTAACCAGCAATAGTCTGTTCATTTTTTGGCCATATACAAAATCAGGGGCAAGCTGCGCCTGTCACCAAGTGCATTTAACCCTCAATGGTGTGGTTGTTTTTTGGCTAAAGCCTACATCAGGGTGAAGCTGTGACACCAAGTGCATTTAACCAGCAATAGTCTGTTCATTTTTTGGCCATATACAAAATCAGGGGCAAGCTGCGCCTGTCACCAAGTGCATTTAACCCTCAATGGTGTGGTTGTTTTTTGGCTAAAGCCTACATCAGGGTGAAGCTGTCACACCAAGTGCATTTAACCAGCAATAGTCTGTTCATTTTTTGGCCATATACAAAATCAGGGGCAAGCTGCGCCTGTCACCAAGTGCATTTAACCCTCAATGGTGTGGTTGTTTTTTGGCTAAAGCCTACATCAGGGTGAAGCTGTCACACCAAGTGCATTTAACCAGCAATAGTCTGTTTATTTTTTGGCCATATCCCAGTCTAATTCTGTCACTAAATCCATACCGGTCACCCAGCGCCTAAATACTAGGCCTCAAATTTATATCCAGCTAAATCTGTCCCTAGTGCTGTAGCTGGGCGAGTTATTTAGTGTCCGTTCAAGCACATTTCTTGTTCTGGGTTGAAATACAATTCCCAATTTAGCAATTTCATAATTTAGTGGTTCCTGCTATATCAGAGCTATTTGAAATCTATCCCAAAAAGGGTATATAATATTGAAGGTGCACATTGGGTCATTCAGAATAACTTCACACACACCCGCTACTGTGTATTTCCAAGTCTAATTCTGTCACTAAACCCATACCTGTCACCCAGCGCCTAAATACTAGGCCTCAAATTTAAATCCCTCTAAATCTCTCGTTACCGCTGTACTGTTGTTGCTGGGCAAGATATTTAGTGTCCGTCAAAGCACATTTTTTGTTCTGGGTTGAAGTACAATTCCCAATTTAGCAATTTCATAATTTAGTGGTTCCTGCTATATCAGAGCTATTTGGAATCTATCCCTAAAAGGGTATATAATATTGAAGGTGCACATTGGGTCATTCAGAATAACTTCACACACACCCGCTACTGTGTATTTCCAAGTCTAATTCTGTCACTAAACCCATACCTGTCACCCAGCGCCTAAATACTAGGCCTCAAATTTAAATCCCTCTAAATCTCTCGTTACCGCTGTACTGTTGTTGCTGGGCAAGATATTTAGTGTCCGTCAAAGCACATTTTTTGTTCTGGGTTGAAGTACAATTCCCAATTTAGCAATTTCATAATTTAGTGGTTTCTGCTATATCAGAGCTATTTGAAATCTATCCCTAAAAGGGTATATAATATTGAAGGTGCACATTGGGTCATTCAGAATAACTTCACACACACGCTTCTGTGCATTTCCAAGTCTAATTCTGTCACTAAATCCATACCGGTGACCCAGCGCCTAAATACTAGGCCTCAAATTTAAATCCCTCTAAATCTCTCGTTACCCACCGCTGTACTGTTGTTGCTGGGCAAGATATTTAGTGTCCGTCAAAGCACATTTTTTGTTCTGGGTTGAAGTACAATTCCCAATTTAGCAATTTCATAATTTAGTGGTTTCTGCTATATCAGAGCTATTTGAAATCTATCCCTAAAAGGGTATATAATATTGAAGGTGCACATAGGGTCATTCAGAATAACTTCACACACACGCTTCTGTGCATTTCCAAGTCTAATTCTGTCACTAAATCCATACCGGTGACCCAGCGCCTAAATACTAGGCCTCAAATTTAAATCCCTCTAAATCTCTCGTTACCCACCGCTGTACTGTTGTTGCTGGGCAAGATATTTAGTGTCCGTCAAAGCACATTTTTTGTTCTGGGTTGAAGTACAATTCCCAATTTAGCAATTTCATAATTTAGTGGTTTCTGCTATATCAGAGCTATTTGAAATCTATCCCTAAAAGGGTATATAATATTGAAGGTGCACATAGGGTCATTCAGAATAACTTCACACACACGCTTCTGTGCATTTCCAAGTCTAATTCTGTCACTAAATCCATACCGGTGACCCAGCGCCTAAATACTAGGCCTCAAATTTATATCCCGCTAAATCTCTCGTTACCGCTGTACTGTTGTTGCTGGGCAAGATATTTAGTGTCCGTCAAAGCACATTTTTTGTTCTGGGTTGAAGTACAATTCCCAATTTAGCAATTTCATAATTTAGTGGTTCCTGCTATATCAGAGCTATTTGAAATCTATCCCAAAAAGGGTATATAATATTGAAGGTGCACATTGGGTCATTCAGAATAACTTCACACACACCCGCTACTGTGTATTTCCAAGTCTAATTCTGTCACTAAACCCATACCTGTCACCCAGCGCCTAAATACTAGGCCTCAAATTTAAATCCCTCTAAATCTCTCGTTACCGCTGTACTGTTGTTGCTGGGCAAGATATTTAGTGTCCGTCAAAGCACATTTTTTGTTCTGGGTTGAAGTACAATTCCCAATTTAGCAATTTCATAATTTAGTGGTTTCTGCTATATCAGAGCTATTTGAAATCTATCCCTAAAAGGGTATATAATATTGAAGGTGCACATTGGGTCATTCAGAATAACTTCACACACACGCTTCTGTGCATTTCCAAGTCTAATTCTGTCACTAAACCCATACCTGTCACCCAGCGCCTAAATACTAGGCCTCAAATTTAAATCCCTCTAAATCTCTCGTTACCGCTGTACTGTTGTTGCTGGGCAAGATATTTAGTGTCCGTCAAAGCACATTTTTTGTTCTGGGTTGAAGTACAATTCCCAATTTAGCAATTTCATAATTTAGTGGTTTCTGCTATATCAGAGCTATTTGAAATCTATCCCAAAAAGGGTATATAATATTCAAGGTGCACATTGGGTCATTCAGAATAACTTCACACACACGCTTCTGTGCATTTCCAAGTCTAATTCTGTCACTAAATCCATACCGGTCACCCAGCGCCTAAATACTAGGCCTCAAATTTATATCCCGCTGAATTTGAATACAATACATTGGGCCAAATAATATATTTGTTGTTGTGGTGAACCATAACAATGAGAAAAACATCTAGTAAGGGACGCGGACGTGGACATGGTCGTGGTGGTGTTAGTGGACCCTCTGGTGCTGGGAGAGGACGTGGCCGTTCTGCCACATCCACACGTCCTAGTGTACCAACTACCTCAGGTCCCAGTAGCCGCCAGAATTTACAGCGATATATGGTGGGGCCCAATGCCGTTCTAAGGATGGTAAGGCCTGAGCAGGTACAGGCATTAGTCAATTGGGTGGCCGACAGTGGATCCAGCACGTTCACATTATCTCCCACCCAGTCTTCTGCAGAAAGCGCACAGATGGCGCCTGAAAACCAACCCCATCAGTCTGTCACATCACCCCCATGCATACCAGGGAAACTGTCTCAGCCTCAAGTTATGCAGCAGTCTCTTATGCTGTTTGAAGACTCCGCTGGCAGGGTTTCCCAAGGGCATCCACCTAGCCCTTCCCCAGCGGTGAAAGACATAGAATGCACTGACGCACAACCACTTATGTTTCCTGATGATGAGGACATGGGAATACCACCTCAGCATGTCTCTGATGATGACGAAACACAGGTGCCAACTGCTGCGTCTTTCTGCAGTGTGCAGACTGAACAGGAGGTCAGGGATCAAGACTGGGTGGAAGACGATGCAGGGGACGATGAGGTCCTAGACCCCACATGGAATGAAGGTCGTGCCACTGACTTTCACAGTTCGGAGGAAGAGGCAGTGGTGAGACCGAGCCAACAGCGTAGCAAAAGAGGGAGCAGTGGGCAAAAGCAGAACACCCGCCGCCAAGAGACTCCGCCTGCTACTGACCGCCGCCATCTGGGACCGAGCACCCCAAAGGCAGCTTCAAGGAGTTCCCTGGCATGGCACTTCTTCAAACAATGTGCTGACGACAAGACCCGAGTGGTTTGCACGCTGTGCCATCAGAGCCTGAAGCGAGGCATTAACGTTCTGAACCTGAGCACAACCTGCATGACCAGGCACCTGCATGCAAAGCATGAACTGCAGTGGAGTAAACACCTTAAAACCAAGGAAGTCACTCAGGCTCCCCCTGCTACCTCTTCTGCTGCTGCCGCCTCGGCCTATTCTGCTGCTGCCGCCTCGGCCTCTTCCTCCGCCTCTGGAGGAACGTTGGCACCTGCCGCCCAGCAAACAGGGGATGTACCACCAACACCACCACCACCACCTCCGTCACCAAGCGTCTCAACCATGTCACACGCCAGCGTTCAGCTCTCCATCTCACAAACATTTGATAGAAAGCGTAAATTCCCACCTAGCCACCCTCGATCCCTGGCCCTGAATGCCAGCATTTCTAAACTACTGGCCTATGAAATGCTGTCATTTAGGCTGGTGGACACAGACAGCTTCAAACAGCTCATGTCGCTTGCTGTCCCACAGTATGTTGTTCCCAGCCGGCACTACTTCTCCAAGAGAGCCGTGCCTTCCCTGCACAACCAAGTATCCGATAAAATCAAGTGTGCACTGCGCAACGCCATCTGTAGCAAGGTCCACCTAACCACAGATACGTGGACCAGTAAGCACGGCCAGGGACGCTATATCTCCCTAACTGCACACTGGGTAAATGTAGTGGCAGCTGGGCCCCAGGCGGAGAGCTGTTTGGCGCACGTCCTGCCGCCGCCAAGGATCGCAGGGCAACATTCTTTGCCTCCTGTTGCCACCTCCTCCTTCTCGGCTTCCTCCTCCTCTTCTTCCACCTGCTCATCCAGTCAGCCACACACCTTCACCACCAACTTCAGCACAGCCCGGGGTAAACGTCAGCAGGCCATTCTGAAACTCATATGTTTGGGGGACAGGCCCCACACCGCACAGGAGTTGTGGCGGGGTATTGAACAACAGACCGACGAGTGGTTGCTGCCGGTGAGCCTCAAGCCCGGCCTGGTGGTGTGTGATAATGGGCGAAATCTCGTTGCAGCTCTGGGACTAGCCAATTTGACGCACATCCCTTGCTTGGCGCATGTGCTGAATTTGGTGGTGCAGAAGTTCATTCACAACTACCCCGACATGTCAGAGCTGCTGCATAAAGTGCGGGCCGTCTGTTCGCGCTTCCGGCGTTCACATCCTGCCGCTGCTCGCCTGTCTGCGCTACAGCGTAACTTCGGCCTTCCCGCTCACCGCCTCATATGCGACGTGCCCACCAGGTGGAACTCCACCTTGCACATGCTGGACAGACTGTGCGAGCAGCAGCAGGCCATAGTGGAGTTTCAGCTGCAGCACGCACGGGTCAGTCGCACTACAGAACAGCACCACTTCACCACCAATGACTGGGCCTCCATGCGAGACCTGTGTGCCCTGTTGCGCTGTTTCGAGTACTCCACCAACATGGCCAGTGGCGATGACACCGTTATCAGCGTTACAATACCACTTCTATGTCTCCTTGAGAAAACACTTAGGGCGATGATGGAACAGGAGGTGGCCCAGGAGGAGGAGGAGGAGGATGAGGAAGAGGGGTCATTTTTAGCACTTTCAGGCCAGTCTCTTCGAAGTGACTCAGAGGGAGGTTTTTTGCAACAGCAGAGGCCAGGTACAAATGTGGCCAGCCAGGGCCCACTACTGGAGGACGAGGAGGACGAGGATGAGGAGGAGGTGGAGGAGGATGAGAATGAAGCATGGTCACAGCGGGGTGGCACCCAACGCAGCTCGGGTCCATCACTGGTGCGTGGCTGGGGGGAAAGGCAGGACGATGACGATACGCCTCCCACAGAGGACAGCTTGTCCTTACCCCTGGGCAGCCTGGCACACATGAGCGACTACATGCTGCAGTGCCTGCGCAACGACAGCAGAGTTGCCCACATTTTAACCTGTGCGGACTACTGGGTTGCCACCCTGCTGGATCCACGCTACAAAGACAATGTGCCCACCTTACTTCCTGCACTGGAGCGTGATAGGAAGATGCGCGAGTACAAGCGCACGTTGGTAGACGCGCTACTGAGAGCATTCCCAAATGTCACAGGGGAACAAGTGGAAGCCCAAGGCCAAGG
Organism: Bufo gargarizans; assembly: GCF_014858855.1. Lineage (NCBI taxonomy): Eukaryota > Metazoa > Chordata > Amphibia > Anura > Bufonidae > Bufo > Bufo gargarizans. Next base: position 206,038,625 of record NC_058080.1, read on the forward strand.
CAGAGGAGGAGCAAGAGGTCGCCAAGGCAGCTGTGTCACGGCCAGCTCCTCTGAGGGCAGGGTTAGCATGGCAGAGATGTGGAAAACTTTTGTCAACACGCCACAGCTAACTGCACCACCACCTGATACGCAACGTGTTAGCAGGAGGCAACATTTCACTAACATGGTGGAACAGTACGTGTGCACACCCCTCCACGTACTGACTGATGGTTCGGCCCCATTCAACTTCTGGGTCTCTAAATTGTCCACGTGGCCAGAGCTAGCCTTTTATGCCTTGGAGGTGCTGGCCTGCCCGGCAGCCAGCGTTTTGTCTGAACGTGTATTCAGCACGGCAGGGGGCGTCATTACAGACAAACGCAGCCGCCTGTCTACAGCCAATGTGGACAAGCTGACGTTCATAAAAATGAACCAGGCATGGATCCCACAGGACCTGTCCGTCCCTTGTCCAGATTAGACATTAACTACCTCCCCATAACCATATATTATTGGACTCCAGGGCACTTCCTCATTCAATCCTATTTTTATTTTCATTTTACCATTATATTGCGATGCTACCCAAAGTTGAATGAACCTCTCCTCTGCCTGTGTGCTAGGCCTAAATATATGCCAATGGACTGTTGCAGTGGTGGCTGACATGAAGCCTGATTCTCTGCTATGACATGCAGACTAATTCTCTGCTGACATGAAGCCAGATTGTCTGTTACGGGACCTCTCTCCTCTGCCTGGGTGCTGGGCCTAAATTTATGACAATGGACTGTTGCAGTGGTGGCTGACGTGAAGCCTGATTCTCTGCTATGACATGCAGACTGATTCTCTGCTGACATGAAGCCAGATCCTCTGTTACGGGACCTCTCTCCTCTGCCTGGGTGCTGGGCCTAAATTTATGACAATGGACTGTTGCAGTGGTGGCTGACGTGAAGCCTGATTCTCTGCTATGACATGCAGACTGATTCTCTGCTGACATGAAGCCAGATCCTCTGTTACGGGACCTCTCTCCTCTGCCTGGGTGCTGGGCCTAAATTTATGACAATGGACTGTTGCAGTGGTGGCTGACGTGAAGCCTGATTCTCTGCTATGACATGCAGACTGATTCTCTGCTGACATGAAGCCAGATCCTCTTTTACGGGACCTCTCTCCTCTGCCTGGGTGCTGGGCCTAAATTTATGACAATGGACTGTTGCAGTGGTGGCTGACGTGAAGCCTCATTCTCTGCTATGACATGCAGACTGATTCTCTGCTGACATGAAGCCAGATCCTCTGTTACGGGACCTCTCTCCTCTGCCTGGGTGCTGGGCCTGAATATATGCCAATGGACTGTTGCAGTGGTGGGTGACGTGAAGCCTCATTCTCTGCTATGACATGCAGACTAATTCTCTGCTGACATGAAGCCAGATTGTCTGTTACGGGACCTCTCTCCTCTGCCTGTGTGTGTGCTGGGCCTAAATATATGCCAATGGACTGTTGCAGTGGTGGCTGACGTGAAGCCTCATTCTCTGCTATGACATGCAGACTGATTCTCTGCTGACATGAAGCCAGATCCTCTGTTACGGGACCTCTCTCCTCTGCCTGGGTGCTGGGCCTAAATTTATGACAATGGACTGTTGCAGTGGTGGCTGACGTGAAGCCTGATTCTCTGCTATGACATGCAGACTGATTCTCTGCTGTCATGAAGCCAGATTGTCTGTTACGGGACCTTTCTCCTCTACCTGGGTTCTGGGCCTAAATTTATGAAAATTGACTCTTACAGTGGTGGGTGACGTGAAGCCTGATTCTCTGCTATGATATGAAGACTGATTCTCTGCTGACATGAAGCCAGATTGTCTGTTACGGGACCTTTCTCCTCTGCCTGGGTTCTGGGCCTAAATTTATGAAAATTGACTCTTACAGTGGTGGGTGACGTGAAGCCTGATTCTCTGCTATGATATGAAGACTGATTCTCTGCTGACATGAAGCCAGATTGTCTGTTACGGGACCTTTCTCCTCTGCCTGGGTTCTGGGCCTAAATTTATGAAAATTGACTCTTACAGTGGTGGGTGACGTGAAGCCTGATTCTCTGCTATGATATGAAGACTGATTCTCTGCTGACATGAAGCCAGATTGTCTGTTACGGGACCTTTCTCCTCTGCCTGGGTTCTGGGCCTAAATTTATGAAAATTGACTCTTACAGTGGTGGGTGACGTGAAGCCTGATTCTCTGCTATGATATGAAGACTGATTCTCTGCTGACATGAAGCCAGATTGTCTGTTACGGGACCTTTCTCCTCTGCCTGGGTTCTGGGCCTAAATTTATGAAAATTGACTCTTACAGTGGTGGGTGACGTGAAGCCTGATTCTCTGCTATGATATGAAGACTGATTCTCTGCTGACATGAAGCCAGATTGTCTGTTACGGGACCTTTCTCCTCTGCCTGGGTTCTGGGCCTAAATTTATGAAAATTGACTCTTACAGTGGTGGGTGACGTGAAGCCTGATTCTCTGCTATGATATGAAGACTGATTCTCTGCTGACATGAAGCCAGATTGTCTGTTACGGGACCTTTCTCCTCTGCCTGGGTTCTGGGCCTAAATTTATGAAAATTGACTCTTACAGTGGTGGGTGACGTGAAGCCTGATTCTCTGCTATGATATGAAGACTGATTCTCTGCTGACATGAAGCCAGATTGTCTGTTACGGGACCTTTCTCCTCTGCCTGGGTTCTGGGCCTAAATTTATGAAAATTGACTCTTACAGTGGTGGGTGACGTGAAGCCTGATTCTCTGCTATGATATGAAGACTGATTCTCTGCTGACATGAAGCCAGATTGTCTGTTACGGGACCTTTCTCCTCTGCCTGGGTTCTGGGCCTAAATTTATGAAAATTGACTCTTACAGTGGTGGGTGACGTGAAGCCTGATTCTCTGCTATGATATGAAGACTGATTCTCTGCTGACATGAAGCCAGATTCTCTGTTACGGGACCTCTCTCCTCTGCCTGGGTGCTGGGCCTAAATTTATGACAATGGACTGTTGCAGTGGTGGCTGACGTGAAGCCTGATTCTCTGCTATGACATGCAGACTGATTCTCTGCTGACATGAAGCCAGATTCTCTGTTACGGGACCTCTCTCCTCTGCCTGTGTGTGTGCTGGGCCTAAATATATGCCAATGGACTGTTGCAGTGGTGGCTGACGTGAAGCCTCATTCTCTGCTATGACATGCAGACTAATTCTCTGCTGACATGAAGACAGATTCTCTGTTACGGGACCTCTCTCCTCTGCCTGGGTGCCGGGGCCTAAATATCTGAGAATGGACTGTTCCAGTGGTGGGTGACGGGAAGCCAGATTCTCTGCTATGGAACCTCTCTCCAATTGATTTTGGTTAATTTTTATTTATTTAATTTTTATTTTAATTCATTTCCCTATCCACATTTGTTTGCAGGGGATTTACCTACATGTTGCTGCCTTTTGCAGCCCTCTAGCTCTTTCCTGGGCTGTTTTACAGCCTTTTTAGTGCCGAAAAGTTCGGGTCCCCATTGACTTCAATGGGGTTCGGGTTCGGGACGAAGTTCGGATCGGGTTCGGATCCCGAACCCGAACATTTCCGGGATGTTCGGCCGAACTTCTCGAACCCGAACATCCAGGTGTTCGCTCAACTCTACCCTTAAGGACTCAGCCCTATTTCACCTTCTGAACTTGGCCATTTTTTGCAAATCTGACCAGTGTCACTTTAAGTGCTTATAACTTTAAAACAATTTTTAAAAATTGCAAATTTCCAAGTTTCAATTTCTCTACTTCTATAATACATAGTAATACCTCCAAAAATAGTTATTACTTTACATTCCCCATATGTCTACTTCATGTTTGGATCATTTTGGGAATGATCTTTTATTTTTTGGGGATGTTACAAGGCTTAGAAGTTTATAAGCAAATCTTGAAATTTTTCTGACATTTTCAAAAACCAAATTTTTAGGGACCAGTTCAGGTCTGAAGTCACTTTGTGAGGCTTACATAATAGAAACCACCTAAAAATGACCCTATTCTATAAATTACACCCCTCAAGGTATTCAAAACTGATTTTTCAAACTTTGTTAACCCTTTAGGTGTTACACAAGAATTAATGGAAAATATAGATACAATTTCAAAATTTCCCTTTTTTGGCAGATTTTTCATTTTAATAATTTTTTTCCAGTTACAAAGCAAGGGTTAACAACCAAACAAAATTCAATATTTATGGCCCTGATTCTGTAGTTTACAGAAACACCCCATATATGGGCGTAAACTACTGTACGGGCACAGGGCAGGGCGCAGAAGGAAAGGAATGCCATACGTTTTTTGGAAAGCAGATTTTGCTGGACTGTTTTTCTTTACACCATGTCCCATTTAAAGCCCCCCTGATGCAACCCTAGAGTAGAAAGTCCATAAAAGTGGCACCATTTTAGAAACTATGTTTTGTTTGTACTAGTTGTTTGCACTAGTTTAGGGTTGCTCTATATAGCGTGTGACTTTTTGATCGCTTGCTATTATACTTTTTGTGATGTATGGTGACAAAAAAATTGTTTATTTAGCACAGTTTTAATTTTTTTTTTACGGTGTTCATCTGAGGGGTTAGGTCATGTGATATGTTTATAGAGCCAGTCGATACGGACGCGGCAATACCTAATATGTATACTTTTTTTTACTTAATTTGGGGAAAATTACGTTTTTGTTTATTTTTACTTGAAACTTAACTTTTTGGGGGAAAACTTTATTTTTTTTAAACTTTTTTTTCACTTTATTTTTTGTCCCACTTTGGGACTTGAACTTTTGGGGGTCTAATCCTTTGCAATTTTTTTTTACTTCTGTATTGGAATGCATTGGCTGTATGAGTAATACAGTGTATTACTCATACAGCTTCCGGCCTGTGAGATCCAGGGGGCTGTATCTCACAGGCACTGGCTGCCTTCCACAGCCCCATAGGGACCCGATGGCACACCACCGCCCCCTCCGCACCAGGTAAAAGCCTCAAACCGCAGGTCTGAATTGACCTGCGGCTTGCGGCGATCGCCAACACGGGGGGGTCACGGGACCCCCCGCACATTTAGCCGAGGTGCCTGCTCAATGATTTGAGCAGGCACCTTGTTCCGATCACTGCCCGCCAGGCGGCGGTGATCGGAACAACACATGACGTACTGGTACGTCATGGGTCTTTATGGACTCGGGAACCATGCCGTACCGATACGTCATGGGTCCCTAAGGGGTTAATTGGCCCATTCCTTTGATCCTTCTGCTTTAATAATTTGTCTTACATTTCCGCTTCATCCCATTGCAGCCATTGACCTCCCTTGGATGTGGTCTCCCTTTCTCACGCTCCCTCTCCGGCGTGGAACCTTGATTTGCCGATAACCGTGATCAACATGGTAGGCTTAGAAAAGAACATCGAAAGTTGATAGAGAAGATATCCAAATGGATGGTGGACGTCACAGAGGCACCTCTGCATAGGTGACAGGAACATAATATTCAAAAACTCGTCTATTACATTGTGAGGTGACATTTTGCAAATTTTGCCAGCTAGAAACCCCTGCTCTGAATAGGTGGCAGGAAATTAAATTTCATAAATTCTTCTTTAATTGATGCCACCTTCTTTCATTCAATGCTTAAACTTTAACAAGTTGTTCCACATTTGCGCTTCAATAGTTTGTCCCACATTTCCTCTCTATCATATTTAATTTGAAACAATTAACCTCCCATGGATGTAATCTCTCTTTCTCTCGCTCCCTCACCGGCGTGGAACCCTGATTTGCCGATAACCGTGATCATTATGGTAGGCTCAGAAAAGAACATCGAAAGTTGATAGAGGAGATATCCAAATGGATGGTGGACGTCACAGTGACATGCGATCAGGCAGAAGTCATCTAGAGTCAACAAAGCGGCAGCAGGGCCTCTCCTGTCTGACGTTTCCTAATCCAAAATACTGCAGTGACATTACCTGTCATTTTTTAGTAATCATTCAAATAACAGGGCATCTTAAGAGGCCTGTATTGTTATTTATCGTCACTACCTCCTCGAGTCGGGAGTGGGTAATTGCCGCGAGCCCCCTTCTTAACTTGGAAGCTTATGCTTCAATACTTTGTCCCACATTTCCGCTCAATTGCATTTAAGTTCATACATTGACCTCCCTTCGATGTGATCTCTCTTTCTCAGGCTCCCTCTCCGGCATGGAACCCTTATTCGCCGCTAACCGTGTTCAACATGTTAGGCGCAAAAAATAACATCGAAAGTTGATAGAACAGATAACCAATTGGATCGTGAACATCACGAGGGACGTGCGACACGGTAGGGCAGTATGTTTGCACATGCCTACACAGACTGACTAATGGTTCTACCCCCTGCAACTTCTGGGTCTCCAATTTGGGCACATGGCCTGAGCTTGCCCTTTACGCCTTGGAGGTGCTGGCCTGCCCTGCAGCCAGTGTATTGTTTGAATGTGTGTTTAGCACGACTGGAGGGGGTTATCACAGGTTATATTTCCCAATGTTTTGGTGTGTACCCTAATTAAAAAAAATAAAAATACATTTAAAACCAAAAAGCAGTGTAGGCTACCTCCTCCTCATCCACTACCGCTTCTACCTATACCGCCACACTCACCGCCTCCTCATCCTCCTACTCCATATGGACCTCGTCCTCCTAGATCAAGATTATTATTTTTTATTTTTATGTATTTTATGTTATTTTAAGCCATTTCCCTACCCAGTTTTGTTTGCAGAGCACTTGCTATGCTCTTAACCATATTTTGATGCCATTTGCTGCCCTCTAGCCCTTCCCATTACATTTTTACCGCCATTTTAGTGCTCAAAAGTTTGGGTCCCCATTGACTTCAATGGGGTTCGGGTTCGGGATCAAGTTCAGGTCAAGATCGGGTCCCGAACTTAAACTTTTTTGTGAAGTTCAGCTGAACCTGTCGAACCCGAACATCCAGGTGTCCGCTCAACTCAATTTACAGTCCCAAAAGTCCTTTTACGGACTATTGTTTATGGCAGCAATATACAGTCATGGCCAAAAGTTTTGAGAATTACATAAATATTGGAAATTGGAAAAGTTTTTATAATAGCAATTTGCATATACTCCAGAATGTTATGAAGAGTGATGAGATGAATTGCATAGTCCTTCTATGCCATGAAAATTAACTTAATCTAAAAAAAAAACTTTCCACTGCATTTCATTGCTGAGATCATTTCAGTAATCGTCTTGTTAACTCAGGTGAGAATGTTGACGAGCACAAGGCTAGAGATCATTATGTCAGGCTGATTGGGTTAAAATGGCAGACTTGACCTGTTAAAAGGAGGGTGATGCTTGAAATCATTGTTCTTCCATTGTTAACCATGGTGACCTGCAAAGAAACGCGTGCAGCCATCATTGTGTTGCATAAAAATGGCTTCACAGGCAAGGATAATGTGGCTACTAAGATTGCACCTCAATCAACAATTTATAGGATCATCAAGAACTTCAAGGAAAGATGTTCAATTTTTGTTAAGAAGGCTTCAGGGCGTCCAAGAAAGTCCAGCAAGGGCGAGGATCGTCTCCTAAAGAGGATTCAGCTGCGGGTTCGGAGTGCCACCAGTGCAGAGCTTGCTCAGGAATGGCAGCAGGCAGGTGTGAGCGCATCTGCACACACAGTGAGGCGAAGACTTTTGGAAGATGGCCTGGTGTCAAGAAGGGCAGCAAAGAAGCCACTTCTCTCCAAAAAAAACATCAGGGACAGATTGATCTTCTGCAGAAAATATGGTGAATGGACTGCTGAGGACTGGGGCAAAGTCATATTCTCCGATGAAGCCTCTTTCCGATTGTTTGGGGCATCAGGAAAAAGGCTTGTCTGGAGAAGAAAAAGTGAGCGCTACCATCAGTCCTGTGTCATGTCAACAGTAAAGCATCCTGAGACCATTCATGTGTGGGGTTGCTTCCCTTCCAAGGGAGTGGGCTCAGTCACAATTTTGCCCAAAAACACAGCCATGAATAAAGAATGGTACCAAAACACCCTCCAACAGCAACTTCTTCCAACAATCCAACAACAGTTTGGTGAAGAACAATGCATTTTCCAGCACGATGGAGCACCGTGCCATAAGGCAAAAGTGATAACTAAGTGGCTCGGGGACAAAAACGTTTACATTTTGGGTCCATGGCCTGGAAACTCCCCAGATCTTAATCTCATTGAGAACTTGTGGTCAATCCTCAAGAGGCGGGTGGACAAACAAAAACTCACTAATTCTGACAAACTCCAAAAAGTTATTATGAAAGAATGGGTTGCTATCAGTCAGGAATTGGCCCAGAAGTTGATTGAGAGCATGCCTAGTTAAATTGCAGAGGTCCTGAAAAAGAAGGGCCAACACTGCAAATACTGACTCTTTGCATAAATGTTATGTAATTGTTGATAAAAGCCTTTGAAACGTATGACGTGCTTGTAATTAGATTTCACTACATCACAGAAACAACTGAAACAAAGATCTAAAAGCAGTTTAGCAGCAAACTTTGTGAAAACTAATATTTGTGTCATTCTCAAAACTTTTGGCCACGACTGTATATTTTTAGTGTATTCTGCTCTAAATAGCGTGCAATATTAGGCCGCAGCAGACAGCAAAACTATCTGAGCTACATCTCCTGTGAAATGTGTGTGCATCCCCAAAACAATCGGTTACATCCAGTGTACTTTTACCATACATGGTGTCCGCTGCGGACAGTGACATTATCTGTGCTACATCTCCTGTGTAACCAGTGCACATCCCAAAAATATCAGTGAGATTCAGTGTACTTTTTCAGTAGACGGTGTCTGCTGCGGACAGTGACATTACCTGTGTAATGTTTCCACTTCCAAAATACCTGTGACATTCCCTGCAATTTTTTATTAGCCGCTGGTTACATCAGCGAAATTATCTGCAGTATTTCTTCTGTGTAATATTTCCACATCCAAAATACCTGTGACGGGGGGGGGGGCGGAGCTAGCCATACCTGAATGGACGTGTGCGCTTGAGTTCTGCTGCTCAGACCCGGCTTTTCATCAGCTAAAGTCAGTTTTTCGACCTGAAATATGGGCAAGATTGGCCACCGAAAGAACAGGGGACTCTTCCCTACCTCCCAAGCACTCATCGAACTGCGGCGACATGGATAAGTTTATTAAAAAAGCTGCAGCGATATGTGCCGCGAGGGAAGCTAAAATGGGACTCGTCCCTACCTCGCAAGCACTCGTCGAACTGCGGCAACATGGATAAGTTTATTAAAAAAGCTGCAGCGATATGTGCCGCGAGGGAAGCTAAAATGGCGCCGGAGCCAAGCAGAGAGACAGAAGAGAGCAAGGCCGAGATTCAAGCTGACGGCAGCGACACTGAAGATTCGAGACATCGCAAACATCTCCAAATTTCCAGAAAATACCTGGACTCTGCTCTCCAAAGGGCTATGGAACCGCTTGTCAGCGAACTCTTCTCTTTGAGGCAAGATGTTAGACATATAGGAGGCAGTGTAGAGGCCCTGGAGAACAACCAGGCCGCAATCCTAGATTTCCAAGCGGCAACAGCCATCAGACTTCAAAAATGCCAAACGCACCTCAATTTGGCGTTCAATGCCCTGGAGGACCAGGAGAATCGTGGGAGAAGAAATAATCTTCGATTCCGAGGAGTTCTAGAAACAGAATCCGCGCAAGACTCCTCTGCCATAGTGAAAGAGATCTGCAAAGAATTACTGGGCCCGGAACACTCTGCTTCCATAACGATCGAGAGAGCTCATCGGGCATTGCGCCCAAAACTGCAGGGCAACGAACCCCCCAGAGACATAATCTGCCGGTTCCTCCATTTCCAGGACAAAGAGGCTATAATAAATAAAGCTCGTCTACCTAGTGGAGCTAAATATAATGGGGTGCTGATCAATATTTTTCAAGACCTTGCTCTGCGGTGACCCTGCAGAAGCGAAGGACTCTTAAACCCCTCACGATTGGCTCAGAAATAACAAGATTCTTTACCCGTGGCAGTTCGGATTCGTCCTTTTCGTATCAAGGCAGGAGGATTACCATCAAGTCGCATCTGGACTTAGGCCCTGCATTCAATCTTCTGGATATAAACCCCCTGGACATTGAGGTTTGGGTCGCTATCCAGGACCTTACTACACTTCCGAAACTACCCAAGGTGGTACCGTTTGAAATGAAGGGTACCCCTAAAGCACAAAGGCAAAAGGAGAAGAAGAAAAATCACCCTCTTACCCCAAGGCGCATAGCTACCGACGTCTTCTGAAAATGGGACTTTATGCCTCTTTCTTTTTTTATTTTTTTATTTAATTCTTTATTGAAGAATATACTGACATTACATAGAAAATGTGAATAACACATTACAGAAAAGTAACTTTCTTCTCAGGTACAAACTCAAAATGACAATACTGATATAGATCCGTAACAATATTACAGTCGTGTTTAGTAAGTAGCAGACCTACAAGGACTAGACAGGTAGGAGCATCAAGAAAGAAAAAAGGATATAATATGTCCAACTTGTTACATTTTTGCATAATTGTAAAGAGGACATCACAATTCTAATGGTTCAGTAACCTCTAAATGATTTAGTAACCTCTAAATGACGCCCAGTGTGACCAGATCTTTTTGAAATCTTCAAGTCTATTATTTTCCCAAGAGGCTAACTCCTCAAATCTGTGTAGTTGGTCTTTTTTAGCTATCCATTGGGCTATGGATGGAGTTTCTTCCGACAGCCAGAATTTGGGAATTAGTAAACGTGCCGCATTGAGCATGTGATTAAATAAAGAGGGAAGGTTTGTCTTAGTGTTAGAGGTATGTACGCCTAAGAGGGCTAAGTTTGGCGTTATGGGAACTGTGGAGTGGCATATCTTATTACTCTCTTTAAATATTTTCGACCACCATTCTTTGATTAAAGGGCAGGACCACCATATGTGGTAGTATGTACCTATATCTTTCCGACACCTCCAACATTCATCATTGTTACCCGCCTTATATCTTTTGGTCACATCAGGGGTTTTATACCATCTTGTGAGGATTTTGTAGGCGTTTTCCTGTATTCGAATGCATCTTGATGCTTTGTGGGGTCTGAACAGAATTTTGGACAATGTTTCCTGAGGGAAGACAGAATCCAAATCACTTTCCCACTGTCTAATAAATGCAGGTTTAGGCATATTAATAGGGGTGGAAAGTTTTTTATAGATCAATGAGATCATTTTTGGCTTCGGGCTTGAATTTTTAAACAGTTCTTCCAGCCACTTTAGCCCCGCTAGCTGAAACCCCCTTCATGACCAGAGCACTTTTTACACTTCTGCACTACACTCCTTTCACCGTTTATCGCTCGGTCATGCAACTTACCACCCAAATTAATTTTACCTCCTTTTCTTCTCACTAATAGAGCTTTCATTGGTGGTATTTTATTGCTGCTGACATTTTTACTTTTTTTGTTATTAATCGAAATGTAACGATTTTTTTGCAAAAAAATGAAATTTTTCACTTTCAGCTGTAAAATTTTGCAAAAAAAACGACATCCATATATAAATTTTTTGCTAAATTTATAGTTCTACATGTCTTTGATAAAAAAAAATGTTTGGGCAAAAAAAAAAATGGTTTGGGTAAAAGTTATAGCGTTTACAAACTATGGTACAAAAATGTGAATTTCCGCTTTTTAAAGCAGCTCTGACTTTCCGAGCACCTGTCATGATTCCTGAGGTTCTACAATGCCCAAACAGTAGAAAAACCCCACAAATGACCCCATTTCGGAAAGTAGACACCCTAAGGTATTCGCTGATGGGCATAGTGAGTTCATAGAACTTTTTATTTTTTGTCACAAGTTAGCGGAAAATTATGATGATTTTTTATTTTTATTTTTTTCTTACAAAGTCTCATATTCCACTAACTTGTGACAAAAAATAAAAAATTCTAGGACCTCGCCGTGCCCCTCACGGAATACCTTGGGGTGTCTTCTTTCCAAAATGGGGTCACTTGTGGCGTAGTTATACTGCCCTGGCAATTTAGGGGCCCAAATGTGTAAGAAGTACCTTGCAATCAAAATGTGTAAAAAATGGCCTGCGAAATCCGAAAGGTGCTCTTTGGAATATGTGCCCCTTTGCCCACCTTGGCTGCAAAGAAGTGTCACACATGTGGTATCGCCGTACTCAGGAGAAGTTGGGCAATGTGTTTTGGGGTGTCATTTTACATATACCCATGCTGGGTGAGAGAAATATCTTGGCAAAAGATAACTTTTCCCATTTTTTTATACAAAGTTGGCATTTGACCAAGATATTTTTCTCACCCAGCATGGGTATATGTAAAATGACACCCCAAAACACATTGCCCAACTTCTCCTGAGTACGGCAATACCACATGTGTGACACTTTTTTGCAGCCTAGATGCGCAAAGGGGCCCAAATTCCTTTTAGGAGGGCATTTTTAGACATTTGGATCCCAGACTTCTTCTCACACTTTCGGACCCCTAAAAAGCCAGGGCAGTATAAATACCCCACATGTGACCCCACTTTGGAAAGAAGACACCCCAAGGTATTAAATGAGGGGCATGGCGAGTTCCTAGAAATTTTTTTTTTTTTTGCATAAGTTAGCGGATATTGATTTTTTTTTGTTTTTTTCTCACAAAGTCTCCCTTTCCGCTAACTTAGGACAAAAATTTCAATCTTTCATGGACTCAATATGCCCCTCACGGAATACCTTGGGGTGTCTTCTTTCCGAAATGGGGTCACATGTGGGGTATTTATACTGCCCTGGCTTTTTAGGGGCCCTAAAGCGTGAGAAGAAGTCTGGAATATAAATGTCTAAAAATGTTTACGCATTTGGATTCCGTGAGGGGTATGGTGAGATCATGTGAGATTTTATTTTTTGACACAAGTTAGTGGAATATGAGACTTAGTAAGAAAAAACAAAAACAAAAACAAACAAAAAATTTCCGCTAACTTGTGCCCAAAAATTTTTCTGAATGGAGCCTTACAGGGGGGTGATCAATGACAGGGGGGTGATCAATGACAGGGGGGTGATCAATGACAGGGGGGTGATCACCCATATAGACTCCCTGATCACCCCCCTGTCATTGATCACCCCCCTGGTAAGGCTCCATTCAGACGTCCGTATAATTTTTACGGATCCATGGATCGGATCCGCAAAACACATGCAGACGTCTGAATGGAGCCTTACAGGGGGGGTTATCAATGACAGGGGGTGATCAGGGTGATCACCCCCCTGTCACTGATCACCCCCCCTGTAAGGCTCCATTCAGACGTCCGCATGATTTTTACGGATCCATGGATACATGGATCGGATCCACAAAACACATGCGGACGTCTGAATGGAGCCTTACAGGGGGGTTATCAATGACAGGGGGTGATCAGGGTGATCACCCCCCTGTCACTGATCACCCCCCCTGTAAGGCTCCATTCAGATGTCCGCATGATTTTTACGGATCCATGGATACATGGATCGGATCCACAAAACACATGCGGACGTCTGAATGGAGCCTTACAGGGGGGTTATCAATGACAGGGGGTGATCAGGGTGATCACCCGCCTGTCACTGATCACCCCCCCTGTAAGGCTCCATTCAGACTTCCGCATGATTTTTACGGATCCATGGATACATGGATCGGATCCACAAAACACATGCGGACGTCTGAATGGACCCTTACAGGGGGGTGATCAATGACAGGGGGGTGATCAGGGAGTGTATATGGGTGATCACCCGCCTGTCATTGATCACCCCCTGTAAGGCTCCATTCAGACGTCCGCATGTGTTTTGCGGATCCGATCCATGTATCCATGGATCCGTAAAAATCATGCGGACGTCTGAATGGAGCCTTACAGGGGGGTGATCAATGACAGGGGGGTGATCAATGACAGGGGGTGATCAGGGAGTGTATATGGGTGATCACCCGCCTGTCATTGATCACCCCCCTGTAAGGCTCCATTCAGACGTCCGCATGATTTTTACGGACCCATGGATACATGGATCGGATCCACAAAACACATGCGGATGTCTGAATGGAGCCTTCAGGGGGGTGATCAATGACAGGGGGGTGATCAGGGAGTGTATATGGGTGATCACCCGCCTGTCATTGATCACCCCCTGTAAGGCTCCATTCAGACGTCCGCATGTGTTTTGCGGATCCGATCCATGTATCCATGGATCTGTAAAAATCATGCGGACGTCTGAATGGAGCCTTACAGGGGGGTGATCAATGACAGGGGGGTGATCAATGACAGGGGGTGATCAGGGAGTGTATATGGGTGATCACCCGCCTGTCATTGATCACCCCCCTGTAAGGCTCCATTCAGACGTCCGTATGCGTTTTGCGGATCCGATCCATGTATCCGTGGATCCGTAAAAATCATACGGACGTCTGAACGGAGCCTGACAGGGGGGTGATCAATGACAGGGGGGTGATCAATGACAGGGGGGTGATCAGGGAGTTTATATGGGGTGATCATGGGTGATCAGGGGTTTATAAGGGGTTAATAAGTGACGGGGGGGGGGGTGTAGTGTAGTGTGGTGTTTGGTGCGACTGTACTGAGCTACCTGAGTCCTCTGGTGGTCAATCCTAACAAAAGGGACCACCAGAGGACCAGGTAGGAGGTATATTAGACGCTGTTATCAAAACAGCGTCTAATATACCTGTTAGGGGTTAAAAAATTCGAATCTCCAGCCTGCCAGCGAGCGATCGCCACTGGCAGGCTGGAGATCCACTCGCTTACCTTCCGTTCCTGTGAGCGCGCGCGCCTGTGTGCGCGCGTTCACAGGAAATACCGGCCCTCGCGAGATGACGCGTATATGCGTCGTCGTGCGCAGGGCTGCCGCCTCCGGACCGCACATCTGCGTTAGGCGGTCCGGAGGCGGTTAAGGGTCGGTTTAAAGAGTTCCACTTAATATTTTTAGTTATGAAGGAACGTAGAAAGGATACCAAAGGAGTTGGGAAATTGCATTCCGGAAAGATCTGGGACAAATGTTCAGAATCTAACAGGGATCCATTTTCATTGAAAAGAGATATTATCAAGCGTGTTGACTGTCTCACCGAAATGGGAAGACTGTAGGTAAGAGCTTTGGGAGCAAATGTTAAGATATCTCTGATTTGAAGCAATGGAGAAGGTAAAGGTAAAGCATGTTCCGTGGATTGAAACCACTCCCAGGCTTTCAGTGTAGATTTGATTACAGGGTTATTGTTTTTGTTTAGTTCTTTTGACGTGTCATTTCCCACCAGAAGACTTCTAAACATGAACTCTAATTGTGACTGTTCTAAATTGACCCATAGTTCATCTGTTGGTCCCTTGTACCATCCCACTACTCTAGCCAGTAAAACTGCTTTGTTATATAGCAACGGATTGGGCATCCCTATTCCGCCATAAGGCTTCGGCTTATTTAGCAAATGTAAAGCTAACCTGGCTCTTTTACCGGCCCAAATAAATGATCTAATCATTTGGTTTAATTTGATGTAAAATGTGTTAGGCACGGGTATTGGTAATACTTGTTGCAAATACGTTAATTTAGGAATTATCAGGGAGGTTATCATATTTTTTCTACCAAACCAAGATAATATATGTTTGTCAAGGGAGACCAGTTGTTCTTTAATTGAATTCAATAGTGGAGTATAATTTAAATTGAATAACGCACCTGAGTCTGAGCTTACTTTTACAACCAAATAAGTAATATGTGGGGTATCCAAGTTGAAAGGGGACGTGAGTTTAAGTTCTTGTATAAGTGAGTTGGGGAATTTATGTTTAATATGTGGGATTTACTCATATTAATTTTAAAATTTGAGAATAGGCCAAATTGTTCAAATATGTGGTATATATGTGGAAGGGCTATTTTAGGATTGGTGACCATCATGAGTAGATCGTCAGCGAAGGCTGCTGTTTTATGTTCAACCTCACCCATACGCATACCTTGTATCCCCCTCTTTCTCTCCTAATAGCCTGTAACAGAGTTTCCATAACTAAGACGAACAGTAGGGGAGAGAGGGGGCAACCTTGCCTTGTCCCATTACTGATATCAAGGGGGCTTGAGAGAGAGTTGTTCACTATGACAGAAGCTGATGCATTAGAGTAAAGAGAGAATACTGCTTTAATGAATGAGTCCGGGATTCCAAAAGCATATAAAACGTTTTTCATATATTCCCACTTAACTCTGTCAAATGCCTTCTCAGCATCTGTGCTGAGAAGGATCATTGGACGATTGTGTTTTTTTGCAAGGTAAATACAATTGAGGACCCTAGCTGTATTTTGTTTGCCCTCTCTGTTTTTCACAAAGCCCACTTGGTCTCTCTGAATTAGTGTAGGAAGTAATAAGGAGAGGCGTGTCGCCAACATTTTCGCTAGAATCTTTAGGTCTATGTTCAGCAGGGAAATTGGGCGATAATTTGCGCAGTTTGAGCTATCTTTCCCCTCTTTAGGGATCAAAGATATATGTGCCCTAGTCATATCCACTGACATCGGAGTACCCAATAGCGAAACATTACAAACATTAAGAAGGTGGGGGCCTAATATGTTTGATAATGATTTATAATATGTGGCTGAAAGACCGTCAGGGCCTGGGCATTTACCCTTAGGGAGCTGTTTGATGGTGTCTTCTATCTATTTCAGGGTGAAAGGGCTTTTTAGTGTTAATGCTTGATCCTCAGTGAGGACAGGAAGGGACAGTGAGTCTAAGAAGGCTGACATAACGTCGGAGGAAGGAATTTTTCCCGGGGCAATGGGCTCTGATTCTTTTAGATTATATAGTGAATGGTAAAATTCCCTAAATTTAGTAGCAATGGCTGAAGTGGTAAAGGCCGTATTTCCATCTGCTGATTTTATTTTATGAATATAATTAAGGGACTGCCTTTTTTTAATGCGTTGCATCATGAATTTTGAAGCTCTGTCTCCATGAGCATAATATCTAAATTGGGCTTGAATATAATATTTGGCTGAGTTCGAGTTTAGTAATGTTTTAAGGGTCTCTCGTGTATCAGTTAATTCTTTATAATGGGTTTTTGACAGGGATTGTTTATGTAAGGATTCCAAGTGCTGGATTTTAGATAATAGATTATCTATCTGGAGTTTTCTAGCTTTTTTAATTCTAGAACCCATAGAGATAAAGTGACCTCTCATATATGCTTTATGAGCATCCCAAAGCACTAGGTGGGAGGATACTGAACCGCTATTCAAAGAGAAGAATTCTTCTAGAGTTTTTCGGGTAAGAGACAAATTATCTCCAGGTGATATCAATTGTTCATTTAACCGCCATCTAAAGATTCGAGAGTCAGAGGTGGGCAGCTCTAGAGTAAACAATACAGGGGCATGGTCTGAAAGATGCATCAAGCCAATACTGGCCAGGTTGCAGAATTGGAGGTATTCTTTTGATACAAACAAGTAGTCAATTCTATGGTAGGAACCGTGCACCGGAGAAAAGAATGTATAATCCCTATCTTTGGGGTTGAAGAGTCTCCAAACATCCACTACAGACCAATTTTGTAGGTGTCTTCTGAGATGTCTGCGTGCCTTATTAGAAATAGTTGATCTTTCAGGTAGAATCCAATTCTGAATCAAGTGTCATATTAAAGTCTCCCCCCAAAATCACTATACCTTCTTTATATGGGTCTAATTTGGCAAGAGACTCTGTAATCCACGCAACCTGGCCTGTATTGGGGGCATATAGGTTAACGAAAGTATATACCTGGTTAGCAATAGAACCTTTAAGCATAATATATCGTCCGT
This sequence comes from Bufo gargarizans, assembly GCF_014858855.1. NCBI lineage: Eukaryota > Metazoa > Chordata > Amphibia > Anura > Bufonidae > Bufo > Bufo gargarizans. The sequence goes on from NC_058080.1 coordinate 206,056,304, forward strand.
CAGTATCCTGAATATGGTTCATATAAGAAAAGGGGAGGTCTTTTCGTATTCCTATACTTACGCCCTTGGAGGCCGAAGATCCTGCTCCACAATGAAACCAGGTGGAAAATAAAGAATGTGTTAGGTTAGGGTACTTATTAAATCTGAAGTGGGTTTCTTGGAGGAAGATAATTGAACATTCCTCTTTCCTCAAATATGAAAAGATCTGGCTACGTTTTGATGGGGAATTAAAACCTTTCACATTGAAGGAGGCTATACGAATGCTAGACATGTCTTAAAGTTAGGGGTGGGATGAAAAGATATGATGTTAATAATGAGCAAAGTAAAGCAAAATAGTGCAGTACCATATAACCTTCGGCCTCCCCGAGCGAAGCACCAGAACGTCCCCTAGGCCCAAAACTGAATTGTGGATCACAATTGTATGTCAGAGTACCCGAGAATAAGACAATAACAATTAAAAAAAGTAAAAACAATAAGTAAAACATAATAGAACTTCGAACAGAAGGTTCTTTAGTGAGGTAGAGCATTAACGCTCTACAAATTGGTTGAGGGGAAAGAAATATGTATTCCTAGACCTATCCCTCTAGGATTCATCTTTTACCAGTTATTATTTTGGTCAGAGATCAGTATTGGTTATTTCCATGTGGTCATAACCATTTTCAATGGGCATCACATCGCAAAGTAAGAAATATGCAGAGGAGTAATATGTCGTAGTATAGATGTGGAAGCAAATAGTGTGGAAAGTACATCATACTCCAGGACACATAACACCGGAGATATGGTCCCAATCTGCCCGGGGGGCCCCCAAGCCCACCCCTCCAGAAGATTGCACTCGCGGAGATAGGGTAATCTACATCAAATTCCCTCGCATGTCTAGGTCAATAGAGTCCGAGGACCCCCCAGACAGATAATGCGGACCAGGTCAAATTGATTACCTCAGAACGTGGTACCTAACTTTAAACTTGAAAGGGGGTCGAATATTTCAGTAGGGGTACCACATGAGGCAATTATATCTGCTCGCGCAACGGGAAACAACCTCGGATCTCGCGAAAATTTCATTTCACATAAAACTTGCGCATTAATTAGAAGATAATCGCAATGGTATCCGCTTACATGAGAGGAGCCTAAGCCGATCAGTTTCCCATCCCGCAGACAGAGACACGTCCATTTTTCTTGCGATTATATACAAAGCCCATTTAGAAAAGGAAGAGCAATAAAATATGGTAGGACAGGCGTAAATTAAACATTAACATAGATCATAGTACTTGAGAATCTCAGTCCCCACTATGCCATAAGGACATGTTCAAAAGAATATAGTAGTCTTTGTTATTTTACTACGACCACCCGCCTGAATGTTACACACCGGATCAAGTGGATCGCGACTAACTATAGCGCCTATCTTTATAGAAGTTAAGGTATTCAACTATTCCGATATGCGCAACGACATAGGGAATTATAGATCATTTGCGCAAGGGGAAACGGACCGGGAAACCGCAAACATTCTAATTAACAAAGGTCCTGTGAGCTATTTAGATAAGGGGGAACCTTAAAGAGTAAGAAGATATGCGAAAACTTCGAGCGATTATTTGGTGAAAGAAGCATATCTAAAAAGGGATAAAGACAAACATATGTAAACATATTTATCTGGTATGCTAGTGATGTCCGTCAATCAATCTTCTGGCATTGGAAGCCTTCTTGGGGTGGAGACGTTCCCTCTCCTCGCTCTTTGCGGCTTAGGGGTACGAGGAATCTCCCAGGGCAGGACATTCGGGAGTTCAGTAATGGTTGTCATCCCTTGGAACGCATCCCAATTTTCAATCGGGAGAGGTTGAATATCCAGCTGGTGGTAGATCTTCTCCAGGTCTTTGAATGAAGAAACAAAAAGGCGACGTCCTTCATGGGTAAAGGATCGGCCGAAAGGAAATGACCACCTATACAGGGTCTTGTGACCTCGCAGCCAGTCGGTAAGCGGTTTTAGAGCTTTGCGTCTTTTAAGTGTCGATTGCGCCAAATCCTGAAAGATGGCGATGTCGTTACCTTCCCAACTCAAGGACGGATGATTCCTGGCACTTGTTAGAATTGCTTCCTTGACGGGAAAAAGCAGAAATTTGCAAATAACGTCCCGAGGAGGCTTGTTGAGTTGCGGCTTGGGTCTGAGGGCTCTGTGCGCCCTTTCAATGGTGACCTCGTGGGCCGTGTCGGGGCCTAGGAGTTGTAGGCATATCTGCATTACTGTTTCAGGAATGTCGCTCGGGGCAACCGATTCGGGTATTCCTCTAAAACGAAGATTGTTTCTTCTTCCCCTGTTCTCTTGGTCTTCTATGGCCGTATGTAGCATATTTACATGTGCCTGTAGGTCCGCCATATTCAAAGAAACTTCTTTCTGGTGAGTAAGAAGCTTGGACTGAGTCTCCTCAAGCGTTTCCACTCTTGCGCCTATGTGGCGTATGTCACTCCTGATTGCTGCCATTTCTGAACTTAATGGTTCAAGGGCTTCAGCCAGCGTTTCTTTTAGAAAGCTACGAGATATCGGCAGGGCTTCAGGATCAGGGGAGTCATCTCTTCCTCCCTCGGCACCAGAAGAAGCTTGATGTTTGTGGCCAGAGGATCTCGGTGTGCCCGGCGCCATCTTTGATTCTTTAGCCACGTATGTAGCGGCAGCCTTTTTAATGAATTTTTCCATGTCTCCTGCATGAATCGTCGATTTGCTAAGTCCAGCAGGGTCTGTGGGCTTCTGTCCACCAATCTTGACCATTATATCGTCCTGGAACGCTGTTGATAGTGTGCTAAGAGGATATCTGGTCACAGAGCAGCGCCTTACACAGCCATCCACACTCAGCGCAGGCTCCGCCCCCCCTTTATGCCTCTTTCTAGTCATCTTCGCATCGGATGAGTATCAGTCATTCTATCTTCTCTCCTCTCACCTTTGCCCCTGCCTCATGTAGTGTGTCTCTAGTGTACCTCTTGTCCTCCCCATTATATTGCTTCTCTGTTACTTCCCCCGAATTTCCGAGTCCGAAACCTAAGGCACTTTTTCGCGACCCCCAAGTTTACCTTAACTTACACTTCGCATGTTGCAAATATTTAGGACCTTTAACATCGCCGCATATTGAGATTTTCCTAACGTCTTACTGGATAAGATATGGCTTATTTGAGTCTTTATCCATCCTGTAACCGATGCATTTAGCTAAATATTGTGTATTGTTTGGTTATGGGATCACTTGGTGTCTCCTGTTAGTTGAGACGCGATCTATATGTCGCCGCACTCATTAGTATAGTCCGATTATTCTTTGTACTTAAATCCGCATGGTACAAACGGACATCCTCGACTTCAGAGTATACTTTGTATCATTGGCATATGCTTAACATGCGATTTTGCTTGTGGTATATTCTGGTGATATTCAGTTTCGGTTTTCTATTCTAGATCATGGGCCACCTCAGAGGCTGTTGTTTGCAATTTCTGCTTAACGTGTGGGATCTGTTTTATACAGTTGTCCTGGAATGCGCACTGACTCACTGCTTCTTTTTTCTGCGACGATTCAATGCGCAACCGTCTATAGAAGACCATAATATGTATTCAGCGCCTCTGGGCTAATTCATGTACTCAGCAACCCCTGATGGTGTTCCTGACTATACATTGCTCCAGAACTCAGAGATTCAGGGCTACCTTGCGACCCGATGTCCCAGAATGATGGTCCCGTCTACACACTGTTGTAGGGCGCTCCTATCTATGCGATAATTTAGTGTGTAGCCAGCACCATATATTCAGATGTTGTTATCGGTGTCTTGGGACTAGTTCTCGTTTGCACATTCCCCTATGTGGTTCAAGTCTCTGGTGAAAATGTAGGAGCTTGAAATGCTCCCAGCATCTAAGATATAATGTATGTAATCAGTGACCCTTTGGTCTCCCCCTTTTCCGGAAGCCGAAACTTGGACCCTTAGGGCCTTTAATTCGAAAGCCAATGTCCTCTTAACATATATATAAGACAACTCATTGATCGAACGACTGGTTATACTTGACCTTGAACGCCGGGTCCAAAATTGACGAATGCCATTCCCCCCCCTTCCGTAGAGTCCCTCAGGACCTATATGACGATTTAGTCCCCATTTTTCTTTTGTTTGTTCTCAATATGTTTTTTGATTGTTTCCGCAGGTCTCTCATTGTCTGGAGCACTATCCATCCGAGACAGGTCGCCTCGTCATCTAGACTTCAACTTTTTATCCTGCTAGGTCACCTAATTATTAAGTATTCTGCTCAAATTTTCTTTTTGACTGTTTTCCAGGCTCACATGTTTCAGCATTTTGCCTTTCCTCTCTATTCCCATGATGGCTCTTAAAATTGCCTCCTATAATGTGAAGGGTTGCAATTCGCCTTCTAAACAGAGCCAGATCTTTGGAATTTTGAGAAAAGATAAAGCGAACATTGTTTTTCTACAGGAGACCCACTTTAAGTCCCAACACTTCCTAAATCTGTCCTATTCATATTTCTCTAACTGGTATCACTGCGGTTCTCCTACATCTAACTCTAAAGGAGTAAGCATTGGGTTTCAGAGCAAGGTACCTTTTATTCTAGATGACCAGTTGTGTGATTCAGATGGCCGTTTCATAATGGTTAAAAGGAAGATAGGTCAACACCTGTATACTTTCGTAAATGTCTATACCCCGAATAACCGACAGATTCCCTGGCTTAGATCTTTATTAGCGAAAATGGAATCCTTTAGAGAAAGTGTTACGGTGATGGGAGGTGACTTAAATCTTGTCCTCAACCCCTTTGTAGATTCCTCCTCCCATAAATCTGCCCAATCCCAGAAAGGTATTCGTTCCCTTATTCGGGCATTATCTAAGGCTCACTTAATTGATGTCTGGCGTACTATACACCCAGATTCCAGGGACTATACCTTTTTCTCACCACTGCATAAGTCTTATCATCGTCTAAACTATCTGTTTATTTCAAAGGAACATCTCCAGCTCTGCTCTGAAGCAGATATTGGGTCCATTATCCTTTCGGATTATGCTTCCATATACCTTCACATGAAGCCTCCTCTTACCCATAAACCCACCAGCCATTGGCAATTTAATGAAATGCTCATAGGTTCTCCGGATAGTAGAGCTAAACTACAACACCTTCTAGAAGAATACTTTGACATTAATTGTACCCCTGAGGTTTCTCCACAGACTATTTGGGACGCCCACAAAGCGTTCATTAGAGGCCACTGTATCACCTTAAAAAAGAAAGGCAAAAGCAGATAGATTCCCTACATGTCAAAATTAGTTCCTTGGAAAGTGCTCACAAAAGATCTCTGCTGGAAGCTCACCTACAGGAACTATCCATAAGTAGAGCCTCCCTCAAAAATCTTTTGAATGTGTCATCGGCTAAACTTTTTTTGTATTCCCAATACAAAATGTTTGCTCATGGGAACAAAGCCTCCTGTTACATGATGTCTAGGCTCAAGAGTAGGAAATCAAATAACCATATACACAAACTGAAAACCCCAGAAGGCAAGCTAACTTTTGAGTCAAACAAAATCGCCTCACTGTTTAGGGATTATTACCAATCCCTCTACAACCTTAATTCCTCGCACTCTCTCTCGGGTAGCATAGACTCCTCGACGCCCTCCAGTTCATATCTGGAGAATCTGACACTCCCCATGATTACGGAACAAGACAGAATCCATTTAGCATCTCCTTTTTCCTATGACGAAATCTTGGATGCAATTAAAAACTCCCCCAGAGGAAAATGCTCCAGTCCAGACGGACTCCCGACACCATATTACTTATCCTTCCATGAAGTATTGATCCCTCACCTCCTGCCAATTTACAATGATTCCCTACGAGGCATTCCCCTATCCGCTAATATGACTAAGGCCCACATTATGTTAATTCCCAAAGAAGGTAAAGACCACTCCCTCTGTCCAAATTATAGGCCCATTTCCCTCCTCAATATAGATTTGAAAATTTTAGCCAAGATGTTGGCAAATTGCTTCCCTCACTAATCCATAGAGATCAAGTAGGATTCGTGAAACATAGAGAGGGGAAAGACAATACAGCAAGAATACTTAACATTATCCATTATGTTAAAAGGAAAGGCCTCCCCCTAGTCCTTCTTAGCACAGATGCGGAGAAGGCATTTGACAGAGTCAAGTGGTCTATTATGTACTCAGCACTGCGCACTCAAAACTCTAAGGACATTGTGGGGGTAAGGTAAAATCTCCATGTATATCCCTCTAAGGAGCATCAATTACCAGACATTATTAGGATTATAGAGCAATATGTTAACCTTCTCCCGTGCTCTTTTAATGAACAAAAGAGAAAGGCACATTGATCAGCACTGATGCTTCAAAGGGACACAAGGAGAAGTGGTCAGCAAGTGTGGACTGTACTACAAGAACTTAAATATGTTTCGACAGCCTGCGGGTAAATAATGAATCCGCTCAGTTGTAAGATAAAATATTAGAACAGCTAAAACTGAATAAACTAGGTGGCTAACTCTGCAAGAATACGGAGATTCCCAGTGGCACAGAGTCAAGTAAGAACATATTTATCTGCACTGTTGAACCGGTTCTTGATACATTTATAAGTGGTAGTCTCCTCGGTGTACAGATGTTCCCTCTTCTTGCTCTTTGCGGCTTGGGGGTGCGAGGTAGCTCCCAGGGTATGATGTTAGTGAGACTAGTGAGAACTGCAATATCTTTGATCGTATCCCAATTTTTAATCGGGAGTGGCTGCATCTTGAGGTGAGCCTAGATCTTTTCAAGGTCCTTGAAAGAGGATATGAATAGACAATGGCCATCATGAGAAAAGGAGAGGCCAAAGGGGAATGACCACCTGTACAGGATCTTGTGAGAGCGCAGCCAATCTGTAAGTGGTTTCAGAGCTCTACTCTTTTTAAGTGTGGCTTGCGCCAAGTCCTGAAAAATGGACATGTCATTGCCTTCCCACATCAAGGAAGGGTTGTTTCTGGCGCTTGTGAGAACTGCTTCCTTGACTGGAAAATACAAGAATTTGCAGATTACATCCCGTGGGGGTTCATTAGGTTGCGGCTTGGGCCTTAGTGCTCTATGTGCTTTTTCTATGGTAACTTCATGCGCTGTATCAGGGCCCAGCAGGTGCAGACAGATTTCAATTACAGTTTCAGGGATGTCGCTAGGAGCCATAGATTCAGGGACGAAAATTATTTTGTCTTTCCCGATTCTCCTGGTCTTCTGCAGCTGTGTATAACATGTTAATGTGTGCTTGACACTAAGCCATAATCGAAGATACCTCTTTCTGATGCACAATGATCTTGGATTGGTTTTCTTCTAGTGTCTCCACTCTTATGCCTATATGGCAAATATCACCCCTGATAGCTGCAAGTTATGAGCTTAGGGGTTTGAGAGCTTCAGCTAGCAATTCTTTTAGGAAACTCCTAGAGATTGGTAAGGAATCTGGGCCAGGGAAATCATCCCTACCTCTTTCAGCGCCGCCAGCAGCTTGCTGTTTGTAGCCGGAGGATTTTGGTGTTCCGTGGCGCCATCTTAGATTATCTAGCCATACATGTGGTGGCTGCCTTTTTAATGAATTTATCCATTTCTAGAGGTTGAATCACTGCTTTGGCAGGACCGGAAGGTTCTGTGGGTTTTTGTCCACCAATTTTGAAAATTTTTGGTCTGGAAAGTGAATAATATCAGGATATGAGGGATATTCAAGTAGCGGAGTGACGCTTCACACAGCCATACACTCTTAGCGCAGGCTCCGCCCCCCCCTGTTGCAGTTATTTCTGTTGTAAGCGTAAAGGGCAGTATTTCAGCAAAAAATAAATAAATAATTATACCCACTGCACTGTTGCAGTTAATTCTGGTGAAAGTGTATAGTGGCCTTATTTCAGTAATACAAGAAAAATATATACCCACTGCATTGTTTCAGTAATCTCTGGTGAAAGAGTATAAGGCCGTATTTCAGTAATAAAAGAAAAATATACACCCACTGCACTGTTGCAGTTATTTCTGTTGAAAGCGTATAGTGGCCTTATTTCAGTAATACAAGAAAAAATATATTCCCACTGCACTGTTACAGTTATTTCTGGTGAAAGCGTATAGAGGCCTTATTTCAGTAATAGAAGAAAAAATATATACCCACTGCACTTGCAGTTATTTCTGTTGAAACCGTATAGGGCAGTATTTAAGTAAAAAAAAAGAGAAATATATACCCACTGCACTGTTGCAGTTATTTCTGGTGAAAGAATATAGTTGCCTTATTTCAGTAATGCAAGAAAAATATATACCCACTGCACTGTTGCAGTAATTTTGGGTGAAAGAGTATAAGACCGTATTTCAGTAATACAAGAAAATATATACCCATTGCACTGTTGCAATAATTTCTAGTGAAAGAGTATAAGGCCTTAATTCAGTAAAACAAGAAAATATATACGCACTGCACTGTTGCAGTAATTTCTGGTCAAAGCATATAGGGCAGTATTTCATAAAAAAAAATATATATATATATACCCACTGCACTGTTGCAGTTATTTCTGGTGAAAGCGTATTGTGGCCTTATATCAGTAATACAGGAAAAATACATGCACAGCCACACCAGCAACTTGGCCAGGTCATGCCGCTTCCACCTCAACATTGTCACTACCTCTGCCTCCTCAGCCTCCACCATGTCCTCAGCCTCCACTGAATGGACAAGTCACAGTGCCCCTCCAGCATTCCACATGTGCAGGGAAAGAAATTGACTGCTTGCTTTCTCCGCGACAATTGAAAATCAGAACCATGGGGACCGACAATGGGAATAACATGTTGTCGGTGCTGCATCAAGGAAGGCTGAGCTATGAGCACTGCATGGCACATGTGTTCAATCTGGTTGTCAAGTGGTTCCTGAAGTCTTCCACCTATCTGCAAGACATCCTAAAAATGGCCAGGAAACTCATGCACTTCAGCCACTCATACACAGCAAAGCACACCCTCCTTGAGCTGCAGCGGCAGAACAGCATCCCCCAACATAGGCTGATATGCGACGTTTCCACCCGTTGGAATTCCACCCTCCATATGTTGGACCGTCTTTACGAACAGGGAAAGGCCATCAACGATTTCTTGATGATCCAAGCGGATAGGAGTTCTCCCCTTTGTAACTTTGATGTCAGCCAGTGGCAGCTCATGCGTGACTCCTGCTGTTTTATCAGCCCTTTGAGGAGGCCACAATATTTGTCAGTCGCCAGGACTACGGGATGAACGCCACCATTCCACTGCTTCATGTCCTGGAGACGTGGCACCTAGATCTCACAGCCACATGAGCCCTGTGGGGGCTGAACTGGAACTGTGGGAGCACAGGCAATATGTAGCCAATTTAGTGTTTTTTCTACTACGGTGACAGGAGAGGAGGAGCAGGTGCAGCCGGAGGAGCAAGAGGGCGATGAGGAAGACGAGACAGAGGACCCAGACACACTGTGGCAATATGCAGTGGAGGTAGATGCAGGGAATCCCTTAGAGTCACTTGGACAAATGGCCCTCTGCATGCTCATGTTTGCGTAGCGACATCAGAATTGTCACCATTCAGCAGAAGGACAACTTCTGGCTCTATACCATGTTGGACCCTCGCTACCGTTGGGGGCCTTTTTTAGACCCACTGAAAGGGAGGACAAACTGAACTACTACAGAGACATTCTATGTAGTCAGTTGGCCTCTGCCTATCTGCGCCATCTTCCATCCTCTCGCAAGTCTGACCGGGGGGGGCTCTGTGCTCACACTCCACTGCCATGGCTGCTAGGGAGGTGTGCGGTGGCAGGAACAGTAGCAGCTCCATCAGCAGCAGTCTGAGTCTAGAGTCCATGATGAGCAGCTTTCTTCACCCACATAGTGAAGAAACTACTCACCAGGAACAGGTAGACCTGGAACAGGACCTGAACCAGCAGATGGTGGCATACTTGGACAGCACCCTGCCACCCCACATTGAAGATCCGCTGGACTACTGGGCAGATAAACTGGATTTGTGGCCGCAACAGGCAGAGTTTCCCCTGGAAAAGCTGTCCTGCCCGGCCAGTAGCATGGCATCAGAGCGGGTGTTTAGTGCGGTGGGGTCTATAGTTACCCCAAGAAGAACTTGCCTGTCCACCCAAAATGTGGAGAGACTTACTTTTGTCAAGATAAATCAGGCGTGGATAGACAAGGATTTCCACCCACCGATGCCTGATGCATCAGATTAGATTATCTATCTCCATACCATGTCACCATGCTACTATGTATCCTCCTGATACTTCCATCTCCACACTATGTCACCATGCTGCTCTGTGGCATCATGCTGCTTCTGTTGTAGCCATCTCAACACTATATCACCTTACCACTCTGTGGTGTGATGCTGCTGCTTTTGCTGCCAGCTCCACACTATGTCACCTTGCCACTCTGTGGTACCATGCTGCTGCTGTTGCTGCCATCTCCACGCTATGTCACTGTGCCACTCTGTGGTATCATGCTGCTGCTGTTGCTGCCATCTCAACATTATGCCACCATGCCACTATGTGGCCTCCTCATGCTTGCATCTACTCACTATGTCACCTTGCCACTCATTTTTATCATCATGCTGCTGCTGCTTGAAAGGCCTTAGACTGATCACCCGCCCCACAATCTACTTTAGGTTTTGGAACCAAAAAACCCTACTTGCTTTTGAGGGCTGCATTAATCTGCAGGTTACTGCCGTACAGCTCTATAGATAACTTTCCATCTGCATCTTTCTCAGCAATCTGTGCCCTCAGTCTTTTATCCAGACTCTGTAATTGTGCCACTATGTGGCCTCCTCATGCTGACATCTCCACAATATGTCACCTTGCCACTCTGTGGTATCATGCTGCTGCTTGAAGGTCTTGAATGGATCATCCGCCCCACAACCTAATTTAGGTTTTAGAACCAACAAACCCAACTTGATTTTGAGGGCTGCATTAATCAGCAGCTTACCGTCATACAACTCTACAGATAACTTCCCATTTGCATCTTTCTCAACAATCTGTGCCCTCAGTCTTTTATCCAGACTCTGTCATTGTGCCTCCTCATGTTGCCACCACCTACAGACTCTGTCATTGTGCCACTCTGTGGCCTCTTCATGCTGTCGCCAACTCCAGAATCTGTCATTGAGCCACTCTGCAGCCTCCTGATGCTGTTGCCAACGCCAGACTCTTTCATTGTGTCACTCTGTGGCCTTCTAATACTTCTGCAAACTACACACTCTGTAATTGTGCCACTCTGTGGCATCTTCATACTGCCGCCATCTCCAGAATCTCTGTCATTGAGCCACTATGTAGCCTCCTGATGCTGTCACCAACTCCAGACTCTGTCATTGTGCCACTCTGTGGTCTTCTCATACTGCTGAGAACTTCACACTGTGTCATTATGCCACTCTGTGGCCTCCTAATGCTGCCGCCACCTCCAGACTCTGGCCACTCTGTAGCCTTCTTTACGCTAACATGGACCTGTAAGACTGAGTTAATACTGAGTTATTTGGTACGTTTTGGACCCGTGACTGCCCAAATAAGTGAAGTTAGCAGTGATTTTAATTGCGACGCCTGTCATCTGCATGTCATTCTCACTGACAGTATTATTTCACTAACCCAGCACACTCCCTATGAGTGTTACTGCAAGGCACAGTGTTCTACATCCATATAAAGGTTCTCTGCAGCCCGGAAATAGCCATTTTTTAACAAGATTTGCCGCAAATAAATTCAAATCGAACCAGCCGAATCAATTTTTTTAGAAATTATCTCATCTCTAATTGTGATCAGTGATTCATTCACTTTAGCGTGTAACTGGCTGAGTGGGTCTTGCATTTCTTATGTGTTAAGCTAGGATAAGGAAGAACAGTAGGTACCACAGCAGGATCAAAATATCATTGGGATCGGTGAGGGTAAGTATGTGTCACGGCTGTGAATGAGCAACAAGAGTGTACACAGAGAATAACAACTGACGGACCCACTCTAGGGAGGAATAAGGGTGACCCCTGCCAGACCCTAAAAGCTCTCCCTAAGCTGCTATGCGCATGTCCGGATCCGAATGGTAGATCGAGACATGCCCGCGTACCTAAGGCTGAAGACCACTGAAACCCCTACAATAGTGGAAGGGGCACGGCCACCGGTGCCCTGCTCAGTATATGGACGGAACCGGGGTCGCCTCGGATCCAGTCAGCAAAGAACAGATAAACACAATGTCTGTACACTTAACTGAGGTGCTGCAGCCGCAGTGCAAACAGATCCGAAGTCAGCAGACAATATCTGAAGTACTCGCATCAGCAGGACACAGATCCAGTGAAGAGAAGTAACACAGGTGAAGACACTCAAGCGAGAGATACAGCTCAAAATGAAGAGTATAATCTGCACCTCTACAAAGGAGGAGGGGTGATTTAAAGGCAGCAAAATCAAACACAGGAGGAACAGCTGGGAGGAAGGAAACCAAAAGTAAAGACCTCATCACAGAGGCGGAGAAACAGGGAAGAGAACTCCTCCTAGCTCTAGTAGTGACATCATCACAGGGGTGTGGAAACAGAGCTATGAGAACGTCTCAAAGCTCTGGTAGTGACAGTACCCCCCCCCCCCCCCTCTACGGGTGGACTCCGGACACCCAGGACCCACCTTCTCAGGATGAACCCTATGAAATGCCCTGACGAGGTGAGTGGCTTTAATGTCCGACACCGGAACCCACATCCTCTCCTCAGGACCATAACCCCGCCAATGAACGAGGTACTGAAGAGAACCGCGGACAATGCGAGAGTCCACAATTCTGGAAACCTCAAACTCCAGATTGCCATCAACCAAAATCGGAGGAGGAGGCAAAGAGGAGGGTACCGTGGGCTGGACATATGGTTTTAAAAGAGCCCTGTGAAATACATTATGTATCTTCCAAACCCGTGGAAGATCAAGACGGAAGGCAACAGGATTGACGACTGACAAGATTTTATAAGGGCCAATGAACTTGGGACCCAATTTCCAGGAGGGAACCTTCAGTTTAATATTTTTTGTAGACAACCACACCAGATCACCCACATTCAGGTCCGGACCAGGCATATGTCTCTTATCAGCCACATGCTTATATTTCTCACTCATCTTTCTAAGATTACTCTGAATCTTTTGCCAAATGGTAGACAAAGACGAGGAAAATCTCTCCTCCTCAGGCAAACCAGAGGGAGCGCCTCTCGAGAACGTCCCGGGGGGATCACCGTTAACGGCACGGATGGTGGCTTATTCCCCGCCACCGTACCGTCCGTGTTGGTGATCCCTCATCCCTCTCCATGTTCCCATCTCTGGTCGTTTGCTGGCAGCACTCCCTAAGTAGTACTGTCACTACCAGTGCTTTGAGACGTTCTCATAGCTCTGTTTCCACACCCCTGTGATGATGTCACTACTAGAGCTAGGAGGAGTTCTCTTCCCTGTTTCTCCGCCTCTGTGATGAGGTCTTTACTTTTATTATAACTCTTAGTACAGTTCAAGAATCTCCTAGACGGACAAACATTAGCCAAATGACCTATGCCCCCACAACAAAAAGACACCATTCTCTGAGGACTAAATCCTCCTTTATCTGGGGCAAGTCGACCTAGCTGCATGGGCTCCTCCACAGAGGGAACCGAGAGAGGATGAGGCCCATGCACACTAAATGAGTCCGCACCACTGCCCCTAGACTGAAAATGACTGGACAGAGAGGTCTCGTTTCTTTCTCTTAGATGCCTGTCAAGGCGTACCGCCAATGACATGGCAGACTCTAAGGACGTTGGTCTCTCATGGAAAGCAAACGCATCTTTCAATCTCTCTGAGAGACCATGAGAGAACTGACTCCGGAGTGCAGCATCATTTCAACCTGTATCAGCTGCCCATCTCCGAAATTCAGAACAATAAAGCTCAGCAGACAGTTTGTCCTGGCATAACAAACGTAAGTTTGATTCAGCCAGAGCAACACGATCTGGGTCATCATATATCTGCCCCAGGGCTAAAAAAAATCTTTCTACGGATCGAAGGGAGGGATCCCCCGATGGCAACGAAAAAGCCCAAGTCTGAGCATTACCCCTGAGCAGGGAGATGACAATCCTCACCCTCTGTTCCTCATTACCAGAGGAATGGGGACACAAGCAAAAATGGAGTTTGCATGCCTCTCTGAAACGAACACAATTCTCACTGCCCCCGGAAAACGTCTCCGGAAGTGAGACCTTTGGCTCGCAGCAGACTCCATGGGCCGGAGCAGAGCCCAATGCTTGAAGCTGAGTCATAGATTGACGGAGATCCGCTACCTCCAAAGAAAGACCCTGCATGCGGTCAACCAGGTCAGAAAGTGGATCCATGTCAAAATAGGACGGTTTGGCGGATTATAATGTCACGGCTGTGAATGAGCAACAAGAGTGTACACAGAGAATAACAACTGACGGACCCACTCTAGGGAGGAATAAGGGTGACCCCTGCCAGACCCTAAAAGCTCTCCCTAAGCTGCTATGCGCACGTCCAGATCCGAATGGTAGATTGAGACATGCCCGCGTACCTAAGGCTGAAGACCACTGAAACCCCTACAATGGTGGAAGGGGCACGGCCACCGGTGCCCTGCTCAGTATATGGATGGAACCGGGGTCGCCTCGGATCCAGTCAGTAAAGAACAGATAAACACAATGTCTATACACTTAAGTGAGGTGCTGCAGCCGCAGTGCAAACAGATCCGAAGTCAGCAGACGATATCTGAAGTACTCGCATCAGCAGGACACAGATCCAGTGAAGAGAAGTAACACAGGTGAAGACACTCAAGTGAGAGATACAGCTCAAAATGAAGAGTATAATCCGCACCTCTACAAAGGAGGAGGGGTGATTTAAAGGCAGCGAAATCAAACACAGGAGGAACAGCTGGGAGGAAGGAAACCAAAAGTAAAGACCTCATCACAGAGGCGGAGAAACAGGGAAGAGAACTCCTCCTAGCTCTAGTAGTGACATCATCACAGGGGTGTGGAAACAGAGCTATGAGAACGTCTCAAAGCTCTGGTAGTGATAGTATGACTTCTTTTTCAACTTTTAACCCACTGTGATCCATATATAAGATGTTAATATAGCTGAGTAGCCCCATTTAAGTATTGTACTATCATGTGTAAATTTATGTTGAAAATATGATAACTTAAAAGTTGAGGTGGAACTAAAACAGACCTGATGTAACCGTCACGTCCATACACACACACACACACACACACACAGGGGGAAGGATAGTGACCACTGCGCTCACCCTCCACCCCTGGCCCTGCCTACTTGCCTCACGAGTCCTGATGACAGGGAACAACTGGACGACAGTCCATTACTTAGGATATGTGCAGGAAAGACAGACAAGACAAAATACGGAACGTGAACGGACCGGGTCAGAACCAAGAGAGCTACGCAGTACAAAGGGTTAAGCAAAGAATGGTCAGAAGAAGCCAGGGTCAAATACCAGGAGAGTAGAGAAGTACCAGAGGAGTCCGCAAAGAGTAGTCAGGTGGGAGGGATGCGCAGTACAGGAGGAGCAGGCAAAGAATCGTCAGGGAACAGGATCAGGTGAGTATTCAGTAGTCCAACAAATAGCCAGGAACCTAGAATTAACAGGCAACCTGTGGCCAGCAGGCTACCTGTATTAATAGTGGGGTCTGAGGGTCATGTGACGTGGCCAGCGTCACATGACCGACAGACAGACAAGTCGAGCACCGAGTGATCAGCTCAGGGCTCAAGGCAGACCTAGGAGCAGGGAGCCTCCCAGCTAGAAAAGCCACCCTGGGAACAAGGCCAAACACAGATCCTCGCTCCTGAAACTAAGCAGCAGGTCTGCGGCTGATGGGAGACCAATTGCGCCTTTGGCGCCCCGTGACACCTGAATTTGCAGTAAAAGGAATCCTTTTATCTGAGAAGCAATTCTGTGGATATCAAATTCATTTTCCACTGCTAAAATAGAAGAACTCATTTTAAGGCCTTGAAACATTTAATAAGTCATGTTCCATTGAAATATACATGACAAAGCCATTTATAGCAATTATTTCTTTTAATTGCATTGTCAGATTTAATAATTATGCACTTTGTTTTTATTGTCTCAAAAGGCAAAACAAAATATCTCCAATTAAAGTTCGCAGTCTTGGAAATGGTTCAGTAATTTTGTTTACAATTTATCTGTCACAGGATGACTAAATATTGAAATGGAGCTTTCAATTATGCTGTATAATCCAAAATATATATTCCTGGTAGATTAATTTCAGATTGTGCCATGCTTTAAGAATATATTAAACTAACATTCATCTGAAAGTTTTCATATCAATATCATAATAAAATTGCAGCTCAGAGAAATGCTAGAAAAGTATTCTTAATTAACAACAGGCAAAATGGTTCATCAAAGTCAAAATACTAGAGTTCTAGAAATTAAAATGCAATTTCATAGTTCATAAATGCCCATCATGTTTTATACTTTGCTTCTTTATATTGTAGGAAGGTGCAAGGGACCATCATTGATGGAAGGTATGTGTCACCGAGGTTCCTGGCCTCGGTGAGGTAAGAGCCAGTAGCACCGCAGCTAGTGCTGGTTGACACTGTTTGTTGTTAGTGTGGCTCTAAAGCCGATCCAGCAGGCTCTTACTGGAGGTAGCCGAAGTGCTGGATCAGTGGCTTCTCCCCACGCTCCAGGCCAGGTCTTTATGGCCTTTATAAAACCCAGCCAGCAGTCTCAGTTGGGTGTGGATTATCCTCCATCTGACAGTGGAGAGCTGTCAGTCTCTGTGTGATTTTGGAAATGAGAACTTGTGCCCTGCTAAAAGGCTGAGAGACAACTGCTGGGAAACAGGCCCTAAAGCCTGCTGTGGACTGCGAGTGAAAAGCCTGCTGACCAGGTGAAGGTTTTTGTTCTGTGGACTTTTTATGGTGTGAACAAACACTAAGACTGCAAACTGTTACTTTTTGTTTTTCCCTTTGTGTGAATAAACACTGAACTGTTTAAGTTAAAGACTTTGTGGTTGCCTCTGTACTGCGTCTGCTAGCCTGTCTACCAGAGCAAATCTCCACAATATGTACAAAAATATTGTATATTAGCAGTAGTAATGCAGGAAGCCTGTTTTCAGGTCATCTTATTTGACTTTTGGATACCAAAGTAGTTCCCCCGACAGCTTTTTCTAAAGATTTTTGCATACTCAGTCTTGAAAAATCTGCCATCAATGTCTGGACAGTGACATCATCAACAGTGAGACCAAAAGACATTACATAACTTTATTGTCATCATAGGTTTAGTGCCATGCCTTTGACATAGTCATAAAATATTTTAAGGGAGATGTTGTCTCTACCTAGAGATCCAATAGCTGGGAAATCAGTATTGAAACCCTTGAATTTGAAAGCATATGATCTCAAAGTGCTTGGAAAAATTACAATAATGCTGGTTGCAATCATTAGTATCTGAATCCAAAATAAGCAGCTGCTTAGGTCCTTGGTGAGTCTAGTAAGCCCAGTCCTAGTAGTGGGTAGCAAAATCCTGTACAGGACTTGTCTATCCAGAAGAATTGCTCATAACCAGGAAGTCAAGTGTCAGTATTTGTATCAGAAGGGAACTCTTACCACAAGATCCTTTGATCCTGTAGTTGTCACGTAGTGATGTGGGAGGGAACACCACACCAACAACAGGAGGGAAGGGAAAAGGAACTAGGTCTCAAAGCTATGGAAAGGGAAACGGACACCACCTATAGAAAACCTAATCCTAGCCCTGACTCCTATCCATATGAACAGACCTTGAGGGTATGAATGTTCATACACAGGAACCTGAGACCCTGAATTGCCCTGGAGTAGTGTTTGGTCTTGAGACAGCCTGTTCCTTTCAATATGAAAGAACAAGCGTCTCCCTGAGGCATAATAACAAAAGACAGAGGGGAAAAACAAAATATAAAAGGGAAGCAACACTTAACTTCTGAAGTAAATGGATGAGCAGGAACTCAGAAGAGGACCACACACCAGCACTTTCAATACCAAACTGAAGCTATCAATTGCATAGCATGATGGGTGAAGCCAGACTAAATAGGGGAGTTGGAATGACCACTTAGCTACACCTGAGACAAGGGGTGTGGTCATTACCAGCAACCAAACTGAAACCAGTGAAACCAAAGAAGCAGTCAGATCACATAATGTGCAGCCAGTCTCTTAGATCTTCTGACACCTGCCACATTAGAGACCGTGGCAGTAGTGCCCTGGAGCAGGGGTACTGTAAAGTCTGGACATTTGTTGACATTTGCACGTTTCCCTTATGCAAAGTTAAAACTTCTTACTTTATTTGTCTCACACTGTTTAACACTTTCTAACTGCATTTTAAATGTATGTTGTGATATATATGCTGTTCATTTGCACTGTATTTGTAAGGCACTGTGGAAAGGATTAATGAATACTGAGAGACTTTTGGGACTTTGAATAAGAAGCTGGTAATTTTCCACAACTGCTATAGGGTTTAAAGAAGAGCATGTTTTAGAGGGAAAAAGCTAGACTTGTTTTCCACCAAAACCAGACAGACTCCCCCATTAAATTACTGGTTTTAGCTCTGTTGCTATGTATGGAAACTGTTTTTTGTCTGGAAAAACTGCTATGTCATTGCCATTGAGTATCTAATGTACATCTATACCGGACGGGAGTGGTAACTTTATAACTGTTTATGCTGAGTTTCTCCACTACACCCATCCCACTAGAAGGTTCCAGTCTAGCTAGGAATGATATATAAGGAGAGCAGTCAGAGGAAATAGTGTTTTGCAGTTAGGGACCAGTGCTTGGAGAGGGAGATGCCAGTTTGCATAAGTGACCAGAAAAAGATACTGAGTTGGGGACGCTGGGCCACAGACCATGGGTCACCAACCCCGTCACCTAGGAGCCACCCGGACTACTGAACTACAGACCGTGGGCCCTTGATCAGGGTACCAGCCTTCAGAGAGAGGGACAGATAGCTTAGGCCTTTCCTCAGCATCAAACACTTCTTCTGCCAGGAGGAGACTGGATAAGCCAGCCCGATGCCTTTACCATATTGTTTTGCACCTGAATTCCTCCAGCAAAGAAGCACACTGGTTAACTGCAGACCCTAACTCTCTGGACTTACTTCCCATTGGGGGGCACCACACCTTACCATCCCTTCCGAAGAGCAGTAACACGTGCTGACACGTTGACAGTGTTTGGGGGACCCGGCGTAGCGTTGAGGCCACTGCAATCCTGGATGGAAAAAGCTTTTAAAACCTGAGGCACCATCTCTTTAATGTATGTCTTTATTATGGTTCTAATCAAATGCTAACTACATTCATCTGTTACATTCAGTGATTTCCATAATTCTACTGTTTGTGTGTGTTTGAATATTGGGCACAACAGTCATATGGTTGTATTAATGGTTCTAATGAGGGATGCCAAACCCCAAGCACTTTGCTTAAACAGGTATGAAAAAAAAACAGGACCTATACCACTCTTCTAGCACAATTTGGTGCCAGCTCTTTTAATTCAGGCAGTCTGCTGATACAGTTAATGGAGGTATTCATCAGCCATTAATTGCAAGGTATCTGAGGGAAAAACATAAAAGGGGCTTGCTACTTCATATGGTGGTAAGTGTACTTACTTAAAGAAGTTGCACACAGACAACATTTATGGCCTAAGAAAAATGTATGTAATGAATGATTGATCACTAGAGCACTGCTACTAGGTCTCCCACTGATCACTAGAACAAGGGTGCTGGACCACAGTGAGGAAGAGTTTGAATGAAGTGCTGGCCAAGCATTGGCACTGTTTCTTCATTAACCGTTTTGGGACATAGCTAATTTTTTTTTTTTTGTTTTTCCCTTACAGAATTCCGAGACCATGGCCATTAATAGCACTGTCTATTTTAGCATTGAAAAAATTAATAAAACGGGCAGTAGTAAAATATAACTTTAAATATGGTACCTTAAAAATAGAAGGCCCACAATCCTGTTCATAGACACCACTACCGATGGACCAGTACCACCAGCAGTCCCTACCATAAAGGTGTATTAATGGCTAAAAAAGGGGGGGGGAGGGTAAACTAACATGGAAAGGCATACGCTTCTTACTAGATAGTCTACGCAGGTAGTGACTTGCTTGAATATTACATTTGTTCAGGTTGTTCTCATCCCCCCAAAAAGGGACAACTGCTGTATTCCACTGACCAGAACCGCACTGCTGTGTCGCCGTCTGGTCCGTGTATGTGTATATTGCAGCAACACCAGACACAGGGTAGATTATACCACTAATGATAAAGGGTGCAATGAAACCTATATAAGTGCTCAAGTAGATAAATATATGTAGATCTATGTGTGCCTACGTGTTTCATCTAAATTGTAGCCCCAGAATCATCAGGGGACATGGGGCTAGTGCTACCTACAAAACACAAAACAAAATAAATAATGCTTAATTACCTATAAGTGTATTTAAAATTAGGGGCAATTGGATAGCCCACTATCACCATTCAGGGCATCCAATACACCACTCACTCACATCAATATGGACTGGTTTGTTCCCAATGTGGCCGTCCAGGATGATGTATAGTCGCACCTCCGGATCTAATTACCCCTTGTGAGATGGGGGGTACTGTCACAAAGGTTCACACCAAGAAACGATGGATGTCTGGCGTCCCCTATTTGCCTGTGGCGTCTTAGAAACCATGCGTTTCAGTGCACGTCATTTTAAACTAGAGTTGCCGCCTCACGACGTGTGCTGACGTCATAACGCACCGCCCGTGCATCATTGCGTCATTACACAAATGGGGAGCATCATGTGGGTGCGCTAGTCACACCCAAGGGTCAGAGAAAGGGGTTAACAGGTCATGAAAGATAACTCCAATACCCAGGTCCTTGAAGGTCAGTAAATCAATAGTAACACCTAAGCAATATATAAATATCATGGGTACTGATGAAAAAAAATCAAAAAAATGTGCAAATATTCGCGATAAAAATATATGGAAATTGGTAACCTTTAAAAATTAACTTTCATTAATACTTATAGTAAAATAAATGCCCTTAGGTATTGATGCAAGAAAATGGGGTGGGCATCCACCCCACTCGTATACGGTACTCCTAGGGAGGGTGTAGGGAAGAGGGGGAAGGTGATGCTGGGTCTCAGCCCCTATTATTACCCTGATCAAAGGGCCCTTCTCCTGGTACATCGCAACCTCCTATACTGCCCCTAAATGTGTCCCTGTGCAGTGCTCCGACTGCCCAGCTTCGTCCTGAAGGGGTAGGAAAGGGGGGGGAGGGGATCCCTAGTGACAGATTATATACACCACCCACAGATACGTTCCCAGAGCCCTGGGAAACGACTGTGTACAGCAACACTAGACCGGTGAAGACCTGTGTCCTGCAAGAAAATTGTGCATTTGAGTGTCACGTCCGTGAGTCACCCAACACTCAAAGATTGAATGTGCTGGAAATAATCAGTAACCATAAGGTGGCCCGACGCGTTTCTCTGGTGTATTACAGTTCATCAGGGGTCCACAAGGATTGATATCAGCATCAGTATCCGTGGCCTACCTTCAGGTGGGGGCAGGTCACTAAAGTTTCAAACAAATGTGCTCAGCAGTGGTTAGTAACAACAACTGTATAGATATATGGTTCAGACTTCACAAACTCCCATTGTGTGGCAGTGTCGTATTAGCGTAGCATTAGCCACAATCACAGATGGGGTGGAAGGGTTTTACTTATCTCGTCAGGAGTGACCGGTCAGTGGACCTGTTCCCACGATAAAGACTGGTTCCTGTTCCTCGCCAGTCTGTGCGCTGGATCCCGCATGTGGCAGTACCGCAGACGACGCCGGCATCGCTGCACCATTTAAAGCGTGTCATCGTGGCCCCGCCCATTCTCCCGATCAGCTGACCCATGGTCACTTGGGGCGTCATGTAATCGCAGGTCCTGCGACCATACTAGGACCGGGAGAGGCTAATAGGGAGGCTGTCAAGGTAAGGGGGCGTGCTCGCAATACTTAAGTCACACCCGCTGGTCCCCTATGCTTAGGTCTCAATAGGATGTTTCCCTAAATTATGCGCATGAGACCAAGGCAGAGATAGTGTGTGGGGATGCCCTACAGGGATAGGGGTAGCCCACACTATACCAAATAGATGAATGAAATTCCATAATCATTCATAAGCCGGGACACCGCTGTAGTTCACACATAAGAGTGGCGCGGCGTAACCCAAAGTATTTAGGCCGGTGGAAATCGAAAAGGCTAAGACCATGTTATTTCAGTAGATCCCCTATCATGTTATGCAGGGGAGAAATTAATGCACTTCACTCACTGTGGCACATTTCACATCAATGTGCCTCAATCTTAATAACACGTTTAAAACATATGCAAAAATGGTGACCCCCAATGTTCAAGTAACCGCAATGCGCAAAACAAACCGGAATGACACCGGAGTAGGTAGCTGCGCAGGAGGTAGGGAGTGAACTCAGATAAAACAGCTAAATGAAAGCTGTTCATTTAATCCTTGTGGGTGGACAGTTTTTAATTGAAAGATCCACCAGGTCTCTCTTTACAGGATCTTTTGGTCCCAATCGCCTCCCCTGTTTGGGGGTGGGACGACCTCAATACCCATAAATCGAACTTGTGAATAATCGCCGCCATGGAAAGTTGTCACATGGCTTGCCAGGGGGGTATCCCTTTCGTGAGGTAGATCCCCTAAATGTATTCCTATCCTCCTGCGTAGCTCCCGCTTTGTTTTGCCAATGTATTCCAGGCCACATACACATTGCGCTCGATAGATCACCCCTCCCGTGCGGCAATTTATAAATTGTTTGATGGTATGCACATTTTTTGTCACATGACCGGTGAACTTATGCCCCTGCTTGATGTATGGGCAAGCAACACATCCACTGCAGTGGTAGGAGCCATGTGGTGCTTTCAGCCATGCTGTGGGGGTGGTGGCGACGCCCGAGTAGTGGCTGTGCACCACGTGATCTCTTATGTTACGCCCCCTCCGATATGTTACTTGAGCATTGGGGGTCACCATTTTTGCAATATCTGGATCAAGCAGCAGAGTTCCCCAGTTTCTCCTCAGGATCTCTTTTATCTCTTCAGCCCCCATGTCAAAAGTGCCTATCAGACGTATCACCCTTTCCTCTCTACGGGATCCCTGTGGATGTAGGAGCCCTGTGCGGTCAGAGGTTAGTGCCTTCTGATATGCTTTTCTCAAGACATGGTCTGGGAAACCCTTTGCTAAAAATCTCTGACGGAGGTCCCTTGCTTGTTCCTTGAACTGATGGATGGAGAAGCAATTCCTTCTCATCCTCAGGTACTGACCTGTTGGGATCCCTCGTTTCAAGGGGCCGGGGTGAAAGCTCTCCCACTCCAACAAGGAGTTTGTGGCTGTCGGTTTTCTATAGGTTTGTGTGTGGAGTTCACCCTCCGGTCCCTTGTCAATCCAGATCTCAAGGAATGGTAAAGAGAGTGCAGACGTCTCGTACGTGAACCGAAGTCCTAGACTGTTCACATTAAGAGTGTCCACCAGGTCTGAGAAGGTGCTCACCGACCCCCGCCAGATCATAAAGATGTCATCTATATATCTGGCCCACATCACCACCGGTACGGTGAGTGGGCTAGGGGGGTCGGTGAACACCACCTCCCTTTCCCACCAGCCCAGGAACAGATTAGCGTACGATGGGGCACAGGGACTCCCCATCGCGGTGCCCCTGAGCTGGTGGTAAAAGGATCTGTCAAAGACAAAATAATTGCAAGTTAAGGTAAAATGCAACAGTCTCATACCAAAAGCATTATGTTCAGTGAACTGACAGCCTCTAGTCGCCAGAAATTCTGTCACTGCCCTCATCCCTAGGTTGTGTGGGATAGATGAGTATAATGCCTCCACATCAATGGAACCTAGGAGGCAGTGGTCCTCCAAGGTGACTCCCTCCAATCTTCCCAGTAGGTCGCTGGTGTCCCTTGTGTGGGATGGCAAAGCCTTGACAAAGGGGGCCAATATCTGGTCCACATACACACCCACAATCTGATTAAGACTATTGATGCCAGAGACAATGGGGCGTCTCTTCAGGGGTGAGGTGCCCTTATGAATTTTTGGTAAGGAGTAGAATGTAGCGACTTTAGGATGTCAACACTCTAGAAATGCCAATTCATCCTGAGAGATAAGGCCCTGTTCTCTGGCTTCCCTTAATATTAGGTGTAGTTGTGATTGATATTGTTTCGTTGGGTTATCCTTCACTTTCTCATAGGTTTCTCGATCAGACAGCAGCCTCAGACACATTTCTCTGTATTGTGGGGTGTCTAGGACCACGATATTGCCCCCCTTGTCAGAGGGCTTTATCGTTACACACTTGTCCCTCTCGAGGCTCCTCAGTGCAAGATGTTCTTCCCTAGTGCAGTTGAATGTCTTGCGGGATACCATCAGGTGATCTAGGTCAGTGAGGACCTGATGCAGAAAAACATCCACACAATTGGGGGTCTCCAATCGGTGGCATCTTTGTGCTTTTGTTTTTCAGCGAGGTGAAGGGGCCTTTACCATCCAGTGGGGTACTGTCAGAGAGGCTGAAGAGGAGATGTACGTCCTGTAAGATGTCTAACGGGACACCTAATTCCCTACTTTCACGTTTGTTAATTAGGGAAAAGTGTTTTAACCAGCGTAATTTTCTCACGAAAAGGTGGAGATCTTTACCGTATACGTACCACGAGTGGGGTGGATGCCCACCCCATTTTCTTGCATCAATACCTAAGGGCATTTATTTTACTATAAGTATTAATAAAAGTAAATTTTTAAAGGTTACCAATTTCCATATATTTTCTACGTAATCCAGTACAGGTCCCAAAAATTTGGCATTTACCTGACAGAAAAGAACTAGTGATTACTGTATTTTTCGCCCTATAAGACGCACCAGCCCATAAGACGCACCTAGGTTTTTAAGGAGGAAAAAAAAAAAAAAAAAAATTTGAACCAAAAGGTGTGCCTAATGGTGTTATGTGGGATCTGGGGATGGCACTGTTATGGGGGGGGGGGGGTTGGTGGATGGCAATGTTATGGGGGTCTGTGGATGGCACGGTTATGGGGGTCTGTGGATGGCACGGTTATGGGGATCTGTGGATGGCACTGTTATAGGGGTCTGTGGATGGCACTGTTATAGGGGTCTGTGGATGGCACTGTTATGGGGGGTCTGTGGATGGCACGGTTATGGGGATCTGTGGATGGCACGGTTATGGGGGCACTGTGGATGGCACTGTTATTGGGGACTGTGGATGGCACTGTTATGGGGGGCACTGTGGATGGCACTGTTATTGGGGACTGTGGATGGCACTGTTATGGGGGATCTGTTGATGACACATAAATAGCATTTTACGCTATGTGTCATCCACAGACCCCCATAACAGTGCCATCCATAGAATGACCCCCAATAGGGATGAGGGGCCGGCATCCAGCTCTGTAACTACAGCGTGCCCGGTGCAGTCACTGTATTCTGCTACACCGGGCCCGCTCACTGTAGGAATCCTAACAGCAGACAAGGTACCGTAACAGTAGTCTTTTATGCAGCCTGTACTTACGATACTAACTTTCCGGCAGGCAGCGGGCAGGAGGCTGAGCTGGCGGGCGGGCGCTGAAAACGTAACTCACTATGTCACGCGCCGGCTCTCCCTTCTTCATTCATAAAGTGGGCGGAGCCGGCGCGTGACATAGTGAGTTACGTTGTAAGCGCCCGCCCGCCAGTTCAGCCTCCTGCCCGCTGCCTGCCGGAAAGTTAGTATCGTAAGTACAGGCTGCATAAAAGACTACTGTTAGCATTGCCTGCAGTTAGGACTCCTACAGTGAGCGGGCCCAGTGTAGCAGAATACAGTGACTGCACCGGGCCCGCTGTAGTTACAGAGCTGGATGCCGGCCCCTCCTCCTCATCCATGCCTACTAATACACCCGCCACCGCGCTGCGCAGCATGCGGTCGGCGGTATACAAACTCAAGTATTCGCCACATAAGACGCACTGCCTCCCCCCCCCCCCACCAATTTTGGGGGGGAAAAAGTGCGTCTTATAGGGCGAAAAATACGGTATGTGTCTGGAGGAAAATTAGGCTATCACTGGATAAAAATGTTACTGTAGGCCACTGGAGTAGAGGCCCCAAAAATTAGGCATTTACCTGAGAGAAAATGCCTTTATGCCGCTGTATATATATAAGACAAGGACCATTCTTTGTTCTGGTTGGTGGCGGATAAGTGTGGGCTGGCATGAGGAAATTCAATTACACGTGGTGGTCACAGGTGTTGAATTCCTTCGAGATCCATGCCTCATTCATTTTTAGAAATGAGCTAGCCGAGTGTTCTTATCGGTCATGATTCCCCCTGCTGTGCTGAACGTTTTTAGGACAGGACACTCGACGAGGGGCAAGCCAAAAGTTCCATGGCAAATTGGGCCAGCTCTGGCCACAGGTCAAGCCTGAACACCCACTAGTCCAGGGGTTTCTCGCTTTTCAGAGCATCCACATCGGCCGTTAATCTGATGTAGTTGTACACCTGTTGGTCTATGCGTTCCCTGAGGCTGGATCTGGAGGGCGGCTGTTGATGGGTTGGTTGCAAGAATGATCTCATATCCGAAGTGACAAACACATCTTCAAACCGCCCTCTTCTTGCAGGAGTGGTAGGATTGTTACCCGCACCTGTTTCGCTGTGGGTGGAAATTCCTCTGCCAGTGCCTGCAACAGCAGAATGCAGCATTCTGACAGCCCTCTGCGATGCTGGTAACATGTCCGCCATTTGGTGTTTGTGCGGGGTCCCTCTTGAACACTAGAGCACGAAGTCCCCCATTTGCACTAAATTGGAAGCAATGGAGAATAGGAGCACAAGATGTGACCGTGCATGGTGGATGGCTCGCTCTAGATACATTTGCAGTCTGCTTTTCGCCTCCTGTGCACTGCTAGTTCTGTCTGCTTCTCCTCCTGATCTGCTGCTGCTCCATCTCTCCCTCTTAACCCCCCTCCTCTTTCTCTCTTGTGGGCACCCACGTGACTTCTATCAACACGTCATCACCGTCACCTTCACCACCACTGACATTAGATATCTCGGAGTAGGCAGCAACAGCGGTACCACTCTTCTTGGGCTTATCTGGGTACTGTCGTCAGACCACTGGGTGGCGGCCGTTGCTACCTCCTCTTCCTCATTCGATGCCAAGAATGGCTGCACATCATTAAGGTCTGGGAATGAATGGGAAAATAATTCCTCTGACTCAATTGGAGTGGCTATGGTGGTGGTGGTTTTGGTGTCTTTGGGGCTGCACACAGCAGAGAGTGAGGACAGTGCAGATACAGAGGATGAGGAGGGTGCAGAAGCGGAAGGCTGAGTGAGCCACTCAACCTACTCTGGTGCATCCTTTGATGTACTGTAATTGCACACACCTTCTCAAACTTCCCACCTATTCTTCGGCCTGGTGCACCTTCCCGACCCCTACCACCTCTGCTTAATGGCCTATCTCTTCCTCTACCTGTCAATTTCAAAATGACCCTGTGCCAAAGTCCCAGTAATCTGTATTTTTTAGAAGCAGGTATATTGCACCCCTCAATCAGTATTTTGTTGAAGCAGGTATATAGAACCCCTTAGAGTACTTTCACAATTGTCAGATGGATCAGGATGCGGATACGTCTGACATATGCATTGCAATACCGGATCCAGTATTAATATTTTTTTGCATTTTTAAATGTCTGCGCTGACTGAATAGCCGGATCCGTTTTGCCAGAACACTGATCCGGCAATAATTCACTTGTAAATTAATGTCGGGGACGGCATTCCGGTAACTGTTTAGTATTTTTGGCCAGAGCTAAAACTGCAGCATGGTGCAGTATTTTCTCCGTCCAAAAAACATAAAAGGGCCTGAACTGATGCATCCTGAATGGAATGCTCTCCACTCAGAATGCATTAGAATAAAACTCAATACCGGAAAACAAAAACACTAGTGTGAAAGTACCCTAAATCAGTATTTTGTAGAGGCAGGTATATCACACTCCTCAATCAGTATTTTGTGGAAACAGGTATATAGACCACTTAAATCAATATTTGGTGGAAGCAAGTATATCACACCCCTCAATCAGTATTTTGTGGGAGCAGGTATATCAAACCCCTTAATCAGTATTTTGTGCAAGCAGGTATATAGAACACCTGAATCAATATTTGACGGAAGCTGGTATATCGCACCCCTCAATCTTTATTTTGTGGAAGCAGGTAAATCAAACCCCTTAATCGGTATTTTGTGGAAGCAGATATATCGCACCCCTCAATCAGTATTTTGTGAAAGCAGGTATATTGCACCCCTCAATCAGTTTTTTTGGGGGCAACAGTTATATCACACCAGTTGCAAATAGCTGTTCTAATAATGCTTGTCCCTCTATATACCTGTGGTATCGGCACAGAACCAGACACAACTTCTGCACAATGCAAATGCACTATAATCTATGTTAGAAAGTGTATTATAAGTATATCACTCCCCTCAGTATATCACACCTATCGATAGCACATCTATACCAGTCCTTAAAAGGACTTTTGTGGCACTATTAGCTAGCATTTGGTGTCCCTAACAGTGCATCCCTGCTCCACAAAGCATCCTCTTCCTACACTGGCAAAACACAGAATATAAATGGCTGCCAGATAGGGTTCTGTTATAGTGTGGGGGTGTGTCCATGTACTGAAACGCTTCAATTGGCTTTCCTTTCCCACCTGATGAATGTGTCATGGGTCAAAGTTCGGCGCAATGCAAAAGAATATGGCGCATGTGAACATCGCCATATGTTCTCATGTTCGGCGAATCGCGAATGAGCAAAGTTTGCCGCAAAAACGATTGCAACCGCAAACCACAAGGCCATCTCTATGTAAAAGGACTGCACTTCTTCTTGACACTAACACCGACCTGTAAGACTGAGTTCATACTTCAGTTATTTGGTCAGTTTTGGCCCAGTGACTGCCCAAATAAGTAAAGTATGCAGTGATTCTAAGTACAACGCCTCTCATCTGCATGTCATACGGACTCACAGTATTATTTCACAACCAAAGCAGACTTCGTATGCGTGTTACTGCAAGGCATAGTGTTCTACAACACTAAAAAGACTCTCTGAAGCCAGAAAATAGCCTTTTTTTTTTACATAATTCAAGAGAAATTTATTAGGATCAAAGCAAATTTTTCCCAAACAATTTGGCAAAACCGGAGAGTCGAATTTTCGAAATATTATTTCATATTTAATTACAACATACACTGCACTGGTAAATAATTTTTTTATGTTTTAATAGTTCAGTGTTTCAGAAATTTTTTCTTTTTAAGGCTACTTTCACACTAGCGTTCGAGCGGATCCGTTCTGAACGGATCCGCTCATATTAATGCAGACGGTGGCTCCGTTCAGAACAGATCCGTCTGCATTATAACTTAGAAAAATTTCTAAGTGTGAAAGTAGCCTGAGCGGATCCGTTCAGACTTTACATTGAAAGTCAATGGGGGACGTATCCGCTTGAAGATTGAGCCATATGGTGTCATCTTCAGGCGGATCCGTCCCCATTGACTTCCATTATAAGTTGGAACGGATCCGCTCGCCTCCGCACGGCCAGGCGGACACCCGAACGCTGCTTGCAGCGTTCAGGTGTCCGCTCACTGAGCGGAGCGGAGGCTGAGCGCTGGCAGACGGATGCATTCTCAGTGGATCCGCCTCCACTGAGAATGCATTAGGGCCAGACGGCTGCGTTCAGGGCCGCTTGTGAGCCCCTTCAAACGGAGCTCACGAGCGGACACCTGAACGCAGGTGTGAAAGTAGCCTAAAATCTTTTTATTCATTTTAGAGAGGGAGGTTACAAGTATAATAGAAACAAGTAAGATACAAATGTAAGATGGAACAAAGTCTGAGAAGACAGGTTCGGGCTAAATCACATGTCATGGGACTTTTACGCCCAAGCTGTAGGCATCTACACTACCATTAATAAGAAGCACATAGCATTATTTGGTCAAGAAATAAGTTATGCAATACTTTATGACTTTATGGGTGAGCAGCTTAACCCCGATGACCCAGCACTCCTGAACAGTAGATACACTTCGGGGAAGAGGCAGACTTCCGTGTAACTCTTAGTAGTGTATTTGCAACTGCTGTGTCTAGAGGGGAAACCACTCACCCAATAGTCTCAAGGCCCAAGGACATGTACATCCGTAACATATATCATACAGGGTAAATAGAAACTGGGAAAGAACAGAGGGAGGATGTGAAAGGAGGAGTAGGAAGGGGAGGGGGGGAGTGAACAGGTCGGTACCAACAATTAGGTTTGTGAGGTGGTGCGAAAAGTTTGTATGTGTGTGAGCAGAGAGGTTTGCCCACCCACGGCTGGCTGAGAAACAGTAATGTGCTAGAAATTTTGTGGTCGGCCCTTGGTCGTCAGTCTGTGTTCTTGAGTTCCTAAGATCTCCAATTGACCCAGGGGGACCAGATTTTAGTATATTTATGATGTGTCCTTAATTCCCAGTGGGACAGTTCTTCCAATCAGGAAATCAAGGCTACTTTGTCCTGTCAGTGTGCAATTGCAGGGGGTCCTGGTGCCTTCCAATTAGAGGCTATGAGGAGCCTAGCAGCCGCTAATAGGGCTCCTAAAAGGCGTTTCTCCGGCAAAGACAGACTGTTCAGTAAGATATTTAATAAGGTGACCTTCGGACACCGGGAGATCCTAGTTTGTTCTTTTTTAAGGATAGAGTTAATGGTATCAAAGATCCGATTCCCAAAAAAAATTGTAATAATGAGCAAGACCACTAAATGTGTAAGAAGCTGCCTCTTTCTTTGTGGCATCTCCAACATAGATCTGATGTGGTGCTAGATACCACCTGGAGATCACTTTGTACAAGCTTTTCTTGATGTTGGAACATCTCGAGGACAGCTTTGGGGATGTTAGTATCACTTGGACATCCATAGCTGTAAATTTTACATCTAAGTCCCTTTCTGATTTTCTGAGAAAGTATAAAGAGTGTGGAGTTTCAATTTGAAGTAGATTTTTAGCATACTGGTATGCACTAGTCGTTTTGGGGTCTGCGTCTGCGAAGTCAGCTTTTAAAACCACGTAAGTTCTCGTATCGGGTTATGACTGGACATGACCCATCTTAAAGCTTTAGATATAATGGTGTGGTGAAGGAAGACTGTTAAGTTGTGGGACCTTAAACTTCTCTTTCATAGTCTGTAAATCTAATATGCTCCCATCTGAATCTAACAAATCTGCGGGAGGGGAATTGGTGTTACGTATTTGAGTTGGGATAGTTTTATAACCTTCACCCGCAGAGAGAAGACAGATGGACAAAGTGGTGCATACTAGCATGTTATCCTTACTTATAGTGGGGGTAGTTTGTGGGTTAGCAGAAATCAGACCTCTCAGTGGGTACCCAGTCGACTCCTCTTCAAATTGGATCCAAAGTTTGTGTTTCGGGTGTCTCACCAAATCTATCACCCGGCTGAGGTGAACTGCTGAGATATACCGCGACAGGGAATGTAAGCCTATCCTTCCTTTGATAAAGGGTAGCTGTAATATTTTATGGGCGATCCTTGGTTTTATATTACTCCAAACATATTTGAAGCAGAATTTCAAAAAAGTCTATTGGAAACACTTTGGTAGCGTAATTGGCATTACCTGTAGGATGTAAGTTAGTTTAGGGAGTATTAGGCTATTGAACATGTTTTTGCGTCCTAACCAGGAGATGAAGGTGGGTGTCCGGGAGCCTAGTAATTCTGGAAGAGATTTTAATAAAGGTGTGCAATTTAGGATGTACAATTTGTTAAGGTCTGGGGGAATGTTGACTCCAAGGAATGTTAAGGACTTCTCTGTCCACTGGAAGGAAGAGTCAGCCTTTAG
Organism: Bufo gargarizans; assembly: GCF_014858855.1. NCBI lineage: Eukaryota > Metazoa > Chordata > Amphibia > Anura > Bufonidae > Bufo > Bufo gargarizans. The sequence goes on from NC_058080.1 coordinate 206,088,085, forward strand.
TTTCTTAAGCGCTTTGGGGGAGAAGTGCACACCCATCGCCTGAGACTTAGAAATATTAATTTTAAAGTTGTATGTTGCCAAACATGTTGAATGTTTCAATGATTTGGGGGAACGCCTGTTTAGGGTTTGAGACAATCTGAAAATGGTCATACGCATAGGCTGCCTGTTTAATCTCTATGTCCCCGCATCATAAACCTCTAATCTCCGGAGTCTGCCTGATAGATTGAAGTAAAGGTTCCACTGACAGAATGAACAGGATTGGAGATAATGGGCAGCCCTGCCTTGTGTTGTTGCTGATGTGTACCGCTCGAGACAGAGTATCGTTGATTCTTATAAAGGCACTGGGAGATGCGTACATCGTAAAAATTGCTTTTATGAATGAGTCTGGAAACCCAAATTTTAGGAGATCACTTCTGATAAAGGGCCAGGCCACTCTATCAAAGGCTTTCTCCGCATCTGTCCCGAGCAGCACCATGGGTGTCTTACGACACTTAGCTAGAGCAATGGCGTTAATGATTTTGTACGTACCATCTTTGCCCTCCCTGCCGGGGACAAAGCCTGATTGGTCTGGGTGAATCAAATCGTGAAGTAGGGGCTCTATCCTGGCTGATAGGATTCTGGTGCAAATTTTGAGGTCCAAGTTTAATAAGGAGATGGGTCTGTAACTTGAGCAGAGAGATGGATCTTTTGGGGGTTTAGGGATCAGTGTAATATGGGGAGCCCGCTAGCGCTGCATTGAAGGTCTGTACTAGATATGGGGAGAGCGTATCCTTGAAGGTTGTGTAATAAAGGGCTGGGATACCATCTGGGCCTGGAGACTTCCCTTTGGCTTTTGATTTTAGGGTATCTGTGATTTCCCTAGCAGATATTGGTGAGCACAGGTGTATTGCCTGATCCGCACTAATGGTTGGTAAGTTCAGCTTCTGTAGGAAGTCTGATGTGCGGTCGACCTTCTTTAGTTTGGCAGCATCGGACTCCAACGCATTAATGTTATAAAGATCTGAATAGAAATTGTGGAAGGCCTGAGCGATAGACGTGTCATCTCTGTTGAGTTGATTCCCACCTGTCCTAATAGTGGTGATTCTAGATTCTAGATTCATTTCCGCTGATGTAACATTGTCAGCATGAATTTGGTAGGCTTATTGCCATGGGCAAAGAATTGTTGCTTCAGTGCTAGGTATAATTTTGCTGATTGTGCGTTTAGGTGAGTTTTCACCAGAATATCTCTCTTCTTAAAACGTTTATGGGTGCATTCTAATTTAGAGAAAATAACTTGGAGAAAAGTTTGTCCGTTTTCTTCCACCTTTCTTTATTTAAACTGGAAGCAACTGAAATAAACTCACCCCTGATTACTGCTTTGTGAGCTTCCCACACAAATTGTGGGGAAGTCTAACCTTGTGCATTATGTGTAAAAATTTCCTGTAGTTTTTTATCTAAGGCCTCTTTTATGCTTGGGTTACTTAGAAGGGACTCATTCAAATGCCAAATGAAACATTTGGGTGATGAGTTAGGGGGTTTAAAGGTGAGTAACACTGGTGCAAGATCAGAGTGTAATAGGGGGGCAATTTTTACTTCGGAACAAAGATGTATAATCCAGTCTTTGGTATGAGTTGAGTGATGCAAAAAAATGAGTGTAATCTTTATCTTTCAGATTCAGCGCTCTCCAAACATCTACAAACCGGATTCCAAAAAAGTTGGGACACTATACAAATCGTGAATAAATACTGAATGCAATGATGTAGAGGTGCCAACTTCTAATATTTTATTCAGAATAGAACATAAATCACGGAACAAAAGTTTAAACTGAGAAAATGTACCATTTTAAGGGAAAAATATGTTGAATCAGAATTTCATGGTGTCAACAAATCCCCAAAAAGTTGGGACAAGGCCATTTTCACCACTGTGTGGCATCTCCCCTTCTTCTTACAACACACAACAGACGTCTGGGGACCGAGGAGACCAGTTTCTCAAGTTTAGAAATAGGAATGCTTTCCCATTCTTGTCTAATACAGGCCTCTAACTGTTCAATCGTCTTGGGCCTTCTTTGTTGCACCTTCCTCTTTATGATGCGCCAAATGTTCTCTATAGATGAAAGATCTGGACTGCAGACTGGCCATTTCAGTACCCGGATCCTTCTCCTATGCAGCCATGATGTTGTGATTGATGCAGAATGTGGTCAGGCATTATCTTGTTGAAAAATGCAGGGTCTTCCCTGAAAGAGATGACGTCTGGATGGGAGCATATGTTGTTCTAGAACCTGAATATATTTTTCTGCATTGATGGGGCCTTTCCAGACATGCAAGCTGCCTATGCCACACTCACTAATGCAACCCCATACATCAGAGATGCAGGCTTCTGAACTGAGCGTTGATAACAACTTGGGTTGTCCTTGTCCTTTTTGGTCTGGATGACATGGCGTTCCAGATTTCCAAAAAGAACTTCGAATCGTGACTAGACTGACCACAGAACAGTCTTCCATTTTGCCACACTCCATTTTAAATGATCCCTGGCCCAGTGAAAACGCCTGAGCTTGTGGATCTTGCTTAGAAATGGCTTCTTCTTTGCACTGTAGAGTTTCAGCTGGCAACGGCGGATGGCACGGTGGATTGTGTTCACTGACAATGGTTTCTGGAAGTATTCCTGAGCCCATTCTGTGATTTCCTTTACAGTAGCATTCCTGTTTGTGGTGCAGTGTCGTTTAAGGGCCCAGAGATCACAGGCATCCAGGATGGTTTTGCGGCCTTGACCCTTACGCACAGAGATTGTTCCAGATTCTCTGAATCTTCGAATGATGTTATGCACAGTTGATGATGATAGATGCAAAGTCTTTGCAATTTTTCGCTGGGTAACACCTTTCTGATATTGCTCCACTATCTTTCTACGCAACATTGTGGAAATTGGTGATCCTCTACCCATCTTGGCTTCTGAGAGACACTGCCACTCTGAGAAGCTCTTTTTATACCCAATCATGTTGCCAATTGACCTAGATAGTGTTAATTGGTCTTCCAGCTCTCAACTTTTTTGGGATTTGTTGACACCGTGAAATTTTGAATCAACGTATTTTTCCTTTAAAATGATACATATACTTGGATTAAACGTTTAATCTGTCATCTACGTTCTATTACAAATAAAATATTGACATTTGCCATTTCCACATCATTGCATTCAGTTTTTATTCACGATTTGTATAGTGTCCCAACTTTTTGGGAATCCGGTTTGTACTAAGGAGCTTTCGTGTATGGATCTTTTTATGGAGTTCAATGTTTTATTAGGGACCGCCGACTTTCTGGTGGAAGAGTCAATTCGGGGATTAAGAGTTAAGTTGATGTCGCCCACTACTATGATTATCCCTTCTCTGAAAGATTCCAGCTCCAGCTAGAATTTGTCAAACCATTTTTTATGTGCCACATTTGGGGCATGCACATTGACCAGAGTGTATAACTGTGTGTCAATTCTACCCTTCACCATTATGAATCTCCCTTCGCTATCTGCCATAGTGTCCAAATGTGAAAAGTCAGTGTCTCTGTGTATCCCTATACTAGTGCCCGATTTATTGGAGAAGGCAGACGAGCTGTGGAACCAAAGATTGTACCTGGTCCTAGATAGATCTGGAATTTTGTCATGTTGGAATTGGGCTTCTTGTAAAAAAAATGATATTGTTTTTTTCTTTATGGAGTTGACAGATAATTTGACTTCTCTTTGCGCAGGATTTGAAGCCTCTGAAATTATAAGTAGCTAGTTTGAGTTCAGCCATGAAGATGTGTGTATGTAGGAACGTGCTTTGAGTTCTTACTCACTATCAGGGTGGTCTTGTGTGGCGTAAAGTCCATGTTGGTGCGTCTGGCTTCGTGTTGCTGTACCTTGAGTGTTGGGAAAGGAGGCGGGACGGAAGGAGCAAGTCTGAATAAGTAGGAAGAAGAACAGAAATTAGCAAAGAACTTTGTAAATGACAACAAATCCACAGAGGTTATAACCTGAGTGTATAAAGGGACATAAACATATGAACTTATGTAATTACAACAATAGAACCTGGGTAGGTAAAAGTGATACATAATATAATACAAAAATCGTTCGTACATGGTATGCAGGACACAGGTGGTTGTAAGTATTAACTACACGAAAGCTAAATGCCAAGACATAGTGTCATCTGTATAGGCAACATGCGAGAGCAAGTAAACTGACTAGTCTGAACATGGCACATGACCTCTCATCCACCCCGCCACCACGTACCTGCTGAAAGTAGCAGGGTATCGTAAGTGATGTCGAGAGTGGAATAAAAGACATCAATATCTCAGACTGTTCCGCTACCAACTATGTCTACATACCTAAAGTGATCCCATCGTCATCCTCCTGGGAAACTGTTTCCTAAAGTAAAACACAGAGGATCAAGAAGAGGCAGGGAAAGATGACACAGAGACGTCTCATCGAAGATGAAGATTGAAGTTAATGTTTCAGTTTTTCCTTCCTTTCTGATGGCGCCATTGGGAGACTTTGGTCCCCCCTCTCAAAAGAAAGGAAGGAAAAACTGAAACATTAAGTCCTGTAAACCTTCAATCTTCATTTGCGATGAGACGTCTCTGTGTCATCTTTCCCTGCCTCCTCTTGATCCTTTGTGTTTTACTGGAGAAAACAGTTTCCCAGGAGGATGACAATGGGATCTCTTTAGGTATGTAGACATCGTTGGTAGCGGACCAGTCTGGGATATCGATGTCTTCTATTCCCAAGGCAGTAAGAATGTCGGGGAGGTCTTTCTGTGATCTTATGATCTATTAAAGGGTAATCAGAGCAGCTCTCACCTGTCTGGAAACTTCATTCATGGAGGCACGGACCGCTTCCTCATCCGGGCTGGGAGCAAGATTTGTGTAAAAGAAAAATAGAGGTTGTCCAGCCTTTCTTTGAGAAGTTCCGATATCACTTTATTTCTTTTCAAAGTTTAAAAACATCCAGGTACAGGTAGTATTGGTCTACGCGTTTCAGGCAAAAAAACAGTTACAGCCCTTACTCATGACCATTGAACAAACATTAAATCTTCATATTTATAGGAGGAGGAAACTGCACCTGGACCAATCAAGGGGTCATGCAGCCACTCCCTCCTATATGAATATATAACAATAAAACACTAGTTAAACTTAAAATAATCTCATACTTAATATGGAAAATGCAGGGAATCAAGTGTTTAGTATTGAAGGATCAAATCCAACCTTTTATTTAAACCCAAGGGTTGGCGGCTTTCCAATCTAAAAATCCAAAAGGATTCTCTATTTAGAAGTTTTCTTCTTCTGTCGCCGCCTCTTGCTGGTTTATTGACCCTTTCAATACCTTGCACAAGCATATCCGATGTATCACCACCATGAACTACCGCAAAATGAAGGCTAGCCGCAGAAACATTGCGGCTTTCATGGTGCAGTACATCAGATACGTGTTTTCTTATTCGGGTTTTTATAGTATTTGTGGTACATCCCACATACTGAACTAAACATTTAGTAAATGTAATCAAATTAATGGAATACGTTGTATTGCAATTTAAGAATGATTTTATCACAAAACTTTGGCCAGTGACACAGGATTCAAAGGATTTGGAAATTTTCATGTATCTGCAGCAAATACACACAGAGTGCCCACATTTGTAATTACCTTTGGCGGATAACCAAGTGTTTTGAATAGGTGATGTTGTTTTATTTTTTTGGAACATACTTGGGCTAACTGTATTTGCGATTGTGGGAGCTCTACGTGCTGCAAATTTTATGACAGTTAAAGCCACCTTACACTAGTTTTTATCACATGCTAATACTGGAAAATGTTTTTTGATAATGTTGCAAATCTGTGTACATTCCCTGCTGAACTGTGTAACGAAAACACTCTTTTTTGTGTGATTCGCACTACAGTTTTTTTGAGGTTTTTTTACATCCATGTTTATCAATTTGTCCCTGCTCATGCTCAAGACTTCTTTACTGTGTTTTATCATCAGCTTTTCGGGGTAAGCTCTGTTAGACAGTCTGCTTATAATATTTTCAGCCTCTTTTTGAGACATGCTTTGCTGGCTACAGTTTCTCCTGGCCCTAATGAGTTTCCCTTTAGGTATGTTTTGAACTGTATGAGTGGGGTGACAGGACCTCACATGTAATAATGTGTTACCTGAGGTTGGTTTCCTGTATGTGTTTGTGTGAATGGAGGCTGCAGCGGAGTCCCCCCTCAGGTGGAGATCTAATAACACAATGTGAGAAGTGTCAAATTGGACAGTGGGAGAGAAGCTTTCTCCTCATCGACACCAACCCATTTGTGGAGAATATCAGGTGGTATGGCCATTACATCGACGACCTCATCTTCATATGGTCTAGCGATATTGTGGCCATACCCCTTTTCTCAGATTAGCTCAACACTTGTGTGAACAGTGTCCAATTCACTGTCCAATTTGACACTTCTCACATTGTGTTATTAGATCTCCACCTGAGGGGGGACTCCGCTGCAGCCTCCATTCACACAAACACATATAGGAAACCAACCTCAGGTAAAACATTATTACATGTGAGGTCCTGTCACCCCTCTCATACAGTTCAAAACATACCTAAAGGGAAACTCATTAGAGCCAGGAGAAACTGTAGCCAGCAAAGCATGTATCAAAAAGAGGCTGAAGATATTATAAGCAGACTGTCTAACAGAGCTTACCCCGAAAAGATGATGATAAAACACAGTAAAGAAGTCTTGAGCATGAGCAGGGACAAATTGATAAACATGGATGTAAAAAAAAAACTCAAAAGAACTGCAGGACGATTCACACAAAAAAGATTTCTTTCGTTACGCAGTTCAGCAGGGAATGCACACAGATTTGCAACATTATCAAAAAACATTTTACAATATTAGCATGTGATAAAAATTGGTGTCAGGTGGCTTTAACTGTCATAAAATTTGCAGCACGTAGAGCTCCCACAATCGCTAATACAGTTATCCCAAGTATGTTCCAAAAGAATAAAACAACATCACCTCTTCAAAACACTTGGTTATCTACCAAGGGTAATTACAAATGTGGGCACTCTGTGTGTATTTGCTGCAGATACATGAAAATATCCAAATCATTTGAATCCTGTGTCACTGGCCAAAGTTTTGTGATAAAATAATTCTTAAATTGCAATACAACGTATTCAATTTATTTGATTACATGTACTAAATGTTCAGTTCAATACTATAAAAACCCGTTTAAGAAAACACGTATCTGATGTACCGCACCATGAAAGACGCAATGTTTCTGCGGCTAGCCTTCATTTTGCGGTAGTTCATGGTGGCGATACATCGTATATGCTTGTGCAAGGTATTGAAAGGGTCAATAAACCAGCAAGAGGCGGTGACAGAAGAAGAAAATTTCTAAATAGAGAATCCTTTTGGATTTTTAGATTGAAAAGCCGCCAACCCTTGGGTTTAAATGAAAGGTTGAATTTGATCCTTCAATGCTAAACACTTGATTCCCTGCATTCGCCATATTAAGTATGAGATTATTTTAAGTGTAACTAGTGTTTTATTGTTATATATTCATATAGGAGGGAGTGGCTGCATGACCCCTTGATTGGTCCAGGTGCAGTTTCCTCCTCCTATAAATGTGAAGATTTAATGTTTGTTCAATGGTCATAAGTAAGGGCTGTAACTGTTTTGTTGCCTGAAACACGTAGACCAATACTATCTGTACCTGGATGTTTTTAAACTTTGAAAAGAAATAAAGTCATATCGGAACTTTTCAAAGAAAGGCTGGACAACCTCTCATTTTTATTTACTGTGGTCTTATGATGTATCTTTTTTCCCCTCTAAGATATTAACATGCCAAAGGGGAAGAGTCACCGAAAGGCAATTCTCTTGTGTCTTAGGTAATCCGTTAGGGGTTTTAGCACACGCCTTTTATTTAACGTGGCTGGCACCAGGTTTTGGAATAGTAGAATTGGCGACCTCTCATATTCAATGCGCTCATGCTCTCTCACTTTTTTTTCACAATTAGCTCCTTCTCCGCAAAATTCAGTAGTTTGCATATTATGTCCCTTTGAGGTTCGCCAGGTTTCAGTTTTGGGCGCAAGGCCCTGTAGGCCCTTTCAATTGTTATAGAGTTTGAAGAGTTATCTCCTAACAGAGACTGGCATATCTCTTCTACTGCTTTTGATACTGCTTTGTTGGTGACAGTCTCAGGAATTCCCCTAAAACGGATATTGTTCCTTCTGCCTCTCTTATCTTGGTCCTAAATGTAATCATAAAGATGACTGATGTGCTGTTGATACACTATGAAAGTATCAGATGCTTGCTTGGTATAGTTAGTAATGGCCGTCTGGGTGGCTTCCAGAGCCTCCACTCTGCTGCCAATCTGTCTCACCTCTCTTTTGATCTCAGATAATTACTCTAGTACTGGGTTTAGTGCATCTGAGAGGGCTTGGAATATGAAGGATCTGGAAATTGGGAGTTCAGTCACGGAGTCCGTGGTTTCTTCATTTTCACTGTCCTTCTCCTGCGGATACACCAAATATTTGGATGCTGCACCTTTAGGGGTGATTACATGTGATCTTGAGGTAGCTTGAGATTTCCTCATGATGAATTTGTCCAAATCTTATTGAGACAGGTGAGGGTGTTTCACAATAGTTTGGGATTCTTGGCAGGTGCCTCGGTATCTGCCCACTTTTACTATAAGTGCTCCGGATTTGGAACCACGGAAGAACGTTATACCACCTGTATCTTGAGCATATATGCGATTAAAGATTAGGACATATTAGGTCCGTTACTGGCCGAGAGGACTTTGGTGCAGTAGGAGGCGTATGGCACACCTCCTCTTGATGAGGGGTAAGGAAGGGGTGTATAAGGTATCTTCACCCGAAAATCCATAAAAATTATAGGTAATCTTATATTTGGCAAAAAGATTGGAATTAAAGTCCATATGCTATGGCAAGGGCTGCAGTTGCTGGGTCAGGTTATAAACTGTTTAAAGCCCGATGATAAGGGGGACAAAGGGGAGTGATGATCTAGCCTTTAGACAGTCCACACGGTCTAAAATGGATGGGTCTGACCGGGACCACGCTGCACTTCTAACATCTTGAGGGGTTACAATTAAGGGTGGAGATAAGGCAATTCAATTCTTCGCTCCCCCCTGGCAGCTTCACTCAAGTCTCCTTTGTGGTGGTGCGCTTAGGGAGTATGCAGGGAAGCGTTCCTTTGCTCCTACCACTGCTGCGTCGCGTCTTACATGTACACACGGTCTGTGTGGCGACCCGGCCTAAGGTAAGCGTGCTGGGTTATTGATCGGTGGAAGGCCCTGGAGCTAGGCTGACCTGCCGGAGGGTACTCTGCACACTGGGGGTAGGTTTTTAAAGAGCCGCCGGTATTAGGGTGCGGGCAGAGGGCCACGCTTACAGAGTCCAATGTGCCGCTGAATTGATTCAGGTGCCGAGGTCGGTGGGACAAGTGAGGTCTGTCCAGTAGATAATGTCAATAACGATCATCTCAGCTTCAGAGTGTACTGCGATGCAGTTCGGCTCCGATGCAAAGTCCCGACGCGGTGCACTGGACGGGCTCCGCCGGAAACTGAGCACGAGGATCTAACTTTGAGTCTAGGCCTCAGATGGTTCTTCGGCTGCCGGGCACGTAAAAGCTCCAAGATTAGGTCAGAATGCTTCCGGTGGTGATGGTCATCCAAAGAAGCAGGGTAGGTGGTACTGTAACTAGCGCTAGGGCTAAGACGTCCTTGGTTAGACTTTGGGTCGCAGGAGCTTAGGCGAGACGCTTTCTCCCTGCTCAGCTGCAAGCCATTGTTTCAGAGATTTTTTGATGCAACAATACCTTTTAAACTTTTTTTACTATAATTGTTATCTGCTTAAGCAGACTTGAACATATGGAATTCTTACACTCTGCCTGAGAGTCTGTGCATCATACACTGCTTTTTGGGCAGTTAATCATGCCAAACCTGGGAATTTACCAAAGGTCCCAGGCTGCCATGGCAACCAGTTTTAGCCCCACAATTTTGATGTGTTAAATTAAATCAGAAAGCAGTGGGAGCCTCTCCCATTGCCTCACCCTATAGACCCCATGATTGCAATTGATCATAGCATCTGAGGGGTTAAATGACTGGGATAGATATAATCACTGATCACAGTCTTGCGGTCAAGTTCCTGCTGCAATATACAGCCAGCATCTGCTGTGTATGGATAGGACTTAGTGGGTGAGCCTGCACCATACTCTTTACACTGTACTATGATACAATTATACATTGCTGGGCATGTAAAGATTAACCCCTTCTTGACATATGACGCAATAGTATGTGACGCATTTTGACGTACTATTTTGTCATGGAGATCGGGCGGGCACTGGAGCTGTGCGCACCCAATTACTGCAGGGGCCCAGCAGTCCCTGACAGCCAGGCCCCTGCTGTATCCGCCGTCATTGGCTTTTACAGAACTGACCGCAGCATAAAAATATCACAGGACCTAACCCCTCATGTGAACACCGTAAAAAATAAAAAATAAAAACAGTGACAAAAAAGCAATTTTTTTGTCACCTTATGTCACAAAAATGCAACACCAAGCGATCAAAATTGTGAATGCCCCCTAAAATAGTACAAACTAAACCATCACCTCCTCCCACAAAAAATTTGATCCTACCTAGTCATAGTTAAAAAACTATGACTCTCAGACAATGGAGAAACTAAAATATGATTTTTTTTGCGTCAACACTGCTATTATTGTGTTAGTGAAAATAAAGTGAAATAAAATTAAAAAGTAGACATATTAGGTATTGCCACGTCTGTAACGTTCTGCTCTATAAAATTTCACGTGACCTAACCCCTCAGATGAACGCTTTAAAAAGAAGTACCGTAACCGTATGGATGCTGTTTTTTTATGGGGCGAATACTAATGAAGAGCTTCAATTTTGGAAGTGCCTCATTAGTATCGGAGGACCGGGAAGCGGTGAAGGATCTGTACTCACCACTTCCTGGTCCTCCGCTCGGCTATCTGCTGTGCAGGGCTGCGCACCATGTGACCTCACTGTGCGCAGCCCTGCACAGCTGACAGCCGAGAACCAGGAAGAAGAGAGAGAGCGCTGTTGGTGAGGCGGTGCTGATTGCTGACGTGGCGGGCCATGATGGCTTACATGGGGGCATGATGGCTGACAATGAGGGGCTGATGGATGTGGGCTGATTGCTGACATGGGTGCATGATGGCTAACATAGGGGGCTGATGGCTGACATGGGGGCATGATGGCTGACATGGTGGCATGATAACTGACATGGGGGGCTGATGGCTGACATGGGGGGCTGATCTTAGGCATTGGTGGTCTGATCTGAGGTCTGATTAACATTGGGGGTCTGATTGTTGGTCTGACCTGAGGTGTAATGGAAAATATTTTTTCTTATTATCCTCCTCTAAAACCTAGGTGTGTCTTATGGGCCGGTGCAAAAATTACGGTTAATAAATACTGTGCCAAAACAACCGATTTTTTTGTGTAATAATGAATGATCAAAAAATCATATTTACCCCAAAATTGTGCCAATAAAAACATCAACTCTTTCTGCAAAAAAACAACCCCTGCACAAGACAATTGGCAGAAGAATATATAAAAAATATGGCGTTCAGAAATGGAGATACAAAAACATGTTCTTTTCAAAAATGCTTTATTATGTAAAACTGAAAGAAAGAAAGTAGACATATTTGATATCATTGCATTTGTAACAACCTGCTCTATAATAATAGCACATGATCTACCCTGTCAGATGAATGTTGTAAAAATAAATAAATAAAAACGGTGCCAAAACAGCATTTTTTGGGTTACCTTGCCTCAGAAAAAACTTAATATAGAGCAATTAAAAATCATATGTACCCCAAAATAGTACCAATAAAACTGGCATCTTATCCCTTAATTTACAAAATGGGAGTTTATACTGTAAGGGTGCATCAGTGGGGCTTCAGGTGGGACATGGCATCTGAAAACCAGTCCAGCAAAATATGCCTTCCAAAAACCATATGGCTCTCTTCTTCTGCGCCCTGCTGTGTGCCATTGCATCAGTTTACGACCACATGTGGGGTGTTTCTGTAAACCACAGAATCAAGATAATAAAGATTTAGTTTTGTTTGGCTGTTAACCCTCAATGTGTTAAAGAAAAAAAAAGGATTAAAATGGAAAATCTGCCAAAAAAAGTGAAATTTAGAAATTTAATCTCCATTTTCCTTTAATTATTGTGGAACACCTAAAGGGTTAACAAAGTATGTCAAATCAGTTTTGAGTAATTTGAAAGGTTATAATGTCATGGATATGATGTGGGTGGGAAACTCCACACCGAGCATAGGAGGAAAGGGGACAGGAACTAGGCCTGGAAACTAGGGTAAAGGAGAAGGTCACCTCCTAGAACAACCCTAATCCAAGTCCTGACTACCTATCAGTATGAACTGACCTCGATGGTAGGAAAGTTCGTACACAGGAATTTAGAGCCCTAACACACCCTTTAGTGACAATACTTGATCAACCTATTCCTCCACCAGAAGGATAAACAGGAGTATCCCTCGGACCTAGATACAAAAGACAGGGAAATGCAACAATCAAAATACAAATAGGGAAGACGACACTTAACTTCACGTGTAGCAAAGGCAGCACCAGGTGCTCCACACAGATCCAACAATCAGCAGGCCAGAGTTTAGAAAAGGAAGATATAAACTGCACTCCCAGAAGGGGTAAGCAGTAATAAATAGGGAAAGTTATATAACCAAACCAACAGCACCTGCCAGAGGTGTGGTCATTACCAAAACAACACAGACACAAATGGAACCTCTCAGATTAACCTAGGTGTTGCCAGCCTTTCTGATCACCTGGCACCTGTCACGGGAGTGTCCGTGACAGTAAGCCCCACAAAGTAACTTCAGACCTGAACTGGTCCTTAAAAAATAGGTTTTGGAAATTTTCTTAAACATTTTAAGAAGTGCTTCTAAAAATCTAAGCCTTCTAACAACCTAAAAAAATAAAATGACATTTCCAAAATGATGGCAACATAAAGTAGACATATGGGGAATGTTAATAAATATTTTATGAGCTATCACTTTCTGTTTTTAAAAGAACAGAATTAGAAATTTTGAAAATAGCCAATTTTTGGGAAATTTTGGTAAATTTGGGATTTTTTCATAAATAAAGGTGAAATATATTGACTTAAATGTATAACTATCATGAAGCACAATGTGTCACAAGTAGAGTTGAGCGGATACCTGGATGCTCGGGTTCCACAGGTTCGGCAGAACTTCACAAAAAAGTTTGAGTTTGGGACCCAAACTTGAACCCGAACCCCATTGAGGTCAATGGGGACCCAAACTTTTGAGCAGTAAAATGGCTGCAAAAATGTCATGGAAAGGGCTAGGGGGCTGCAAATGGCATCAAAATGTGGATAGGGAAATTACTTTAAATAACAAAATACGTACAAATAAAAAATAATATTCTTGATCTAGAAGGACGAGGTCCATATGGAGTAGGAGGTTGAGGAGGCGGTGGATGTGGCGGTGTAGGTGGAAGCGGCGGTGGAGGAGGAGAACCTCCTCACTGCTTTTTAGTTTTAAATTATTATTATTATTTTTAAATAGGGTACACCCCAAAACATTAGGAAATATAACCTGTGATAACCCCCTCCAGTCGTGCTAAAGACATGTTCAGACAATACACTGGCTGTAGGGCAGACCAGCACCTTCAAGGCATAAAGGGCAAGCTCAGGCCATGTGCCCAATTTGGAGACCCAGAAGTTGCAGGGGGCAGAACCATCAGTCAGTTCGTATAGGCATGTGCAAACATACTGCTCCACCATGTTGCACGTTCCCATGAGGTTCACGATCCAATTGGATATCTGCTCTATCAACTTTTGATGTTCTTTTCTGCGCCTACCATGTTGATCATGGTTAGTGGCTAATCAGGGTTCCACGCCGAAGAGGGAGCGTAAGAAAGAGAGACCACATTCAAGGGAGATCAATGGATGAAATTTAATTGTGATCGAGCGGAAATGTGGGACAAATTATTAAAGCAGAGGAATTGAAGGAAAGGAGGGGGCGTGCAGCAATTACCCACTCCCGACTTGGGGAGGTAGTGACGATAAATAGCAATACAGGATTATTAATAGTGTTGAGCGGCATGTCCCATATTCGAATTCGCGAAATTTCGTGAATATTCGAAAGAATATTCGTAAAATATTCGCAAATATTCGAATTCGTTATTATTTCGCATATGCGATAATTCGAATTTTCGCATCGCATAATACATATTATGAGATGCAAAATTCGCATGTGCGCTAATGAAATCGCCTTACGAAGATTCGCAACTCAATTCAATCACTAATGTAAGAATGCAAAGCCCTTTGCCTCTGTTCTGGGACGTGCCGATATTCGCCTGTGCGCTAATAAAATCGCCTTACAAAGATTCGCGCCTCAATCACTTTCTAGGCAATGTGAGTAAGATCTGAGCTTTTGGACTTTTGGGAATCAATCGAGATACAGTGGGGGGTGATGACTGTAGTTGACAGAGTACAGATCAATGTAGACTGTAAGGTGGAAACTAAAATAAAAAATACGAATATTCGTAAATCGAATTTTACGAAGTTCGAAGTATTCGCAAATATGGTGCTATACTATATGAATGCACAGGCCTTTGCCTCTCTGTTCTGGGGACGTGTAGATATTCGCATATGCGCTAATATAATCGCCTTACGAAGATTCACACCAATCACTTTCTAGGCAATGTGAGTAAGATCTGAGCTTTTGGACTTTTGGGAATCAATCGAGATACAGTGGGGGGTGATGACAGTAGTTGACAGAGTACAGATCAATGTAATCTGTAAGGTGGAAACTAAAATAAAAAATACGAATATTCGTAAATCGAATTTTACGAAGTTCGAAGTATTCGCGAATATGGTGCTATACTATATGAATGCACATGCACAGGCCTTTGCCTCTCTGTTCTGGGTACAAGTGTAGATATTCGCCTGTGCGCTAATAAAATCGCCTTACGAAGATTCGCAACTCAATTCAATCACTAATGTATGAATCATACATTAGTGATTGAATTGAGTTGCGAATCTTCGTAAGGCGATTTTATTAGCGCACAGGCGAATATCTACACTTGTCCCCAGAACAGAGAGGCAAAGGCCTGTGCATTCATATAGTATAGCACCATATTCGCGAATACTTCGAACTTCGTAAAATTCGATTTACGAATATTCGTATTTTTTATTTTAGTTTCCACCTTACAGATTACATTGATTTGTACTCTGTCAACTACTGTCATCACCCCCCACTGTATCTCGATTGATTCACAAATTTCCAAAAGCTCAGATCTTACTCACATTGCCTAAAAAGTGATTGAGGCGCGAATCTTCGTAAGGCGATTTTATTAGCACACAGGCGAATATCGGCACTTGTCCCAGAACAGAGGCAAAGGGCTTTGCATTCATACATTAGTGATTGAATTGAGTTGCGAATCTTCGTAAGGCGATTTTATTAGCGCACATGCGAATATCTACACTTGTCCCCAGAACAGAGAGGCAAAGGCCTGTGCATTCATATAGTATAGCACCATATTCGCGAATACTTCGAACTTCGTAAAATTCGATTTACGAATATTCGTATTTTTTATTTTAGTTTCCACCTTACAGATTACATTGATTTGTACTCTGTCAACTACTGTCATCACCCCCCACTGTTTCTCGATTGATTCCCAAAAGTCCAAAAGCTCAGATCTTACTCACATTGCCTAGAAAGTGATTGAGGCGCGAATCTTTGTAAGGCGGTTTTATTAGCACACAGGCGAATATCTACACTTGTCCCCAGAACAGAGAGGCAAAGGCCTGTGCATTCATATAGTATAGCACCATATTCGCGAATACTTCGAACTTCGTAAAATTCGATTTACGAATATTCGTATTTTTTATTTTAGTTTCCACCTTACAGATTACATTGATCTGTACTCTGTCAACTACTGTCATCACCCCCCACTGTATCTCGATTGATTCACAAAAGTCCAAAAGCTCAGATCTTACTCATATTGCCTAGAAAGTGATTGAGGCGCGAATCTTCGTAAGGCGATTTTATTAGCGCACAGGCGAATATCGGCACTTGTCCCAGAACAGAGGCAAAGGGCTTTGCATTCATACATTAGTGATTGAATTGAGTTGCAAATCTTCGTAAGGCGATTTTATTAGCGCACATGCGAATATCTACACTTGTCCCCAGAACAGAGAGGCAAAGGCCTGTGCATTCATATAGTATAGCACCATATTCACGAATACTTCGAACTTCGTAAAATTTGATTTACGAATATTCGTATTTTTTATTTTAGTTTCCACCTTACAGATTACATTGATCTGTACTCTGTCAAATACTGTCATCACCCCCCCACTGTATCTCGATTGATTCACAAAAGTCCAAAAGCTCAGATCTTACTCACATTGCCTAGAAATTGATTGAGGCGCGAATCTTCGTAAGGCAATTTTATTAGCGCACAGGCGAATATCGGCACTTGTCCCAGAACAGAGGCAAAGGGCTTTGCATTCATACATTAGTGATTGAATTGAGTTGCGAATCTTCGTAAGGCGATTTTATTAGCGCACATGCGAATATCTACACTTGTCCCCAGAACAGAGAGGCAAAGGCCTGTGCATTCATATAGTATAGCACCATATTCGCGAATACTTCGAACTTCGTAAAATTTGATTTACGAATATTCGTATTTTTTATTTTAGTTTCCACCTTACAGATTACATTGATCTGTACTCTGTCAACTACAGTCATCACCCCCCACTGTATCTCGATTGATTCACAAAAGTCCAAAAGCTCAGATCTTACTCACATTGCCTAGAAAGTGATTGAGGCGCGAATCTTTGTAAGGCGATTTTATTAGCGCACAGGCGAATATCGGCACTTGTCCCAGAACAGAGGCAAAGGGCTTTGCATTCATACATTAGTGATTGAATTGAGTTGCAAATCTTCGTAAGGCGATTTTATTAGCGCACATGCGAATATCTACACTTGTCCCCAGAACAGAGAGGCAAAGGCCTGTGCATTCATATAGTATAGCACCATATTCGCGAATACTTCGAACTTCGTAAAATTTGATTTACGAATATTCGTATTTTTTATTTTAGTTTCCACCTTACAGATTACATTGATCTGTACTCTGTCAACTACAGTCATCACCCCCCACTGTATCTCAATTGATTCACAAAAGTCCAAAAGCTCAGATCTTACTCACATTGCCTAGAAAGTGATTGAGGCGCGAATCTTTGTAAGGCGATTTTATTAGCGCACAGGCGAATATCGGCACTTGTCCCAGAACAGAGGCAAAGGGCTTTGCATTCATACAGTATGAATGCAAAGCCCTTTGCCTCTGTTCTGGGACAAGTGCCGATATTCGCCTGTGCGCTAATAAAATCGCCTTACAAAGATTTGCGCCTCAATCACTTTCTAGGCAATGTGAGTAAGATCTGAGCTTTTGGACTTTTGTGAATCAATCGAGATACAGTGGGGGGTGATGACAGTAGTTGACAGAGTACAGATCAATGTAATCTGTAAGGTGGAAACTAAAATAAAAAATATGAATATTCGTAAATCGAATTTTACGAAGTTCGAAGTATTCGCGAATATGGTGCTATACTATATGAATGCACATGCACAGGCCTTTGCCTCTGTTCTGGGGACAAGTGTAGATATTCGCATGTGCGCTAATAAAATCGCCTTACGAAGATTCGCAACTCAATTCACTAATGTATGAATGCAAAGCCCTTTGCCTCTGTTCTGGGACAAGTGCCGATATTCGCATGCGCGCTAATAAAATCGCCTTACGAAGATTCGCGCCTCAATCACTTTCTAGGCAATGTGAGTAAGATCTGAGCTTTTGGACCTTTGGGAAACAATCAATTATATGCGTACTGTAATTTTGTGAAAAAAAAAAAAAAGAATATTCGTTTTTACGAAAATATAGCACTATATTCGAAATATTCGCGAAATTGCGATATTCGCAAAAAAAATCGCTTTTCGAATATTCGCGCTCAACACTAATTATTAAGATGCCCTGTTATTGGAATGATTAATAAAAAATTATAGGGAATGTCACTGGGGTATTTTGGATTTGGAAATGTTGGACTCTAGATAATTTTCTGCCGCTATGTTGACTCTAGATAATTTCTGCCTGATCGCACGTCCCCGTGACGTCCACGATCCATTTGGATAATTTCTCCTTAAACTTTTGATATTCTTTTCTGAGCCTACCATGTCGATCACGGTTATCGGCGAATCAGGGTTCCATGCCAGAGAGGGAACGTGAGAAAGGGATACCACATCCAAAGGGAGGTAAATGGCTGCAATATGATTGAGTTGAAATGTGGGACAAGTTATTAAAGCAGAAGGATTGAATGAAAGGGCCAATTAAAGATGAATTTTACAAATTTAATTCCCTGTTACCTATGCAGAGAAGGGGTTTTTCTTTGCCAGAAATGGGTTAATATAGAACAGATGATTTAAAAAAAAATTGTTCCCTGTCACCTATGTAGAGCAGGGGTTTATTCATGGCATAAATGGTAAAATTATTGAAATGTTACCTGTCTACTAGGTAGAGCAGGGGTATATCACACCCAAAAATTGGTGAATTTCACCCGAATATGTAACAGACAAAGTAATGATTTTTTTTTTAACCTGTCTACTAGGTATAGCAGTGGTATATCACAACCAAAAATTGGTGAATTTTGCCCGAAAATGTGACAGAAAAATTTGTGAAATGCTTTTACCTGTCTACTAGGTACAGCTAGGGTATATCACACCCAAAAATTGGTGAATTTCCCAAAATATGTAACAGATTTTTTTTTTATTTTTTTTTTAACCGGCCTACTAGGTATAGCAGTGGCATATCAAAATTGGTGAATTTTGCCCGAAAATGTAACAGACAAATTAGTGAAATGTTACCTGTCTACTAGGTATAGCAGGGGTATATCACACCCAAAAATTGGTGAGTTTCACCGGAATATGTAACAGACAAATTAATGTGTTTTTTTTTACCTGTCTACTAGGTATAGCAGTAGTATATCACACCCAAAAAATGATGAATTACACCCAAATATGTAGCAGACAAATTTGTGAAATGTTACCTGTCTACTAGGTAGAACAGGGTTATATCACACCCAAAAATTGGTGAATTTCACCTGAATATGTAACAGACAAAGTAATTTTTTTTTTTTACCTGTCCACTAGGTATAGCAGTGGTATATCACAGAAAAAATTGGTGAATTTCACCCGAAAATGTAACAGACAAATTAGTGAAATGTTACCTGTCTACTACTGTAGAGCAAATGTATATCACACCCAAAAATTGGTGAATTTCACCCAAAAATGTAACAGAAAAATTAGTGAAATTACATAAAATAAAATAAAATATGCACAAATAAAAAATAATAAATTAGATTTATGAGGTGGAGGTCCATATGAAGTAGGAGTTTGATGAGGCGGTGGACGTAGCAGTGTAGGTGGAAGCAGCGGTGTAGGAGGACAGGGTGGCAAACACTGTTTTGTGTTTAAATTTTTAATTATTACAGTACACTCCAAAAGAGTGTGAAATATCCAACATACAACAATGAGCAATTGAGCTGTAGTATAACAATGGCTGGTTAAGGCCGGTATACATGTCTATTCTGCACAAGGTACGGACAAGTCCTGTGGGATCCATGCCTGGTTCATTTTAATGACCTTGAGCTTGTCCACATTAGCTGTGAACAGGTGGCTGCGCTTGTCTGTGATAACGCCCATTCAGAAAATACACTGGCTGCAGGGCAGGCCAGCACCTCCAAGGCGTAAAGGGCAAGCTCAGGTCATGTGCCCAATTTGGAGACCCAGAATTTGAAAGGGTAAGACCCGTCATTCAGTACGAGTAGGCATGTGCACACATGCTGCTCCACCATGTTGCTAAAATGCTGCCTCCTGCTAAGACTTTCCATATCAACTGGTGGTGCTGGTTGTTGTGGCGTGCTGACAAAGCATTTCCACATTACGGCCATGCTAACCCTGCCTCCTGAGGTGCTGGTAGTGCACCAGCTGCGTTGGCGACCTCTTTTTCCTCTTCTGACTTCTGCTTCCACTGTGCCCCTGCTGTCAGGTGGGAAAGCCACTAGCAGCGTGTCTACCAGCGTGTCTACCAGCGTGTGCTTGTACTCGCGCATCTTACGATCATGCTCCAGTGACGGAATTAAGGATGGTACATTGTTCGTGTAATGGTGTTCCAGCAGCGTGGCCACCCAGAAATCAGCACAAGTTAAAATGTGGGCAACTCGGCGGTCATTGCGGAGACACTGCAGCATGTAATCGCTCATGTGTAGGGATGAGCGAACTCGAACTGTATAGTTCGGGTTCGTACCGAATTTTGGGGTGTCCGTGACACGGACCCGAACCCGGACATTTTCGTAAAAGTCCGGGTTCGGGTTCGGTGTTCGTCGCTTTCTTCGCGCTTTTGTGACGCTTTCTTGGCGCTTTTTGAAAGGCTGCAAAGCAGCCAATCAACAAGCGTCATACTACTTGCCCCAAGAGGCCATCACAGCCATGCCTACTATTGGCATGGCTGTGATTGGCCAGAGCACCATGTGACCCAGCCTCTATTTAAGCTGGAGTCACATAGCGCCGCCCGTCACTCTGCTCTGATTAGCGTAGGGAGAGGTTGCGGCTGCGACAGTAGGGCGAGATTAGGCAGATTAACTCCTCCAAAGGACTTGATTAACTGATCGATCTGCAGCTGTGGATCATTGAGCTGCTGATCCTCAATTGCTCACTGTTTTTAGGCTGCACAGACCGTTTGTCAGTCACATTTTTCTGGGGTGATCGGCGGCCATTTCGTGTCTTGTGGTGCGCCAGCACAAGCTGCGACCAAGTGCATTTAACCCTCAATGGTGTGGTTGTTTTTTGGCTAAAGCCTACATCAGGGTGAAGCTGTCACACCAAGTGCATTTAACCAGCAATAGTCTGTTCATTTTTTGGGAATATACAAAATCAGGGGCAAGCTGCGCCTGTCACCAAGTGCATTTAACCCTCAATGGTGTGGTTGTTTTTTGGCTAAAGCCTACATCAGGGTGAAGCTGTCACACCAAGTGCATTTAACCAGCAATAGTCTGTTCATTTTTTGGCCATATACTAAATCAGGGGCAAGCTGCGCCTGTCACCAAGTGCATTTAACCCTCAATGGTGTGGTTGTTTTTTGGCTAAAGCCTACATCAGGGTGAAGCTGTCACACCAAGTGCATTTAACCAGCAATAGTCTGTTTATTTTTTGGCCATATCCCAGTCTAATTCTGTCACTAAATCCATACCGGTCACCCAGCGCCTAAATACTAGGCCTCAAATTTATATCCAGCTAAATCTGTCCCTAGTGCTGTAGCTGGGCGAGTTATTTAGTGTCCGTTCAAGCACATTTCTTGTTCTGGGTTGAAATACAATTCCCAATTTAGCAATTTCATAATTTAGTGGTTTCTGCTATATCAGAGCTATTTGAAATCTATCCCTAAAAGGGTATATAATATTCAAGGTGCACATTGGGTCATTCAGAATAACTTCACACACACCCGCTACTGTGTATTTCCAAGTCTAATTCTGTCACTAAACCCATACCTGTCACGCAGCGCCTAAATACTAGGCCTCAAATTTATATCCAGCTAAATCTGTCCCTAGTGCTGTAGCTGGGCGAGTTATTTAGTGTCCGTTCAAGCACATTTCTTGTTCTGGGTTGAAATACAATTCCCAATTTAGCAATTTCATAATTTAGTGGTTTCTGCTATATCAGAGCTATTTGAAATCTATCCCTAAAAGGGTATATAATATTCAAGGTGCACATTGGGTCATTCAGAATAACTTCACACACACCCGCTACTGTGTATTTCCAAGTCTAATTCTGGCACTAAACCCATACCTGTCACCCAGCGCCTAAATACTAGGCCTCAAATTTATATCCCGCTAAATCTGTCCTTAGTGCTGTAGCTGGGCGAGTTATTTAGTGTCCGTTCAAGCACATTTCTTGTTCTGGGTTGAAATACAATTCCCAATTTAGCAATTTCATAATTTAGTGGTTTCTGCTATATCAGAGCTATTTGAAATCTATCCCTAAAAGGGTATATAATATTCAAGGTGCACATTGGGTCATTCAGAATAACTTCACACACACCCGCTACTGTGTATTTCCAAGTCTAATTCTGGCACTAAACCCATACCTGTCACCCAGCGCCTAAATACTAGGCCTCAAATTTATATCCCGCTAAATCTGTCCTTAGTGCTGTAGCTGGGCGAGTTATTTAGTGTCCGTTCAAGCACATTTCTTGTTCTGGGTTGAAATACAATTCCCAATTTAGCAATTTCATAATTTAGTGGTTTCTGCTATATCAGAGCTATTTGAAATCTATCCCTAAAAGGGTATATAATATTCAAGGTGCACATTGGGTCATTCAGAATAACTTCACACACACCCGCTACTGTGTATTTCCAAGTCTAATTCTGGCACTAAACCCATACCTGTCACCCAGCGCCTAAATACTAGGCCTCAAATTTATATCCCGCTAAATCTGTCCTTAGTGCTGTAGCTGGGCGAGTTATTTAGTGTCCGTTCAAGCACATTTCTTGTTCTGGGTTGAAATACAATTCCCAATTTAGCAATTTCATAATTTAGTGGTTTCTGCTATATCAGAGCTATTTGAAATCTATCCCTAAAAGGGTATATAATATTCAAGGTGCACATTGGGTCATTCAGAATAACTTCACACACACCCGCTACTGTGTATTTCCAAGTCTAATTCTGGCACTAAACCCATACCTGTCACCCAGCGCCTAAATACTAGGCCTCAAATTTATATCCCGCTAAATCTGTCCTTAGTGCTGTAGCTGGGCGAGTTATTTAGTGTCCGTTCAAGCACATTTCTTGTTCTGGGTTGAAATACAATTCCCAATTTAGCAATTTCATAATTTAGTGGTTTCTGCTATATCAGAGCTATTTGAAATCTATCCCTAAAAGGGTATATAATATTCAAGGTGCACATTGGGTCATTCAGAATAACTTCACACACACCCGCTACTGTGTATTTCCAAGTCTAATTCTGGCACTAAACCCATACCTGTCACCCAGCGCCTAAATACTAGGTCTCAAATTTATATCCCGCTAAATCTGTCCTTAGTGCTGTAGCTGGGCGAGTTATTTAGTGTCCGTTCAAGCACATTTCTTGTTCTGGGTTGAAATACAATTCCCAATTTAGCAATTTCATAATTTAGTGGTTTCTGCTATATCAGAGCTATTTGAAATCTATCCCTAAAAGGGTATATAATATTCAAGGTGCACATTGGGTCATTCAGAATAACTTCACACACACCCGCTACTGTGTATTTCCAAGTCTAATTCTGGCACTAAACCCATACCTGTCACCCAGCGCCTAAATACTAGGCCTCAAATTTATATCCCGCTAAATCTGTCCTTAGTGCTGTAGCTGGGCGAGTTATTTAGTGTCCGTTCAAGCACATTTCTTGTTCTGGGTTGAAATACAATTCCCAATTTAGCAATTTCATAATTTAGTGGTTTCTGCTATATCAGAGCTATTTGAAATCTATCCCTAAAAGGGTATATAATATTCAAGGTGCACATAGGGTCATTCAGAATAACTTCACACACACGCTTCTGTGCATTTCCAAGTCTAATTCTGTCACTAAATCCATACCGGTCACCCAGCGCCTAAATACTAGGCCTCAAATTTATATCCAGCTAAATCTGTCCCTAGTGCTGTAGCTGGGCGAGTTATTTAGTGTCCGTTCAAGCACATTTCTTGTTCTGGGTTGAAATACAATTCCCAATTTAGCAATTTCATAATTTAGTGGTTTCTGCTATATCAGAGCTATTTGAAATCTATCCCTAAAAGGGTATATAATATTCAAGGTGCACATAGGGTCATTCAGAATAACTTCACACACCCGCTACTGTGCATTTCCAAATCTAATTCTGTCACTAAACCCATACCTGTCACCCAGCGCCTAAATACTAGGCCTCAAATTTATATCCCGCTAAATCTCTCGTTACCGCTGTCCTGTTGTGGCTGGGAAAGTTATTTAGTGTCCGTCAAAGCACATTTTTTGTTCTGGGTTGAAATACAATTCCCAATTTAGCAATTTCATAATTTAGTCGTTTCTGCTATATCAGAGCTATTTGAAATCTATCCCTAAAAGGGTAGATCATATTGAAGGTGCACATAGGGTCATTCAGAATAACTTCACACACACGCTTCTGTGCATTTCCAAGTCTAATTCTGTCACTAAATCCATACCGGTCACCCAGCGCCTAAATACTAGGCCTCAAATTTATATCCCGCTGAATTTGAATACAATACATTGGGCCAAATAATATATTTGTTGTTGTGGTGAACCATAACAATGAGAAAAACATCTAGTAAGGGACGCGGACGTGGACATGGTCGTGGTGGTGTTAGTGGACCCTCTGGTGCTGGGAGAGGACGTGGCCGTTCTGCCACATCCACACGTCCTAGTGTACCAACTACCTCAGGTCCCAGTAGCCGCCAGAATTTACAGCGATATATGGTGGGGCCCAATGCCGTTCTAAGGATGGTAAGGCCTGAGCAGGTACAGGCATTAGTCAATTGGGTGGCCGACAGTGGATCCAGCACGTTCACATTATCTCCCACCCAGTCTTCTGCAGAAAGCGCACAGATGGCGCCTGAAAACCAACCCCATCAGTCTGTCACATCACCCCCATGCATACCAGGGAAACTGTCTCAGCCTCAAGTTATGCAGCAGTCTCTTATGCTGTTTGAAGACTCCGCTGGCAGGGTTTCCCAAGGGCATCCACCTAGCCCTTCCCCAGCGGTGAAAGACATAGAATGCACTGACGCACAACCACTTATGTTTCCTGATGATGAGGACATGGGAATACCACCTCAGCATGTCTCTGATGATGACGAAACACAGGTGCCAACTGCTGCGTCTTTCTGCAGTGTGCAGACTGAACAGGAGGTCAGGGATCAAGACTGGGTGGAAGACGATGCAGGGGACGATGAGGTCCTAGACCCCACATGGAATGAAGGTCGTGCCACTGACTTTCACAGTTCGGAGGAAGAGGCAGTGGTGAGACCGAGCCAACAGCGTAGCAAAAGAGGGAGCAGTGGGCAAAAGCAGAACACCCGCCGCCAAGAGACTCCGCCTGCTACTGACCGCCGCCATCTGGGACCGAGCACCCCAAAGGCAGCTTCAAGGAGTTCCCTGGCATGGCACTTCTTCAAACAATGTGCTGACGACAAGACCCGAGTGGTTTGCACGCTGTGCCATCAGAGCCTGAAGCGAGGCATTAACGTTCTGAACCTGAGCACAACCTGCATGACCAGGCACCTGCATGCAAAGCATGAACTGCAGTGGAGTAAACACCTTAAAACCAAGGAAGTCACTCAGGCTCCCCCTGCTACCTCTTCTGCTGCTGCCGCCTCGGCCTATTCTGCTGCTGCCGCCTCGGCCTCTTCCTCCGCCTCTGGAGGAACGTTGGCACCTGCCGCCCAGCAAACAGGGGATGTACCACCAACACCACCACCACCACCTCCGTCACCAAGCGTCTCAACCATGTCACACGCCAGCGTTCAGCTCTCCATCTCACAAACATTTGATAGAAAGCGTAAATTCCCACCTAGCCACCCTCGATCCCTGGCCCTGAATGCCAGCATTTCTAAACTACTGGCCTATGAAATGCTGTCATTTAGGCTGGTGGACACAGACAGCTTCAAACAGCTCATGTCGCTTGCTGTCCCACAGTATGTTGTTCCCAGCCGGCACTACTTCTCCAAGAGAGCCGTGCCTTCCCTGCACAACCAAGTATCCGATAAAATCAAGTGTGCACTGCGCAACGCCATCTGTGGCAAGGTCCACCTAACCACAGATACGTGGACCAGTAAGCACGGCCAGGGACGCTATATCTCCCTAACTGCACACTGGGTAAATGTAGTGGCAGCTGGGCCCCAGGCGGAGAGCTGTTTGGCGCACGTCCTTCCGCCGCCAAGGATCGCAGGGCAACATTCTTTGCCTCCTGTTGCCACCTCCTCCTTCTCGGCTTCCTCCTCCTCTTCTTCCACCTGCTCATCCAGTCAGCCACACACCTTCACCACCAACTTCAGCACAGCCCAGGGTAAACGTCAGCAGGCCATTCTGAAACTCATATGTTTGGGGGACAGGCCCCACACCGCACAGGAGTTGTGGCGGGGTATAGAACAACAGACCGACGAGTGGTTGCTGCCGGTGAGCCTCAAGCCCGGCCTGGTGGTGTGTGATAATGGGCGAAATCTCGTTGCAGCTCTGGGACTAGCCAATTTGACGCACATCCCTTGCTTGGCGCATGTGCTGAATTTGGTGGTGCAGAAGTTCATTCACAACTACCCCGACATGTCAGAGCTGCTGCATAAAGTGCGGGCCGTCTGTTCGCGCTTCCAGCGTTCACATCCTGCTGCTGCTCGCCTGTCTGCGCTACAGCGTAACTTCGGCCTTCCCGCTCACCGCCTCATATGCGACGTGCCCACCAGGTGGAACTCCACCTTGCACATGCTGGACAGACTGTGCGAGCAGCAGCAGGCCATAGTGGAGTTTCAGCTGCAGCACGCACGGGTCAGTCGCACTACAGAACAGCACCACTTCACCACCAATGACTGGGCCTCCATGCGAGAAGTGTGTGCCCTGTTGCGCTGTTTCGAGTACTCCACCAACATGGCCAGTGGCGATGACACCGTTATCAGCGTTACAATACCACTTCTATGTCTCCTTGAGAAAACACTTAGGGCGATGATGGAAGAGGAGGTGGCCCAGGAGGAGGAGGAGGAGGAGGAGGAAGAGGGGTCATTTTTAGCACTTTCAGGCCAGTCTCTTCGAAGTGACTCAGAGGGAGGTTTTTGGCAACAGCAGAGGCCAGGTACAAATGTGGCCAGCCAGGGCCCACTACTGGAGGACGAGGAGGACGAGGATGAGGAGGAGGTGGAGGAGGATGAGGATGAAGCATGGTCACAGCGGGGTGGCACCCAACGCAGCTCGGGTCCATCACTGGTGCGTGGCTGGGGGGAAAGGCAGGACGATGACGATACGCCTCCCACAGAGGACAGCTTGTCCTTATCCCTGGGCAGCCTGGCACACATGAGCGACTACATGCTGCAGTGCCTGCGCAACGACAGCAGAGTTGCCCACATTTTAACCTGTGCGGACTACTGGGTTGCCACCCTGCTGGATCCACGCTACAAAGACAATGTGCCCACCTTACTTCCTGCACTGGAGCGTGATAGGAAGATGCGCGAGTACAAGCGCACGTTGGTAGACGCGCTACTGAGAGCATTCCCAAATGTCACAGGGGAACAAGTGGAAGCCCAAGGCCAAGGCAGAGGAGGAGCAAGAGGTCGCCAAGGCAGCTGTGTCACGGCCAGCTCCTCTGAGGGCAGGGTTAGCATGGCAGAGATGTGGAAAACTTTTGTCAACACGCCACAGCTAACTGCACCACCACCTGATACGCAACGTGTTAGCAGGAGGCAACATTTCACTAACATGGTGGAACAGTACGTGTGCACACCCCTCCACGTACTGACTGATGGTTCGGCCCCATTCAACTTCTGGGTCTCTAAATTGTCCACGTGGCCAGAGCTAGCCTTTTATGCCTTGGAGGTGCTGGCCTGCCCGGCAGCCAGCGTTTTGTCTGAACGTGTATTCAGCACGGCAGGGGGCGTCATTACAGACAAACGCAGCCGCCTGTCTACAGCCAATGTGGACAAGCTGACGTTCATAAAAATGAACCAGGCATGGATCCCACAGGACCTGTCCGTCCCTTGTCCAGATTAGACATTAACTACCTCCCCATAACCATATATTATTGGACTCCAGGGCACTTCCTCATTCAATCCTATTTTTATTTTCATTTTACCATTATATTGCGATGCTACCCAAAGTTGAATGAACCTCTCCTCTGCCTGTGTGCTAGGCCTAAATATATGCCAATGGACTGTTGCAGTGGTGGCTGACATGAAGCCTGATTCTCTGCTATGACATGCAGACTAATTCTCTGCTGACATGAAGCCAGATTGTCTGTTACGGGACCTCTCTCCTCTGCCTGGGTGCTGGGCCTAAATTTATGACAATGGACTGTTGCAGTGGTGGCTGACGTGAAGCCTCATTCTCTGCTATGACATGCAGACTGATTCTCTGCTGACATGAAGCCAGATTGTCTGTTACGGGACCTCTCTCCTCTGCCTGTGTGCTAGGCCTAAATATATGCCAATGGACTGTTGCAGTGGTGGCTGACGTGAAGCCTGATTCTCTGCTATGACATGCAGACTGATTCTCTGCTGACATGAAGCCAGATCCTCTGTTACGGGACCTCTCTCCTCTGCCTGTGTGTGTGCTGGGCCTAAATATATGCCAATGGACTGTTGCAGTGGTGGCTGACGTGAAGCCTCATTCTCTGCTATGACATGCAGACTAATTCTCTGCTGACATGAAGACAGATTCTCTGTTACGGGACCTCCCTCCTCTGCCTGGGTGCTGGGCCTAAATATATGCCAATGGACTGTTGCAGTGGTGGGTGACGTGAAGCCTCATTCTTTGCTATGACATGCAGACTAATTCTCTGCTGACATGAAGCCAGATTGTCTGTTACGGGACCTCTCTCCTCTGCCTGTGTGTGTGCTGGGCCTAAATATATGCCAATGGACTGTTGCAGTGGTGGCTGACGTGAAGCCTCATTCTCTGCTATGACATGCAGACTAATTCTCTGCTGACATGAAGACAGATTCTCTGTTACGGGACCTCTCTCCTCTGCCTGTGTGTGTGCTGGGCCTAAATATATGCCAATGGACTGTTGCAGTGGTGGCTGACGTGAAGCCTCATTCTCTGCTATGACATGCAGACTAATTCTCTGCTGACATGAAGACAGATTCTCTGTTACGGGACCTCCCTCCTCTGCCTGGGTGCTGGGCCTAAATATATGCCAATGGACTGTTGCAGTGGTGGGTGACGTGAAGCCTGATTCTCTGCTATGACATGCAGACTAATTCTCTGCTGACATGAAGACAGATTCTCTGTTACGGGACCTCTCTCCTCTGCCTGTGTGTGTGCTGGGCCTAAATATATGCCAATGGACTGTTGCAGTGGTGGCTGACGTGAAGCCTCATTCTCTGCTATGACATGCAGACTAATTCTCTGCTGACATGAAGACAGATTCTCTGTTACGAGACCTCCCTCCTCTGCCTGGGTGCTGGGCCTAAATATATGCCAATGGACTGTTGCAGTGGTGGCTGACGTGAAGCCTCATTCTCTGCTATGACATGCAGACTGATTCTCTGCTGACATGAAGCCAGATCGTCTGTTACGGGACCTCTCTGCTCTGCCTGTGTGCTAGGCCTAAATATATGCCAATGGACTGTTGCAGTGGTGGGTGACGTGAAGCCTCATTCTCTGCTATGACATGCAGACTGATTCTCTGCTGTCATGAAGCCAGATTGTCTGTTACGGGACCTCTCTGCTCTGCCTGTGTGCTAGGCCTAAATATATGCCAATGGACTGTTGCAGTGGTGGGTGACGTGAAGCCTCATTCTCTGCTATGACATGCAGACTGATTCTCTGCTGTCATGAAGCCAGATTGTCTGTTACGGGACCTCTCTGCTCTGCCTGTGTGCTAGGCCTAAATATATGCCAATGGACTGTTGCAGTGGTGGGTGACGTGAAGCCTCATTCTCTGCTATGACATGCAGACTGATTCTCTGCTGACATGAAGCCAGATTGTCTGTTACGGGACCTCTCTCCTCTGCCTGTGTGCTAGGCCTAAATATATGCCAATGGACTGTTGCAGTGGTGGCTGACGTGAAGCCTCATTCTCTGCTATGACATGCAGACTAATTCTCTGCTGACATGAAGCCAGATTGTCTGTTACGGGACCTCTCTCCTCTGCCTGGGTGCTGGGCCTAAATTTATGACAATGGACTGTTGCAGTGGTGGCTGACGTGAAGCCTGATTCTCTGCTATGACATGCAGACTGATTCTCTGCTGACATGAAGCCAGATCCTCTGTTACGGGACCTCTCTCCTCTGCCTGTGTGTGTGCTGGGCCTAAATATATGCCAATGGACTGTTGCAGTGGTGGCTGACGTGAAGCCTCATTCTCTGCTATGACATGCAGACTGATTCTCTGCTGACATGAAGCCAGATTCTCTGTTACGGGACCTATCTCCTCTGCCTGTGTGTGTGCTGGGCCTAAATATATGCCAATGGACTGTTGCAGTGGTGGCTGACGTGAAGCCTCATTCTCTGCTATGACATGCAGACTAATTCTCTGCTGACATGAAGACAGATTCTCTGTTACGGGACCTCTCTCCTCTGCCTGTGTGTGTGCTGGGCCTAAATATATGCCAATGGACTGTTGCAGTGGTGGCTGACGTGAAGCCTCATTCTCTGCTATGACATGCAGAC
Source organism: Bufo gargarizans (assembly GCF_014858855.1). NCBI lineage: Eukaryota > Metazoa > Chordata > Amphibia > Anura > Bufonidae > Bufo > Bufo gargarizans. The sequence continues at coordinate 206,118,547 of NC_058080.1, forward strand.
TAATTCTCTGCTGACATGAAGACAGATTCTCTGTTACGGGACCTCTCTCCTCTGCCTGGGTGCCGGGGCCTAAATATCTGAGAATGGACTGTTCCAGTGGTGGGTGACGGGAAGCCAGATTCTCTGCTATGGAACCTCTCTCCAATTGATTTTGGTTAATTTTTATTTATTTAATTTTTAATTTAATTCATTTCCCTATCCACATTTGTTTGCAGGGGATTTACCTACATGTTGCTGCCTTTTGCAGCCCTCTAGCTCTTTCCTGGGCTGTTTTACAGCCTTTTTAGTGCCGAAAAGTTCGGGTCCCCATTGACTTCAATGGGGTTCGGGTTCGGGACGAAGTTCGGATCGGGTTCGGATCCCGAACCCGAACATTTCCGGGATGTTCGGCCGAACTTCTCGAACCCGAACATCCAGGTGTTCGCTCAACTCTACTCATGTGTGCCAGGCTGCCCAGAAGTAACGAAAAGCTGTCCTCTGTGGGAGGTGTATTGTCTGTGTCCTCTGTATTCCCCCAGCCACGCACCAGTGATGGATATTAGCTGGCTTGGGTGCCACTCCTCCTCCACCGTTTCCTCCTCATCCTCCACCTCGTCATTCTCCAGAACTGTGACCTGGCTGGACAATTCTGTACCTGGCATTTGTGGGTGCAGGAACACACTCTCGAAGCCACTTGTGAATGACTGGCCAGAAACCCTATAAAATGTTCCCTCTTCCTCCTCCTCCTGTGCCACAACCTCTTTTTCACTGCAGCTGAAACTCCACTATTGCCTGCTGCTGCTCGCACAGTCTGGCCAGTATGTGCAAGGTGGAGTTCCAACTTGTGGGCACGTCGCATATGAGGTGGTGAGCGCAAAGGCCTAAGCTACGCTGCAGCGCTGACAGGCGAGCAGCAGCAGGGTGAGAATGCCGAAAGCGCGCACAGGCGGCAGGCAATTTATGTAGCAGCTCTGACATATCAGGGTCACTTTTAAGGAACCTCTGCACCACCAAATTCAGCACATGCGCCATGCAAGGGATGTGTGTCAAATCGGCTAGTCCCAGAGCTGCTACGAGATTTCGCCCATTATCGCACACCACCAGGCACATCAATGGCAACAGCCACTTATCGGTCTGTTGTTCAAGGCCCGTCCACAGCTCCTGCGTGGTGTGAGGTTTGTTCCCCAAACAGATAAGCTTTAAAACTGCCTTATGTTGTTTACCCCTGGCTCTGCTGAAGTTGGTGGTGAAGCTGTTACGCTGACCGGATGAGGAGGCGGTAGAGCAGGGATGCTCAACCTGCGGCCCTCCAGCTGTTGTAAAACTACAACTCCCACCATTCCCTTCTGTAGACTGTCCGGGAATGATGGGAGTTGTAGTTTTGCAACAGCTAGAGGGCCGCAGGTTGAGCATGCCTGCGGTAGAGGATGAGGAAGCTGAGTAGAAGGGGGAAGTAACCGGAGGCAAACTGAAGCGCCCTGCAATCCTCGGTGATGGAAGGGCATGCGCCAAACAGCTATCCGCCTCTGGCCCAGCCGCCACTGCATTTACCCAGTGTGCTGTTATGGACATATAACGTCCCTGACCGTGCTTACTGGTCCAAGTATCCGTAGTTAGGTGGACCTTGCCACAGATGGCGTTGCGCAGTGTACACCTGATTTTGTCCCCTACTTAGTTGTGCATGGAGGGGATGGCACGTCTGGAAAAGTAGTGGCGGCTGGGCATGACGTACTGTGGGACAGCCACTGCCATAAGGCTTTTAAAACTTTCTGTCTCCACCAGACGTAATGACAGCATTTCAAAGGACAGTAATTTTGAAATGATGGCATTCAGGGCCAGGGATCGCGGGTGAGTAAGAGGGTACTTCCTCTTCTGCTCCAGTGTTTGGGAGATGGAGAGCTGAACGCTTCCATGGGCCATTGTGGAGATACTTGGTGACCCAGGTGTTGGTGTTGCTGTTAGATCCTCTGTTTGCGGGATGGCAGGTGGCACTGTCACTCCCGAGGTGGATGAAGAGGCCAAGACTGCAGCAAAAGAGGAAGCAGGAGGAGCCAGAGACCTTTCTTGGTTTTTGAGGTGTCTACTCCACTGCAGCTCGTGCACTTAGATGCCTGGTCATGCAGGTTGTGCTCAGGTTGAAAACATTTATGCCTCACTTCAGGCTCTGATTGCACAGAGTGCAAACCACTCGTGTCTTGCCGTCAGCACATTGTCTGAAGAAATGCCAAGCCAGGGAACTCCTTGGAGCTGGCTTTGGTGTGCTCGGTCCCTTGCTGCGGTGGGCAGTAGCAGGTGTCTAGAGGACGGCCGATCCACTTTTGCACCGTGCTCACTGTTTTGCTCTTCCTCCAAACTACACAGGTAACTCTCACGACCTTGGTAACATGTGGGGTCGAGGACCTCCTCGTCCTCCACATCATCTTCCACCCAGTCTTCATCCCTGCCCTCCTTGCCGGTCTGCACACTGCAGAAAGCCCCAGCATTTGGCACCTGTGTTTCGTCATCATCCGAGACGTGCTGGTTCTCCCATGTACTCATCTTGAGACATAAGTCGTTGGGCATCAGTGCCCTCAATCCCTTCCATTTCTGGGGCAGGGCTAGGTGGATGGCCCTGGGAAACCATGCTAGCAGAGTCATCAATAAGCAGAAGAGACTGCTGCATGACTTGAGGCTCAGACTGCTTGGCTGATTTGCAAGGGGGTGAGGTGAAAGACTGATGGACATCGGCTGCAAGTGCCAACTCTGATCTTTCAGCAGGAGACTGGTTGGGAGACAATGTAAAGGAACGCGAGGCACTGTCAGCAACCCATTCTACTATCGCCTGTACTTGTTCTGGCCTCACCATTCGTAGAGCCGCATTAGGCTGAAGGTTCTGTCGCCTACTCACACCTGAGTAAGGTGTTTCACTTGTGCGTATAGCTGGCACAGATCGACCACATCCTCTCCCTGCAACAGGAGCTCCGCCATCAGCACCACGACCGGGGGACACGGCCCTTATTTGACGCTCTCCTCATATTTCTCAAATTTAGGATCTTGACCAAAATGGGTGGTTTTTTTATAACAAAATATAACAGCATTATCTAACGCATGTATCTCACACTGACAGATGCAGCAAAGGCTGCAAATTTAGTTTTTTGCCCAAAATTTGTGTTTTTTTTTAAATAACAGAATAGAACACCAGTATCTAATGCGTGTATCTCACACTGATGGATGCAGCAAAGGCCGCAAATTTAGTTTTTTGCCTAAAATGGGTGTTTTTTTAAAATAACAGAATAGAACACCAGTATCTAATGCATGAATCTCACACTAACAGATGCAGCAAAGGCCGCAAATTTAGTTTTTTGACCAAAATGGGTGTTTTTTTAAAAATAAAAGAATAGAACAGCATTATCTAACGCGCGTATCCCACACTGACAGATGCAGCAAAGGCTGCAAATTTTGTTTTATGCCCAAAATGGGTGTTTTTATAACCCAGAATATTATTGCAGTATTTCTAGTTTGTATCTCACACTGACAGATGGAGCAAAGGCTGCAGATTTATTATTTCACCCAAAATCGGTGTTCTTTTTATAACAGAATAGAACGCCAGTATCTAATGCGTGTATCTCACAACTGACAGATGCAGCAAAGGCCGCAAATTTAGTTTTTGGCCTAAAATCATATTTTTTTAATAACAGAATCGAACAACAGTATCTAATGCGTGTATCTCACACTGACAAAATGCATGAAAGGCCGCAAATTTTGTTTTTGCCTAAAATAGGTGTTTTTTTTTTTATAACAGAATAGAACACCAGTATCTAATGTGTGTATCTTACAATGACAGTTGAAGCATATGCCCCTTATGTAGAGTATTGCCAAAAATGGGTGTTTTATTGTACCCAGAATATTATTGCAGCATTTCAAGCTTGTATATCACACTAACAAATGCAGCATAGGCCCCAGATGTAGGGGATTGCCAGAAATGTGTGTTTTTTTAAACCCATAATATTATTGCAGTATTTAAAGCTTGTTTCTCACACTGACAGATGCAGCACAGGCTGCAAAATTAAGTATGCTGCCCAAAATTTGTTTTTGTTTTTTAATAACAGAATAGAACACCAGTATCTAACACGTGTATATCACACTGACAGATGCAGCAAAGGCTGCAAATTTAGTTTTTTGCCCAAAATGGGTGTTTTTTTAAACCCAGAAAATTATTGAAGCATTTCAAGCTTGTCTTTCACACTGACAAATGCTGCAAAGGCACCAGATGTAGGATATTTCCCAAAATGATATTTTTTTTTTTAAACCCAGATTATTATTGCAGTATTTCAAGCTTGGATTTGAATGTCACAAAAGCACATATGCTGCGCTGGTGCACTGAGCTTGCATAAAATGGCCGCCGCCTCCCACCTAACTAACAGACGGATAAAAGTTATTTTTATGTGTCACTGGGCTCAGGGCAGGGTAAAAAGATTATGCACTGCACCCACACAACTAAATCTATGTAGATCACTTAGTTAACAAGCACTTCTGATTAAAGATTATTTCCTATTCACTCCCTCACAGCAGCAGCATCCTATCCCTACACTAGTAACAGCAGAGTGGCGTGCAGCGCTACGTGACTCCAGCTTATATAGGGCACAGAGTTTAACACTCTGCAGCCTTTCAAAAAGTGCCATTAACTCGCCGAGCACCAAACGCGAACCTAAACTTTTACAGAAAAGTTCGGGTTCGGGGTCCAAAAATCCTAAAGTTCAGTCCGAACCCAAACTTTACAGTTCGCTCAACCCTATGAGTGTGTAGTGTTGATAACCACCCTCTGTTTTCTATCACTGAGCCAGTTACTTATCCACATACAGACATTTTCTTCCAGTCCAAGCTATCATATTTGATTTACTAACCTTTTATGTGGTACAGTATCAAATGTTTTGGAGAATTCCAGATATAAAACAATAGTAATTCCATAAACTAACAGATTAACTGTGAATGTGCCAGCAGTTCAACAAGGTGCAGATGGCAATACTGAGGCACAGTAATTATATTTATAAACTAAGAGATTAACTGGAATTATGGCAGCAGTCTCCCTATGCCCTCTCTACAATGTCTAAATACTCTCCCTAAGATCTCCCTGCACTCTCCCTATCCAATATTGTACAATTAAAAGCTTTCTGAAACACTGTCCCTAGTGCATAAGCACTTGTCATGTCTTCCCCTAATCTCATCTCATAGTGCCATATCAGTGTCCAGGAGGGACCAGGCTTTTTATAGGGCTATGACATTACAGGGGTTGGCTATCTGCTGAATTCCTGGCTGCACAGCATTATGTGTCATATTGTGTTCCAGAGGCTTCTTACTTTTACTCTTTAACATGTGCAGCAGCCATTTTATAAACAATCTGGTTTGTTACCACAAAGCGAGAGGAAATTCGGTTTTGTGGCGTATGAATTTTTATTTTATTTTTTACTAAACTTTGGGTCAAATTCCGCTTTAGATGCTTTGTTTTGCTCTACACTGGTAGTGATGTAGTAGCATATATGTGAAATTCATATGTAGCTATTCCATGTCAATTTATTTCACAAAATTTTGTTATTGATTTTTAAATTTCATCCCTATTTTTACTAATAGAGTGAAGAAGTATTAACATTCAAACACCAATTTATACTCTGTATAAATCAGATATATGAATTTTAAGTATTTGCAGTTATAGGGTTTTTAAAATCATACTGCAGATGACTTTAATATCACCCTCCAAGTATAACTTACACTGCATGGCCAATCCTGTCTGGCAGAGGCAAACCGGTGCAAATCAATATCTTTTTAAATATGTATTGATAAAGTCTCTCAACTGTTATAAACCTAAATCCTTTTTGATAGTTTTGATAGTAATTTATTGTCACACATTAATAAAGTACATCCATAATTACCAGCTAAATATATCAATATAACCGTGCCGATTCTTCTCTGCTTCAAAGATACAACACATAGATATAAATATAACAGAAGGTATAACATCCAATAAAATCTGAAAGTGTGCACTTTTATTTCTTCAGTCCAGTAAATTTTATTTACACATTTTATATGAAATCAAATTTTTTATTGCTTGACTGTATGGCATTACTGGTAACTAACATTGTGTTCTGGCTTTACAGCATACAGCAGGTTCAATTTTGCTAAGTTTTGCAACATGCTTTTCGAAATTCAGGTAGACAGTCAGTTGCCCCTAAGGTGATCATTAGGATCAGATGAACTTTCACTTCGTTGTAGTTTAAGGCCTATTGCACACGGCCGTTTTTTTTTCCAGTTTACTGGCCGTTTTTTGCGTTCCGTATACGGTCCGTATACGGAACCATTCATTTCAATGGTTCCGCAAAAAAAACGGAATGTACTCCGTATGCATTCCGTTTCCGTATTTCCGTTTTTCCGTTCCGTTTTAACATAGAACATGTCCTATTATTGCCCGCAAATCACAGTCCGTGGCTCCATTCAAGTCAATGGATCCGCAAAAAAAACGGAACACATACGGAAATGCATCCGTATGTCTTCCGTTTCCGTTCCGTTTTTTCCTGAACCATCTATTGAAAATGTTATGCCCAGCCCAATTTTATCTATGTAATTACTGTATACTAAATATGCCATACGGAAAAACGGAACGGAAAAACGGAACAGAAACGGAAACACAACGGAAACAAAAAACGGAACAACGGATCCATGAAAAACGGACTGCAAAACACTGAAAAAGCCATACGGTCGTGTGCAATAGGCCTAAGGCCTCATACACACGACCGTATTTTGTTTCCGTGTCCGTTCCGTTTTTTTTGCGGATAGGATGCAGACCCATTCATTTCAATGGGTCCACAAAAAATGCGGACAGCACACCGTTGCTCCGCCCAAAAAATGTTGCATGTCCTATTTTTTTCTAGTTTGCGGACAAGGATAGACATTATTACAATGGATCTGCAAAAAAACGGATCCGCAAAAAAACGGATGTCATCCATTTTTTTTGCGGATCCGCAATTTGCGGACTGCAAAACACATACGGCCGTGTGCATAAGGCCTAACTCCTTAAAGAGCATGTTCCAAATATATATATATATTTTTTACTTTTGTACCTAATGATTTTATTTCCATTTTCGATATAGATAATGCCCCCTTCCTCTATCTAACACCTCAGATGCCACGGACACTATTAACCTGATCAGAGCCCCCATGTTGAAATTGTGTGGCTCCGATAAGTTGCTTTGAGAAAATGGGGCCTTGTGAAGGCTGCTAGCACTGTCATAGTGAGTTCCCTTAAAAGCCGTGCTAGCAGCCTGTCAGAATCCCGAAAACAACAATAGTATTCTATTGAAGTCTATGAGACAAGCAATCAGGAAATTGCACGTACAAGTCATTTAAGGCCTCATGCACACGACCGTGCCGTTTTTTGCGGTCTGCAAACCGCGGATCCGCAAAAAACGGAAGGCGCCCGTGTTGCCTTCCGCAATTTGCGGAACGGAACAGGTGCCGGCAATATAAATGCCTATTCTTGTCCGCAAATCGTGGACAAGAATATGACATGTTCTATTTTTTTTGCGGGGCCGCGGAACGGAGCAACGGATGCGGACAGCACACGAAGTGCTGTCCGCATCTTTTGCGGCTCCATTGAAATTAATGGGTCCGCATCCGAGCCACCAAAACGGCGTGTGCATGAGGCCTAAGGAGATTAAACATTACATTAAGGCCTAGTTCACACGACCGTATGGCTTTTATTGTTTTTTGCGGTCCGTTTTTCACGGATCCGTTGTTCCGTTTTTAAGTTCCATTGTGTTCCCGTTTCCTTTCCGTTTTTCCGTTCCGTTTTTCCGTATGGCATATACAGTATACAGTAATTAGATAGAAAAAATTGGGCTGGGCATAACATTTAGCCTTAGGCCTAGTTCACACAAACGTTTTTTTTGCGGGTGTACGGGCCGTTTTTTTGTGTTCCGTATACGGTCCGTATACGGAACCATTCATTTTAATGGTTCCGCAAAAAAAACGGAATGTGTTCCGTATGCATTCCGTTTCCGTATTTCCGTTTTTCCGTTCCGTTGAAAGATAGAGCTTGTCCTATATTTGGCCGTAAATCACGGGTCGTGGCTCCATTCAAGTCAATGGGTCCGCAAAAAAAACGGAACACATACGGAAATGCATCCGTATGTCTTCCGTTTCCGTTCCGTTTTTTCTGAATCATCTATTGAAAATGTTATGCCCAGCTCAATTTTTTCTATCTAATTACTGTATACTGTATATGCTATACGGAAAAATGGAACGGAAAAACGGAAAGGAAACGGAAAGGAAACGGAAACACAACGGAACTTAAAAACGGAACAACGGATCCGTGAAGAACGGACCGCAAAAAACAATAAAAGCAATACGGTTGTGTGAACTAGGCCTAAGGCTTCTTTCACATGACCATATGGCTTTTTCAGTGTTTTGCGGTCTGTTTTGCACGGATCCGTTGTTCTTTGTTTTCGTTGTGTTTCTGTTCTGTTTTTCCGCATGGCATATACAGTATACAGTAATTACAAAGAAAAAATTGGGCTGGGCATAAAATTTTCAATAGATGGTTCCCCAGAAACGGAACGGATACGGAAGACACACGGATGCATTTCCGTATGTGTTCTTTTTTTTGCGGACCCATTGACTTGAATAAAGCCACGGAGCGTGATTTGCGGGCAATAATAGGACATGTTCTATCAACGGAACAGAAAAACGGAAATACTGAATTGGAATGCATGCAGAGTACATTCTGTTTTTTTTGCGGAATCATTGAAGTGAATGTACTGTGAACAGACTGTATACGGAACACAAAAAACGGCCCGTAAATGGAAAATAAACTGTCATGTGAAAGAGGCCTAAAAGGTTCCAATTTTTTTTTTTTTATAAAAAAACATAAAATGTTACATATTTAAATCACCACCCCAAGCTTACATATAAAACTAAGTAATTAATAATAAAAAAAATACATAATATGTATTATTTTTAAGTATGGCTGTTGGAAGGTGACGAAGAAAAAACAAAAACTAAAATAGACTGTCTTGAAAGGATATAAAAGGCATAAAACTATTTATGCCAAAACTTGTAGTAATCACATTAATAAATATGGGCCATTATCTTTTTAATACCAATTTACTGAACATCTAAAATAAATTGACAAAAATCTGCACACCGGTGTCAAGGTGCTTTATTGGAAAGACTACATGACCCTGCTCCATGCACAGATGAGGCAGAAACAAACTTTAAAAAAAAAAAAAAAAAATATTACAAGAAGAAAAAGGGCCTACCATTCAAAAGTCACTAGTCAAAAAAAGTAATAATAATAATACATTGTTTAAATAGCAGCATCTGGATTGTTTATTTTTTTATATATTTTAGGCTACTTTCACACTGGCGTTTCTGGGTCCGCTTGTGAGATCCTTCTCAGAAGTGGCCCAAAACGGATCAGTTTAGCCCCAATGCATTCTGAATGGATAAGGATCCGTTCATAATGCATCAGTTTGCCTCCGTTCAGCCTCCATTCCGATACCAAAATGCTGTTTGCAGTGTTTTGATGTCCGTCTGACGATGCGGAGCCAAACAGATCCGTCCTGACTTACAATGTAAGTCAATGGGGTCGTATCCGTTTTCACTGACACAATATGGTGCAATTGAAAACGGATCCGCCTCCCATTGACTTTGAATGTAAGTCAGAACGGATCCGTTTACATTATCATGAACAAAAAAATAAAATTTGTTAATGGTAATGCAAACAGATCCGTTCTGAGCCATCTTAATTCTTACACATAAAAATTGGGTTGTTTTGGCAGCAATCAAATTAACTTCAACAAGCCCCATTCAGTTCAAATTTTGGCAGCAAATTAGGTGGGAATTCACCCTAAAACGAACATGAACATATATTGTTCTGCGTTTGGTATCCTGTTTTATTAATAAATAAAAAGAAGAAAAATGAAGCTTTAGACTCTGGCACAATTTTTTTTCTATAGCCTGCAAATGAAAACTCTATATTGTCAATAATTCATAGCTATTTTCCAATTTTCACCAAGGTATTGTACTTGTCAGCAGAGTAACAGATTTTTATTTATTTTTTACTTTTTCTAATTAATATTTCAAGCAGCCAATAGACTAGTAGTTAATAGGAAATACATCATATAAGCTCCCACATCTATCTGAGAGTCAGAGTGTTCAAGGTTTTAAGATACAGTTATTTTTAATGTGTTATAGAAAATGAAGCTACTGCCATCTTTGAAAGGATAAAACATAGAGATGCCTTCACCTGTATGCAAATATATTGGCATCCTGATCACTTGGTGTTTTCTTTGCAGAAGTAAAGATCTAGCGATTTACAAGTTGCTTTTGACTGCTGAATTTAGATTTTAACAAAACAATTTTAAGCTTGTTTGCCATGTTTGTTAATGGTTTGCAACCACATAAAAAAATAAGTATTCATTAATATAAATCAATATGACTCAAGCCAATTAATGACGTTTGGTAAGATATCTCATTGAGTTGGTAAATTTTGATTACAGTTGTTTCTTGCCTTAAAGGGGGTTTTGCCACTTCAGAAAATAGCATTTTGTAGAGAAAGTTAATACAAGGCACTTACTAATGTATTGATATTATCCATTTTGCTTCCTTTCCTGCCTGGATTCATTTTTCCATCAAATTATGCACTGTTCTTTTCCATGGTCACGACCACCCTGCAATCCATCAGTGGTGGCCGTGCTTGTGCACACTATAGTAAAAAATGCTGGGATCTCTGGTCACCCGGGTCATGGGAGCTTACGAAGGCTAGAGTTTTTTATATAGTGTGAAAGCACAGCCATGCTGATGGATTGTAGAGTGGTCATAACCATGGAAACGAGCAGTGTATAATGTGATGGAAAAATTAATCCAGCCAGCAAAGGAGGCAATATGAAAATCACAATATATTAATAAGTGCCTTGTATTAACTTTCTCTACATAATAAATGCTATTTGTTGAATTAGTAAAACCCTGTTAAGTGGGCAGTAAAGATGAGCGAATCGAAGCTGACGAAGTGGAATTCGATCCGATTTGCACCGAAGCAGAATTTCACTGAGCGAACTGAGTCACACAGGGGAGGAACTACTCCGTGTCCTTCATTAGAGTTGAACAGACACCTGGATGTTCGGGTTTGACGGATTCGGCTGAACTTCAGAAAAAAGTTCGAGTTCGGGACCCGAACTTGACCCGAACTTGACCCTGAACCCGAACCCCATTAAAATCAATGGGGACCCGAACTTTTGAGCACTAAAATGGCTGTAACAATGTAATGGAAAGGGCTAGAGGGCTACAAATGGCGTCAAAATGTCGTTAAGAGCATGGCAAGTGCTCTGCAAGCAAATGTGGATAGGGAAATGACTTTAAATAACATAAAATACGTAAAAATAAAAAATAATAATCTTGATCTGGAAGGACCAGGTCCATATGAAGTAGGAGGTTGAGGAGGCGGTGGATGTGGCGGTGGATGTGGAAGCGGCGGTGGAGGAGGAGGTAGCCTACACTGGTTTTTGGTTTTAAATTTTATTTTTAAAATTAGGGTACACACAAAACCTTGGGAAATATAACCTGTGATAACCCGCTCCAGTCATGCTAAACACACATTCAGACAATACACTGGCTGCAGGGCAGGCCAGCACCTCCAAGGGGTAAAGGGCAAGCTCAGGCCATGTGCCCAATTTGGAGACCCAGAAGTTGCAGGGGCTGAGCCCTGTCAGTCAGTTCGTGTAGGTGTCTGCACACTTACTGCCCCACCATGTTGCAGGTCCCCTTGACATTCACGATCAAATTTGATATCTGCTCTATCAACTTTCGATGTTCTTTTATGCACCTACCATGGTGATCACGGGTGGCGGGGAATCAGGGTTCCAGGCCAGAGAGGGAGCGTGAGAAAAAGAGACCACATCCAAGGGAGGATTCATTTTTTCAAATTTAAAATTAGAGTTGAAATATGGGAGAAATTATTAAAGCATAAAAGTGTGACAACTTTTCAAAGTTTAAGCATTGAATGAAAGTATGTGGTGTGCATTAATTACTAAATAATTTATTACATTTTATTCCCTGTCACCTATGCATAACAGGTGTTTATTCACGTCTAAAATTGTATAATGTCAACCCAAGAATGTAACATAAAAATTATTGAAATTTATTAAGCTGTCAACTAGGTAGAGGAGGGGTATATTACCCCCAAAAATTTGTGAATTTCACCAAAAAATGTAACTGACAATTTTTTTTTCAGTCTACTAGGTATAGGAGTGGTACATCACACCCAAAAATTTGTGAATTTCCCCAGAATATATAACTGACAATTTTTTTTTAACCTGTCTACTAGGTATAGCAGTGGCACTATGCACAACAAAGTTGGTGAATTTCACCCTAAAATGTAAATGACAATGTATTTATTTTTTAACTGGCCTACTAGGTATAGCAGTGGTACTATACACCTAAAAATTGGTGAATTTCACCTGAAAAAGTAAATGACAATTTATTTTTATTTTTTGTTTAGCCTGTCTACTAGGTATAGCAGTGGTACTATACACCCAAAAATTTGTGAATTTCACCCGAAAATGTAAATGATAAAGTAGTGAAATGATATAAAATAAAACACGTGCAAAAAAAAATGGATTTATGAGGAGGAGTTCCATATGGAGTAGGAGTTTGAGAAGGCGGTGGACGTAGCGGAGTAGGTGAAATCGGCGGTGGAGGAGGACGAGATAGCCAACACAGGTTTTTGGTTTTAATTTAATTTTGTAAAAGAGTGTGAAATATCCAAAATACAAACATGAGCAATTGTGCTGCAGTATAACAATGGCTGCTTAGTGCCGGTGTACATGTCTATTCTGCACAAGGTACAGACAAGTCCTGAGGGATCCATGCCTGGTTCATTTTAATGAATGTGAGCTTGTCCACATTGGCTGTGGACAGGTGGCTGCCCTTCTCTGTGATGTTGCCTCCTGCAGTGCTAAACAAACGTTCAGATAATATACTGGCTGCAGGGCAGGCCAGCACCTCCAAGGCATAAAGGGCAACCTCAGGCCATGTGCCCAATTTGGAGACCCAGAAGTTGAAAGGGGCAGACCCGTCATTCAATAAGTGTAGGCGTGTGCACACATACTGCTCCACCATGTTGGTGAAATTCTGCCTCCTGCTAAGACGTTCCATATCAGCTGCTGGTGCTGGTTGTTGTGGCATGCTGACAAAGCTTTTTCACATTTCAGCCATGCTAACTCTGCCTTCTGAGGTGCTGGTGGTTCCCCACTGTGCCCCCGCTGTCAGATGGGAATGTCACCAGCATTGGGTCTACCAGCGTGCGCTTGTACTCGCGCATCTTATGATCACGCTCCAGTGACGGAATTAAGGACGGTACGTTGTCCTTGTAATGAGGAACCAGCAGCGTGGCCACCCAGTAATCAGCACAAGTTAGAATGTGGGCAACTCGGTGGTAGTTGCGGAGACACTGCAGCATGTATTCGCTCATGTGTGCCATGCTGCCCAGAGTCAACGAAAAGCTGTCCTCTGTGAAAGGTGTTTCGTCTGTGTCCTCTGTATCCCCCATCCATGCACCAGTGATGGCCATGAGCTGGTCTGGGTGCCACCCTGCTGTGAACATGGTTCCTCCTCCTCCATCTCCTCATCCTCCACCTCGTCATCCTCCTGAACTGTGCCCTGGCTGGACAATTGTGTACCTTGGGTTTGTGGGTGCAGGGACCCACCCTCGGAGCCACTTGTGATTGACTGGCTGGAAACCCTACAAAATGATCCCTCTTCTTCCTCCTCGTCTTCCATCATCGACAGGAGGCATAGAAGTGGGATAATGACGCTAAGAACGACATTATCGGCACTGGCCATGTTGGTTGAGTACTCGAAACAGCGCAAGAAGGAACACAGGTCTCGCATGGAGGCCCAGTCATTGGTGGTGAAGTGGTGCTGTTCCGCCGGGCGACTCACCTGTGCATGCTGCAGCTGAAACTCCACTATCGCCTGCTGCTGCTCGCATGGTCTGGCCAGCATGTGCAAGGTGGAGTTCCAACTTCTAGGCACGTCGCATATGAGGTTGTGAGCGGGAAGGCTGAAGTTAAGCTGCAGTGCTGACAGGCGAGCAGTAGCAGGGTGAGAACGCCGAAAGCACGCACAGACGGCCCGTACTTTATGCAGCAGCTCTGACATGTCGGGGTAATTTTTAAGGAATCTCTGCACCACCAAATTCAGCACATGTGCTAGGCAAGGGATGTGCGTCAAATCGTCTATTCCCAGAGCTGCTACGAGATTTTGTCCATTATCGCACACAACCAGGCCCGGCTTGAGGCTGACTGGCACAAACCACTCATCGGTCTGTTGTTCAAGGCCGTTCACAGCAACTGCGCGGTGTGGGGTTTATCTCCCAAACAGATACGTTTTAGAACTGCCTTCTGTTGTTTACCCCTGGCTGTGCTGAAGTTGGTGGTGAAGGTGTTACACTGACCGGATGAGGAGCTGGTAGAGGATGAGGAAGCAGAGTAGGAGGAGGAAGCAACAGGAGGCAAACTGAAGCACCCTGCAATCCTCGGTGGTGGAAGGACATGCGCCAAACTGCTATCCGCCTCAGGCCCAGCCGCCACTGCATTTACCCAGTGTGCTGTTATGAAGATATTTACCCTGACTGTGCTTACTGGTCCAGGTATCCGTAGTCAGGTGCACCTTGCCACAGATGGCGTTGCGCAGTGCACACCTGATTTTGTCCCCTACTTGGTTGTGTAGGAAAGGGATGGCTTGCCTTGAAAAGTAGTGGCGGCTGGGCACGATGTACTGTGGGACAGCCACCACCATAAGGCCTTTAAAACTATCCGTCTCCACCAGACGGAATGACAGCATTTCAAAGGCCAGTAATTTAGAAAGGCTGGCATTCAGGGCTAGGATTTGCGAGTGGGTAGGGGGTACTTCCTCTTCCTCTCCAGCGTTTGGGATATGGAGAGCTGAATGCTTCCGTGGGACATTGTGTGGATGCTTTGTGACCCAGGTGTTGGTGTTGCTGGCAGCTCCTCTGTTTGTGAGGTGCCAGGTGGCACTGTCACTCCAGAGGTGGATGAAGAGGCTGTAACTGCAGCAGAAGAGGAAGCAGGAGGAGCCAGAGACCTTTCTTGGTTTTTGAGGTGTCTACTCCACTGCAGCTCGTGCTTTGCACTTAAATGCCTGGTTGTGCTCAGGTTGAGAACGTTTATGCCTCGCTTCAGGCTCTGATTGCACAGCATGCAAACCACTCGTGTCTTGTCTGAAGAACTGCCACGCCAGGGAACTCCTTGGGACTGGCTTTGGTGTGCTCGGTCCCTTGCTGCGGTGGGCAGTAGGAGGCGTACTGTCTAGAGGACGGCCACTCCGCTTTTGCACCCTGCTCCCTCTTCTGCTGTGCTGGTGGCTATGTGCGACCACCGCCTCTTCCTCCGAACTACATAGGTCACTCACATGACCTTGATTCCATGTGGGGTTGAGGATCTCATCGTCCTCCACATCATCTTCCACCCAGTCTTCACCCCTACCTTCCTTGTCGGTCTGCACACTTTCGAAAGCTTCAGCAGTTGCACCTGTGTTTCATCATCATCCGTGACGTGCTGCGATGGTCCTCCCATGTACTCATCTTGAAAGATAAGTGGTTGGGCATCAGTGCACTCAATCTCTTCCACTTCTGGGGCAGTTCTAGGTGGATGGCCCTGGGAAACCCTGCTAACAGAGTCATCAAAAAGCAGAAGAGACTGCTGCATTACTTGGGGCTCAGACTGCTTGGCTGATTTGCAAGGGGGTGAGGTGAAAGACTGATGCACATCGGCTGCAGGTGCCAACTGTGGTCTTTCAGCAAGAGACTGGCTGGGAGACAATGTGAAGGAACAGGATCCACTGTCAGCAACCCAATCTACTATCGCCTGTACTTGTTCAGGCCTCACCATTCGTAGAGCAGCATTAGGCCAGAACAAATACTGCTACAGGTTTTGTCACCTACTCGCACCTGAGGAAGGGGTTTCACTTGTGCGTGTAGCTGGCACAGATCGACCATGTCCTCTCCCTGCAACAGGAGCTCCACCAGCAGCACCATGACCTGGGCCACGTCCCTTATTTGACGCTCTCCCAGGGCCGGCTCCAGGTTCATGTGGGCCCTTGGGCGATAAAGTCTCAGTGGGCCCCCTTACACAGTGATACCTCTCTGAGTACAGATAATATTGTAGATATAACCTGCAGTCCTATGTAACAGCACAGATAACACAGTCATGGCTATCCGAGTACAGAAAAGGTAGTAGTGTTACCGCAGTCCTATTTAAAACCACAGATAACACCGGTGCTAATAATGTGGTAGTGTTACCTGCAGTCCTATGTAAAACCACAGATAACACTAGTGTAGATTATGTGGTAGTGTTACCTAGGTCCTTAGTGTGCCTCCCTATGTCTCTGCCACGGACTCCATGCTGTGGCGCTATCTCCTCCTTTTTTTCTTGCCCCGTACAGAACGTCCTGATGCAGCTGCGTCAAGAGAAAGGAACACTGTGGGCATGGTAATGGTGACACGCACACAGAGGGAGAGACACGCACACAGAGGGAGAGACACGCACACAGAGGGAGAGAGACATACACAGAGGGAAAGACACATATACACAAGGACACACACTGGGACAGTCAAATACACACAGGAACAGATACACACACATACACACACAGGGACGGACACACACACACACAGGGACGGACAGACACACACAGGAACAGACACACACACACAGGGACAGACACACACACACAGGGACAGACACACACACACACACTGGGACAGACACACGCACACACACAGGGACAGACACACGCACTCACACAGGGACAGACACACGCACGCACACACAGGGACGGACACACACACAAGGACAGACACACACACACAGACATACATATGGACAGACACCTGTGCAATCGTCAACCAACTTCTATCTAATGCGTGGCCACCTTTAGGAGACATTAAAAGGGAATTCCACCTTTAGTTATGCTCCAACCTTTTGTTACCATCTAATATGATTCCCACTGATTCCCAGTACTGAGGGGACATGGACTGGGGTTTAAAAGGGAATTATCAACATGTACCAGAAGGTGGTCTAAACTGTAACCCATTAGGCACTGGCTAGACTGTGGGATGGAGTCTAAGCAATGACTTAGGCCTCATGCACACTGCCATTATGCATCCGTTCTGTGCATTGGAGACCGCAATTTGTGGTCCCCAATGCACGGGCAATATCTGTGTGACGGCTGGGACGGATTGGGACCCATTCAACTTCAATGGGTACGTGATCCGTCCCACCCGCAAAAAATAGAACATATTCTATTTTTTTTTTTGCGGTGCAAAGGCACGGCCAGAAACACCAAGGAAGCACTCCATAGTGCTTCCGTGGGGTTCCGATCCATGCTTTCGTTACGCATATCTGTGATTGCGGACCCATTCAAGTGAATGGGTCCGCATCTGTGATGTAGAGTGCACATGGGCCGTGTGGCCATGGGCACACAGCGGCCGTATGCATGAGGCCTAAAACATAAACTTCTATAAGAAAATAATAATCAATAATACACTTTATTGGCAAAAATTCATAAGAGGAAAATTTCCTCTTATGAATTTTTGCCAATAAACTGTATAATTAATTTCATGGGTTCTGGTATTTTCTTATAGGAGTTTATATTGTGTTTTAGGCCGAATGCACACGGCTGTGAGCGGTCTGTGGTATCCCGGCCTTGCATCCTGCTGAGAGCTGGAGCGTACGGCGTCATTGGTTGCTATGACGCTGTGCACTTCATGCTGTCGCTGCACTACAGTAATACACTCGTATAGATCATACGAGTGTATTACTGTAGTGCAGCGGCGGCATGAAGCGCACTGCGTCATAGCAACCAATGACGCCGTACGCTCCAGCTCTCAGCAGGATGCCAGGCCAGGATACCACGGACCGCTCACAGCCATGTGTATTTGTCCTTACAGGCATGATGTGTGCTGCTGATGCTGAGCAAGAGCAAAGCAACACATGGTAATTGTTCTTTATTCAATTATTGGCTCCTTTGAGCCTTTATTTAGGTGTTTTGGTGTAGACAGTGACTGACTCGTGACACTCACTGTAGCCCCAGGCGGCAGGCCCCCCATTCATGTAACATAAATACTACAAGAACTGGTCTTTCTGTGACTGTCTGTTACTACTAGTAACTTACTAGACTTACTAGTTCACTTGAATTCTAAATTTAAAACGAAATCCAGCAGCAGCACTGCAGCAGCATTCAGCTTTGTCTGCTTACCTCTGGGCGCCAGGTTTCCAGCTCTGGGCTCGGCTATCAGTCCTGTCTTCTGCAGCTGCGCCGAGACGAGTCCTGCTGCTGGCTGGGGGCGGGCTTACAGTCAGTCAGACTCAGAGGATGATCATTGATCTGTGCGGGCGGCGTGCGCTGCTATGGAAACTGCAGTGCCTGGACTCGGAGTCAGAAGATCACGTGAGAGAGGGGCCAGGCGCTGTGCAGCATGAATGAATCTGGCTGTATGCAAACATTTTAAAGGGGCCGCCGCGGAGATGAGTGGGCCCCCTAACCTACAGTGGGCCCCGGCACTTGCCCGGGTTTGCCGGGTTCTGATGCCGGCCCTGCGCTCTCCTCATATCTTTTTAATTTAGGATCTTGCCCTAAATTGGTGTTTAATTAATAGTAGAATAGAATGGCAGTATGTAAAGGATGTATCTCACAAGGTCTGAACCAGTGTAGGCCTAAAATATGTCTTTGCATAAAATGGCTGTATTTTAAATGCCTGATTCAAACCCCTATATGTAGAAGGGGTACCTCACAGGGCCTGAACCAGTGTTGGCCTGAAGTAAATATATCTTTGCACAAAATGGCTGTATTTCAAATCCCTGAATCAAACCCCTGTATGTAGAGGGAGTATCTCACACGGTCTGAACCAGTGTAGGCCTGAATTCAATATTTCTGTACCCAAAAGGGCTGTATTTCAAATGGCTATATTTCTAATGCCTGATTCAAACCCGTGTATGTAGAGGGGTTATCTCACACGGTCTGAACCAGTGTAGGCCTGAAGTAAATATATCTTTGCACAAAATGGCTGTATTTCAAATGGCGGTATTTCAAATCCCTGATTCAAACCCCTGTATGTAGAGGGGGTATCTGAACCAGCGTACGCCTTAAGTGAATATATCTTTGCACAAAATGGCTGTATTTCAAATGGTTGTATTTCAAATTTCTGAATCAAACCCCTGTATGTAGAGGGAGTATCTCATAGGGCCTGAACCAGTGTAGGCCTGAAGTAAATATTTATTTGCCCAAAATGGCTGTAGTTAAAATGGCTGTATTTCAAATCCCTGAATCAAACCCCTGTATGTAGAGGGAGTATCTCACAGGGCCTGAACCAGTGTAGGCCTGAAATAAATATTTCTTTGCCCTAAATGGCTTTATTTCAACGACATTTTTTGTGCCCAAACAAGTTTTTGTTTAACAACTGAATTTGACAGCAGTATATAAGCCTGTAATTTCATACGTGCTGATGCTGCAAGCCCTGAAAATAGTTTTTTTTTGTCAAAAAAAGTGTGTTTTTCAAGCCCCAAAAAAATGATGGTTGTATTTTTAGCTTAAATTGCACACTGACTAATCAAGATGTTGTAGATTGCCAAAATTGTGCTTTTCTGGTTACGGAAATATGAAAGATTTATATATTAAACTTGAATTTAACACTTGCAGATCTGGAAAATACTGTTATTTGAAAAAAAAAAAGAAAAGTGTGTTTATCACCAACACAACTATTTCTAGGTAGATTGCTGAGTTAGATTCTCTCCTATTCTCTCCCTGAAATCACAAGTCCAGCAGCATCCTCTCCCTACACTTGTAACAGCAGAGTGACGTGCAGCGCTACGTGACTCAAGCTTATATAGAGCCTGGGTCACATGCTGCTCTGGCCAATCATAGCCATGCCATTAGTAGGCATGGCTGTGATGGCCTCTTGGGGCAAGTAGTATGACGCTTGTTGATTGGCTGCTATGCAGCCTTTCAAAAAGCGCCAAGAAAGCGCTGAACACCGAACCTGAACCCAAACTTTTACGGTTCGGATTCGCTCAACCCTATCCTTCATCAAGAAATTGAATCCTGGCTTTCTCCGCAATGGTGATGAGCGGCATAAGCAATATTTGTTTTTGCTATATTTTACAAATGTTTGCAATAGATTTGTGAATTCTAGAATTCGTGATCTCCAGTAATTATTTTCACTATTGCACCAATCAGCATTAATGATGTGCATATTTTTTGCACAATACGCGTAACTTCACATTTTATCAGGTCTGAGTAGATATTACTGATTGTGACATAACAGCGCTATGTCTGTAGCATGTATGTATGGATAGCAGAGAAACAGTAATTCCTATCACACAGCTACACTATATTACTATCTAACCTAAGCTAAATCTCTATTATATAAATGAGCTAACTTATAATCTAACGTAATTGGATAAGGAATATGATCCCGATGAAAGCACAAAGCATAGCAATGTCACTGCTCTTCCTCTCTCAGAACTGCAAAAAACCTGCAGAAAATGGCTGCTGGGGAGTTTCTTATATAGTAAAGAGGTAGGCAACTTTCCTATTGGTTGCTAGGGATGTTGCTAAGCTCTGACAAAGATATTGCAGCCTTCTCATTGGCCTACAAGCAAGAATAAATCTAGAATATATGCGTTTTCGAATATATAGCACTATATTCTACATATTCGCAAATTCTCGAAGCGCCGATATTCGCTATATAAATTCTCATTTAGAAT